>NC_080677.1:65582840-66207840 GCF_030445035.2 Dasypus novemcinctus
AATCATGGATAAATGAAAAAGATATCAATGCAGTAGCTGCAAGTCTTCGGAAAGTTAGCATGGATAACAGACTGATGGAACTTTTTCCTGCAAATAAGCAAAGTGTCGAACACTTCACAAAGTATTTTACTGAGGCAGGCTTGAAAGAGCTTTCTCAGTATGTTCGCAATCAGCAAACCATAGGAGCTCGTAAGGACCTCCAGAAAGAACTTCAAGAACAGATGTCACGTGGTGATCCGTTTAAGGATATCATTTTATATGTCAAGGAGGAGATGAAAAAAAACAACATCCCAGAACCAGTTGTCATTGGAATAGTCTGGTCAAGTGTAATGAGCACTGTGGAATGGAACAAAAAAGAGGAGCTTGTAGCAGAGCAAGCCATCAAGCACTTGAAGCAATACAGCCCTCTACTTGCTGCCTTTACTACTCAAGGTCAGTCTGAGCTGACTCTGCTACTGAAGATTCAGGAGTATTGTTATGACAACATTCATTTCATGAAAGCCTTCCAGAAAATAGTGGTGCTTTTTTATAAAGCTGAAGTCCTGAGTGAAGAGCCCATTCTGAAGTGGTATAAAGATGCACATGTTGCAAAGGGGAAAAGTGTCTTCCTTGAGCAAATGAAAAAGTTTGTAGAGTGGCTCAAAAATGCTGAAGAAGAATCTGAGTCTGAAGCTGAAGAAGGGGACTGAATTTTGAAACTACACCCTCAGTAAAGCAAACAGGAGTTGTAGATAAAATGTCATGTCTCATGTGTCCTAGTTCTTATATCTTCCTACCTCCCTATATCAAGCATGATATAAGGGCTTTCATGGCAAATTTTATTTTAATTGTTTCTATGGTTACTGAAAATGTTGGGTTTAGTTTCTAAAACCATGTTTTAAGTAGCTACAGGAGCTATAGATTTTAATCTAATGTTGCATTTGTCTTTTCAGTTATCTTCTACCTCCTGTATTTTCTACTGAAATAATGTAATTTAAGGCCTTCCACAGTGAGCAGTTTACTTTATTCCCTGGGTTTTCTATATAAACAGTTTTCAAGATATGATTTGGTTAAAAACAATTTGTTATAAAAATTCTGTTTGCAAATTAAACTGTAAAAGTAACCAGAGTCTCAAAAAGCAATGAGTTGTGTGATAATTTGATATGAAATGAAGAAGTGGCGTATTTTATGCCCAGAGCCCTATTGATCTAAGAAAATCTCATATACAATAATTAAATTCATTAACATGAAAAAAAATAAAATAAAATAAAATGTTATCTCTTGGTTTTATAATCAGCTGATGATAAGACAAAAATACTCATGAAATTTAACCCTCCTTTCAGGAAGTTCTGCCCAAGGTGAATGCACTGTGCAGTTTTCCCTGTCATACTGGGCCTCTGTTTTGTCTTGGGCTTTTGCTTATTACTTGTTTTGGAGTTCCCTTGTTTGGTGTCTTCCCTGTTTCTCAGGGGATAACCCTCTTTCTACCTTGTATCTGAAGCCAGCAGGCCTTTGTCCCAGACCACATTTCCTTGTCTCACTTTGCTTTACCTGGAGGGCAACTTCTGGGAAAAGGGTCACCCTGGGTAGTATATTATCAATTTGGTCTTTCCCTGCCAAAACAGAGGCAGGGTCTCACAAACGGGGCTCAGACTGCCTCCAAACTGCCCTATGTAGGGTGTCAATAAGGGCAGCAAAAACTTTCCTGATGGCTCCGCAAAGGAGAGCTTTACTGGCCTGTCTAGCAAATGCAGCACTTCAGCTAACTTTTCCCTGCAGCTCTGAGGAAGCCCTGCATATTTAAATCTTCACTGCCTTAACCCCTGTCCAGGCAGTGCTAAAAGAGTGCCTGCTGCCACCTTTGTCCAGGTGGGTTGAATTAATAATACCTGCCCACAGCCAGGACCCAGCAATCTAAATTCACTGATCGAAAGCCGTGGTATGGGATTGGCTATGCACACCTCCTGTTCTTGCCAAAGATGATTTTTATGTCTCTTTCTGTCACCAGCTGCTAGCCAGGGACTAGACCCCACAGCAGCCTTCCATGAGAGTGAGGGATGGGCACCATTAGCTCCCACCTGGGGAGCACAATTTATAGTTCTTTACCATAACTTAGCCTCTTCCTCCCACACTTTCCTCAATGCTGGCATTTGGAGTTTTCAAATGGTTGTTTTAGACAGTTCCTCTGTGTTTAATAGTGATTTTGGTGGAAGTACTCAGCACTGAAGCTCCCTATTCCATCATCTTCCCTGGAAGTCTCCTCCCAATTTATTTTTTACAAAAAAAAATCAGATCCATGGGGGAAAAAACAGTCTTTTCAACAAATGGTTCTGGGACACTCGGACATCCATAGGCAAAAAATGAACTTCAACCTACACCTATACAAAAATTAACTCAAAATGAATAACAGACTCAAATGTAAAACATAAAACTATAAAACTTTTATAAGAAACACAAGAGAAAATCTTTGGGTTGTAAGGATAGGCTCCCTCTTCTGTCAGTGTACCAGAGTATGGTTTCTTTACTTTATAGCTTTTATTTAGGGAGGGACAAGTGGGAGAGAAAAGGGTGCTTGGGAGGAAAGGATGTATATTCTTAAAATATTTGGACTTTTTGTTTTATGTAGTCCAAAAATTCCCTTAAAAATTTTCCCCAGCACATGGGTTCCAGAAATGCTTTCTCCCTTCCTTTTAACCTTCTTCTGCCCTAAACATTACCCCTTTCCAACACTGCTTTTTTTGCATCCCATATATACTTCTATCTTCCTGTATATGGTTACTTTTTTACAATTTTCACACTTTTGATTGACTTGCTCTTTCTAAAGGTGAGTTAGAGGTTTTATTGTTATTGTGGCTCTATATTAATATTTTTTAAATTTATTGTTATATTTTGCTTCACGACTGTATTAGGATTCTCTAAGGAAACAGAACTGACAAAAGATACCTCTAAATAGTATGAGATTTTATAAAATTGTCTCACACAACCCATGGAAATGCACAAGTCTAACTTCTGTAGGGCAGGATGCAAATCAGGGACTTAGATGAAGGTTCTCATTGAATTCCGCAGGAGATGCTGACTATCTGATGTAGAGATGGGGATTCTCTCTTTGAATGCTGAAATCAGTTCTCCTTTTAAGGCCTTCAGCTGATTGGATGAGACAGCACTCATTGCTGGTGGCAATCTCCTTAGTTGATCTGCAGATGTAACAAGCCATCTATGTAGTCAACTCTTGGATGATTAAAATCTGTGACATGTCCTTGTATTACTATTACCAGTACTTGTTTGACCAAGGAACTGGGCACCATTACCTGGTTGAGTTAACACATTAGCCTAAGCATCACAATGACCATTACCTCAGTTACTCAGAACTCCTTAGTTATTTTTAAATTTGACCAGATTTAGAGGTACCAATGAGAATTCTAAGAATCTTACCAATGCATCATCATAACATCTGTTTAGTCCTTGATCGCCAGTTTTTCTTAGTCTAATACATTTATTATGTAGCACTTTTTCTTGTTGGGTTACAGCTGGTGAATTTTTATCAAATTTTTACTTTTACTTTTTGTGTGTTTAAGGTTTTTGGATACTGAAATTTTATAAGAAAGTTTTTATCTGTTACTTAACCTTGAATTCTTAAAGTCATAAATTAGTATCAAAAAGTTCAGTATTATTCTTATCCTACTGATATTGAAATGTCCATAATAAGAAACATTAAAAACCTAAATATCTTGTAGATGAAGAATCATCACAAATAAATCCACTCATAGTATCATTTTTGGTGTTAGAAGTATACATATTCTAGGTCATGATGGTGAATTCAGTTTTCTCTTTTCCATGTATATAAATGTCATGATATTCCATTATGCTAATTATCTTTATTACTTATGTCATCAAAACAGCTTCATTGTTGTTAATATATACCATTTATTAAGCTATTAGAATAGTTGTAAGGTCCTTTGAGAACATTTCAACAACTATCTTAAAGAAGCTGAGGGAAGCGGATTTGGCCCAGTGGATAGAGCATCTGTCTACCACATGGGAGGTCCACGGTTCAAACCCTGGGCCTCCTTGACCCATGTGCAGCTGGCTCATGCACAGTGCTGCTGCGAGCAAGGAGTGCCGTGCCACAGAGGGGTGTCCCCGCGTAGGGGAGCCCCACATGCAAGGAGTGTGCCCCATAAGGAGAGCCACCCAGGTCGAAAGAAAGTACAGCATGCTAAGGAATGGCGCCGCACACACGGAGAGCTGACACAAAATGGCACAACAAAAAGAAACACAGACAAAAACAGAAGTGGACAAAGAAGAACATGCAGCAAATGGACACAGAGAACAGACAACTGGGGTGAGGCGGGGGTGGGGAGGGGAGAGAAATAAAAATAAATCTTAAAAAAAAAAAGAAGCTGAAAATTCAGTTATATATTCCTAATTTCTGAGCATTCTGGTTAATTGAGTTTTCAACTTTATACTACCCAGCACTCTATTCCTTACATTTTATACCATTCATTCATTATATAGTCTATTAACAAATATTTATGTTGTTTGTTAACAAATAACAAATGTCTACTACATGTCACACTCTGGGAATACATTTGTGAAAAAGATGGATAAGATCCCTAACCACATGACATGTTTACATTTGATAGGAGGGTATAGCAAAGAATATGATAATAATTAGTTAATATGAAAACACTGCCTGGGATGTTATGGAGATGGCAGTAGCAGCAGCTATTAAAAGCATGGCAGTCAGTGAAAGCTGCTTTAAAGACATGATATTTGAACAGAGACCTGACAAAGATCCATGCAAAGACCTTAAAAAAGAAGTTTCAGGGTAGTGGGAACAGCAAAGATAGTTGTCTGCAATCATGTTGAAGGAACAGGTAGGAGGTGAGTATGCTAGAGTGCAGAGAAGAAAGAAAAGAGAATGGTGTGAAATGAGGCAGCAGCTGGCAAGGACAAGATCATGTAGAACCATACAGGTCATGATAAGCAGTATGGATTTTATTCTCATCACCACTAAAAGCCATTGGGGGAGTTTTAAGGAAGGATATAATATGTTCTGATTTATGTTTTTAAAAGATCACAGGAAAATCTTTTGTGGAGAATGGACTGTGATGGGGGTAAGAATTGGAGATGAAAAACCAGTGAAAAAGCAGTAGTCAAGCTAAGAGGTTTGCTCAAGGGGAGTTACTCTGGGTTGGTTTGTTTGTTTAATGGAGAAGATGATGCATCAAAGTATATAACATGTTTTGAATGTAGAGCTGATAAGACTTGCTGATAAATCGATTTGGGGTTGTGTGGATTAAGAGTAAAATCTAGGATAATGCCTATGAAGGGTCATTTATTACAAGGGAGAGGACAGGGAAGAAACTGGAGTCATAGAGGAATGCAGGGTTCCTTGAAGTAAGGAGTTGTCTGTCTTTTTCTATCCTTCCCACACCAAAAGAGGTAGAACTGGGAAAAAGGAGAGATACAAAATATAAGCACCAGATAATACTAGCAGAACTTCTCCAATCCTCAGGGCCAGAGCCACAGCTCTAGTCAATGCTGGGGAAGGAAAAAGAAAGAGCTTTGTATCGACTAGGATACTGATGTTTAAAAATGAATAAACTGAGTCTCAGAAATTGAAATAGGATCATAAAATTGAAAGTGGGCTGATAAGTTATGAAATTGGGCCAAGATGTTCAGGAAGATGCAGCCCAATGATGACAGAGCATATCTGAAAACAGAAATAGGAAAAATTAAATATTATGTTTATTCCCCAAGTTTTTCCAAATACTTAAACCAGTTAGCAAAAGTTCTTCAAGAATGAGGAAGTGGTCAACAGTGAAAAAAGTTGCTGAAAAAGAATCGGAAATTGTGAGATGATGGCCTAGTAGGAAGATCCAGGATTAAGTCTGTCCACCCAGAACAACTATTAAACAGGAGGAACTATATGAAACAATTATTTTGAATTTCTGGAGTCCAATAGAACACTGTACAGGATCCACAGAAGAGTGGGAGGAAGAGGCTGGTAAATTATGGTGAAGACTAGAAAACTGTCCTCTCTGCCTGGCAGTTACCAGTGCCGATCCTCCACTCTTGCAGCAGGCGACCTTGGGCACCAGCCTCTGGCTAGATCGCTGGTGACTGAAAGAGACGAAAAAGTCCACTTCCCCTAGATTAAGGGAGGGTATGGCTGATTGCTGATCATGGCTTTGGATTAGTGATTTCAGTTCACTGATGGCCACTGTTCCAACCTGCCCTGGGCAGCTGAGCAGACTTAAAGACCTTATACTTCCGCAAGAGTGTTCAAGTTCAAGGAGTTCATTTGCTGGGAAGGTCAAGAATCTGCTCCTTTGGGGAGCTGTGGAAGAAGCCCCTGGTACCCTTCCAGATCCCGTCCATAGGGCAGTGCGGAGTCAGTCTCCTCCCTTTTGGGTCCTTAGCCTTGGGCCCATTAAGAATGAATGACTTTGGAAACTCCTCTCCACAGTGCCTGCACCCCCACCCCCATATTTGCCCCTCAGAGGAAAGCAAATTGAGACAAAAACTAAAGCAGTGTAAAAACTATTGAGGCAGACAACATGGGACAAAGGATAACCTGCTTTAAACACTGCAAAGAGAGATAAGATCTGTCTCCTGGAAAATAGAGGGTGTATTCAAACTCCTGTAAACAGAGGAATTCCAAAGCAACTCTAACAGTTTGATACGGTTATGAATTCCAAACATAGATATTGGATTATGTTTGTAATCTGGTCTGTAGCTGGGTGTGATTGAATTATGATTAGGGCTCTGATTGGGCCATGTCATTAGGGCATTGAGTCCCTGCCCCTTGGTGGGTGGGGACTCATAGATAAAAGACATGGCAAAGGACAGAGCTGAGGGTTTTTGATGTTGGAGTTTGATGCTGAAGCCTTAAGCTGGAGCCCCAGAAAGTAAGCTCACAGAAGAAAGAGAAGCCAGCCCCAGAAAGAAAGGAACTTTGAACCCAGAGAGAAGCAAGACCCTGGAAGGGAGGACCAGGAAGCCTGAACCCTCACAGACGTCGACAGCCATCTTGTTCCAACACATGAAAATAGACTTTGGTGAGGGAAGTAACTTGTGCTTTATGGCCCAGCATCTGTAAGCTTCTACCCCAAATAAATACCCTTTATAAAAACAACTGATTTCTGGTATTTTGCATCAGTACCCCTTTGGCTGACTAATAAAGAATTTGGTACTAAGGAGTGGGGAAGTGCTTTTGCAACGAAATGCTGGAATGGTTTTATAAATGGGTAAGGGATATTTTTGGAGGAATTGTGAGATGCTTGATGGAAAAAGCCTAGATAGCTTTGAGGAGACTATTGATAGCAATATGGATGCTAAAGAGAGTTTTTATGATGCTGTAGAAGTAAATGATGAAACTATTATTGGAAACTGGAGGAAAGGCAATTCATGTTTTAAAGTTGCAGAGAACTTAGCAAGATTAACTCCTGATGTACGGAAGGCAAAATTTGAAAATGGCAAGCCTGGGCATTTAGCTGAAGAACTTTCCAAAGTAAACCCAGAGAATGCAGCTTGGCTTCTGCTTGCAGCTTACAGCAAAACCCTGGATGAGAGAGATAAGCTAAGGACTGAACTGTTTGACACAAGGAAAACAGAGACTGAATCCAGAAGTTCCAAGCCTTTGGAAATCAAGCTCCCAGATGAAAGTGCCCCATTTGAGGACTTATCTAAACTTGGAATTGGTAAATCAAGATTGAAGATGCAGTTATCTAGGGAAGACTTGTGGAAAGTTTTACTGTCTGATGGCTTGGATCCCTGGTTCCTGCATGCTAAACCAACAGACTTTTTGAGAGAGCTGTATGAACAAAACCACTGTCAGCCTGGAATAAAAGAAACATGGAACGGCGAGATTGAAGGAGAAACGACTTCAAGAGGAAAGCCATGGAAGCTGAAATCTGGAAATAAGATATCACTTTGGGCCAAGAGAGAAACCTCACCCATGTGTACAGAGAGGGTGAGTTTGCATCAGCAGTTGAAGAGGGTTGTGTTCTTCCTGCCTGATGTTCTGGGAGAGTTTTGTTGCCCCAGGGTATAGAGAGGGTGGAGCACATTCCCCAAGGATTAGGGCAGTTAAGGTCAGCACCCCACAGGACTGAGAGGGGTGGACCTATCCTCCAAAGGTTAGGGAAGGCCAGATGGTCAACTCATTGCTCTGAGAGGGTTAAGCCTGTATGCCAGAGGTTAGGGGGAATGTTATGTTTATATCACTGTGCTAGGGCATTGAGAATCTAATCCAAAATCAGGTAATGTGTGGCAATCACCCCAGCACTCTTGGAGGGAAGGTCTGGAGTTTGGTCGAAACCCAGAAGCCTGACCAGGGTTGAACCAAGAATATGGCTATTGAGCAAGCCAGTGGAAAGGGTGGGTCTCTATATGGCCCCAAGGAGAAGAAACCAACATCTTAAGAGTGACTCTTGGACTGAAATTGAATAGAGGATGCCCTGCAGGTTTACTGAACTGTAGAGAACCCATGACTTATGTTTCCCTCTCAATTTCTCCTTATCATAAGGAAAATGTTTATCCTTTGTCCATTTGTATATTGGAAACAGATAAATTGTTTTGTAAGTTTCAGAGGTTTATAGCAGACAGGATTTTGCCCCAAGACAAACTGTATTTCTTTAAAATGATTGTGATATGATTCAGTACTTGCATTGTTACTGATTGAAGGTTTTTTTCAAATATTGTAATGTCTTTTTGGAATTCAGAGGATGGAGTGTAGCAGTTTGATATGGTTATGAATTCCAAAAATAGTTATGTTTGTAATCTGGTCTGTACCTGGGTGTGATTGAATTATGATTAGGGCTTTGATTGGGCTATGTCATTAGGGCACTGAGTCCCTGCTCCTTGGAGGGTGGGGACTCACAGATAAAAGGTGTGACAAAGGATAGAGTTGAGGGTTTTTGATGTTGGAGTTTTGATGTTGGAGTCTGATGCTGAAGCCTTAAACTGGAGCCCCAGGAAGTAAGCTCACAGAGGAAAGAGAAGCCAGCCCCAGAAAGAAAGGAAACTTGAACCCAGAGAGAAGCAAGACCCTGGAAAAGAGGAACCCAGGAAGCCTGAACCCTCACAGACATCAACAGCCATCTTGCTCCAACACGTGAAAATAGACATTGGTAACGGAAGTAACTTATGCTTTATGGCCCGGCATCTGTAAGCTCCTACCCCAAATACCCTTTATAAAAACCAACTGATTTCTGGTATTTTGCATCAGCACCCCTTTAGCTGACTAATACAGCAACTAAGAAGTACAAGCCCAGGACAAGGCACAAGCTCAGGACAAGACACAAAGCTTGAAAAGACAGGAGAACACTTTGCATTCATCTTGGGTGGACTTCCCTGATAGGAGAGATGAAACTCAAGAAAATCTAGTTACAAAATAAAGAAACAGATATCCGAGGAAGTAAATCCCAGAGTTAACATTTTAAAATATTAAATGTATTAATATGTATTAAATGTATTAAATATTAAATGTATCATGTGCAATAAAAGTGTACAAGACAAAGAAAGCAACAGGATATGATCAAAAGGATGATAAAAATTCAAAAAACACTAATGAAGAAGACCAAACTGTGGACATACTGAACAGACTTTTTAAAAAATGCTCAAGAAGAAGAAGGAAAATATAGAGAAAATACTAAAGGATATCAGAAAAACAATGAATGAACAATATGAGAGTCTAAGGAAAGCAAGAAATTTTAAAAAGGAGTTGAGAAATTCCCAGGAGTGTTTGAACAGCAGACTGGAGTTGATAGAAAAAAAGAAATCAGTGCACTTGAAGAAAGATGCTTGAAATGAGGAGGCTAAGAAACAGAAAAGGAAAAGATTTATAAAACATGAAAATTACCTAAGAGACCTCTGGAATAGCACCAAATATACCAATATAGGCATTATGGGAGTCACAGAATGAGAAAAAAGAAAGGTGCTGAAGGTATAATCAAAGAATGACTTAGAACTTCCCAAACATAGCAAAAGATGTGAATATGCACACCCAAGAAACCCAGAGAACACCATTTGGAAGAAACAAAGAAAAATATACCTCATCATGTATTTAACATGCAAATTCAATGGACAAGGGTTTAGTTCAGAAAGATGTAAGAGAAAAGCAACATGTTATGTACATGGGAGTCCTAATTAGATTGAGTGCTGATTTCTATTGAGAAACCATGGAAGTAAGAAGGTTTTGGTTGAAATATTTAAAGTGCTGAAAGAAAACATTTGACAGCAAAGAATTTCATATCCAGCAAGGCTTTCTTTCAAGAATGAGGAAGAGGGTAAGACATTCCCAGATAAACAAAAGCAGAGGGAAGTTCACTGCCACTAGATGTGCCCTACAAGCAATGCTAAAAGAAGATCATCAGACTGAAAGGAAAGGACATTAGACCAAGTGATTCCAAGTCACATAAACAAATAAAGACCTCCAGTAAAAGGTAGTTCTGTTTGATTCTTTTTAAAAATTCTGTCTCTTTACTTACGCCCTTATATTGTTCATTCAGTGTTTTCCTGATATTCTTTAGTACTTTCTCTATATTTTCCTTCACCTCCCATTAACTATATAGGTAATTATAAATGCCAGTACTACTGTATTGCATTTCTTTGGTATGTGACTCCATTTCTTATTTCCAGCAAGTGCTAAAATGCAAATGCATAAAAAACAATGATAAATCAATTGTTTTGGACATAAAATATACAAATATATAGTTGGCAACAAGTAGAAAAACAGATGGTGCAACAGGGGTATATGGAAACCGTATGTGTATGCTGATGAAGTCAAGTTGGTATCAAACCAACATGAGTGTTATATATTTAGGATGTTACATCTGAGCCCCATTGCAACTACAAGGGAAGCATGAAAAATATATCCAGGGGAGCGGTTGTGGTTCAAGTGGTTGAGAAACTGCTTCCCACATGGGAGGTCCCAGATTTAGTTCCTGGTGCCTCTTTAGAAGCAAAAAAGCAAACCAGCAAACAAACAAAAAAACCCAACTTGGGCTGATGTGACTCAGTGGTTGAGTGCCAGCTTCCCACATATGAGGTTCCAGGTTCAATCCTCAGCTCTGGTACCTCAAAAAAAAAGTACATATATGTGTGTGTGCGTGCATATGCATGTGTTTACAGAAATAAATGAGAAAATACTCAATGTGGTACAATAAAAAAAGCAAATAAATATAAAAGTATGCAGTAACAGAAGACTTGAAGGACAAATAAGGGATGACTTATAAGGACTAAAAGCAAAATGGCAGAAGGTCTTGCTGTATCAATAGTGACTTGAAATATAAATAGATTAAACTCTCTAGAATAAAGGCAGGGATTGCCAGAATGGACAAAAAGCATGATCCAACTATATGCTACCTGCAAGAGACTCACTTTAAATTAAAAGATACACAGTATACTGAAAGAGAAAGGAGGGGTAAAAATACCCTCAAGCAGTAACCAAAAGAGAGCTGGGGTAGCTATACTAATATCAGATAAAACGGACTTTAAGTCAAAACAGTCAGGACACACAAAGACGAATATTACATATTGGTAAAGGGGACAACTCAATAAGAAGATGTATAAATGCATTTGTAATCCTGACTTCATGGAAATTACTGGCTAGTTACATGCTCATTTAAACCCTCTTATGGAGCCCTGTTCTAAATATGCTCAGAATTTTCCAAATCATCAATTACTGATTTGAGACTGGGAAAAGGTCCTCTTATGGTGACATGAAGGCAATGCTTTCTTCCCAAAGACTGTGATGTCCTGGGACTGGCTGCTAGTCATCTTTGGTCCTTAGCTTGTCACACAGCAAGGCACATGGTTAGCATATCCTGGTCTCTCCCTTATCTTCCAGTTCCATTGATGTTCAGCTTTTTTGCTTCCTGTGGCTTTCTTTCTGTTGTTCAAATTTCATTATACTTATAAAGGAATCCAGTAATAGGATTAAGAGCCATCCTGATTGTGGTGGGCTACACCATAAATGAAGTAACCTCATCAAAAAGCACACCCACAAGAATGGGTCAAGTTTAGGAGCATGTTTTTCTGGGTACATAAAGCTTCAAAACCACCACAGGCCCTGAATAGCCAAAGCCATTTTAAAAATGAATAAAGTTGGAAGACTCACACTTCCTAATCTTAAAACTTATTACAAAGCACAGTAATCAAAACAGCATAGAACTGGCACTAGGATAAACATATTGACCAATGGAATCAAATTGTGAACTCAGAAATCAACCCTGGGAAGCAGATTTAGCTCAACTGATAGAGCGTCTGCCTACCATATTGGAGTTCCAGAGTTCAAACCCAGGGTATCCTGATCCATGTGGTGAGCTGGCCCATGCACAGTGCTAACGCAGGCAAGGAGTGCACTGCCACACAGGTGTGTCCCCCATGTAGGGGAGTCCCACGCGCAAGGAGTGCGCCCCTCAAGGAGAGCCACCCTGTGCAAAAAAAGTGCAGCCTGCCCAGGAGTGGCCCCACACATATGGAGAGCTGACGCAACAAGATGATGCAACAAAAAGAGACACAGATTCCCAGTGCTACTGACAAAAATGCAAGCGGACACAGAAGAATACACAGTGAATGGACAGAGAAAGCAGACAATGGGAGGGGGGGGATAAATAAAAAACAAATCTTTAAAGAAAAAGAAAAAGAGGTCAACCTTTACATTTATGACCAAATGATTTTGACAAGGGGGCAAAGAATAGTCTTTTCTACAAATGGTAGTGGGAAAATTGGATCTCCATTAGCAAAAGAATGATGGAGGATCCCTACCTTACACCTTATAAAAAATCTACCCCAAATGCCAGACACAAAAGGACAAATATTGTATGGTCTCACTGATATGAATTAAATACAATGAATAGACTTACAAAGAGTTAGACTATGAAGTATAGGTTGGTGGAAGATGGAATGTGGGATGAGAAGGGGGAGAAGATACTGGATTTATATAGAATGTTTAATAAGGTAAAATGTAAATATGTGGTAATGGTTGGACTTAATGGTAATATAATTAGTGTAATAAACACTGTTGATTTATGGATGTGATTGCAGTTGAAACAGGTAGTCTAGGAAGACTGATGTTAGTTGGAGGAAAGCTGGAGAATAATATTGGAAATGTATAACTGATTTTGGAAATAGTTGAGGACCGTAGTTATTAATGTAAATACAGGAATATTCTACTATAGAGTTTTAAGAATGTGATACATGGGAAAATAGTAACTAATTAATTTATGGGCTATAGTTCAAATCAACATTGTAATTTTTTTGTAGCAAAAGCAAAGATGGTACTGTATTAATTCTGAAAGTAAAAAAAGAATATGAGGTTTCATTTAGTGAGATATGAATACAATTCTCTTCATTTTTTTCATTAATAAGGATATTTTGACTATGTCATTTAACTAATCTGTGTTCATCTGTGTATCTTTCTGAACACTAGAGGAACATCTGAGTTAACAGTTGGAATGAGATGATAAAAGGGCCTGAAAAAGAACATTTTAGGAATAATGTTTCCATAAATGTTGAGCTTCCTTTTTTTGTTTTCATTTTTGTGCATTTGAAAAAAAGTTCTTAACAACAACAAAAACAACAAAAATCTATCCAAAATGGATCAGTTACCTAAATATAAGATCCAGAAATATCTAATTCCTAGAAGAAAATGTAGGGAAGCATCTTCAGTAAATTATGTTAGATAATGGTTTCTCAAACGTTATTCCCAAAACACAAGCAACAAAAGAACTAGATAAATGAGACCATACCACCTTTAGCACCCCAAAAAACTATATCAGGTAAGTACAAGGAAAAACTACACAATGGGAGAAAATATTTGAAAACCACACATCTGACAAAGGTTTAATATCTAGAATATATAAATAAATCCTCCAATGTAACAGCAAAAAAATAACCAACACAATTTTAAATTAGGCAAAAGACTTGAATAGACACCTCTCCAAAGAAGATATACAAATGGCCAAAAAGTACATGAAGTCTGTCTGATACATACAACAACGTGGATGAACCTTGAAAATACCATGCTTAGTGAAATAAGCTAGACACAGAAGGACAAATATATCATCTCACTTATTTTAAATAATTATTAGAATAAGCAAACTCAGAGTCAGAATCTAGAATTTAGGATGCCAAGGACAGGGTGGAGATGGAGAATATGGAATTATTAAAATATATAGGGTTTCTATGTGGAATGGTAGAAATGTTTTGGTAACAGATGGTGGCAATGGTAGCATAACTCTGTGATTGTAATTAACAGCACTGAAATACATATCTGAATGTTATAAGAGGAAATGTAAGGTGTAAATGGTAAAAGAACAAAATTTTTTAAAAAAATCCATGAAACTTTACTACACAGTGAACCCTATGTTAAACCATAGACTATAGTTAATACAATTATAAAAATGTGCTTTTATCAATTGTAACAAATGTACCACACCAATAAAAGGTGTTAATAATGGGGGTATATGGGAACCTATATGTTGTGCATGATTGTTGTATAATCACATGACTTCTTTAATGAAAATTTACTAGGATGAAGAATGGTAGTTCACTTTAGGAATATGACAGTAGTTGATGACCGATAAAAGTTATTTTAATAAAGTGGTATGGAGACACAAAAGCTAATTGGAGTAGGTAAAAAAGTAGGTATGGGGAGTAAGGAAATAAAGGCAACAATTATGGACAATTCTTTCAAGGTTAGTCGTAAATACATGAGAAAGCAACAAGGGGAGACCACATTTCATCATAATGGTAGCTTAATTCCTAGCATGCTGTGGCAGTTTGATACTGATGTTTGTAAACTGGTCTGTTCTTTATTGTATTAAATTGAGAGGTTTCACTTTTATTTTATTATATCAAGATTAGGGCTTTGATTCAACCATGTCATTAGGACAACTCAGTTTGAGTTCCCCACCACTTTGTGGGGTATGTAAATGGACAGTCACTCAAGGAAAACACAGAATAAGATACAGAGGAAGAGAGGGAGCACCACAGACACTGGAGAGGAATGAACTTTGATCCTGCGGCCAGGGAAGCAGATGAGCCTGATCATCTTCAGCTGACCTTGTGAAGAGAACAGAGCAGCTAAGCCTGGAAAGAAATGAGCCCTCCACCCTACAGCTGAGATCGGAAGAAGAAGCTGGGCCCACCGAACCTTAAGAGGAAGAGGAAGACTGAACCCTCGCAGACGTCACCCACCATCTTGCTTCAACATGTGGCAACATATATTTGGTGAGAAGTACCTTTTATGGTATCTTGAGTTGGACTCTTTAGGGCCTTATAACTGTTAAGCTTTAAACCCAAATAAATACCCTTTATAAAAATCAACAGATTTCTGATACTTTGCATCAGCACCCTTTTGGCTGACTAATACACATGCTTACCAGAAATGTCACTATTACTCTTTGGAAATACTCTACAACAAAAATGTAGTGTAGAAAAAATTAACTTTCAATAGATTTTTTTTTCTTACCTTCACTGATTAAATTTAGTGTGTCTTGTTTTCCATCTCCCTCTTGTGACTGGCCTGGATCCAGTGAAGCCTGAGAAAGACTAACTTCTGCTGATAACTGGTCAAGACTTTGATAACTTTTTCTGTAAAACAAGGAAGAAATGCTACTTGAATTTCTTCTCACAAAAAAATTTAAGTTTTCTTCAATCTATTGATTTTCTGAGCAATTTCTGCCTAAGTGCTTCCCTAAACTTTGCCTTTATCCTGACTTCATTATAATCTTAGTCACATTTCATCCCCATTTTCTTTAAAGATATGTTTAATGCCTGAAAAAGAAAAACAATTTGTCAAATGACTTTAAATCATCACACCCAATTTTAATTATCCACCTAGTTAAGATTTGGGGAGTTCTAATTATAACCTATTTTCAAGGGAGCAGAAAGTCTATATATTAATGCAGAAACAAAATTGGCATAACTTAATATGATCTCACGTTTCCCAAGCACTTCTGGATCCTTCAGTTCCTTGATATTATTACTAATGGTTATTATATAACAATAACATATATTATAAATTCTTATAATCTAGAAGTCTTTAAAATGTGAGTAATAAAATACATATTTGACTGTGTTAGTACACCAGGATAACTGACCTCCTTCCCACATCTGTTTCCTATTGTGAGGTTCACATTCTATTAAGCTAATTAATTAGAAGTAAAATTTAATAGATTAAAGATTCAGCTAAAATGGAAATTAAAAGGAGTAAATTAATAAGTTTATTATTAACCCTTCCTCATATTTAGTTCTTCAGGATAAAACCAACTCAAGAGATATAAGTAACTTTGATGTTATTCAAATTTAATGAAAGAGACCAGAATTCACTATTATTTCTAAATATAAATGACACAGGAGAAGAAATATGTTTTGGGGGGGGGGGTTCAACACCTATTTCCAAAGGCAGCTAACCCCATCTAATGTCCTAAAGATGCCATATATTCTATGATAATATTTATAGGAAAGCATATATAAATTCAATGATTTATTTAATAGTTATTCCATACACACAAGAATAGAATTAGTCACAGATTTACCAAAGGTGTGTATATTAGGGAATGGTTCAAATGTATGCCTAATTACTATTTTATGTTAGTTATGACTCCATCCAAAAAGAGGATGAGGGAAAATATTCATTTATTAAAACAAGGTTGAGAGCCCAATAGGTTTACCAAGACAGTAGTTTTTTAAATTGCTTTTTACTTATTTTCCATCAATTTTATTAAGATAAAATTTTTCAGGATTTCTTAGTATGACAGTTTGAGATTAATTTTGTGAATCCCAAAAGGAGAAATACTATGTTTGTAAACTAATCTATTCCTCTGATTGTAATACCCTTTGATTATATTAAATTCAGTGAGGGACTGCTAATTAAGTTTACTTGATAAAATCAATTAGGACTTTTGATTGGGCTATGTCAGTATGACATAACTCAGGTTGAGTCTCCGCCCCTCGGAGGGCTGATAGAAATGAACTCTCAAGAAGATACACAGGAAGAGAGAGAGCACTGTCATTTTTGATCCTGGGGCAGTGGGGAAAGACGAGCCATTTTACAGCTGACCTTGAGAAGAGAGCCAAGATGGATATAGAATGCCCAGAAAGAAATGTGCCTCATACCAGGAAAGAAAGGAAGCCCTGCCAGATAGGCCAGCCTGCAGCTGAGAGAAAGAAAGACTAGAGTAGAAGGCTGAAGCCTCGCAGAGATAGGCGACCATCTTGCTTCAACACATGGCAACTGACTTTGTTGAGAAAGCAACTCTTGAGTTGTAACTGTAAGCTTTTACCCCAAATAAATATCCTTTATAAAAGCCAACAGATTTCTGGTACTTTGCATCAGCACCTCTTTGGTAAACTAATACACTTAATGAGGGGATATGTACATGAGGTCTCTTTGTTTTTTCCTCTAAGAAATAAAGTGAAGAATGAGGTGATGGAGTGAAATTTACTCATTTAAGATATGAGCAATATTCTCACTTTATGATGACTTCAAATGTCAAGAGTAGGAGAGTTCTTAGTTATAATTTTTAAATAGCAGGAAGTTTTTACTTTTGCAAGAAACTTTTGATAATTATAAAAGATAACACAACATGAGCTACACAGTATATAATAATAATGATCCACAATATTTAAATAGCTATTATGAAATACTATGTATATTAACTTCTTTAGTCCTCACAACTACCCTAGGAAGTTAAAATTATTATTATCACCACTTTTATAGAGGAGGAAACTGGGGCAGAAATAGCTAAGATTTGACCCTGAGCCTCTAATTTTGTCTTTTTAACTACTATGCTATTTCCTCTCTAGTACAAGAAGAAATTTTTTGGCTTCCTTTGTCATTAGAAGAATAGCTTAGTTTGCTGAGATAAGCCAGGTAAACTAAACTCCACTTTCCATTATGTTATTATTTCTTCAGTTATAGAGGAAAGCAGGAACACAGGAATTTAAAAGAGAAGTTATAAATAAATTTCTTTTCCAATAATTCTATGCCTAGTAGGTAGGAAACTTGCTTTGTAAATTGTATAATGGCAAAAGAAGAGTTTCTGACACGTTTTTAAAATCATAGGAAACATTACTATTTTTAACTTAAAAATTACATGTAGAAATACTTACAAACAGCAGAAGCAAAAAGACATAGAAGTGATTACAAAATATTATGAGAGCCTGATGGTGTAACTTACAATAATCTCAAGGGGTGCCATCCACTGATGGAAGAAAAGCCTGTAAAAGCAGTGTATGATAACAACAAAAAAATGAGCTTTCTGCATGTCCTATTGAAATCCATTTTTTAATATCACACTTCAGAATCTTTTGGACTCCTTCTATCCTTTATCTTTTCACATTTACAGAATAATTCTTGAGTTTATAGGCTTTATTTAACCAAATGCTGATGAGTATAAAAATAGAATTTGGAGGAATAGAGTATGGATTAGAGTGGACTTACTGATATTCCATTCATGAACTATTGTGATTAGTAATTGAAGAAAATGTGGCATTGGTGTGGAGAAAGTGGCCATGGTGGCTGCTGGGGGTAGGGAGTGGGAGGAAAAGATGTGATGTGGGGGCATTTTCGGAGGTTGGAGTTGTTTTGGATGGTGCTGCAGAGACAGTTACCAGACACTGTATGTCTTCCTATGGCCCACTGGGTGGACTGTGGGAGAGTGTGGGCTATGATGTGGATCATTGACCATGAGGTGCAGCAGTGCTCAGAGATGTATTCACCAAATGCAGTGAATGTCTCATGATGATGGAGGAGGTTGTTGTTATGGGGAGAGGAGTTGGGTGAGGGGGGTGGGGGGCTATATGGGGACCTCATATTTTTTGAATGTACTATTAAAAAAATAAAGACAAAAAAAAAAATTCACCTGTGAAAAAAAAAAAAAAAGAATTTGGAAGACAATAATGTTGTGAAGCAATAATGAAAATTCCAAGCCAAAATTAAGCACTTTATTCAAAAGACAGTAAGAAGTGTACTATACACTACCTTTCTTGCATGAAAATAACTACAGAGCCACCATCTGGGAGGTAACTAGTTCAGTGGCTTTCAGCAGTGACAGAGAATAGGTTTGGCTTCCACAGGCTTACCTGATTTTCAATGTGACTGACAACTCCACCTGACAAACATTATGCAGTAAATTATCTGTCTATAGGAGTTATGACCCCACACAGCATCTTTAAACAACTAGCAGAACCATCTTTCTCAGAGCTCCAGAAAATAGTTAAACAGTTAGAGTAACAAGGAAATTGCCAAATCAAGAAAAAGTCAACTAAAAAATGGTAGGGTAATCTCTTACCATTGCTGGCCCTTCCCCCATTGCCTCCCTGGTTTGATGTGGAACCAGCCTATGCTCTCATTGTGGATCCCTGGTCCTAGGTGCAGAAAGAGCAGAGTAACCCCTATGCATACACTGTGATGGATGTATGTCTGTACCAAGCTATCTGGTGGAAGCCTAAAGGACTGAACCAGGACATTCATCACAGGCTTGCAGTCCCAGAATTTTCCCTGCATGCAGAAGCAGCCCACAGGGCAGCTAAATCAGTATAGGAAACAGGAAAATTGCAGCAGCCTGGGGCAAAGGCTCAATGGTTATACGACATACAATAGAGTACCCAGGACCAACAGGAGTGACTATTTCATAGGTAGAAGAGGGGGCATGCAGATCAGCATAAATTGAAAAATTCCTAAGGGCATGAGCAAATGCCCAGGACAATATGGCTGCTCAGAAAAAACTGAAGAGGATCCTATGCTCTTGCCTCAGGCTGGTCTTTGGGTTCATTATTTTGTTGGCTAAAATCTGAAGGAGAGCACCAGCCAACACACAATCTGCAAAGACTGTGAAAGGTGTTTGTTACAGATTGTTTATGTTAGTTCCTGACATTCAAGGATCTTCTTACCCTGACACTAGCTGGATACAAACTTAACAAATAGACACATCAGAGACTAAATTCTAGGGTTAAAATGCTGAACAAAAGATTGTAAAGCATAAAAAGAAATAGGAACTGATGGTGAATCAAAAGAAGCAAGATAAAATATCAGAAACCAACAATAGAGAATACAATACTTTAGACACATCAGACAGCTTTTAAAAAAACTGGTCATAAGTATACTCGAATTGCTAAAGGAGAATATTGACAAGGAACTAAAGAATATCAGGAAAACAATCTATGAACAGAATGAGAATTTCACTGAGATAGAAATTATGGAAGATTCAGAACCAAGCAGAAATACTGGAGCTGAAGACCACAGTAACTGAAATAAAATATACCCTAGAGAAGTTCAACAGCAGATTGGAGTTACCAGAAGAAAGAATCAACTTGAAGGTACACAACTGAAATTATTCAGTCTGAAGAACAGAGAGAAAACATAATGAAGGAAAGTGAAAAAGAGCCTAAGAGGCTGCTGGGACACCATCAGTGCAAACCAATATACACATTTATGGGAGTCCAAGAAGGAGAAGAAAGAGAAAAAGGGACAGAGAGAATATTCAAAGAAACAATGGCTAAAAACATCCCAAATTTAACATAAGACTTGAATACATGCATCCAATAGCTCAGTGAACTCGAAACAGGATAAACTCAGAGATCCACACAGAGACATATAATCAAACTGTTGAATGTTCAAGACAAAGAGAGGATTTTGACTCAAACTGCTGAATACAAAAATAGAGAATCCTAAAGGTGCAAGAGAGAAGCTATGTGTCATATACAAGACAGCCTCAGTAATTGTCAATTTCTCATTAGAAACCATGAGGCAAAAAGGCATTGGGATGGCATAAAGCTGAAAGAAAATAACTGCCAATCAAGAATTCTATATCTGGCAAAACTGTCTTTCAAAAATGAGGTACAGATTACGACACTTCCAGATAAAAGTGGAGAGTCCATCACCAGTATACCTGCCCTACAAAAAAACATTAATGGTAGTTCTTCAAGTTGAAATGAAAGACAATAGATGGTAAATGAAGGGTGTTGAGTAAAGGTAAATATGAAAGTAATCAGTAGGGGAAGGATTAAGGGACAAAAAAAGGTATGACTTACCAAGATCAAACAGCAAAATAACAGGAGAACATTATGCGCTATCAGTAATTACTTTAAATGTAAAAGGATTAAGCTCTCTAGTCAAAAGGCAGAGACTGACAGAATGGATAAGAAGCATGATCCAACCATAAGCTATTTGTAAGAGACTCATCTTAAATTCAAAGATACAAGTACCTTGAAAGTGAAAGAATGGAAAAAAACACATCTTACAAATAGTAACCAAAAGAGAGCTTGGGTGGGAATACTAATATCAGATATAAAAAAGACTTTAGTCAGGAAGTGGCTGTGGCTCAATCGATTGGGCTCCTGACTACCACATGGGAGGGCCTAGGTTCACATCCCAGGGCCTCCTTGTGAAGGCAAGCTGGCTCACACCCACAGAAAGTGGGTGCAGCAAGATGACACAACAAAGGGAGACAAGCAGACACAGAAGAATACACAGCAAATGAACACAGAGAGCAGACAGCAAGCAAGCCACAAGGAAGAGGGGAAATAAATAAATAATAAATCTAAAAAAAAAAATACTTTAGTCGAAAACTGTTATCAGGGACAAAGAAGGTCACTATATACTAATAAAAGAATCAATTCTACCAGAAGACATAACAATTAGAAATACATATGCACATAATGGCACAGCTCCAAAATATATGAAGCAAATCTTGACAAACTGGAAGGGAGAAATACATGGTAGAACACCCAGAAACAAGATCAATAAGGAAACAGAAACTTGAACAATACTGTAAACCAACTAATCCTAAGAGACACATATGGAGCACTTGACCCAAAAGCAGCAAAATACATATTCTTTTCTGTTACTTATAGGAATACCCTAGGATAGATCACATGTTTGGTAATAGCAAGTCTCAATAAATTTTAAAATATTGAAATTCAGTGTATCTTCTCCAACCACAATGGAATGAAGTTAGAAATCAGTAACAAAGGAAGAATTGGAGAATTCCCAAATAGGTGATGTAGCAGTTTGATATGGTTATGAATTTCAAATATATATATTGGATTATGTTTGCAATCTGGTCTGTACTTAGGCATGATTGAGTTATGACTGGAGCTTTGATTGGGCCATGTCATTAGGGCATTGAGACCCCACCTCTTGGTGGGTGGGGACTCACAGATAAAAGGCATAGTTAAAGACAGAGTGGAGGGTTTCTGATGTTGGAGCTTTAAGGTTGGAGTCTGATGCTGACGCCTTAAGCTGGAGCCCCAGGAAGTCAGCACACAGAGGAAGGAGAAGCAAACTTTGGGAATAGAGGACCTGAGCCAGGAAAAGAACACAAAGGAATAGAGACAGTTCCTTAGACATGGTAGTAACCCCAGAGAGAGAGAGAGAGCCATTCATCTGATACTCTACAGCTGACCTTGTGGAGAGAGGCAAAGTCTAGAGAGCCTCATAGTCTACAGCTGACCTTGCAGAGAAAACAGAAGAGCTGAGCCCAGAGGAACGTAGGGAGCCTAAACCCTCACAGACATAGGCAGTCATCTTGCTCCAACACATGGAAATAGACTTTGGTGAGGGAAGTAACTTACGCTTTATGGACTGGTAACTGTAAGCTCCTCCCCCAAATAAATACCTTTTATAAAAGCCAAACAATTTCTGGTACTTTACATCAGCACCCCTTTGGCTAATACATGTGGAAATTAAGCAATAAATCTTTAAAAATCACTGGTCAAAGAAGAAACTCACAAGGGAAATTTAGGAATATTTGAATTTAAAAAAGCATAACATACAAAATTTATTGTATTCAGAAAAGGCAGTGCTGAGAAGGAAATTTTTAACTATAAATGCTTGCATTAAAATACCAGAAAGATCTCAAACCTGTAACCTAACCTACACGTTGAGAATTAGAAAAAGAAAAGTACACTAAAGCCAGGGTGAGCAGAAAGAAGGAAATAATAAAGATTAGAGTGGAGTCAAAGGATATAGAGAACAGGAAATAATAAACTCAACAAAACTGAAAGTTGCTTCCTTGAAAAGATCAACAAAACTGAAAAGCCTTCAGCTAGACTGACAAAAGAAAGAGGATTATAAAACTAAAATCAGAATCAAAGGGGGAAATACTACTACCAACCCCACGGTAATAAAAACTATTATATAAGAATACTACTAACAAATTTATGTTAAATTAAAATTCCTAGAAACATGCAAACAACCTAAACTGATTGAAGAAGAATTAGACTACCTCAAAAAAAAAAAAAAAAAAAAAAAAAAAGAGATTCATAGAAATTAAAAAAGACCTCCCAACAAAGAAAGGTCTAGGAATGCATGGTTTCTTCTGCTGAGTTCTATCAAACATTAAATGAAGATTTAACAATCAGTCTTACTCAAAGTCTTCCAAACCTTTGAAAAAGAGGGAACACCACCTAACTCATTCTGTGAGGCCAAAATTACCCTATAACTAAAGCCAGAAAAATATATCACAAGAATAGAAAAGTATAGAACAGTATATGTTTTGAAAACAGACCCACAAATTCTCTAAAAATAGTAGCAAACTGAATCCCATGGTACATAAATTATTATGCACCATGACCAAGTGGGATTTATCACAGGAATGCAAGGATGGTTCAACATAAGAAAATCAATTAATATTTAATACATAGAATGAAAGAAAAAACATGATCATGTCAATAGATGAAAAAAAAAAAAGCATCTCTTCTTGATTAAAAAAACTTGGAAACTAGGAATAGAAGGAAATTTCCTCAGCATGATGAAGGGAATGGTGGTGGTTCAGAGCCATGTAACCCAGGAAAACATGTTCTTATATAAATCTATTTCTATGGGTATGAACCCCACTTGGGGAGGTAGCTTTAATTAAGGTGTGGCCCAACTCAATCAGGACAGGTCTTAATCCTATTATTGTATTCCTTAATAAACAGAATGAAATTCAGAGGGAAAGCCACAAAGGGAGCACCAGAAGCTGAAAGTCATTGCTACCATGAAGAGAATGGAGAGGCCACCATGTGACAGAAAAACTAAGGATCAAGGATCACAGGCAGCATCACCAAAATACCAATCTTCTGGGAGAAAGTATAGCCTTGACAATGCCTTGATTTAGGACTACCCTTAGTCTCAAAATCGAGATCCAATAAATTCTGTTTAAGCCAATATATTGTATTTGCAATACAAAGCTAAAACTGGCATATATGAAAAATGCACAGCAAAATATCATACTCAACAGTGAAATACTGAAATATTTCCCCAAAGTCAGGAACAAGGACAAGATGCCCACTGCCTCCAATGCTATTCAAAACTCTACTGGAGGTGCTAGAGAGAGTAATTAGGCAAGAAAAAGAACTTAAAAGGCATCTATACTGGGAAGGAAGAAGTAAAGATTTCCCTATTTACAGATGATAAGATTCTATATACAGAATATAACAAAGAATCTACAAGAAGGTCTTAAGCTAAAATACAAATTCAGTCAAGTGGCAGGAGAGAAGGTCAACAAAATCATCAGTGGTGTTTCTAAACACCAGTATTGAACAATCCAAAAAGGTAATCAAGAAAACAATTCCAGGGAAATGGACTTTGGCCCAGTGGTTAGGGCGTCCGTCTACCATATGGGAGGTCCGCGGTTCAAACCCCGGGCCTCCTTGACCCGTGTGGAGCTGGCCATGTGCAGTGCTGATGCGCGCAAGGAGTGCTGTGCCACGCAAGGGTGTCCCCCGCGTGCGGGAGCGCCACGCGCAAGGAGTGCGCCCGTGAGGAAAGCCGCCCAGCGTGAAAAGAAAGTGCAGCCTGCCCAGGAATGGCACCGCCCACACTTCCCGTGCCCCTGACGACAACAGAAGCGGACAAAGAAAGAAGACGCAGCAAATAGACACCAAGAACAGACAACCAGGGGAGGGGGGGAAATTAAATAAATAAATAAATCTTTAAAAAAAAAAGAAAACAATTCCATTTACAATAGCAACTAAAATAATAAAATATCTAAGATAAATGTAACCAAGGTTGTAAATGACTTGTACTCAGAAAACTACAAAGCATTACTGTAAGATATTAAAGAAGACCTAAACAAATGGAAAGATATGCCATATATATGGATCAGAGAAATACATACTATAAAAAAATCAATACCACCCAAAGCAATTTACAGATTAAATGAGGTTGCAATAAAAATTCTAACATCCTTCTTCGCAGAAATAGAAAATCCAATAATTAAATTCATATGGAATGGCAAGGGGCCTCAAAGGCTAAAACAATCTTAAAAAAGGAACAAAGTTAGAGCTCTCACCCTTCTTGATTTCAAAATTATCACAAAGCTACAGTAATCTAAACAGTGTGGTACTGGCACAAGTAGGACAGCCATATAGACCAATGAAATAAAAGAGTTGAGAAACAAATCCTCACATCTGTGGCCAACTGATACTTGACAAGAGTGGCAAATCCAACTTAATGGGGAAAGAAGAGTTTTTTCAATAAGTGGTGCTGGGAACACTGGATATCTACTCTTATAAGAATGAAAGAAGACCTCTCTCATACCATATATAAAATTTAATTCAAAATTAATCAATAATATAAATACAGGGGTATATCTTCACAACCTTGGACTTCGCAATGATTTCTTTGATATACCACAAAAACACTAAAACAAAAGGAAAAAATAGATAAACTCAATTTCAAAATTAAAATATTTTGTGTGTCTAAGTACCAAATAGAAGATAATCTACAGAATGGGAGAAATATTTGGAAACTATGTATCTGATAATGGTTTAATATCAGAATATATCAAGAATTCCTCCAATTCAACAAAGAGAGAAACAATCCAATTAAAAACTGGGCAAAGGACTTAAATAGATGTTTCTCCAAAGAACATATACAATTGGCTGATAAGCACAAAAAAAGATGCTCAACATCATTAGCCATTAGGGAAATGCAAACAAAACCACAGTGACCTACCATTTCACACATAATAGGAGGGCTATTTTTTTTAAAAAAAGAAAAGAAGTGTTGGAGAGGATGCTGATGAATAGCAACTCTCATGCATGGTTGGTGGGAATATAAAATGGTACAGCTGCTGTGGTGGAAAATAGTTTAGAGGTTCCTCAAAAAGTTAAATACAGAATTACCACTGAGCTATCTGTCTCATGTCCTGGTATATACCTCAAAGAATTGAAAGCAGGTACTCAAACAGGTATGTGTGTACCAATGTTCATAGTAGTATTAATCAGGGTATGCAAAAGATGGAAACAATTCAAGTATTCAGTATAGATGAATGGATAACAAAATGTGATATATGCATACAATGGAATATTATCTAGCCTTAAAAATCATCTGATACAGGTTCCGACATGGAGGTACCTTGAAGACATTATGTTCAATGCAGGCTACAACATGGATATACTGTGAAGACAACATGTTCAGTGAAATAAATCCGGCATAAAAGGACAAATATTATGTGATCCCAATTATATGAAATAATTATAATGTACAAACTCATAATAAGCAGATTACCAATTACCAGGGGAAGGGCTTGGAGTGGGGAATAGGAGTGTGGTAGGTTGAATTATGTACCTAAGAGTAAAAGCATAATCTAAATCCATTCTGGTATGAACCCACTGTAAGTAGGACCTTTTAAAGATGTTATTTTTAGTTAAGGTATGGCCCAATTGAATGTGGTTGGGCCTAAATCTTATTACTGAAGGCTTTATTAAGAGAAATACATGTGGAGAAGTAGAAGCTATAAATCAACAAAACCTGGAAGAGAAAGAAGACATTGCCTATGACCAAAATGACAAGGAATCCAAGGATTGCCAAAAGCCAGAATGCTACCAACTCTGAGATTAAGTAAACCTTCTAGCCTCTGAAACCACTAGCCAGTAAATTCCTGTTAGTCAGCCAACCCATTGTGTGGTATTTGTCAAAACAATAGGGAAACTACCACTGGGAGTTAATGCCGAACAGGTACAAAGTTTTTGTTTGGGGGGGGTGGAAAAGTTTTGCTAATGGATGGTGGGTAGTTGCACAATATCGTGAATGTAATTTACCACTGAATTATGTACTTGAAAGTAATTAATGGGAAATTTTATGCTGTATATATTTTACCACAATAAAAATTTTTAAAAAGATAACACTAAATTCTATCCTTGAATCCTATACTCATTAACATCGCATGATAAGATTCAGTTAACAGTCTATTAGTATTTCTTAGTTATAAGATTTTAAAAATAGCAACAGCTTACTTAATCAAAATAACAGCCTGTAGTATCGCGATATGAAAGTTATAGTTTATCTATACCATTACATTGTAAAACATAATTTAAATAAAATGTATAGGAATTATGGTATATGTTATGGGAATTTGGGATGCAATAAAATCAACTATATCCAAAATCGAACTATTTAAAAATTATTTTTACATCAGTCAATATTGGAGATCGAATCCTGTCCGCACAAAAGACATGTTCAGGTCCCAACCCTTGTTCCTGTGTGAGTGAACCCATTTGTAAATAACACATAAGACTTTTTAAGATGTCATTAAAGTGTGTCCAAACTGTATCAGGGTGGGCCTTATTCCAATATGGCTTAAGTCCTTAGAAGCAGAGGAATTGAGAGAGAGAGAGAGAAGCCATGGGAGTAAATTGTTCATTCAGTCACACCCTCGCTTTAAGCACCATTCTTTGGGGACTAACCTCCTGGTAATTCAGGGTGGGGCCCTGCTTCTGATCCTAATCTTAGAAAACACTACCTTGATGGGCTCAAAATTTTCCAAATCACTAGTGCCGGTTCCTTTTTAACAATTCATTCCTCAATGTATCTCTTTGCTCTCACATTTTACTATAAGCAGCAATGTGAAAACAGACTATAGCTTCCATTCTTTCCTTGAAAATCTGCTCAGCTAAATATGCAAGTTCATCACTGCAATTTCTGCTTTCAATCTTATATCTGAACATAATTTTGCCAAGTTCTCTACCACTATATAACAAGGATTGTGTTTACTCTAGTTTCCAATAAGGCAGTGCAGTGGCTGGGAGCTGTATGTATCCTGGAAAATCATGTTCCTAAAGCTAATCCATTCCTGTGGGTATAAATCTATTGTAAGTAGGATATTTTGATGAGGTTACTTCAGTTAAGGCATGGCCCAGGGCGAGTCTGAATCCCCTTACTACAGTCCTTTCTAACAGAACAAAATTCAGACAGAAAACCACAGGAGCAAGATGCTTAAATCATTGGAACCCAGAAGAGAAAGCCACGGAAACAAGAAGCTGAAAGCAGTGAAACCTGGAAGAGAAAGGAGGGGCCAGCAGACACCAGCTTGTACCTTGCTATGTGGCAGAGGAGTCAAGGATCACTCCTCTGTCACATAGGATCATTCTTCAGAAAGAAAGCTTCATCTTAATGATAGCTTGATTTGGACATTTTTCTCAGCCTCAAAACTGTAAACTAATAATTCCCATTACTAAGCCAATCCATTTAATGTTATCTCCTTTCCGCAGCCAAAGAAATTAAAACATTCATCATTTCCATGAGTCCATGGATGCCCTGATTTTGGATTTACAGCCTCCAAAACTGTATCTGTGGTAGTTCATTACAGCAGCCCTGGAAAACTAAGATGCACAGCAAATAGGCATCAGAATACTTACAAGTCCTAACTTTAAACTCCAGGTCCCATGATCTCTGTACTATACCTCTGTTGCTGTTAGACAAGGATATCAATTTGGAAATAAGACCATCTAAAAGCCTTATCAACATTCCAGTGCATATCAGATTAAAAATAGGATGGAAAGGAAGGGGTGTCCCTTCCTAAACTAATGGAGTAATTGAGGCAAGAAGTATAAAATCTGGATCCATGCTAAAGAGATCAACACGCAGTTTTATTGCTTTCTTTTTTTTGAGACTGCAATTACTTTTACTGCTGCTACTATACTTTGTAAAAATCAGTAGCAATTACTACATGCAGAGATGAACTAGAAGTAAAATCTTCCACCTTAGATTCTTTATTGGCTCTTCAATTGTTAGGTCTGTAAGCATGCCGGGGTACATTCCATCTGGGTCAAATATTTTGCCTCCCACTATCTAAAGTGGTGATGTGGAAACTGCTATTAAAAAGGCATGGTCTTTTAATTTATCAGGATTTAGTGTTTTTATAATATTTTTAAAGCTAAAAGAACAGAAATTTCTTTTATGTTATATACAGACAAGATTAGTGTTCCAATTATTTGTATAAATTCAATTTTTCAATCATAAATTAGAAATACAAGTAAAATCATATTCATCTATTAAAATAAACATGTCAGAGAAAGGTCAAATTATGTACCACCATAATAAGACCTATTTCTAGATATTAATAACTTTCACAAAGGTATATAATGGAACTAGATCCCAATCCATGAAAGACCTTAAGTCAGACCTTGAATCATACTAAGAATACTGGTTTAGTAGATACTTAAGAGGGTTCTACTGATATATTCTATAAATAATCTGCATACTTTTTCCTACTTATCTCTAATAATCTTTAAAACAAAAATATGTTAAAATCCCTAGCAATTCTTTATAACCAAAGGCCTGGCATAATGACAGATTTATTTTGCGTTCTACCTTTGATAAATGAAAAAAAATATCAGAGAGTGGAGCAGGTGGAGATTATGTCTGTACTAAAACATTCTTTGTAGAATGTCTACATTCCTTGTTGAACATTCCTCCTGGAAACCTAATTAAAGGCACCCTGAAAACCACAGGTAGAAGTATGGCCTCTACCACTGACATGTAAAAATGACTCTAAAAGAAGAGCAGGGGAAGAATCAAAAAGAGGAAGGGAAGAAAGAAGGGAGAAGAAAAGAAGAAAAAGATAGTAAGTAAAGGAAGGGAAGAAAGGAATGGGAGAAAGGAGAAAAGAGAGTGAGAATAGAAGGGGATGGGAGGGAGGGAGGGAGAGATAACAGAAAATTAACTGAAGGCAGAAAAGTAAAGATACTGGAAAAATGGTTATGGTGTAAAAATGGCTAAAAGCCAAAAGAAGGCAAAACATTTCACAAGTTCCAAAATGCAGATTACCTAAACGAAGACAGTGTAAGGTTTGCAGCTATCTCAACATGAGGACAGTTATGACTATATGAAACAGTCCTGAACATTCAGACAAGAAAATTAGAAAGAGATCTTGGGGCTCATAAATAGAGTTAATATATTTTCTATAGCTTCTAATAATTAGATTTATTGAAAATGAGCAAAACTCTTCTGGACCAAGAACAGGCAAAAATTTCTCTAGTCTTTCATGAGACACAATGTCATGTTTTCTAACTAGCAGGAAATTAATCCTAAGGTAACTACAACACCAAAGCAAGAATTAAAAATACATGTCACATTAAACACAAGCTCATAGATTTAACTGAAGAATTAGCTAAATGATAGTGAAAAATGGGTAGCAGTACAATATTGCCTATTGCATAACAATTTCTAAAATAGTGTACTTGCCCAGGATGCCTTGGCTCCAAAACATTTACACATTCATTGCCTTAATCTAATTTACCAAGCCAAAGTTATCCGAAATTCTACTTTTCCCCTAAAATATAATGAATTCAGAAAGAATAACTGAGAAACCAAAGAGAATAGCCATATGGTTTGGTAAGAATAAACTTTAATTAGTTGGGGGAAAAAAAAGTATTACACTTACTCATACCACTGTTTATTGTGTTTTCGGTAAAGCAACGTATCCAAGGCAACAGCATTGACATCCAGAGCTCCTGGGGAAGGCCACTGGTTGGTGAGGTGGGCAGTTAACTCTTGTCTTGATCTTAAATCATTATTCTTTAGCACAGTCCTGTGAATATTAAGATGGTGAGTGCTTTTGTCTTCACTGATCTGCAATGGCAGAGGGACCTAATGGTATCAGTTTAAGTCCCCCAAATCATCTTTTAAAAATGGTATGTTAACAGATTGTGAATAGAACTACAGAAAGACTGGTTGGGGCTATTACTGTTTTGTCTCCTGTTATGTGTTTTTAATTTTTTCCCTGCTGGCCACAACAAATCACTACTTGTGAAATTATGACTTCTTATCTTTTCAACAGAGATTATACTAAAGCACAACATTGTTTATAAATAAATCCAAGATGTGTATTACATCTTAACTAAAAAGTAATGGTGATATCTTAAAGTTATAGATTATCAGATGTCATTCAAAATAGGAAACAAAGATTCCACCTTTATGATTTTCTAAATCATAAATTTGCAAAATTTAGAAACATTCTATAAATGTTATTAATCATTGTAAAAAAATTAATTGAAATGAATTAAAAAAACAAAATTGAACACAGGAAAATGTAAAATAAAGTCATGAGATCTCCAAACTATTAGTTTCTTTCTTATTGTGATAACCTATGTAATGCAAATTTCCCATTTTAACCATTTTTAAGTGTACACTTCAGTGGTATGAATTACATTAATAAGATTGTGCTTCCATTATCACCTTCCATAATCAAGACTTATTCATGATACCAGACAACAACTCCATACTCTTCAAGCAAAAACTTCCCATTACACTTTGCTCCATCCCTTGGTAACATCTATTTTCTGTTGTGGAATCATAAAATACTTGCCATTTTGTATTTAGCTTATTTTACTTAGCATAATGATTTCAAGGTTCATCCATCTGGTAGCATGCATCAGAACTTCATTCTTTTTATGACTGAAAATATTATTCTATACACCGCATTTTGTTTATCCATTCATCTGTTGATGGATACTTAGGTTGTTTCCTCCTTCTGACTACTGGGAATAATGGTGCTATGATGAACACTGGCACACACAAATCTCTTTGAGTTTCCACTTTCAATGTTTTTAGACATATATATACCTGGAGGTGAAACTGCTGGTATATGCCAATTATATTTAACTTTTTAAGGAACCACCACATTGTTTTTCAAAGTGGCTGGACCATTTTAAATTCTCAGCAACAATATACAAAAGTTCCACTTTCTCCACATCTGGCCAACCTTTTTTTTTTTTTTGTATGTTAAATAAAGGCCATTTGTGGCAGTTTGATATAATTTATGAATTCTAAAAAGAGATAAAGATTATGTTTTAAACTGGTCTGTTCCTCTGGGCATGATACACTTTGATTTAAATTCAAAGGCTTTATCCTTACATGATTAAATCAAGATTAGGGCTTTGATTCGACCAAGTCATTAGGGGCTTGCACAGTTGAGTTCCCACCCCTTTGGTGGGCTATATAAATGGACAGTCAATCATGAACACAGAAGCAGATAAGCAAGAAAAGAGAGTTCCAGAGACCCAGAAGGGACTTAGATCATGCGGCCCCAGGGGAGAGAGATAAGTCATTCACCTGATAGTTTACAGCTGACCTTGTGAAGTGAACAGAGCAGCTGAGCCCAGGAAGAAAGGAGCCCTCCAGCCTATAGCTGATATCAGAAGCTGGGAGCCTTAAGAAGAAAGAGGAAGGCTGAAGCCTCGCAGATAATGGCAGCCATCTTGCTTCAATACACGGCAAAAGACACTTGTCGAAGTTCGTCTTACGGTAACTTGAATTGGATTCTTTAGGGCCTTGTAACTGTATAAGTTCTTACCCCAAATAAATACCCTTTATAAAAGCCAACAGATTTCTGGTACTTTGCTTCAGCACCCCTTTGGCTGATTAATATACCATCCTTGTGTATGTGACATGGTATCTTCTACTTCTGAATTTCCCTTATGACTAATGATGTTGAATATCTTTCCATATATACTTATTAGTCATTTGTATATCTTCTTTGGAGTAATGTCTAGTCACGTCCTTTCCTCATTTTAAAACTGGGTTGTTTGTCTAGTTGAGCTGTAGCAGTTCTTTATATATTCTAGACACTAAATCCTTACCACATACATGATTGCAACTATATTCTGTCATTTGTAGGGTGTCTTCTCTCTTTCTTGAAAATGTCCTTTGATGCACAAAAGTTTTTAATTATGATGAAATCTAGTTTACCTATTTTTGTTGTTGCTTGTGTTTTTGTGTTATATTCAAGAAATCATTGCAAATTCCAAAGTCATGAAGGTTTCTCTTATGTTTCCCTCTATGAGTTTTATGGGGTTAGCTCTTCTGGCTAGGTTTTCAATCCATTTTGAGTTAATTTTTGTGTATTGAATGAGGCAGGGATCCAACTTTTTCTATTTAATGTATTTGGTATCCCTATCAAAACTCACTTGGCCAGTGTTAGTTCATTTGATTCTCAATTCTGTTCCACTGGTCTATGTCTATGCTTTTGCCAGTACTAATTTTTTGATGACTGTGGCTTTGCAGTAAGTTTTGAAGTTGGGAAGTATGAATCCTTCAATTTTGTTCTTCCTTTTCAAGATTGTTTTGGCTATTTAGTACCCCTTGCAATTTCATGTTAATTTGAGGATTGGCTTTTCCATTTTTGCAAAAAAGCTGTTAAAGATTTTGAAATGGACTGCAATGGCTGTAGATCCTCTTGGGTAGTATCACCATCTTCAATATTAATTCTTTCAATCCATAACATGGATTGTATTGCCATTTATTTAGATCTTTTCTTTCAGCAACGAAGCATCAGTTGTTTTTTTTTAAAGATGTATTTATTTCTATACCCTCCCCCCCCCCAGTTGTCTGTTCTCTGTGTCTATTTGCTGTGTGTTCTTGGTCTGCTTCTGTTGTTGTCAGCGGCACAGGAATCTGTGTTTCTTTTTGCTGCATCATCTTGTTGTGTCAGCTCTCCATGTGTGCAGTGCCATTCCTGGGCAGGCTGCACTTTCTTTTGCGCTGGGCGGCTCTCCTTATGGGGTGCACTCCTTGCGGGTGGGGCTCCCCTGCACGGGGACACCCCTGCATGGCACTGCACTCCTTGAGCGCATCAGCACTGCACATGGGCCAGCTCCACACGGGTCAAGGAGGCCCGGGGTTTGAACCACGGACCTCCCATGTGGTAGGTGGACGCCCTAACCACTGGGCCAAGTCCGCTTCCCAAAGCATCAGTTTTTGATGCTGGAAAATTCCTCAGAAAATACAAGCAAACTGAATCCAACTGCATGTTAAGAAGATTATATACCATGACCAAATGGAATTTATCCCAAGAATGAAATAAGAAAATCAATCAATGTAATATACCGCGTTAATAGAATAAAGGGAATAAAACCCCACATGATCATCTCAATTGACACAGAGAAGGCATTTGACAAAATCCAATACCCCTTTCCTGATGAAAAAACACTCAGAAAAATAGGAATAGAAGGAAACTTCCTTAACATAATAAAAGCCTTTTTTAAAAAATCCACACTAACATTACATTCATGACCCTAAGATTAGGAACAAGATAAGACTGCCCACTTTCACCACTGCTATTCAACATTATAATGGAAGTTCTAGCCAGAGCAAGTAGGCAAGAAAAAGAAGTAAAAGACATCCAAATTGGAAAGAAAGAAAGAAAGAAAGCTATCTCTATTCACAGATGGCATAATCCTTTATATAGAAAATCCCAGAAAAGAAAGGTGCCTGGAGGATCATTGTGTAAGACTCATTCTTTTACCACACCAGTATACTATTGAACAGGCAAATGAAGATTAAAAAGTTCAGTTAAAAACCTCATCCCTCAATTTCTTCTTTTTATTGTAATAAAATATCTATAACATAAAATTTCCCATCCTAACCATTTAAAAGTGTGTAATAATTCAATGGCATTAATACATTCACAATGTTGTGCTACCATCACCACTATTTACTTCCAATTTTTTTCAATACTCTAATCAGGAACTCTGTACCTAATAAACAATAATTCCCCATTCTCCCCTCCCCACAGTCCCTAATCTAATTTCTGTCTCAATAAATCTGCCTATTCTAGATATTTCATATAAGTGGAATCATTCAATATTTCTCCTCTTATGTCTGGCTTATTCACTTAGCATGTTTTCAAGGTTCAACCATGTTGTAGCATGTATCATAACTTCATTCTTTTATAAGGCTGAGAAATACTCTATTGTTTTTGTTGATCCATTCTTATGTTGATGGACATTTGGGTTGTTTCTGCCTTCTGGCTACTGATTACTGTTAATAATGCTATTATGACCATCAGTATACACGGATCAGCTTGAGTCCCTCTTTTCAGTTCTTTTGAGTATTATCCCTAGAATGAAATAGCTGGGTCATACAGTAGTACTATGTTTAACCTCTTAATAACATTGAGTACCTTATCATAGGCCCATCCTTTGATTCTGAATCTTGACTCTAACATTAAACAGACAAAAGCAATTTAATCATTTATTTTAGCTCTGGGGCTTTTACCCAGATACAGCAGCTAACAGACCATTCCTGTAGTTCCTGCGTCTCAGCTTCTGGCATGGCTTGGCCTCCTCCTTTCCAGGCATATTTCCCCAGTCTTTAGATCCTTTCTATAAGCTGTTATCTTTGTAAAGAATTCCATTTATGTTTAAGAGTTGGCTGTGTTTGCTAGCAATCGAAGAATCTTTCACTACCTTAGAACAAGCACAGTATCTTTAACTAATACAGTACAATACAATAATAATTCTTTTCGGATTGATCAAAAACACCAAAGGCTTTTTTCATTGCGAATTCTTCATATCTCTTTAGAAGAAAATTTATTTTTCATTGTTTTTAAAGAAAAAAATCTAATTTAGCAAAAATGCACTAAAATTTACTAAGTCTCTTTTTTTTTTGTTTTTCTTTTCCTTTTTTTTTATTGACTTTGTAATAATATTACATTAAAAATATATATGTGAGGTCCCATTCAACCCCACCCCTCCACCCCCCCCTCTCCCCCACCCAACAACACTCGTTCCCATCATCATGACAACTAAGTCTCTTTTAAAAATAGTATTCCACATCCAAGTTGTGCATTACAGGGGAGTTCCCTTTAACAAAAACAGTTCACAATATAATAATAATAATTTTACTCTAGACTGATCAAAAACACCAAAGGTTTTTCATTGTGAATCCTTTCTATCTCTTCAGAAGAAAAATTTATTTCTCATTGTTTTTAAAGAAAAAATCTAATTTAGCAAAAATGCACTGATTTTTACTGTCTCTTTTAAAAATGGCATTTCACATCCAAGTTACCCATTACCTAATTTGCTAAAATTCAATTTGTAAGAATCTGTAACATAAACACGAAGCATCAAGAAGTGTATATTTACCCTTCTTCTCTAATAGGTAAAAATATGCAGTTCCAATAAAAGATATTTGCATATTACCAGAAAAAATTACATGCTTCTAATAATACTTTAATATTTTATGACACTGATCTTGATGTTTTACACCCATCTTGTTTCAGTATGTGCTCTTCTCTTTACCTAAAATACACTTCCTTTCTTCCTCCCCCTTGGTGACCTTGAGAACTCCTAAAAATCAGTTTTCAAATATCAAATTCTTTGTGCCTTATGGATGAAAGGGGATGTTGATGTAGGAGGAGCAGGGTGGGGGTGGGGCGTGGGGTATATGGGAACCTCTTATATTTTTTAATGTAATGTTTTGTGTGACCTATTTATCTTTTAAAAGAAAAAAATAATTAAATACATATATATGTCAAATTCTTAGTGATGCTTTTCCTGGACCACCACCTCTATGCTGCTTCCGTAAAGTGAACACACTTCCATTACTTTACATTTATATACATATTCATATACATTTGTTGCATCATTTAAATATTGGTTATCTAGTATACTCTCATATTCTTGCTGTTCACTTTTAATTCTCAGTACCTAGCACAGTTCCTTGAACTAAGTAAGTACTCAGGAAGTGCTTGTTTATATCAGAGAATATTATCTCAAGGGTTTATCTTACTAAAATAGAAATCTGATCTGATATTGATAATTCCACAGGGTTCCCTTACATGACATACAAAGGCCTTTCTCACTTGGCCACAGTCTACACGTCCATCCTCATAACCATGTACTGTTTGCCCTCTACACTTGCGTGACAAGGACCTACCATGCAATTTACTACATTTGCTGTGCTTTTTAATGTCTATGTGTTTTTGCTTAAGGTGTTTCCTCTGCCTGAAAGGCTCATCTTTTCCCCATATTAGTCTACAAAAAATCTACCCATTGTAAGCATTACCACCTCCTTATACCCTTTCCAGTTTATTCTCCTGCACAGTAAAATCCTTTGTTCCTCACTGTATCCTCTACAAGCCTCTATTATAGCACTCATAACATCTTATTGCTCTCATTTTTTGTGTCTGTCCCCTCTGTAAACACAGTGATGGCAGGGACTAGTACAAATTTATTTCTGTATTTTCAGCTCTCAGCCTTGCATACAGCTCAATAAATGTCAGCAGAATGAACAAATACTGAACTGTAAAAGAGCAAATTTTATTATCAAAATAAGGCATGGTCCACAGTTCTGAACCTGAAGGTCAACAGAATCTTAAGAAAAAGAATCTTGAAGAGTAATCTAATTTGCAAGGCAAAATAGCAAATATAGAATATATTCTACTTTAAAACTCTTAGAAATTAAATATCACTACATCTTTCTTGCTTAAAATAACAAAAACTGGATACTTTTCAATGTTTATAGAAAAGCAATTAAATTGCTAAGAACATAATGAATATCATTTTGCTCTGTTAGGCACCACAACAAATTTCTAGTCTTCTGTTCTCTACTGTAACCTGGGAGGTATTTACAAAATATTGAGTGATACTCAAATCTCAGTTCAGGCCAATGAAATGAGATTCTATGACAGTAGGGCCCAGGCAATGCTCATTATTTTATGATTCCCGGGTAAATCTAATGTCCAAAATCACATTTTTCTCTTGTGAAATAATAAACTATACCATATTATCTCGATGGTTGTTCCTTCTTGGTCACTTTCACAGACTCCTCTTTTCCCAGTTGCTCCTTAAATGTTGGTTTTCCCATCTATTCCCTCCACATCTATTCTCAAACTCCTCAAACAGTGTTTATGTAAATATAGAGTACATTGGTTTAAAAAATGAGATCCCACATTCTTTTGGGTCCTGAACATTACACATTCATTATTTTAAAAGAAAGAGAAAAAGTTAAGATTTCCACGATTTGGTCTCTTTCCTTTCCTTCAGAGAATAGGCTGAAGTCTACTGTTGCTTACAAACTCTAAAAAAAATAGAGAGATCTATACCTTATACTTTATAGTACTGCTTAGCAAATTCAGTGCTATTATTTTGTTAATTTGTTTGATATCTTGTGGCTCCATACTTGAGGGCTATCCTGTTTCCCTTACTTTGCTTCTCTCCTATTTATCTCACGGGCTATGCTGATGCTCATGATATAATTATACTTTCAACTGCTGGATACATATAAGGTATGTAACCCTTCACACTTAAAAATTAACATCTATAGTTCCAACGATTCCTAAGTAACCCCAAAGGTCCATGATGAGAACAATTTTTAATCCTGATAAGGCTGTACATACATTTGAGCTCATGGGTTTGACATGAATTTTGTAATAAACCTAGCACTATGTCTAGCATCAGCATTGCAGTAAAATTTTGCTATTTTCCACTTATCACTTACTGTCTGATGTGCTGTAATTCTTATGGTATGTGCTGGTACTGTCTGTGAACATAATTCATTGAGAAAATCTTCTGGTATAATCTTCATGAAAATGAAAGATCTATATTACCATGACCACAGTAACACAGAGTTTTACTTTAATGGACAGAATGTCTAGGTAAAGAGCATTGAAACCTACAAAATCACACAGAAAATAACTGGCTTCATGGGGGGAAAAAAGGCTTAGGGACTGGAAATTCAACCTATCAACTTTCGAATTAGAGGACAAACAATAACAATCCTAATAAAATTATAAACCCAACTAAAAATGTTTGTTAAATTCCTATTAAGGAAATATTATAATAAATCTAGACTTGAAAGCAATAACAGAGTAAAAGCCATCTAATTGAAGAGAGTGTAAAGGAGAGATGAGGCTGCTGACTCATGAATACAGGGGCAAAATGCACAAATATAGGGTAACTACAAAACAAATACATCTAAGACCTAGCTATACTGGGCAAGAGGCCTGCACGGTGAATAAGCATCATGTGCAGTGAGACAGTGCCATCTACTGGTGGCTTGCTGTATTTTGACTGTATTGTATTATTGCATTGGGCTGGTGTTACTGCATATTAACAAAAATCACCTATGAATCAACGTGATATCCTTGCTCTACTGACATCATTCCCTTATGAATCTCATATGAGCTAATTCACATTGTAAATTATATACAAAATCACACAAGTTCATAATTATTCTCAAGAATACGGAAAGCAAAACAAAACAACGGGAAGCAGACGTTCGACTGATAGAGCATCCGCCTACCGTATAGGAGGTCCAGGGTTTGATACCCAGGGCCTCCTGGCCCTTGTGGTGAGATGGCCCATGTCCAGTGCTCTCGCGCGCAAGGAGTCCCGTGCCACACAGGGGTCCCCAGCATAAGGGTGCCCCATGCACAGGGAGTGCGCCTTGCAAGGAGAGCCACTCCACAGAAAAAAGGGCAGCCTGCCCAGGAGTGGCGCCATGCACACAGAGAGCTGACACAGCAAGATGACACAACAACAACAAAAAACAACAACAAATTGTCATCTGATTGGTAATAATTAGAAAGAAGTAAGCCATTAGCATCCTACTTTGAAAATTAGTAATACCCTGTAAAAACTATATTTCAAGGTAATCACCAAACAGTCTAACTAATGAGGATAAATTCTTTACAGATGATTCCAGCCAATAAATGTGGTAGGAATAACAATTAGGAAATCACCATTTCACAAATCCTAATGAATCAACTGCCTCACGTAATGCTCATCCATGGTTTTAGGCCATTAGAAGAAAGACCGATGGGAACTTTTACAAAGGTGAAATCATGCTATGACCACCTGAATACACTGCAATCTTAGCATCATTAAAACTGTAACAGGATGCTTCCCAACATAATACAATATAAAGTACACAGCACCACCTATAAAATATTTCTGCCAAAGAAATTACATCCAAATTTTATCCAGCCCCTTGAAGCAGTGGTTTTCAACTCTGGTTGCACATCAGAAATACCTGGGAAGCTTTTAAAAAATATATAGTTGCCTGGGTTCCACCTTTGACCAATTAAAAATCTTGATGGTTACAATCAGTCAGCTATCCTTATTTTTTTTTTTTTTTTTTTATTCTTAAAAAGCTTCCTCAATGATTCTAATATACGAGGGTTGAGAACTAATCCAGAATTAATAGGATATACCTTCCAGGATACACAGCTCAGACAGTGTTTCTCAAACTTTAATGTGACACTTACTCACCTGGGAATCTTGTTCAAATACAGAATCTGATTAGGTAGGTGTGGGTGGGACTTGGGATTCTACTCCCAACTGATGTTAGTGCTGCCAATTCACAGTGAGTAGAGACTATATAGACACAGTGTTATCTAACAGAAATATAGTAAGAGCCACATATGTAGTTTAACTTCTAGTAGCCGCATTAAAAAGAAACAGGTGAAATTAATTTAATTAATATGCTTATTTATCCAATATAGCCAAAACATTATCATTGCAACATGTAACCATTATAAAAAGTTATGTGAAATATTTTGTATTATGTGGTGAGGATTTTGTACTCAACAGCACATCTCAATTCAGAATAGCAGTATCTCACGTGCTCAACAGCTAAATGTAGCTAGGGACTAATTTACTGGACTGCACAGGTATAAAAGAAAAAGTTAAATCAAAAGAAACCATTCCAGAATGTCGACTATTCTACAGGAAATGTTAGTAGATTTCTGCAAATAAAAAATGGCAGGAAAAGGTGGGGAAAACTGCTCTAAATTAAGAGGCTTAACAGACATAACCATCTGTAGAATGTGACTTTCTATGAATCCTGAGTCAAACAAATGAACTATAAAAAATTCTTTTTTCAGACACTTGAGGAAAGTTGTTTATGTATAAGCATTAGGTGATAAAAACAACTTATTAACTTTATCAGGTGTACAAATGGCACTATGGTTATGTGAGAAAATATTCTTTTTTTAGAGATGAATAGTGCAATATATAGGAATGAAAGGACAGGATTTGCTTTAAAAATTGTTCACAAAAATAAAAAGAGAAAGAAATGAAAAGGAAATGAAAAGAGATTGATAAAGCAAATGTGATAAACTCTTGGTAAGTGTTCAATCTGAATTCTAATCAGGTAGTTTTTTGTGCAATTCTCTGTTGTGTATGCTTGTAAATTTTCTTAGTAAAATTAATATAAATAGCTTTAGAATTTAAATGATAATTTTAATTTTTAAAGGCTGATTGCATGCTAAAGAATGATTAATGGCATTTGTATATTAATAATGGTGTGTATTATTTATAAATTTTAATTTGAGAGGCCTTCTTGTTGCACATGTACCCAATGTAAAACATTTACTAAATAAGAATTCCAAAGGTAAGCCATTTTCTAGTCTAATGATCACTTCTCAATGAAATATGATTAATTTAGTAATTATCTATATCATATTATAGTCCTATCTGTTGCTAGGCCCCCGGCTCAAACATATTAACAGCTGCTCTACTGGAGAATCTGCCAGCAGTTTTAATGAAGCATATCATGATTGAAGGCAATGAAAAAACATCCATATCACATTAGCACTTTTCCTATTGTAATATCTAATTTCCTACCAACACCCAAAAAAAGTTCAGAAGAACATCATTTTACCCTGTACTGGTAACTGGGTTTTTTTTTTTTTCTCTTCTGGATACACTTTCTTGATTTTTTTTGTCCTTATATGGATAATGTAGTATGTAATATATATTAGCATGATTATAGTTTAATATTTTAATAATCATCTACCAAAACAAATACATGATCAGGAAATGCAATAATTTATCCATTATTAAATAGGCCATGATGACACAATTGCACTTTCTTGTTAAGATCTATACCATCCATACTAAGTTTGAACCAGGATGCCATAGCATCAATGACTGATTTGCAGCCTGCAACCAAACCATCATTACTACTCACCATGAACTATACCAAATTGGTTCTTTATAAAAATGACCTAATTTTAGCAATAAATGATCATCTATAAAAACTCTTTACTTTTACTCTTTAGAACATTCAGTTCCTTCACTAGGAAATCCTATAGGACACATTGCTATTGCTATAATTCTCAAACAGAAAAAATTCATTAGCTAACTAGAGAAAACTCCTGATTATGCATTTTACTGGTATTCAATATGACAAAACTGTTACAGTTTTGCACACTATTCTTTAGCTGTCTATTCCTTAGGTTTGCAATGAGTACTTTACAAAGAGTCATTTGAACTGCAGGTCATCTATCTGAGGTTGTAAACCTGAGAATGACAATGCCTCCCCCAAATATGACATTCTTTAAATAACAATGTGATTGATGAGCTCTATCTGTTTAATTCACTAGCTTGCAAGCCTCTTGTGAAAGTGAGTGTATCTTATTCTCTTTATACTCACCAACTTTCACAATCCCAAGGTCAAAGTATGCATTTAATAAATGCTTATGGAATAAAATCAAATTCAAAAATGAAGTTTTCCCACCAATTGGCATAAACACATATGACAATAAGTTTTAAAGAGCCAAACAGAATACATTTCATAATCTTGTGACAAATTTTCCATATATTTTCCCAAATGTATAATGCTTTAAGTTTGTTTATATTTATTTTAGTGAATAATGTTTAATGTATAAATAAATTATAGTTAAAAATAGTTCTTGGAATAAAATAAAATCAAGCTGTACCAGAGATTTCAATAAAACTATGAGAAGAGAAACCTAAAATAATGCTATATCTCCCAATGAAATGATAACATTATTCCTAATCATAATTGGAGATTTAGAATAATTTAATATTTAAAAACTCAACCAACCATAGACTTAATCATTGAAATGTACTCTTGCTAATCAATGCCTTATAAAATACTACAAATTAGTATTGAATCAAACATGTCAATGAGGAAAAGAATTACAGATAAAAGTATTACCCATTACATAGTAAATAATCATGCATGTCTTCCTCACATACATGGTATACACAAATGTATTCTAGGATTACAGATATTAATCCAACTGCCATTTAGAAATTAGAACTCAAAAGTACTTTTCTTGAAACTCAGGGCTAATCAATCAACTCCAAACTCAATGGAACTGTAGGATTTTAGCATGATAATTTAAAACATTTTTAATTTGCTACTTATCTTTCTGAGTGAATTTATTAACAGTTTTTTTTAAGGTTTCTATAAACCAAAATGGAGAAATAAACATTCTTTGAATGCCTTCTCTGTCTAATAATCATGATCAAGAAGGGAAATATTATCCCCATTTTATGGAGAAGGAAACTGAGGTTCCAGGAGATAATTTTATGACTGAGATCATAGCTAGCAAGTGTAGAGCCAGTATCTGAAAACAGTCTTGATTTGCAAGAAAGCTTCAAGATACTTCTGTATTACACCACACTAACTTGTGCTCTATTGTCAAAACTATAAAATGTTCAGATTTTATGACTATTCACAACATATAATCAAAGCATACTTTAATAGTAATTCAAAAATACATCTAACAGTTAAGAAATATATAAAAAGAATAAATTAAGTTACAAAGGAATTAAATATCCAAGAAAGAATAATCAGTACAATGTAAAAATAAATATTATATACCTCCTTTTCTATTTGTTAATACTTCTTTCCTGCACGTTTCCATTATACATTATAAATTTTAATCTTCTCAGAGTCACTTTTTTCTTCTCAGGATTAACAAAGGGAATTGCAGTGCCTACCCTCTTAGAATAGGCCTTCCTGACTAGGTAAAAATATCTTGGCAAGTTAAGAAGGAAAGTATATGTTCACTCTCCGCTATAACAGCAATTCTGCATTTTAAAGCTCAGTGGTTTGTGAGCATTCATAAAGGAATGTATCTTACTCTTCTGTTCAGTATTTTTGTACAAAGGAATCTTGTAAGATACCAATTTATACCCAGCTAGAGGCTGTAGTCAGGTTATATGAAAGTAAATCTTTCATCTCTAAACTCTTTTTTAAAAATAGTTTAATTCTGACTGGTGGCCTTAATTTTTATTTGTTGTCCTGGTAACAGCAAATTCTGTTTTATTAGAATTTAATTGTTTTAATTAGAATGTCCTTAAAGGTATTAAAAATAATTGTAAAGTTTCTGTGCAAAATCAAGAGGATTGAAGATACTACACTCCCTCCTTCTCCCACATGTTTAGAGGTATGATAAAAAACCATAACTTGGGTAGATGATTTTTTTCCAAACTAAAAAGTTTGAAAGATTATTCTTCTTTTGAATTATCAAAACCAAAATAAATGTGATTTATTCAAATTTAATTCTTCAAATGAAAACGTCTGTTAACAAAATTAAAACTGATTTTATAATTATTCTTAAAAAGAATTTAGACAACCTGCAAGTATTAGCTGTGAAAGTAAAATGAAATTATCTTAATCTTTAACTTTCAAAACAAAAAACCAGAAATCTCCATTGTTTGGCTTTTGATATTATTCTCCTTGCTTCTGTAAAAAGCTATGAATGGTATTAATCTGCCCCTCAATATGTAATGTTACATAAGACCAACCCTCTCTAAAATATCAGAAAAAAAGGAAATACAGTCACAATTTTTTTCATCAAGATTGAAATTTCTAGAAAACTTTAGATTTTTATATGCCTCAATAAACTCTTTCTTACTTAGACAAATCATCTTTTATATTTACATAGTCTCAAAGTTGCTCCTTGCAAATTAAATATTAGTTATGAAAAGTAAAAAAACAGTATTCAGAGCAGAAAAACACCTTAATTATATGATTAAAATTTATATCACTAATAAAGGGCAAACAGACAACATGTGCATCCAATGTGATATCCTGAGAAGTACAAAACACATTGTATCCATTCAAAAATGAATAATAACATCATTCTAATTATGAAGAAAGCGCAAACAAACCCAAAATGAGGGACATCCTATATAATTTACTAGCCTGTTATTTTTCAAAAATTTCAATCTCATGCAAAACAAAGATTAAGAAACTGTTCTAAGTTAAAGGTGACTGAAGAGACTGACAATTAAATGCAGTCTGGATTAGATCCTGGATTAGATCCTCTCCCAGAAAAATAAAAGCTGCAATAAGGACATTATTTGAACAATGGTGAAACTGTAATATGAATTATAGATAATATGAAAGTATTGAATAGATGTTAAATTTCTTAAATTAATAATAAGCTGTAGTTATATAAGAGATATCTTTATTCTTATGAAAGACACAATTAAGTATTAAAGGATAAAGGAGCACAACATATGTAACCTCTCAAGTGATTAAAAAATATTATATATGTGTCTATGCCAAGGAAGAGATTACAAGGCAAATGGGCCAAAATGTTGAAAATTGATGTATCTAAGAAAGGGCATATGGGAATTCTTTCTACTTTCCTTACAACTTCTCTGAAGTTTTGAAATTGTTTCAAAGTAAAATATTTTAAAATCATCTTTTAAGATTAAATATTAATGTGTGAAGATTTTCATCATAAAACAACTGATGAAAGTATGTTTCACAAAATGGTATGTCTAGTGTAAGTGCTCTGAATAGTGATAGGTGAAAGGAGCTATACCAGAATGTAGATAAATACATGGCTTTCTTCATCAAAAAAGTATAGCTTAGGAAAAATTAGCCAACTGTATTGAACTGTACTTAGTGATATTTTGGCACAACCAGGTAATAGTTTATACCTGGCTTGAGTAGTACTGGTCTAATACACTACTTTTTTGCAGCCAATTAATCCCTTTAAAATTATGCCTATGTATTTGGAAGAATATATGCCAAGTTACAGCAGTTAACGCTGAGTAGCATGACTGGTGAGAATTATTTTCTTCTTGTATTTTCTAGTCTTTCTGGAATGAGTGTGAATTTCTTTTGTAATAAGAACATCAAAAGTAAACTTAAAATAGAGTAAGTAAAAATAATTTGATCTAGTAGGAGGCAATCGGGTTTCTTGGAATTTGAATCCTGTCTGAAAATAATGATTTGTCTTATGTTTCCAGATTGCCTAAATTTTCCCAAAAGAGTCTCACTTACAGCTGATCTTGAAGCTCCACAATTATATATTCCAGTTGCTCCTTCTCCAGTTTATGGGCCAGATCAGAATCTTCAATCCTTTGAAGTAGTATTTTATTCTGGGAGACAGATTCAGACAGTTGGTTCTCTCGAAGTCTTAAGAGTTCTTCAAGATAACCCTGGAATTACAGTAGTGCCAGGATATAGCAACTGCAAATTTCTAATACATATCTTGAAGATAAAAGCTTTTCTTATTTATATTGTAATGAAAACAATTTCAAAGTATTAGTGATGAAACAGTAAAACACAACTGTTTCAAGATTAGAAAATTTTAACATGTTCTGTTATTTAAAGCTCTTCTCAAAAGTTTAATAAAATGTTTACAATTTAATGCAAAACTTAGTTAAAACATTGTTATTTATAAACTCCATAACAGTGGTAAATAATCTACAGTTTACTAGCTTCAAAATATAGACATAATTTCAGAATGACCAGTTAGAAAGTTGCTTCTATGTGATTATTTTTCAAAACACATAAACATTTTAGTATTAACACGTTAGTGAGAGGCTTGGAGAATGTCTAGTCTCATTTCATTTCTACCACTTATCATTTGTGTGTCATTGGGCAAGTTAGTTAACCTCTCTGGGCAAGTTTTCCCATCTAGAATAGTGGGAGCAAGAAGTGTATCTATGTGGGAGGATTAAATGAGTCAATATAGGTAGACTGCTTATTAAATGAGTCAATAAAGGTAAAAAGTGTCTGGTACATTGTATGCAATACAATTACTAGCTATTTTTATATTCAGACATATAATAGATATGAGAATTCTTGGATTGATCTTCTGCCTCTTAACCTTTTACTCATTTACTGTTTCTTTGTCTTTCTGTTCTCCGTTCTGGGAGACTTCAATGAATGCATCTTATAAATCTTATATTGAATTTCTGAATTTAGGAAATCATATTTTTAATTTCCAATGGCTCTTTCTTGTTTTCTGATTGTCTCCTTCTCATGGCATCCTATTCTTTTCTTTAGCTATAAAATGCTTTCAAATTCCTCTGAGGATATTAATTAGAATTTTTTCCTTAAAGTATGCTTCTATTGCATTATAGCTTATTTTATGCTGTGTCATTAACAGTTTAAGTTCAGATTTACGATGTATGTTTTTAGTAGCTATTAATATTCTCCCCCTCATTGAGCTTCATTTTCAAATTTTTCCTGGCTTCTAAAATATTTCTTTTTTTAATTTTTTTGACATTTTAATTTTTACAAAGAAAATATTTCATATATACAGACTTACAATAATCTATGAATACTTATAAACATTTGTAATTTAAAAGTACTCAACACCTAGATTAATTACCAATTACTCAAAAACTTTAGAGCACCTATAATGCCTCTAACAACCCCACCCCTCTGCCTCCTCTGCCAAGATAATATATCCTGAAATTTGTGTTTATCATCTCCATGGTTTTCCTTCTAATTTAACCAAAAATGTATGCCATCTAAACAGTATATTTAGTTTCGCTGGGTATTGTCTATATTATTTTGAAACTTGTTTTTTTTACCTACAGTGCATCCAGCTGTAGTTAATTCACATTCATTACTCCATGCTATTCCACTGTTATGAATATTGCACAGTTTATTATTCACTCTCCTATCAATGGCTATGTAGATTATTTTAGGCTTCACTTATTATAAACAATATTGCTGTAAACACTGAGTTACGTTTGCTGGTACACGTATCCAAGAGTTTCTAAAGGGGATTAGGAGTGGAATTGCCAGGTCATCATCCATACATATCTTCACACTAGATAATGCCAAATTCTTCTCCAAAGTTTTTATAGTAACCACATCCCCACCCAGGTATTATATTCACATGAGCTTCTATTAGTATAAAAGTTATACTAAATTCATAAAACTCATTGAAAAATATTCCTACTTCTTCTATTCTCAGGAACTGTCAGCATAATATAGGGATCATTATGCTGATGTTTGGAAAAGACCACCTCCAAAACCATGTAAGTCTGGGGACTGGAATGCTTATGTACAGATTTTAAACTACTTATGTAATTCATTTGGTGGTTATAGGTCTATCAATTTTGGTAATACTTATAAAATTCTTCGATCTTATAAGTTTTCTAGGTGTTGACATAAAATTGTCAAAAGTATTCTCCATTTTTGTTGTTGGGGTTATCTCTCCTGCATTTGTAGCTATGTCTCCCACTCCCTTTTCATTTTTAAAATTGTTTATCTGTGCCTTAAATTGTTTTTTTAATTTAATTATTCTTGCTAAGATTTGTCTATTTCATTTGTTTTTTGCAAATAATCAGCTTTTGACTTTGAACATTGCTTTTACTGTTTCATTAATATCATCTTAGTACTATATTCTTTTTTTTGAAGATTTTTTATTTTTTTCTCTCCCCTTTCTCTCCCCCCACCCCAGATGTCTGTTCTCTGTCTATTTGCTGCATGTTCTTCTTTGTCCGCTTCCGTTGTTGTCAGCGGCACAGGAACCTGTGTTTCTTTTTGTTGCATCATCTTGTTGTGTCAGCTCTCCGTGTGTGCGGTGCCATTCTTGGGCAGACTGCACTTTCTTTCGTGCTGGGTGGCTCTCCATACAGGGCGCACTCCTTGCGCATGGGGCTCCCCTATGCGGGGACACCCCTGCGGGGCACAGCACTCCTTGCACGCATCAGCACTGCACAAGGGCCAGCTCCACACAGGTCAAGGGGGCCCGGGGTTTGAACCGTGGACCGCCCTTGTGGTAGACGGATGCCCTAACCACTGGGCAAAGTCCGCTTCCCTATACTCTTTCTTGATTATTTATGAATATTTCCTAATTTTTTGACCCATAATTATTTATGGGTTTAAAAATTTTCCAGGAATGTGAGTGGTCCTGAAATTTTTGTACTGATATTGCACTGAGGTCAGTGTTGTATCATTTCTTCGATATTTGTGGACATTTTTTTTGTGACCTGGTATTCTCCGTAGTAATTGTATGGCTGGCCCATGTGTATTTGAAAAGAAAGCGTATTCTAATTGTTAGATATGCCATCTTGTATTTTTTAAATCAAGCTTACAAAATATATTATTCAACTTCACTATATCATTAGTAATTTCTATAAATTACTCTGAAAGACATGTTAAAATTTTCTACTATAATTATAGACATATCAGTTTCTCTTGGACACTCTATAAATTTTTGCTTCATATTTTCCAAGGCTACATTGTTAAATGCTCGTAAGTGCTGCATTTTTACCTTTCTGGTAAATTGTTACATTTTTTAAAAGGCAATGTCTATCTTTAGTTTTAATAATGCTTTCTGCCTTAATGTCTATGTGGAATGATAGTAATGTAGACTTCTTTGGTGTTTGCCTGTTACATCTTTATCCCCTTACTTTCATGTTTTTGTGTCATATTTTAGGTGTGTCTCTTACAAACAGAATATAGCTAAATTTTATTAATTTTTAAATAAATCTGGGAGTTTGTCTTAACTGGCAAGTTTATACCATTTAGTTTTATGGTGATGTTGACTTATTTGGCTATATTTAGATTTATTTCCACCACCTTATTTTGTGCTATTTGCCATTCTTTTTGTTGTTGTTGTTGTTGTGTTTATTATTATTTACCATTATTTTTTTCCTCATTTTCTCTCTTCTATCTCTTTTTAAGATTTATTTTATTTATTTCTCTCCCCTCCCCGCCCCCACTGTCTGCTCTCTGTGTCCATTCACTGTGTTCTTCTGTATCTGCTTGCATTGTCAGGCGGTACCCGGAAACTACATCTCTTTTTTTGTTGCGTCATCATGCTGAATCAGCTCTCCGTGTGTGCAGCGCCACTTCTGGGCAGGCTCTGTTTTTTTCACATGGGGCGGCTCTCCTTATGGGGTGCATACCTTGCACATGGGGCTCCTCCCCTATGTGGGGGCGCCCCTGAGTGGCATGGCACTCCTTGCTCATGGCAGCACTGTACGTGGGCCAGCCCACCACATGGGTCAGGAGGCCCTGGGTATCGAACCCTGGACCCTCTATATGGTAGACGGACCCTCTCTCAGTTGAGCCATGTCCACTTCCCTCCCTTCTATTTCTTATTTCTTTTCCTTCCTACTACTAGTTTGGAAGTTAATTGCATCTACTAAGGATAACTGTGGGAAAAGGCAAGCATATTAAAAATATCTCTACCCTCCTTGGATATAATATGAAAACCTCAAAAGGCTTTACCTTCAACTATCCTTTCACCCTTTCTCATATTGTTAACCAGTGTTCTATTTCTACTTTGCTTTCTTACACCCAATGATGGGCTATAGCCAGCTTGTACAGGCTCTTGAAAGCTGAATGTTAAATTTTCAGAAATTTTGTGACTCAGTTGTTAAACACTGCTATTATTAAAAATTAAATTATATTAAGTAAATCATATAAAAACATAACAACCACTCAAAACTTTGCCCTTCCTACTTATTTTACCATATTTTACTATTACTTATGTTCTTAAGATCATTTACATCTACTGCATCTCTGTGGTAGAAATATTATATAATGGTGTGCTACTGTGCATCCCTTCCCAATTCTACATTCAGTGATGTCACATTGGTAAGTTAAACTGAGCTTGGTAGGAGTATTTACCCCGTAAACTGGCATATACTACAAATCTAGGCTCCTTCCCACATGCCCTCTGAGAAAGTCAGGTAAACAAACCAACACATCACTGCCACCCTCTCTTGGTTATTATTATTGCTATTGTTTTATGCAGTCAAGATTTATTTATCAATTTCTTTGCTCACTCAGCCATCTTGCATCTCACTCCTCCCTTCTAGGTTTCAGTCTCTATTTTGAATGACAGTGGGCCTAACCTGCTGTCTCCATGTTGGTATTAAAATACAAGTAGCTGGGTTAAATACCTCACCCCAACCTCTAGGCCTACAAGCCACATTAACTCAGGCACTTATTCCTCTTCTTTTCAGGTCCCTCTAAGTTCCTGGTTCCTAGTGACTTCCTTTTCTTTGAGAACTCCACCCTAAATGAAACTTTTTTAAACTGTATTTTACCAAGCATTTCCAGATTTTGCAATGGAAAGGTTTTCAGATTACCTTAGTCTACCTTCTTGCTAGTTCTAGATGTCTCCTTTAATAGAGTACTAAAATTTTCTTCATATAGATTATAAACATTTTGTTGATATAAGTGGGATATTTTTCTTTATATTTTTAATATAAAAATTGTATATAGGAAATCTACTCATATTTGTAAATGTACATTGTAACTTTTTTCTCTAGTGACTTTTTTATTTTTCCCATATTTCTAAAGCTAATTCCACTTGGCTTTCCCTCCTATATTCCACCTATGAATAATGATAAGTTAGAAGGAAGGGTAGACAGGAAAATGAGGTAATACTGTAAAAAGAAGAAGTTACGATCTCCTCAAGGAATGGAGTTTGTTTTTCATTCCATTATATAATCCATATGCCTAGAATAATGTTTAACACAAAAGAGTTGCTGGAATACCCAATTGAAAAACACATAAAACAGACATATAGGGAATGTGCTATATTTTCACAAATCATAATCTTTCATAAAATTAATCTTAGAGACCAAAATTGTAAATACAAAACAAAACCGCTTACAGGAGAATAAATACCTTATTTTAATAGAAACAAGAAATTTGAAAAAGTTAAAATTTTATTCTAAAACTGTGCATGCTTTTTAATTAAGAGGAGGACAGTTCAAGAACAGATCGTAAGAATAAATAAATAATTTTGTTCAGTTAGAAATCTGTGGGCAGTGATAGTCTAGAGGTAATAATTAGAATTGAATGAAAAGAATTCTGATAATTGATAAATACCTTCTGTTCCAAGGTAAGTTGATACTTTTGTTTAACTCTCTTGCATTTGTTGAACCAACTATTTTCATCCATGATGAAAGGCGGTCCAACATTCTCTGGAGTGCTGCTTTCACTGCCACTGCTTCCCAATGTCCTCAGCTCTTCCTCATCACTGCTGATACTATCAGAACTGGGAAGATGAAAATTTTTAAAAGAAATAAAACATATATTCCAATTTGATTTTTAAGAAAAAACTTCTGTGTTTGCAAGTTAAGGTGAGGAAACTTCAAATATAATTAGTACTTCATTATAATAATAATAAATGATACAATAAAGACTTTAGCTCTTTAAAAACGGCAAGCTAGCCAGGACTATTGACTTCCTCTCTCAAAACCAAGCCTAGAAATGCTACCGAAATTCAAGTGAGTTTCACAAATCTAAGGAATTAATATTAAAAATACCCTATGGAATAATAAAAAGCATTCCAGAGAATAGAACGAAAAACTCCAGATGTGCTGAGAAGAGCTTTCTAGTTGGGTTCCTTTCACTGCCTTAAGGCTGATCACAGACTATCTGATCTCCACTGTAACACCAGCCTAATGCCAGTGAGATATAACATCAGGCTTGTCCTCAAGCTCAGCTCAGTTTTGGAAAGGAGAAGAGAACAACAAGGGCAGAACTCATCACTTCTAAGCATTTCCTATAGAAGAAAAAAGAGTGAGAGGCAGAGAAGAAACAAAGAGAACATCATCACAATCCATATCTAAGATTCCACACTGCATCAATATGTCTGATGGGCATGGATTAAGGGGTAGGAGATGAAGCAGAGAAATTAAATGGAGATAGAATTGTACTAAAATGACTGATTTAGTAAAAGGACATAGGTGTTAATACACCAGAAAAAGTAACAGGGAAAGTAAATTTAAAATAAGAACAGTGACGTTAATATCTAAGAAATAGAAGCAAAAAAAAAAAAAAAAAAAAAAAAGTCTACATTATACAGCCTTCAATGTATTAAAAGAAACTTTAAAAATAATATGGAAAAAATACTCTAATACAAACATAATTTTAAAAAGCTTCAATGGGATAAACTCAACTATCAAAAGCCAGATGCTCAGTTTTGATTAAGACAAATAAGGTTATACTATAAGATGTCTACAGGAATCACATGATGCAGAAAAATTAAAACAAAATAAATAAATGGAAAATACACACAAAAAATATGAACCTAAAGAAACCATATCAGAAACTATAATATCATAGATCAACATAGATATAATAGTGGAAAACATGAGGATCAAAGAAAGACATTATTTCATTCCCTTGTGATCTATGTTTGCATCCTTGTGGACTCCTGTACCTAGAGTCCAGAAAGTTGCAAATTTGAATCAGAGACCTCTACATAAAGGAGATTTCTCAGTTGCTGATATGGAAAACAAATACTGAAAAAATTTGTTTGCCACAGTCATGGCTTTGTGTGGACTAGAGAAAAGAGAGCAGTGGCTAATGATAAAGTTCTAGCTCTGAAAAACAAACAGAATATCTGAAAAAACAATTGAAATTAAAAACTAAAGGAGTTAGCTAAAAAAGCAGATTTGATTCAACTGAAGACAGAATTACTAAACTAGAAGATAGATATGAATAAATTATAATGTTTACTAAAATTTTTTTCAAAATGTTAAGATAAAATAAGTCCCAAAGCTGGAAAATATATCCAGCAAAATTTTATCCCAGAAGAAGGACGATAATAGATAGATTTTCAGGAAACTTAAAAATTGAGAGCTGTACCAACAAATCCTTACTAACATAACTTTCAATGCACACACTTCAGGAAGAAGGAAAGTAATCCAATAAGAAGCGCTATTTTCTAAGAAGAAACATTAGCAAATAGTATGATAAATTTATGGATAAACCTTTTAAACAATATTGAGACTATGAAACATAACAATTGTTCCAACTTGATGGAATTAAAAAATAATAAATGACCTAAAATTCTGGCAGCAATTGAATATAATAAATGTAAATAATAGAATGTATTTGGATTCTCATTTACTTGAGTAGATGGCAAAGATATTAATTTTAAACTTCATTCAATTTTAAATATTCATATAAAATTAATGGAGTATATATTTGTAACTTCTAAACTAGCAAACTAAATTTGGGTAAAAATAAATTAATAAAAGAGGACAAGTGAGAACAGAAATGGTAGAAAAAGAAATGCAAAGAAATAAGATATTTAAAAAACAGTTAAAAGACAATCTATTATTTGATTGTTAAAAATCTAATTATGTATATTTTTAAAAGACATATTTAAAACCATAAGGACAGAGAGAGAGAGAGGTTGAAATCACCATGTTTCTTAAATTCCCAGGATACATTTTTTCATATATCATTATTTCTGAAATCAGGAGACAGCTTACAATTGACAACATCTTATTACTGCTGTCAAGCAATTTTTTTCCATTTTAATGTCTCTGTATTGAGATGGACTCAATGAAACTCATGTCAGATTAGAGGAAATATGGAAAAAAGAAATGAAAAGAATATCCTAAAAAAATACTGACAAAAGCAAACTGGTTTGATTGTATTAATATCAGGAAAAAATGGACTTTAAGGGATAAAAAGATTGCTATATTTATTAAATTGATGGCAATATAAGGGATTCTAAACTTGTGTTCAACTAATAATGTGGTTTCAGTATGTAGAGAGCAAAAATTAAATGAACCACAAGGAAAATTAGACAAATTGAAGTTTACAGTGAAAGAATTAAATACACTAGGCGACGGATTTGGCCCAGTGGTTAGGGCGTCCGTCTACCACATGGGAGGTCCGCAGGTAAAACCCCGGGGCCTCCTTGATCCACGTGGAGCTGGCCCATGCGCAGTGCTGATGTGTGCAAGGAGTACCATGCCACGCAGAGGTGTCCCCCGAGTAGGGGAGCCCCACGCGCAAGGAGTGCTCCCTGTAAGGAGAGCCGCCCAGCGCGAAAGAAAGTACAGCCTGCCCAGGAAGGGTGCTGCACACACAGAAAGCTGACATAACATGATAATGCAACAAAAAGAAACACAGATTCCTGTGCCGCTGACAACAGAAGTGGACAAATAAGACGCAGCAAATAGACACAGAGAACAGAAAACCGGGGTGAGGGGGGAAGGGGAGAGAAATAAATTAATGAAAGAAAAAAAAAAGAAATACACTATCTCAGCATTTTAAAAGATTAAGCAGATAAAATATAGAAAGGATATAGAAAGTATTAGAATAAAACCACTGACAAACCTAATCTAATGAGTATAGGACCTAATCATTGGAAAACTTCCCAATTCTTGACTATTTTTTTAACAAATTTCAAGGAAATAATTTTATGTACACCACATTCTCTAACCACAAACAATATCCAAAGCCTTGAAAATACTTGAAAATTCAAAATTACATTTCTACAAATAAAAGCAAAACAAAAGAATTTAAAAATTACATTTTAAAATATTCTTGGTCAAAGGGAAATTATAATGTAAATTATACTTAAAACTGAACTAAAACAATCAAAATAACAGCATATGTAGCTAGGGTATTACTTTTCAAGGGCTATTTATTGACTTAATATCTATTATGAACAGGAGGGAATTTAAGCATTGGAAATGAAAAGATCATCATAAACCCAAAGAAAAACTAAACAGAAATAAATAATACATATAAAAATGACACTTAATGAATTTAAAGGCAATGATTCAACAGACGATCAACAAAGAAAAAATACTTTAAAGATACTAAAGAAATTGGATTTCCAGAAAGAGGAAGGATTAGAGAGGCTCAGGACAACTTTTGTGTACATAGATAGAAGAAGGAAGAAACTGTACTGATCTATGGTTTAGGATACCACGGGAAGGCTGGATACCACGGGAAGGCTGGATACCACACAGAAAAGAGGGGCAAAGAAAAGGAGAATCAGCAGGGAAGATACATGTCTAAATCGGCAGCCTCAGCTGCTGGTGCCCTTTGCCCATCCTCAGAGCAGAGAGCAGAGGGACCCCCAACCCCTGGGGTCACAGGGGTCCACTTCCCTAGAAAAGGGGAGAGATGAAGAACTCAGCCTACTGCTGATCTGGCTTTTGACCAGCCAACTTGGTTTGTGACATTCCATGGGTTGCATCCTTCCAGGCCAGGCAGGGCTGCAACATGGTTTTTCCTGGGAGCCAGCAGGAAACTAAAGAGAACCTGCCTTCTTAAACATCCATACTGACCTGGACTGGTTGCTGAGTGGAGATTTATTTCCTCCCTGGGAAAAGGGAGGCACAGTGCAGCTAGCGAAAGGAGGAGAGCAGCTTCTGAGCAAGCTTGATTTCCCCTCAGGAAATTCTCAGGACCATTGATTCTACATGTCCTGCCCATACAGGATTCCATGGTACACACTCCCCCTAGGGTCTGAGTGGAGAGGTCTGCCAAAGGGTGCTATCTGCTGTCAGACAGGAAAGTACATGCAAAGAAGGAAATAGTAAATTTTAAAAAGAGGCTTTTTGATACTTTTACTGCCCATCTCACTAAGGTCCATGGAAACTGGTCTACTGGGTCCATGGCCCTGGTTTGAACAGTTAAACAGGGACAATACTAAAGATGAAGAACAAGTGAAATCAAGAATCAAAGACAGGTTGTACCACACACCCACACAACATTAAATCCTTAGACAAGAGGGAGAACTATCAGTAAACTGCCATACTAAGAAAAAGGAAGCCATAGTAAGCCATACTAAGCCAAAATAAGAAAAAGGGATATATGGCTAAGGTAAAGGAACAAGTCAAGCTCCAGGCAAGATACAAGATTTGAAACAACAAATCAATAATGTTCATACTAATCTCTGAAATAAAATGAAGGAATTTAAGGACAACATGACTAATGAGATTAAAAAAAAAAATTAAAGATGACACTAGGCAAACACAAAGAAGAATTTGCGAGCTTGAACAGAAAAATGACAGAATTTATGGGAAAGACACAATAGGCAAAATTAAAAATGCACTAGAGGCCTACAACAACTATTTGAAATCACAGAAGAAATAATCAGTGATATAGAAGACAGAACAGCTAATCTTGAAAAAAGAGAAGAGCAGAGAGGGAAAAGAATGGGAAAATTGAGCAGGGGTGCAATGATAGCATGAAGTGCAGCAACAAACATGTCATGGGAATTCCAGACAGAGAATAGAAGGGGAAAGGGGCAGAAAGAGTATTTGAGGAAATAATGGCCAAAAATGTCCCAATTCTCATGAAAGTCATGAATATACATGTTAAAGAAGCACAGTGGACTCCAATCAAAATAAATCCAAATAGACCTACTCCAAGACACATACTATTCAGAATGTCAACTGCCAAAGAGAAAATTCTGAAAGCACCAAGGAGAAATGAAATATCACGTATAATGCATGTCCAGTAAGACAGTATGGATTTCTTATCAGACAACATGGAGACAAGAAGACAGTGGTATGATATGATTAAAGATTTATTTATTTTTTATTTCTCTCCCATCTGCCCCCCCCCCCCAGTTATCTGTTCTCTGTGTCCATTGGCTGTGTAGTCTTCTGTGACTGTTTCTATCCTTATCAGTGGCACCAGGAATCTGTTTCTTTTTGTTGCATCATCTTTGCTGTGTCAGCTCTCTGTGTCTGCGGCACCATTCTTGGGCAGGCTGCACTTTCTTTTGTGCTGGGCAGCTCTCCTTACGGGGTGCACTCCTTGTGCGTGGGGCTCCCCTACGCGGGGTACACCGCTGTGTGACACAGCACTCCTTGCACACATCAGCACTGCGCAGGGTCCAGCTCCACATGGGTCAAGGAGGCCCGGGGTTTGAACCACGGACCTCCCATGTGGTAGGTGGACACCCTATCCATTGGGCCAAGTCCACTTCCCGGTATGATACGATTAAGATACTGAAAGAGAAAAACTGCCAGCAAAGAAATCAGCAAAACTGTCCTTCAAATATGAAGGTGAGTTTAAATTATTCACAGATAAACAGAAACTAAGAGAGATCATAAGCAAGAACCTTGTTCTGCAGGTAATACTAAAAGGAGTTATGCAGCCTGAAAGGAAAAGACAGGACTAGAGAGAGGTTTAGAGGAAGGTACAGAAATAGAGATTATCAGAAAGAATAATCAAAAGGGTAAAAAGACAGACAAAGATGCCTACTGTTACCACTGTTATTAACATTGTGCTAGAAGTTCTAGCTAGATGAATTAGGCGAGAAAAAGAAAAGGCATCTAAATTAGAAAAGAAAAAGTAAAAGTGTCACTATTTATATACATGATATTATATTTTAAAAGTTCCAAAATATTTATGACAAAGCTACTAGAGTTAATAAATGAATTCAGCAAAGTGGCAAGATACAAATCAACACAAGAAATTAGTAGTATTTCCAGTTACTGATTATGAACAATCTGAAGAAGAACTCAAGAAAAAAAATCCATTTATAATAGCAACAGATAGACTCCAATATCTAGGAATAAACTTAACCAGGGATGTAAAGGACGTTTATTCAGAAAACTACAAAACACTGCAAAAAGAAATCAAAGAAGACCTAAAAATACTAAAAAAATTAACAAAAATTTGGCAAGAATGATCAAGAAAAAAAGCACAAATAAAAATAATGAACACAAAAAGTAACAACCATAGATACATAAGTGATTTCAGGCATTTTGCATAAATTTTTGAAAATTTTAATGAAACAGAATTTACCAATACGAAATCCATAAGAAACATAAATTGGAATGCTCATCTGAATAAAGATCAAATAAAAGCATTAATTTGAAACTAAAAAAAAGAAGAGTAAACCAAACTTAAAGTAAGCAGAAGGGCATAATAAAGATTAGAGTGAAGATAAATGAAATAGAAAAGAAAAAATCAAGAGAAAGAATCAACAAAACCAAAATTTCATTCTTCAAAAAGACCAATAAGATTACAAACAAACAAAAAAAGTGAGAGGACACAAATAACAAAAATCTGAACTAAAAGGGGGTACATTTTGGACAATTTCACACCTAATAAATAGATAATTGAATGAAAAGGCCAAATTCCTAGAAACAAAAATTTCCTAAATGGACTCAAGAAGAAACAGACAATCTCAAAAGACCAGTAGAAAAGATTACACTAGTAATTAAAAAACTTCCCAAGAAAGAAAAGTTGAGGGCCAGATGGCAAGTCTAATATTCAAAGAACTAACACCAATCCTTCTCAAACTGTTCCAAAAAATTGAAGGGAGAGTATACTATGTAACTCATTCTGTAAGGCCAACATTACCCTGACACCAAAGCAAATAAAGATATCACAAGAAAAGAAAATTACAGACCAATATCCTTTATGATGACAGATGCAAAAATCCTCAAAAAAAACAAGCAAATCTAACAACATATTGAAAGGATTATATACCATGACCATGTGGGATTTATATCAGAAATGCCAGGGTGATTCAACATAAGAAAAATCCATCAATATAATACACAATTAACATAATGAAGGGGGAAAAAAACCACAAGATCTTTTCAATTGATGCAAAAAAGGCATGTGACAAAATTCAGCACCATTTCTTGATTGAAACACTCCAAAGCCTAGGAATAGAAGGAACTTTCCTCAACATGATAAAGTGAATTTATGAAAAGCCCAGACCTTACTTCAGAACACTCAATAGCAAAACACTCCCTGTAAGGTAAAGAGCAAGACAAGGATGCTTGCTTTTACCACTGCTATCCAACATTGTACTGGAAGTTGTAGCCAGAGGAAATGGGAAAGAAATAGATACAAAAGTCATCCAAAATTGAATGAAGTAAAATTATGTCTATTTGTAGATAATGTGATCCTATATACAGAAAATCTCAAGGAAGTTACTAGAAGATCTTATGAACAAATTTAGCAAAGTAGCAGGGTAAAAGATCAAAACACAAAATTCAGTTGTGTTTCTTTTCCAAAAAAATTTTTTTTATTAGAGAAGTTGTGAACTTACAAACCAATCATGTACATGTGTGGAATTCCATTCAACACTCCTCCACCATCACACTACATTGTTGTGCAACATCTGTTACATACTATGAGATAATATCAACAGACTACTACCACTAACTATGGTCGATAGAATACATAAGGTATATATTTTTCGACACTCTCTTATTATTAACAGAGTACCTATTTGGCATTGATGCAAGAATATTACATTATTGCTGTTAACTATAGTCCATAGGTTACATTAATTTTATTTTTCCCATGCTTCTCCACATTACCACCTTGCAATAGTGAAGTATATTTGTTCTAATTCATAGAAGGATATTCTTATATTTATTCTATTAAGCACAATTCCCAACCACCTCTGGGTTCTCTATGTTATTCAGTCTCCAGCTTTCTTTCAACTAACACTTACATACCTAGACTACCCTTTTCAGCCACAATCCCATTTATAAACCAGCTGTGTTAGTTCTACTCACTATAATCTGTTACCATCAACTCAGTCCATTCCATCAACTCAGTCCATTTCCCTATTTTTACAGTCAAGTTAAAACTTCTACATACATTAAGTATCAGTACCCATTCTTGGGGCTCCTCCTTTTTCCTAATAACCTATATTCCAGATTTTAACTCCATGCATTTAGTCTTTGTATTTAGTTCATACTCCTGAAACATACAATATTTGTCCTTTTGTGTCTGGCTTATTTCCCTTAGCATAATGTCTTCAAGTTTTATTCATTTTATCATCTATGTCCTAATTTCATATTTTCTAACAGCAGCATAGTATTCCATCTTATGTATACACCACATTTTGTTTATCCATTCATCAGTTGATGGACACTTTGGTTGTTTCCATCCTTTGGCAATTGTGATTAACACCACTATGAACATCAGTGTACAAATGTCTATTTGTAACACAGTTTTCAGATCTTCTGCATATGTTCTGAGTAGAGTTAATTGTTGGGTCATATGGCAGTTCTGTATTTAGCTACCTGAAGAACCACCAAACTCTCTTCCACAAGGCTGCACCATTACATTCTGACCAACAGTGTATGAGCATTCCTATTTCTCCACATCCTCGCCATCACCTGTAGTTTTCTGTTTTTTAAAATAATGGCTGTTTTGTGTGGTGTGAGATGATGTCTCATTGTCATTTGATTTGCATTTCCCTAATCGCTAGTGATGTTGAACATTTTTTTATGTGCTTTTTGGCCATGTGTATGTCCTCTTTGGAGAAATATCTATTTAAGTCTTTTGCCCATTTTTTAATTGGATGATTTGCTCTTTTTTAGATGAGTTGTATGCTCTCTTTATACAGCAGGGAAATCAAACCCCTATCAGGTATGTGGTTTCCAAATATTTTCTCCCATTGATTGGGCTGCCTTTCAACCTTCTTGATGAAGTCCTTTGAAGCACAAAAGTGTTTAAGTTTGAGGAGATCCCATTTTGCTCATGCTTTTGGTGCAAAGTTTAAGAAACCACCACATACCACAGGTCTTCAATGTTTCCCTATATTTTCTTCTAGGAGCTTTATGGGTCTAGCTTTTCTATTTAGGTCCTTCATCCATTATGAGTTAATTTTTGTATAAGGTGTAAGATAGGGGTCATCTTTCTTTCATTTACTATAGATATCCTGTTCTCCCAGCACCATTTGTTGAACAGACTGTTCTTACTAAGCTGGGTGGGCTTGACAGGCTAGTCAAAAATCACTTGACCATAGATGTGAGGGTCTGTTTCTGAACCATTAATTTGGTTCCACTGGCCTATGTGTCTACCTTTATGCCAGTGTCATGCTGTTTTTGTTTGTTGTTGTTGTTGTTGTTTTTAACCACTGGAGCTAGGTAATATGATATAAAGTTGCAAAGTGAGAGCCCTCCAACCTCACACCTCCTTTTTAAGATGTTTTCGGCTATTCAGGGCCCCTTCACCTTCCAAATAAATTTGGTAATTGTGTTTTCCATTTATTTGAAAATGATGGTGGAATTTTTATCAGGATTGCATTGAATCTATATATTAATTTGGGGAAAACTGACATCGTAACAATATTTTGTCTTTGAATTCGTGAGCACAGAATGTTCTTCCATTTATATAGGTCTTTTTAAAATTTCTTTTTAGCAATGCATTGTAGTTTTCTGACTACAAGTGCTTTACATTCTTGGTTAAGTTTATTCCTAAATATTTGATTCCTTTAGATGCTACTGTAAGTGGAATTTTTAAAAATTTCCTCCTCAAATTGTACATTACTAGTGTATAGAAACACTACTGATTTTTGCATATTGATCTACTGTCCTTCCACTCTGCTGAAATCATTTATTAACTCTAGTGGCTTTCCTGTAGATTTTTGGGGGACTTTCTAGGTATAGGATCATATCATTTGCAAATAGCAAAAATTTTACGTCTTCCTTTCAGATCTGGATAATGCTTATTCTCCTTGCCTGATTGCTCTACATAGAATCTCTACCACTATACTGAACAACAGTGGTGATGGTGGGCATCCTTGTCTTGTTCCCAATTGCAGGAGGAAAGCATTCAGTCTTTCACCATGAATTCCAGTGTTACCTATGGGTTTCTCACACATGCCCTATATCAAGTTGAGAAAGTTTCCTTCAATTCCTATCTTTTGTAGTATTTTTATCCCCAAAGGATGTTGCATTTTGTCAAATGTCTTTTCCTTGTCAATCAAGATGGTCATGTATTTTTTCTTCTTTGATTTTTTAATGTGGTATATTATGCTGATTGATTTCCTGGTGTTGTCACCCCTGCATGGCTGGTATAAAACCCACATGATCATAATGAATAATTCTTTTAATGTATTGTTGGATTCTATTAGTATTTTGTTGAGGAACTTAAGCACCTGTATTCATTAGGGAAATGGGTGGGTCTCAATTTTCTTTTTTTCTAATATTTTTATTTGGCTTTGGTATTTAGGATGGTACTGGCTTCATAGAATGAGTTTGGTAGTATTCCTTCATGTTCAATTTTTTGGAAGAGTGTGAGTAAGATTGGCATTAAAAGTTCTTTGATGCTCGATAGAACTCACTTGTGAAACAAATCTGGTCCTGGGCTTTTCATTTTGGGGAGTTGTTTGATGACTACTTCAATCTCTTTACTTGTGATTGGTTTGTTGAGGTCTTCTATTTCTTCCAGGGTCAGTGTAGGTTGTTCATATATTTCTAGGAATTTTTCCATTTCTTCTACCGTGTCTAGTTTGTTGGTGTACAGTTGGTCATAATGTCATCTATTAATCTATTTTATTTTTGTGGGGTCAGTAGTAATGTCCCCATTTTCATTTTTTATCTTATTTATTTGCATCTTCTTTTTTTCTTTGTCAGTCCAGCTAAGGTATTGTCTATTTTGTTAATCTTCTCAAAGAACAAACTTTTGTTTCGTTAATTCTATTATTTTTTGTTATCAATTGCATGTATTTCTGCCTGGTCTTTATTATTTTATTCCTTTGCCTTGCATTGGAATAGTTTGCTGTTCTTTTTCTAGTTCCTCCCGCTATGTAGTTAGGTAATTGATTTTCACTCTTTCTTCTTTTTTAATGTAAACATAAGGGCTATAAATATCCTTAATCTCTTTAGTTGTTCAAACAAATCTTTTTTTTTTTTTAAGATTTATTTATTTACTTATTTCTCTCCCCTTCCCCACCCCTCACCCCGGTTGTCTGTTCTCTTTGTCTATTTGCTGTCTTCCTCTTTGTCCGCTTCTGTTGTTGTCAGCGGCATGGGGATCTGTGTTTCTTTTTGTTGCATCATCTTGTGTCAGTTCTCTGTGTGGGCGGCATCATTCTTAGGCAAGCTGCACTTTCTTTCGCACTGGGCGGCTCTCCTTACGGGGTGCACTCCTTGCACGTGGGGCTCCCCTATGTGGGGGATACCCCTGCATGGCATGGCACTCCTTGAGCACATCAGCACTGCGCATGAGCCAGCTCCACACGGGTCAAGGAGGCCCAGGGTTTGAACCGCAGACCTCCCATGTGGTAGACAGACGCCCTACCCCCTGGGCCAAGTCCGCTGCCCCAAACAAATCTTAATCTTAAAATTAATCTTAAGATGACACTGAGTGAGCACAAAGAATTATTTGAAAGTATACATAGAAAAATAGCAGATCTTATGGTAATTAACGGCACAATAAATGAAATTAAAATATATTTGAGGCATATAAAAGCAGATATGAGGAGGCAGAAGAAAAAATCAGTGAGTGTAAAGATATGACCTCCAAAAGCTAACAAACGAAAGAAGAGATGAATAAAAGAATGGAAAAAATTGAACAGCATCTCAGCAAACTAAATGATGGCAAGAGACGTGCAAACATTCATGTCATGGCTGTCTTAGAAGAAGAGAAGGAAAAGGGGGCAGAAGGAATATTTGAAGAAATAATGGTAAAAATATCCCAACCTTATTGAAGGACGTAGGTATCCGTGTCCAAGAAGCACAACGTACCCGCTTCTGAATTCATCCAAATAGACTTACCCTGATACATATACTAATCGGTGTTAAATATCAGGGACAGAGAGAATTCTGAAAGCCACAAGAGAAAAGCAATCCATTTCATAAAAGGGATACCCAAAAAGATTAAATGCTGATTTCTTATCAAGAACCATGGAGGCAAGAAGGTAGTGGTATGATATATTTAAGATACTGCAAGAGAAAAACTGCCAGCCAGAAATCTTATATCTGGCAAAGTTGTCTTGCAGAAATAGGAGACAAGTTTAGAATATTCACAGATAAACAGAAATTGAGAGAGTTGGTAACTAAGAAACAACACACTCTTAAATAATCAGTGGGTCAAAGAAGAAATTATGAGAGAAATCAATATCTTGAGATAATGAAAAATAAGAAAAAAACAGAAATGTGAGTAATGTGGGCAGCTGTTCACCTCCACAGTTGACAGTACCAACATCCTTGGTTCCTACTACAGAACTACCAAGGAAGAAAGGGAATTGGATTAATTCAGAACCTATGGGATGTAGCAAAGGTAGCACTCAGGGGGATATTTATAGCCTTTATGTTTACATTTAAAAAGAAGAAAGAGTGAAAATCAATGACCTAACTACACAGCGGGAGGACCTAGAAAAAGAACAGCAACTATTGCAATGCAAGGCAAAGGAATAAAATAATAAAGACCAGGCAGAAATATGTGCAATAGATAACAAAAAACAATAGAGAGAATTAACAAAACAAAGTTGTTTCTTTGAGAAGATTAACAAAATAGACAATCCCTTAATCTCTTTAGCCATCTCAATGAATTTATGAAGATTTGTTTGTGAACAACTATGATTAGTTGTATCAACTCCTTCATGTCATCTGGAGGCTTATTTCTTGCTTTGACTGGGCGCAATCTTCCTATTTATTGATATGGATTGTAATTTTTCTTGGTATCTTGGCATCTGGCTTACTAGATGTATTTATTCTGGGTGCATTTTATCTCTTTAGGGCTTTCTTTCCTTTCTTCCTTGCTAGTTTTGTAGTAGGAACCAAGTATGTTGGTACTGTAAGCTGTGGAAGCTGAAGCTGTCCACATTACCTGAGGAATTGATGAAGCTTCTCCCACCCTTCTCCCCTGCCAGGGGTAGGGACTGAGCTGTAGCCCTGTACAGAAATCCAATCCACGCAGGCAATACTGTCTGTAGTTGCCTAGAGAGACTGATGAAGCTTCACAACCCTTCCTCCCCTGCCTGGGGCAAGGACGGCACTTCAAGTGTGCGTAGCAAACTAAGCCATCCAAGTCAAAACTGGCTGCAGTTGCCCAGTAGACTAACATAGCACTGGCCCTCTGCCTCTCCTGCCAGGAGTGGGGATGGAATCTCCCGAGTGCCCAAAAACCTAATCCATGTGGGTTTTAAGTGCCTGCAGTTTCCCTGAGAGGATGCAGGCACAGGCACCCAACATTCCAGTCCATGCAGGCTAAAAGTGCCTGCATTGCCTGGAGAGGCTGAGGAAACACCAGCCTCTTCCTCTTCTATTGGGAGTTGGGAGTAGAGATATAGCACCTAGCAGTCCCAGTTTGTGCAGGCCCAAAGCATCTGCAGTTGCCCAGAGAATCTGAGGAAACACTAGCCCTCTCCTATCTTATGGGGGGTAGGCAAGGATGGAGCCACAGGTGCTCAACAAACCAGTCCAAGTGGCCAAAAGTGCCTGAAGTTGCCCAGAGAGGCAGAGGAAATACTTCCCCTCCTATCCTACTGAGATGTGGGGATGGAGCTCCATGTGTCCAACTATTCAGTCTGTGCTGGCTGAAAGATTTGAAGATGCCCAGAAAGGCTGGTTCAGGTCCCCCCAGCTTTCTCCTTGCTGGAGGTGGGGCTGGAACCTAGGCTAGGGCTGCAATATGATATGGGTGGTAAGAAGCTGGTCCCTATCATCACTGTGATTTTTAGTCAGCCCCACTTCCCTAGGGGAGGAGTTAAAATGGCAGCTGCTGGCCTCTTTTCAACATGAACAGGTTCAAACTTTAGCTATTCTTAGGATTACTCTTTAGCCAGCCAAATTTACTAATCAGTAGCTAAAGTCGGTGCCCAACCATCTCTTCCTCCCTTATTTTTGGGAAATGGCAATGTGAGAACTTTCCAGTTAAGGGCTAGGGTGTGTAATGCTATTATGAACTTTCTTATACACTACCTGTTGCATATTTCCTGCATTTCTGTTGAGTGGAATTTCTACATTAAGACATATGCCTACCTTCAACTCTAGAAGATAATACCAAACTGTTTTCCAAGGGAATTAAAACAATTTAAACTCCCTTTGCCAAAAGGCATAGGCACAGTATTTATTTATTCCCCCCGCCCCGCCCTGTCTGCTCTCTGTGTCTCTTCCTTGTGTGTTCTGTGTCTGTTTGCATTCTTGCCAGGTGGCACCAGGAATCTGTCTCTTTTTGTTGTGTCATCTTGCTGCATTTGTTCTCCATGTGTGCAGTACCACTCCTGGGCAGGCTGCACTTTTTTTGTGCGGGGCAGCTCTCCTTGTGGGGCACACACCTTGCATGTGGGGCATCCCTACACAGGGGCATGCAGCAGCATTGCGCATGGGCCAGCTCACCACACAGGCCAGGAGGCCCTGGGTACTGAACCCTGAACTTCCTATATGGTAGGCAGACACTCTATCAGTTGAGCCACATCCACTTCCCTCATTGTGATTTTCATCAATGTTTTTTAGATTATTTATGAGATGAAGCATACTTTCTAATTTTATTGGCTATTTGTGTGTCTTCTTTTGAGAATTGTCTGTCCAAATCTTTTCCCATTTTTGTATTGGGTTGTCTGCACTTTTCTTACTGTTTTAAAGGAGTTCTTTATATAGACTGGATATTAACCCTTTGTTAAATGTATGGCAGATATCTTCTATCAGTCTATAGATTGCCTTTTTTACTCTCATGGTGTCTTTTGAGTAATAGAAGTTTTAAATCATAATGTAGTCCTTGTGGTCTTTTCTGTTTAACTTTTGTGAATGTTACATGAGATTGTAAATATTAGATGTATCTTCTATTTTCATGTAGATCTATCATGTTTATTGTGTGATTTACATCATCTATGTTCCTCAGATTTTGCCCATGTGACTTGTCATTGGCAAGGTGAATGACAATCTCCAACAACTAATAAGTTAATTTCTCAAAAGCTCCCCTGTAGTTTTGGTTTTATGAGTTGTTAATGCTATGTTACTTGGTAAACACATTTAGAATTATCATGTGCCTTTATTAGTGTCATATAGTGCTTTTTCATCCTAAGGTAACTGCTTCTACAGAATTAACTTCAACCTTTTTGGTTTTATTTACTAGGTATAGATTTGGTCTTATTTCAACCTTGCTGAATCACTTGTTTTTATTCCCTTGATGGTTCATATCAAAAATCTAAAACTAACTACAGGTGAATCACTTGGCTTTGGATCTGTTTTGTATAGACAGAATATAGTTCTTTTTTAAAATTATCTATTTTTTTCTTTTAATTAGTAATTTTTTAAAATTTCTCTCCCCTTCCTGCCACCCCCCCCAAGTTGTCTGTTCTCTGTGTCCATTTGCTGCGTGTTCTTCTTTGTCTGCTTCTATTGTTGTCAGCAGCATGGGAATCTGTGTTTCTTTCTGTTGCATCATCTTGCTGTGTCAGCTCTCTGTGTGCGTGGCGCCATTCTTGGGAAGGCTGCACTTTCTGTCGTGCTGGGTGGCTCTCCTTACGGGGTGCACTCCTTGTGCATGGGGCTCCCCATGCGGGCACGGCACTTCTTGCGCACATCAGCGCTGCGTGTGGGCCAGCTCCACAGGGGTCAAGGAAGCCCAGGGTTTGAACCGCGGACCTCCCTTGTGTTAGAAGGATGCCCTAACCACTGGGCCAAGTCCGTTTCCCCTTAATAAGTATTTTAACATAGTCATACTTATGACGTATGTTTGTTCTTAGTTTTGCTATGTTCTTAATAATAGTATCCTATGGTCAGTTTTTTCTTGTGGTAGCAATTTTTGTCTGTTATGACTTACATTTTTACCTGGAGAGTATCAATTATCCTAACTGTATATAATGTCCATAAGTATCTGTTTTTCCAGTCACATGTGAGTGGAACAACTAAGGAAATGAATTCTTAATTTAATTTTAATAAGTTAAACTTAAAAATTGATGTTATATTGTTGAAAGAAATTAAAGAAGACTTAAATAAATGGAAAGATAACCTAAGTTCATGGATTGTAAAACTTAATATTAATGGGGTAATACTACTCGAATTGATTTATAGATTCAGTGTGATCCTTATTAAAATTCCAGCAGCCAAAATTCCAGAAATGAACAATCTGATGCCAAAATTCATATCAAATTGCAAGGGACTCTAAGTAGTCAAAACAATCTTGGAAAAAGAATAACAAAGTTGGGAGACTCTCACTTCCCAATTTCAAAACTTACTACAAAACTACAATAATCAAAAGTGTGGCAATGACATAAGGACAGATCTATAGATCAGTGGAGTAGAACTGATAGCGCAGAAAGAAATACACATCTAAGGTCAGTGGATTTTCAACAATGGTGCAAAGTATATTTGATGAGGAAAAAAAAGTCTTTTCAACAAATGGTGCTAAGACAAGTGGACATTTACATGCAAAAGAATGAATAATGTGGTATAGAGCTCTCCTGCCTCTAAATGTTATTAATACTTGGCATTGTTAGACTTAATTTTTGTCAATTTAAGGACCGTAAAATAATTATCTAAAGCTTCATTATTTTAAAATAATTTGAATAGTATTAACTTAAAAATAAAATACAAAATAAAATTGTAATAATAATAAAGAAGCTTTCATTTGTATTTCCTGATGGCTATTGAGGTTGAGCACCTTTTTATATTTATTGGCTATTTGCATTGCCTATAAATATGTTTTTTGTTTCAATTAGATTATCTTTTTCTTATCAAACTGTAGAAGCTTTTCCTATGTTCTGGATAGTATTTTGTTAGCTATATGCATTGTAAATATTTTCACCTGATTCATGACTTGATATTTTAACTTTCTTGATGGTATCTTTGATAAAGAGAACAATTATTACATAGTCAAATGTATCAATATTTCATCTTTAGAATGTGTTTTTGCTAATGAAATCTTTCCTTAACCAGTTGTAAAGATAGTCTTGTATATAGTCTAACAGTGTTGCCTTTAACATTTCAATCTTTTATGTATGTTAGGTAGGGTACAAAATCTTCTTTTAATAACATTCATTACAGATAACCAATGTCTTACAGTCTTCTATTAGATACTCCTTCCTTTCCGCAATGATCCACAATGTCATCTTTTGTAAGTTAAGTTTCCATAAATGTAGAGATCTGTTTCTGGACTCACTCTCTTTCACTAATCAATATGTTTATCCTGGTTTCAATACAACACTTTCCGTATAATAGCTATATACTATCTTTATATCTCATAGGCAGGTCTTCCCCATCTTATTCTTTTTGGAGAAGTACTCTATGGGTCTTTTTTGTTGTTGTAATTGTTTGCTTTTGACTTCACTTCTCATTTCCTATTAATTGCAGTTGATCTCTGCGTATCATTCTTTTTTTTTTTAAAGGACTGGGGACTGAGGATTGAACCCTGGACCTCATATGTGGGAAGCATGCACTCAACCACTGAGGCACACTGGCTTCCGTGAGTTTGTTTTTTCATTTGTTTTGCTTGTTGTTTTGCTTTTTGTTTTTTCAGGAGGCACTGGGAACCAAACCCGGGACCTCCCATGTGGGAGGTGGGCACTCAACCCCTTGAGCCACATCTGCTTCCTGCATATTATTCTTTTATTCAGGCTCTTGCTGTTTTTTACTCATTTTAATTTGCTTGTAGATTCTTTTGGATTTTCTACACAAACATCATCAGTCCTTGGGGCAACATGGGCTTCAGCCTCCAAAGATTACAGTACCAACGACATCATTGGCTCCTACTATACACAGCAAGGAAGAAAGTACAAGAAAGCCCTAAACTAAAGATATAAATTGCACCCAGAATAAATACATCTAGTAAACCAGATGCCAAGGCACCAACAAAACATTACAGACAAAGGAAGAAGATAAACCTCCAAATGACATATAGGAGTTGAGAAAGCTAATCATAGTTGCATAAATAAATCTCCTTAATAAATTGAATGAGATGGATAAAGATTTTAAGGCTATTATATGGAAAATGGATTTGGCTCAATGGATAGACATCCACCTACCACATGGGAGGTCCAGGGTTCAAACCCAGGGCCTCCTGACCCGTGTGGTGAGCTGGCCCATGTGCAGTACTGATGCACGCAAGGAGTGCCATGCCACGCAGGGGAGTCCCCCACATAGGGGAGCCCCATGCACAAGGAGCATGCCCTGTAAGGAGAGCCACCCAACACGAAAAAAGTGCAGCCTATCCAGGAGTGGCACCACACACACGGAGAGCTGACGCAGCAAGATGATGCAACAAAAAGACACAGACCCCCGGTGCCACTGACAAGAATACAAGCAGACACAGAAGAACACACAGCAAATGGACAGAGAGAGCAAACAACTGGGGGTGAGGGGCAGGGAAGGGGAGAGAAAAGAAAATAAATCTTTTTTTAAAAAGGCTATTAAGAAGCACTGGTGAGCATGAAGAAGAATTTGAAAGCATACATAGAAAAATAGACCTTATAGGAATGAAAGGCACAATAAATGAAATTAAAAATACACTGGAGATATAAACAGCAGATCTGAAGAGGCAGAATAAAGGATCAATGAGCTTGAAGACATGGCCTCCAAAAGCAAACATACAAAAGAAGAGATGGAGAAAAGAATGGAAAAATAGAACAAGGTCTCAGGGAACTAAATGATGGCAAGAGACATGCAAACATATGTGTCATGGATGTCCTAGAAGAAGAAGAAGAAGAAGAGAAGGGAAAAGGGGCAGAAGGAATATTTAAAGAAATAATGGTAGTAAATTTCCCAACCCTATGGAAGGACTTAGATATCTATTTCCAAGAAGCACAATGTACTCAAAAATCCAAACAGGTCAAATCCAAAACACATATTAATCAGAATGTCAAATGCCAAAGACAAAGAGAGAATTCTGAGAGCAACAAGAGGAAAGTGATGAATAACATATAATGTAAACCCAATAAGATTAAGTGCTGATTTCTCATCAGAAACCATGGAAGCAGATGGCAGTGGTATGATATATTAATATTTAAAATACTGCAAGAGAAAAACTGCCAGCAAAGAATCTTATATCTGGCAAGATTGTTTTTCAAAAATGAGGGTGAGTTTAGAATATTCACAGACAAAAAAAAAAATAGACTTTTGTAACTTTTCAGGAAATACTAAAGGGAGTGCTACAGCCTAAAAAGAAAAGACAGAAGAGACAGGCTTGGAAGAGTGTCCAGAAATGAAGATTATATCAGAAAAGGAAACTAAACGTGTAAAAAGAGTGGTGAAAATAAAATAAAACAGATAAAACCCTAAGGTCAAAACAGATGAAATAAGAACTGCCTTTACAGTAATAACTGAATATTAATGGCTTAAACTTCCCAATCAAGAGACACTGACTAGCAGAATGAATAAGTAAACATGAGCCATCTATACACCATCGACCAGAGACTCACCTTAGACCCAAGGATACCAATAGATTGAAAGTAAAAGCCTAGAAAAAGATATTCCAAGAATGAAGTAACCAGAAAAAACAGAAAAAAGCTGGAGTAGCTATACTTATATCAGATGAAATAGATTTTAAAAGCAAAACCGTATTATAGACAAGGAAGGACATTACATATTAATAAAAGGGGCAACTCACTAGGAATGAATAACAATCATAAATGAATATGAACTTAACCAAGATACATGAGGCAAACACTGGCAAAACTTAAGGGAGGAATAGATATCGCTACAATAATAGTTGGAGACTTCAATACACCACTCTCAGCATTGAACAAAACATCTGGGCAAAGGATCAATAAAGAAAAGAGCTTGAATAATATGATAAATGGATTAAACCTAACAGACATATACAGAACAATGTACCACAAAATAGCAGGATATACATTCTTCTCAAGTGCTCATGGATCTTTCTCCAGGATATACCAAATGTTGGGTCACAAACTCAATCTCAATAAATTCAGCAAAACTGAAATTATACAAAGCATTTCTCTGATCATGATGGGATAAAGTCGGAAATCCACAAGAGACAGAAAAAGGGAAAATTCACAAATAAATGGAGATTAAACAACACACAAATAAACAATGTCAGAGAAGAAGTTGCAAGAGAAATCAATAAATACCTCGAGATGAATGAAAATGAGAACACAACATATCAGAACCTAAGGGATTCAGCAAAGGCAGTGCTGAGAGGGAAGTTTATAGCCCTCAATGCTTACATTAAAAAAGAAGAACTAAAATCAATAACCTATCTACACTACTAGAGGAACTAGAAAAAGAACAGCAAACTATTCTCAAAGGAAGTATAAGAAATGAAGTAACAAAGATCAGAGTAGAAATAAATGAAATTGAAAACAAAAAACAAAACAATACAGAGAATAAAGAAAAACAAAAGTTGGTTCTTTAAGAAGATTAACTAGACTGCAAAGAAAAAAAGAGAGATGCAAATAAAATAAAAAATGAAAACAGGGACATTACTACTGACCCCACAGAAATAAAAGAGATAAGAGCATACTATGAACAACTACATGCCAATAAACTAGACATGATAGAAATGGAAAAATTACTAGGAATGCACAGCTGAGAATGACCCTAGGAAGAAACAGAAGACCTGAACAAACCAACCACAGGTAAAGAGATTGAAATAGTCATCAAACGACTCCCCAAAATGAAAAGCGAAGGACCACACAGTTTCACAGGTGAGTTCTATCAAGTATTCAAGGAAGATTTCATCCCAATCTAACTCAATCTCTACAAAAAAAAAACAACAAAACTGAACAAGAAGGAATGCTACCAAACTCATTCCATTAAGCCAGTATCAATTTAATATCAAAGCCAGGTAAAGATTTACGAAAAAATGAAATTACAGACCCATTTCCCCAATGAATAAGGATGCAAAAATCCTCAACAAAATAACTGCTAATCAAATCCAACAACACATTAAAAGAATTATTTATTATGATCAAGTGGGTTTTATACCAGGCATGGAAATGTGGCTCAACACTCAAAAATCAATCAGTGTAATATACCATACTAATAAATCAAAGAAGAAAAATCACATGATCTACTGATTGATACAGAAAAGGCATTTGACAAAATACAGCATCCTCTCTTGATAAAAATTCTACAAAAGATAGGAATTGAAGAAAACTTTCTCAACATGATAAAGGCCATATATGAAAACCCCACAGTTAACACTGCACTCAATGGTAAAAGACGAAAAGCTTTCCTGTTGAGATCTAGAACAAAACTAGGATGCCCACTGTCACCACTGTTGTTCAACATAGGGCTAGAGGTTCTTGCTAGAGCAATCAGGCAAGAAAAAGAAAAGGCACCTAAATTGGAAGGGAAGAAGTAAAACTTTTGCTATTTGCAGATAATATGATCCTATACCTAGAAAGTTCCAAACTATCTACACCAAAGCTGCTTTGGCTAATAAATGATTTCAACAGTGTCAGGATACAAGATCAAGATGCAAAAATCAGTGGTGTTTCTATACAGTAGTAATGTGTAATCTGAGGAGGAAGTCAAGAAAAAAATTTCATTTGAGATAGGGAAAAAAAGAATCAAATATTTAGGGATAAATTTAACCAAGGATGTAAAGCAACAGTATTCAGAAAACTATAATGCATTCACAAAACAAATTTTGAAAAGACCTAAATAATTGGAAAAACATCCCATGTTTATGGAGTGGAAAACTAAATATCATTAGGATGCCAATTCCACCCAAATATACAGATTCAATGCAATCCCAATAAAAATTTCTCCATCATTTTTTGAACAAAAGGAAAACACAGTTATCAAATTTATTTGGAAGGGTAAGGGGTCCTGAATAACCAGAAACATATTTTTAAAGTGGGCCATTATTAATTTTTTTCTATTAATTTTTAAAACATATTTTTATTTTTAAAGATACAAAGATCACACAAAATGTTACATTAAAAAATACAGGAGATTCCCATATGCCCCACTCCCCACACCCTCCCCCCCCACTTTTCCCACATCAACAATTTCTTTCATTAGTGTGGTATATTCATTGCAATTGATAAATACATGTTGTTTTGTTTTGTTTTTTAAAAAGATTTATTTATTTATTTCTCTCCCTCCCCCCCAAGTTATCTGCTCTCTGTGTCCATTTGCTGTGTGTTCTTCTGTGACTGCTTCTATCCTTATCAGCGGCACTGGGAATCTGTTTCTTTTTGTTGCATCATCTTGTGTCAGCTCTCCGTGTGTGCGGCGCCATTCCTGGGCAGGCTGCACTTTCTTTAGCACTGGGCAGCTCTCCTTACGGGGTGTACTCCTTGCACGTGGGGCTCCCCTATGCGGGGGACACCCCTGCATGGCAGGGCACTCCTTGCACACATCAGCACTGCGCATGGGCCAGCTCCACACGGGTCAAGGAGGCCCAGGGTTTGAACCGCGGACCTCCCATGTGGTAGGTGCATGCCCTATCCACTGGGCCAAGTCCACTTCCCTGATGAATACATTTAGGAACACTGCTACATAGCATGGATTATAGTTTACAATGTAGGTTACACTCTCTCCCAGTCCATTCAGTAGGTTATGAAAGGATATATAATGTCCTGCATCTGTCCTCACAATATCATTCAGGACACAGAAACATCTTAAAAAGGAAAGCCAAGTTGGAGGACTTTCAATCCTGGAATTTACATCATATTACCTAGCTACAGTGGTAAAAACAACATGGTACTGGTGTAAAGATAGACATATAGACCAACAGCCAAACTGATGGTTCAGAAACAGACTCTCACTTCTACGTTCAAGGAATTTTTGACAAGCCTGTCAAACCCACCCAGCTCAGTGAGAACTGTCTTTTCAAAAAACAGTGCTGGGAGAAGTGGATACCCATAGCCAAAAGAAAGAAAAAGGACCCCTATCTCACACCTTATACAAAAATTAACCCAAAATGGACCAAAGACGTAAATATAAAAGCTAAACTCATAAAGATCCTAGAAGAAAATGTAGGAAAACATCTTCAAGATCTGGTGGTAGGTGGTACATTCTTAAACCTTACACTGAAAGCATGAGCAAAGAAAGAAAACAATGATAAATGGGACCTCTTCAGACTTAAACACTTTTGTGATTCAGAGGACTTTGTCAAGAAGGTGGAAAGGCAGCAAACTCAATGGGAAAAATGTTTGGAAACCCATATCCGATAAGGGTTTGAATTCTATTCTATATAAAGATATCATACAACTCAACAATAGATGAGCAAGCAATCCAATTAAAAAATGGGCAAAAGATTTAAATAGACATTTTTCCAAGGGAAATACAAATGGCCATAAAGCACATGAAAAAAATGTTCACTATTACTAGCAGAAATAGTGCATTTGCAGAAATGCAAATCAAAATGACAATGAAATATTAACTCACACTGCATAGAACGGCCATTATCAAAAAAACAGAAAACACCCTAGAGAGAATGTGGAGAAATAGGAACATTCCTTCACTGTTGGTGGGATTGTAAAAATGGTGCAGCCTTTGTGGAAGACAGTTTGGTGGTTCCTCAGGAAGCTAAATATAGAACTGCCATTTTATCGAGCAATTTCTGTACTAGGAATATATCCAGAAGACCTGAAAACTTAACACAAACAGACATCTGCACACTGATGTTCATAGTGGTGTTATTCATGGAAACAACCTAAGTATACAACAACTGATGAATGGATAAACAAAAGTGGTATATACATACAATGTAATATTATGCTGCAGTAAGAAGCAGTGAAATTGGAACACACATGATAACATGGATAAATCTTGAACACATTATGCTAAGTGAAATAAGTCAGAAACACAAGGGCAAATACTGTGTGGTTTCACTAATATGAACTAAATATGAAGACAACCCATCGAGTTAAAACCTAGAGTATAGGTAATTAAGAGGTAAGAGGAGGGCTGTGAAAGAGTACTGATGTCTAATGTATATAGAAGTTTAAATTAACTTGACTGTAAATGTGTGGAAATGGACAGAGTTGATGGTAACAAACTGTAGTGAGTAGCAGCTGGTTTATAAATAGGATTATGACTTAAAAGGGTAGTCTAGAGATATAAATGTCAATTTAAAGAAAGATAGAGAATAATCTAGGAACTGAATAACCCAGTGAACCGAGAGGTGAATGAGAATTGTGGTTAATAGTACAAACGCAAGAATGTCATTCTGTGAACTAGAACAGATGTATGTCACTATTGCAAGGTGCTGGAAATGTGGAGAAGTATGGGAAAATACAATTAATATAACCTTTGGACTGTAGTTAACAGCAACACTGTAATATTCTTGCATCAATGCCAAAGATGTGCAGGGGTAGTAAGAGGGGGCTATGGAAAAAATATGTCAAATGGACGCTATGGACCATAGTAGTTAACAGTCTGATGTTATTATCTCATAATCTGTAAAAATGTTCCACAATGGTAAAAATGTGTTGGTAAAGGATGTTGTATGGGCATTCTACACATGTGTACAATTGGTTCGTAAGTTCACAACTTCTGTAATAAAAAAAAATTTTTTAATTGAATTATATTTTACCCTTTTTGGACCTATTTACAATATTGAATTTATATATATTCTCTAAATGGAACTTTATAAGAATTTTTAAAAAAGATTAAAGAAATTATCCTATTATTCCCTGGGAATAATGTCCTAAACATCTAAAAATCAAAGCCGGTTAAGAATTCAAGAGGCAACTAAAGAGTACTCTAAAATCAATGACTTTCATTTACTTTAATGAAACTTGTAAATTCCAAAATTTTCATTAAAAAGAAAATACATCTCAGGTGTTTATTATTTGAGTGCATATTATATGAGTAACTGACTGTAGCAGTTATTGGATTATGTTTGTAAACTGGTCTGTTGGAGGTATCATTTTTAATTGATTAAATTATGATAAGGGCTTTGATTGGGATAAAAGATATGGCAAAGGACAGAGTTGGGAGTTTTGAACTGGAGCCCGGGAAGTGAACACACAGGAGAAGAACACAGGAATAGAGATGGCTCTTTAGACACAGAAGAAGCCCTGGGGAGAGAGACAGAGCCATTTGCCTGATAGTCTACAGCTAGCCTTGTGGAGAGAACACAGCAGCTGAGCCTGGAGAGGAAAAGAACCCCAGGAAAAGAGGAACCCAAGAAGCCTGAACTCTTGGAAGATGTTGCCCCAACATGTGGCATCTTGCCCCAACATGTGGCAAAAGACTTTGGTGAGGGAAGTAACTTATGCTACTTGGCCTGGTAACTGTAAGCTCCTACCCCAAATAAATATCCTTTATGAAAGCCAACAGATTTCTGATATTTTGCATCAGCACCTCTTTGGCTGACCTATACACTGACCAAATCTCTGAAAGTTACATTCTTTAAAAAAACAAAAAAACAAAAAAAACCTTAAGTCTTACAATGAAAAATAACTATATCCTATCTCATTTCTACCCTCCTCCAACCCCATTTCTGTGGGAAAATAAATTTTAATCCTTTTGGTTACTTTTCTTGTAATTATCTCCTTATTTTCCTAAATATATACTGATTTTCTTTTTTGGACATTATCTGTTTACTTCCAAAAAGTTATTATTAATTAAATCAATAACAATACTTTTATTATTATGATAAAATAAATGTTTCTTATACAGAGCCATGTATTTGTAATATGATTACATTCCCAGAGTTGTTAGAAGTTGAAAAAAGCAGGTTTCTATTTTTTCTAGAGCTTCTAATTATTTTTCTTTTATTAGTATCTTCCTTATTTATTTCTCCATAAATTTTTTTCAAAAGCTCCATCTTGTAAGGCCTTTTGTACTGGAGGACCTCCCTCTTTTTTTTTTTTATTTATTGACTTTGTAATAATATTACATTAAAAATATATATGTGAAGTCCCATTCAACCCCACCCCCCCACCCCACCTCTCCCCCCCCCCCAGCAACACTCATTCCCATCATCATGACACATCCATTGGATTTGGTAAGTACATCTTTGGGCACCTCTGCACCTCATAGTCAATGGTCCACATCATGGCCCATAGTCTCCTCCATTCCATCCAGTGGGCCCTGTGAGGATTTACAATGTCCGGTGATTGCCTCTGAAGCACCATCCAGGGCAACTCCATATCCCAAAGACGCCTCCACCTCTCATCTCTTCCTGCCTTTCCCCATACCCATCAGCCACCATGTCCACTTTTCCCAATCCAATGCCACCTCTTCTATGTGGACATTGGATTGGTTGTGTCCATTGCACCTCTATGTCAAGAGGAGGCTCAGATTCCACATGGATGCTGGATGCAGTCCTCCCACTTTCAGTTGTAATCACTCTAGGCTCCATGGCGTGGTGGTTGTCCTTCTTCAACTCCATCTTAGCTGAGTGTGGTAAGTCCAATAAATCAGATTGTAGGTGCTGGAGTCTGTTGAGGCTCAGGACCTGGCTATCACATTGTTAGTCCAGAGATTCAAATCCCCTAAATATATCTTAAACCCCAACATTAACTGCACCTCCAGCACATTAGCGTGAAAGTCTTATGAAGGAAGATCCCATCTGAGTCCAGATTCATCACACATAAACACCATTTCCAAAGAGGGGCCATCTGACCTGGTAGTTAACCCCATCGGCCATGACCATAACTCCCATGGGTCTCTTTAGCCCTCAAATGAATCAATATCTGGGGGTTGCATCTGCTTTATCTGTCTCTCTGAGTCTGCTCAGTTGTGCATGAGGGCAATCCTTCTGCCAGCCTCCAGACTCTTTTTTAGAAACTCGTAGCCATATAAACTCATTTCTCCTTTCCATTTCCCCCATACTTTAAGGACCTCCCTCTTAAGAGCGCTCTATCCCTTCCATTCTGTGGCCTCTCTGTAAGGCTTGCTGCCACCTTAGGACTTCATCCCTACATGCTCCCTTCCCTACCCCCAACTAGTGACTTCTCTCCTTGGGCTGACCCATTCCTGTGCAAGTAAACCTATCGTAGGTGGGAACTCTTGAAATAAATCACTTCATTTAAGGGCCTCTGATTACATTGCAAGACTCAGGATGGGTCTTAATCCTCTTACTGGAGTCCTTTATAAATGGAGGACTAAAAAGCTACAGACACAGGAAAAAAGTGGCGGAGATGGAGAGAGACCTCCAGTAGTTGATGATTCCAGGAAAAGCCACAGGCTTGGAGGAAAGGGACGAGAGAGGCAGACAGGAGTTTTGCCCTGCCATATGCCTGATCACCTACAACTGCGACTTGGTGAGACAGCATCCCTTGATGATGCCTTGATTTGGACACTTTCATGTCCTCAGAACTGTAAGCTTTTAATCTAATAAACTTCTATTATAAAATCCAACACATTTCTGCTCTATTGCTCCCAGCAGCTTTATAGGAAACTAAAACAGAAATGGTCATGGAAGGTCTGTATGTTTTGCTAAGACAGTTATTTTTTTCTGTTATGTGGGAACCTTTTATGTTTTTTAACATAACATTTTTCGTGATCTATGTATCTTCAAAAAACATAATAAAAAATTGGGGGGTAAAATGTGACACAGACACAAAGTGAACAACAACAAAAAAAAAGAAAATGAAAAGTTGCTAAAAGTAACTCTTATTCTAAAAGATACAGAAATCCAAAATTTTAAAGCACAAACATTAAAAAATTTTTTATTACAGCAATGAAAAAATTATCAGATATAAAAGGAAAAATAGTTTTCTTTTATTAAAAATATTTAAAGTACTTTATAACTTATAATTATTAAATTGAGGTAAGAATTCTTATTTCCCAACTTCATTATAGCTCTACCTTTAATAATTAAATATTTATTTTTAATAGATATATATAAAGAAAAAAACTGGACCATAACTATCTCCATCCTGATAATACTTGTTGAAATTTTAAAGCATCTTTTTCAGAAATACATTTTTAACCTACAAATAAGTATTAGAAAATCTAGAACTCATTCATTCATTTAATTCTCAAAACATTTACTGAGTACCCAGTATGTGTTAGGTACTGTTCTATGCACTGGATAAAAGAGGAAAACCAAGACAAAAATCCATTTCTTACTAGACTTTACAGTCTAGTGGAAGGAGACAAACAAAATATATATCCCATGTTAGACAGCAATGAATTCAATGGAGAAAATGAAGGAAGAGGCAAAGGGTAGATGTGGATGCTATTTTACGTAGTAAATTCAATGAATTCTACTTTGGTAAGGAGGTATTAAGCAGAGTAAAGATAAGAGAACTAGTAATGTAACTATCTGAGATGTTCCTGGTAGAAGGAATAGAAAATACGAAGGCTTAATGCAGAGGAGTGTGCCTTGAATGCTGATGGAATAGCAAGAATGCCAGTGTTGCTAGAACACAGTAAGTTAAGGGGCAAGTAGCAAGGTACCCAGAAAGGTACTGGTGTCCAGATCAACTAAGGAATTTGTCTTTGAGTTGGATGGGTAGCTACTGAAGAGTTCTGAACAGAGGAATGACATAATCTACTGACTTAAATTTTTAAAAGATCACTTTGGTTGCTCCATGGAGAATAAACTATAGGAACAAAAAATAGAGGCATGGAGACTGTTTAAAAAACCCAAGCTTAAATTAAGGTGGTGAAAGTGGAGGTGTTAATGGGATTTTATGATGGATCCTATGTGGATTAAGAGAGAAAGGGAGAATTCAATGGCCACTCCAAAGTTTTGAGGATAAGTAACTACTATTCCCATTAAAGAAGACTAAGGTGGAAAGGTTTTGGGGGGGAAGAAATTAGTGAAATTATGTATATGTTACATTTCATGTGCTTATTTCACATCCAAGTGGTGATATCAAGTTGACAGCTGAACATAAAGCATATAAGTCTAGAGTTTAGGATGGTGTTTGTGAAACCTTGCAAGAGACTGCTTGGCCCCATGTACTTGTCCAAACTTCAGCGCAGACTTTCCTAATGCTAGACCATGTCCCTAGGCAGATCTCTAACCTCATCCTGAGCTCTTACCTAAGATGATGCTATACTACTAAACCAAATAATACACTACTCTCAGAAAGACTGCACAACTACCGACCCTCTTTTATAAGCCTATGCCAGATCCCCTCTGACCTTCCTCAGGTCCTACTCAGTAATTTTCCAGTTTCCCTTTTCCCTTTCCTATCAGACTGCCCCCAGACTCCCTTATTAATTTTCCAGTTGCCTATTTTCTTTCCCTCTTATGATCTTTTTTAAAAAATCCAGCTACCTCTATGCTAACTGGAGTTAAGATCAGCTGCTTTTCTTCTCCCTTGAGGCAGCAGTTTGAATAAGATTTGTCCTTCCACTTTAAGGATACTATCTGGTGCTTTTCTTTGACATGTTCCAAATAGAAGAATACATTTGGGCAAGAGCAGAATATAGATAGTATTGAAAGTCATGAAACTAGATGAGACCACCTAGGAAGTGAGTATAGATACCGAAGATGCCTCAGGACTGATCCCTGAATGCTCCAACATTTAGAAGTTGGAGAGATGAGAAGAAACCAGAGAAGGAGAATAAGAAGGAGTAACTGCTCTGCAGTTAGGAGAAAAACAGGAAATGCTGGACAGAACAATCACACATGTGAAACACCACTGAAAAGTCAAATAATATAAGGAGACTGATCACTAAGTTTGATAATGAGCTGTCACTATCACTGCTAAGCAGTTTCAGGGTAGGGGATTAAAGCTTAATTGGACTAAGTCTAGAGAGGATGGATAACGAGCATGATAAATGACATATATGAAAAACTCACAGCTAACATCACACTCAATGGTGAAGGACTGAGAACTTTCCCTCTAAGATTGGGAACAAGACAAACATACCCACTGCACCACTGTTAGTCAACATTCTAGCTACGGCAATTAGGCAACAAAAAGAAAAGTATCTGAACTGGAAAGGAAAAAGTAAAACTTTGACTATTTGTAGATTATATGATTCTATATATAAAAAGTCCCAAAAAATCTACAACAAGGCTATTAGAGCTAATAAACAAATTCAGCAGAGAGGCAGAGTACAAGATCAATATGCAAAAACCAGTAGTATTTCTATACATTCGTAATAAGCAAACTGAAGCTTCCACTCTATTGGGAAAGAACAGTCTCTTCAACAAATGGGCCCGGGAGAACTGGGATAGCTATATAGAAAATAGTGAAAGAGGACCCCTATCTCATACCATAAACAAAAATTAATTCAAAATGGACCAAAGACCTTAATAGAAGAGCCAGGACTATAAAACTCCTAGAAGAAAACTAGGAAAATGTCTTTAGGATCTTATGTTACACAATGGTTTCTTAGACTTTATACCCAAAGCACAAGCAACAAAAGAAAAAAATAGATAAAAGGGATCTCCTTAAAATTAAAAACTTTTGGTCATCAAAGAAAGGACTTCATGATAGGAGTGAAAAGATAATCTACTCAATGGGAGAAAGTATTTGGAAACCACATATCCAATAAGGTTTTAATATTCAGAATATATAAAAATCCTATAACTCAATAATAAAAAGACAACCCAATTAGAAATGAGCAAAATATTGGAATAGACATTTCTTCAAAGAGGATACACAAATGACCAGAAAGCACATGAAAAGATGTTCAGCATCACTGGCTAGTAGGGAAATACAATCAAAACCACCATCACATATTATTTCCCACCCACTAGAATGGTTCCTCTTTAAAAAACAGAAAATTACAAGTGTTGAAAGGATGTGCAGAAATCAGAATACTTTTTCATTGTTGGTAGGAATATAAAATAGTGCAGCCACTGTGGAAGACAGTTGGCAGTTCCTCAGGAACCAATTATAGGATTACCACACGACCTGGCAATCCAGCTACAAGCTTTGTTCCCAGAAGAACTGAAAGCAGGGACTCAAACAGATATTTATTTGCACACTGGTGTTCACAGTGGCATTATTTGCAATAGCCAAAAGATGGAAGCAACCAAAGTGTCTATCAACAGATGAATGGATAAACAAAATGTGGCAAAAAAAAAAAAAAAAAAAAAAAAAAATACAATGGAATATTATTCAGCATTTAAAAGAAATTAACTCCTGGTTCATGCAACAACATGGGTGAATCTTGAAGACATGTTGAGTAAATTAAGCCAGACATAAAAGAACAAATATTGTATGATCTCAGTGATAAGAAATAACTATAATAAACAAATTCAAAGAGTTAAAATCTAGTATATAGGTTACCAGGGGGCTGAGGGTAGGAAATTGGGAGTTAATAATTAATTTATTCTGAATTTCTTTTTAAGTAGACTATAAAGTTTTGGAAATGGGTGGTAGTGATGGGAGCACAGCACTTCGATTATAATTACCAGCACTGAATTATATATGTGAATGTGGTTAAAAGGGGAAATTTTAGGTTGTATATATGTTGCTAGAATAAAAAATAAGAAATAAAAAAAAGAAAAGAGAGAGGTAGAAATAAATATGAGGTCAGAAAAGTTTTCTGTTGTTGTTTTTCTACCTTGTTTTTCAAGATGGGGAAATTAAAATGTCTGTATGCTATGATGTATGGGAAGATCTAGAAAAAAAGGAAAATTAATGGGAGGGGGCAATTGCTGGAACAAAGACCTAATAGAAAAGACAGGATGGGATATAGCAACCAGGTTAAGAATCTTAGGTAGCAAAATGATTACTTTATCACTATTAACAGGGGGGAAAGGTAGAGTATATAGGGTACATTTCTACAAGCGGCAATTAAGCAGCACCCACAGACTTTAATGATGTGCATTCTCTTTAACTCAGCAATTTCGTTTCTAGAAATTTGTCTCTTTAGAAAACAATCATGGTTAGCAAAGACTAAAATACAAGGATGCTCGTGGTAGCATTATGTTTAAAAGTGAAAATTGGAAGGCATCATAAAGACCAACAATCACTCACTAATGGATTTTTCAGGACTAACACATGTTCGAGAAAAACAGTTATTTCAAACAGTAATTCAGTGAATAGCAATTGTTTACTGTTGGACAACCTAAAATTTAATTTAATGAATTTTAATTATGAAATGTATTTTTCTGTTTACATATTTCATATATTTGGTTATAGAAGGATAAACCTCCATTTTAAATCGCCAATAAACATAAATTCAACTTTACCAGCAACCAAAAAATGCAAATTAAAACAATAGGATATAAAGTTTTACTTAGAAAATTGGTCAGACTTTCAACACTTTGTTGGTAAGGCTGGGAAGCAGGTATTGTGCCATGCTGCTCATAGAAACTAAATTCGTGTGACCTCTCTGAAGAACAATCTGACAGTATATCTCAAAAATTTTAATAATACATATGTTCTTTATTCTAGCAATTCCATGTCCAAGATTTTAACTTAAAGAAATAATCATGGTTCTATGTAAAAAGATGTAGTTAAAAGGATATTAACTGTAAAACTGTATAAAATAATGAATAACTGAATGCACCTTAAAAGTCCAATAACAACTGGATAAACACAGACAATAAAATTCTATTCATTTAAGAAATGATACTTTGGAAGAATAACAATACGAAAATATGTCCATTAATATTGTTAAGTGAAATAAACAGTTACATGTACATTATGACTCCATTTTCATTAAAGAAAAAAATGTATCTATGTATAGAAAAGCCTGAAAAGCCATCCATCAAAATATTAATAATGCTCTTATTAGCTCTTTTTTGAAGGTAAGATTATGAATGACAAACTTCCTTCTTCCTAATTTTCTGTATTTTTAAGTTTTTTGACAATGAATATGTATTGTTGTGACAATGAATATGTATTGATTTGAAGCTGTTACATACCCCAGAAAAACACGTTCTTGGGAAGTAGACTTGGCTCAAAAGATACAGTGTCCGCCTACCACATGGGAGGTCCACGGTTCAAAACCCGGGCCTCCTTGACCCGTGTGGAGCTGGCCCATGTGCAGTGCCGATGTGCACAAGGAGTGCCATGCCACCCAAAGGTGTCCCCCACATAGGGGAGCCTCATGTGCAAGGAGCACACCCATAAGGAAAGACACCCCGCACAAAAGTCCAGCCTGCCCAGGGTGGCACCACACACATGAAGAGCTGACGCAACAAGATGACACAACAAAAAAGAGACACAGATTCTGGGTGCCACTGACAAGAATACAAGCGGACACAGTCTAAGAACATACAGCAAACAGACACAGAGAGCAGACAACTGAGTGGGGGGGCACGGGAAGGGGAGAAAAATTAATAAAAATAAATCTTAAAAAAAAACATGTTCTTGAATTGAATCCATTGCTGTGCATGTGGACCCATTGTAAGAAGGACCTTTTGACAAGATTACTTCAATTAAGAAGGTGCAACTCAGTCAGAATGGATCTTAATCCCATTACTGGAGTCCTGTATAAGAAGAGTAAATTTTAGAAAGAGAGTGAGAGAAAGCCATGGTAACAAGAAGATGAAATCAACAAAACCTCGGAAAAGAACAGAAAGGCCAAGAGACACCATCATGTGGCTTGCCATGTGACAAACGAAGGAACAAGGATCACTGGCCAGCCCCAGAACACCACAGTCTTTGGGAAGAAAGCATCACCTTGATGACGTGTGGACTGGACTTCCTTTCAGACTCAGAAACAGAAGATAATAAATTCCCAAAGTTTAAGTCAGTTTTATGGTATTTGCTTGAGCAGCTTAAGAGACTAAAATAATTGCTTTTCATATAAATTAAGTGAGGCACGGAAGTAGACTTGGTCCAGTGGTTAGGGCGTCTGTCTACCACATGGGAGGTCCATGGTTCAAAACCCAGGCCTCCTTGACTCGTGTGGAGCTGGCCCATGCGCAGTGCTGATGCACACAAGGAGTGCCATGCCACGCAGGGGTGTCCCCCGCGTAGGGGAGCCCCATGTGCAAGGAGTGTGCCCTGTAAGGAGAGCCGCCCAGCGTGAAAGAAAGCGCAGCCTGCTCAGGAATGACGCTGCACACACGGAGAGCGGACACAAGATGACACAACAAAAAGAAACACAGATTCCTGTGCCGCTGACAACAGAAGCAGACAAAGAAGAACACACAGCAAATAGACACAGAGAACAGACAACTGAGAGGGTAAGGGAGAGAAATAAATAAATCTTAAAAAAAATAAGTGAGGGAGGGGGCTTGACTCTCATGGTTTCTTAAAATTAGGATCAACAAGTTTTTAAAAATTTATCTAATAGAGGAAAGAAACTCCCTTGCCAGTAATGTTTGGTGGTCTATGAGGTTGAATTTGTATTTCTCTTCTCATTTTAACAGTCTTTATGTAACAAGATGGTAGAAATTCCTGAGTATATAAAGGAGAGGAAACTGTACATATTATATGTGTTTGGATTAGTGTATCAAAGAAAGAGGAAACTGCATAAAAATTCAGACAAAAACTGTTAATCAGTTGGGGTCACAGGGTATATATTATTAAATTCATTCTGAGGATACCAGTTGAGAAAGTTCAGTTATTAAATCCTTTAAAAGCATTATAATTACTACAGCTTCCTAGAGAAAGGAAAACTAGTATTTACAATTATCTTTCTATTTTAAATCAATTCTTAAATCTCTAAAAATAACCTTTGTACCTTCATGTCATGTTGATGACAAAACCCCTATCTCTTGCTCTCTAACCCCAGAGTTGTATTTTGCTCACTCTACCATGTGTGTACTAGCCAAGAGACTATTAAAGTTAATTAACCTCTATGTGTTTCAGTTTCCTCATTTGTAAAACAGGGATAGTAGTGCCTATCTCACTGGATTTCGAGGACTACTGAGTTAATAGAAGAACACAGAATAATGCCTGACTGGAGACCTCATTTTTTTAATGTAATACTAAAAAAAATAAAGACAAAAAAAAAAAAAGAATGCCCAACATATAACAAACATTCAATAAATAATATTACTACTATTATTTTACTGTTATTATTTTTAAACTATTAGTCATCTTTTGTAAAGATGGGATATCGTTACAAAATGTACCATAACCCAAATTATCCTGAAAGAGGATCAATTTCCACCTGTTCAAAACCTCTTCCTGTATTTGCCTTATAAACCTACTGTACTAGAATTATCTCTTTTCCCTAATCACTTCCTCAAATTAGAAACTTTGGTGTTATTATACTCTATTCCTCCTTCTTCCTCACCATCGACATATCCTCACACTCCTAGCTCTGAAATATTAGTAACTTCTCACTTTAAATGGTGATTATTTTGGAGACAGAGATTGTGTTCTGCTTCTTTTTTCCAGAAGTGTCTACAGGTTCCTATACTCTTGACAGCTATATATTCCTAGTACCTAGGAAAGTTTTATTCCTACATTTGGCACTCAATAAATGCATCTTGAAAATGTATGTGTTCATACAATATATGTGCACACATATTCATACACACCTACACACAACCTTACAACCTCATAGCAACATTTTAGAAGATCATCACTCCATCCCAGAAATAGATATGCAAGCAGATCTTCAGAAATATTGGCATATTTCATTTGAACAATTTTCAATGCTGCTAAGTGTGTGAAATTCAGAAATCTCACACATACTAGTAGTAGGATAAATTAGTATAACTCTGTAATTTAAAAAATTCTGTGTAACACTTTAGAGCAATAAAATCTTTCTACTTACCTGATAACTTTGAAAATTCATAATAGAAACAAAAATAAAATTGATTTGCACAAAGATGCCCATTATTATTTTCTTTATAATGAAGATAAAATGCAAAACAATATAAATAGTAAATTATATTTTTGAAATCTCAATGGACTATTTTAGAGCTATTAAAATTATTACAATGATTAGAGCAATAGAAACAAATGCATTGGTTATTTTTTTAATTATATTTTTTTCCTTGGATTACAATTATGTAAAAACTGCATTTACATGATTAATGAAATTGCAACTGGAGTTTGTATTCTTGAATAATTTCTGATACTTAAATGTTTTATAAAAATAATTTTAATCAGATGAATAAACTGCACAATAAACCATAAAATTATAAATTAAGATTTCAATAACATATTTCAAATAATCAAATACCTTTGGGTAAACTTCAAATATGGTGTATAGTCTATGACAGCAGGAAAATTGCCATCCAATCCCTCTCCCTTTAAGCAGAAGCTAAAACAATAAACAACAAATATTCCATATCAATACATAAAACTTAAAATAAAATGTATTATAAACACACTCTTGTTAGAGACATTTGTTTCATCAAATTACAGGTGAATTTTTTGTTTTCAATGTAATTGTTACTTGTTACAATAAAAACCTCAATAAAGATGCTCTACTTTCAATACCAATTACAAAACATTTCACAAGTTAACACAGTTATATAAATGTACTAAGCAAAAATAAAATGTACTGAGAAATCTGTGCAAATATTGTCTCTCATACTATCTCAGTCTTTATTGGACTTTTGAGAAATCAGTAGAGAATTTTCAAGACTTATCCTTCACATTTAGATACAAATTCTCAGGTGACAATGAATACCCCCTAAAAAGATCAGACTGATGAGAGAACAAGGACAGTATTATTATCTGTACAGATGAAAAGCCTTGTATCTTGAACCTAGAAAAGATGTTAAAAATCCTCTTGTCTCCAGTCAATACTTTTTAAGGCCATGGCAAGAGGGAAAAGTTATACGACTTGCCCAAAGTCATGCTGTGAGGTTGGTAGATAGAGCCAGTAAATGAACACTATATCTCTTGGTCCCCAATCTATTACACCTTGTTTTCATGATGATACATCCAATAGGATGACGAAAAGAAAAGATGTAATTATTACTGTTAAAAGGGAAAAAAAAGTGTATCTTCTGAGAACATCTTCTAGGACTATTTATAAGATGTAGGTTTATTTTTCAAAGAAAAAATCTGTGAAATACCACATTTCAGTTTCTTAGGGAATTTTGCTGAAATACTTGTTTGAATATATTAAGATTGAGGGTATGCATATACTTTTACAGACTTGAATAAGAAGAGAATCAATGGGGCAACATTTTATATGTGCCTTCATTCATTTACAGAAACATTACTAAAGTATCTTTAAGACATTTGCTGAAAATAAAGTATCAGTGATATACCTAAACCAATAGTTAATAGTTTCATTCCAGGTTTTTTTGTGACCAAGAGTCATATATTTATTTATCAAAAAAAAAAAAAAATTCTAAAAACAGATTTAGACAGTTACTGGTATGCATTATGAAAAACTAACATCCTTACAGGGATCAAAAAAGACAAGCTTAGTACAACACCTATCTTGTTCATCGTAAAAAATTAAGCTAATTAAGCTAATACTAGTTAATTAAATATCAAATAGAGGGAAGCTATACTTATGAAATAAACATTCTGTAAGGGAAAAAATTACTGGAAGTAGGTTACCTCAGTGAAAATGGGAAGGATATTTTAATTCAAGATCTAAAAGGAGATTTTCATTTAAGTCGTACCTATTTTATTAAAATTCTTAAACCTTAAAATTGTACTTCCTTTCTTCTTGTGTTTGCATTCTTGATACAGACCAGCCATTTACTTAAGTAGAATGTAAAGTCTGGGATCTATTAAAGAAATGCAAAAATATACTTCCATAATATAAAAAGAACATTCAGTGTCCATTTTCAGAACTTGTCATCTTAGTCTGGAACAAATTCAGCTTTGTTAATAATAAAGGCAAATCTAAACAATATTATTTTATAATCTAGATACATGAGAGAAAACATAGAATACCTAAGATATTCAGCCAGGGTCTACTTTTTCTCAATGCATGAGATGGCGACAATCTTTTTGGTTTTGGATCTACTTTAGTCTCTTTCTTTTCATTTTAAAGGAGTAGCTGAAAAATACTAAGAGGCCAGATCCAAAACCTTTCTTCATTTTACCTGGGTATACCATATTTCTGCTTGCGCAGATGTGATCTAAGCTTTCATTTTACCAAGCTAGAGAACAAGCCTATCAGTGAATTTCTTAAGCTTGAGACAGTTTCTTTTCTGAGAGCAAACCCACTTAGACATTTAACTGATGTCATTTGAATAGCAACAACATGCATCAAATATCAATATCCAACTATGTGTTACCTAGAAAATATTAAAGAAAAAATCAAAAGTGGAAGTCATGAGGAAAAATTATTTAAAAATGGGATACATTTAGATAAAGTACCTGAAATCAATAGCATTGAGTCCAAGCAGCATGCCAGCAAGCATATTTGCTTCCTCACCCAAAACAATTGCTCCATCTTCATAAAATCTCCTAAAAAATGAAATGGATCAATATATAAAGTATTAAAAGCAGATTGAAGTTTGACTTAGAAATGTCTTAGGCCCAAACTAACACAGGAATAACTAAATTTTATTTTTCAAAATAAAACATTTGGACTACCCAAGACTTGCAGATATTTAGGAAAAAAACACTGTCACCATAACAAAACTCACTGTCTCTAAATGTTTCCATGTCTCTTAAAAAGAATCCCCATGTATTCTATATCTAATCTTTAAACCCATCGCTATATGCCATCTTACTAGTAAGGGAACCTGACAATATATTGGGCTTCAATTTTCAGGAAGTTTTGGATCACAGAGTGGTTCAACAATGGCAGCGGAGGAATACTGGTATAGGATACTATTGACAGGTGATATATGGCTGACAGGGAGCTATACAGGGCATATGTCCAGGGTGCATGGTAATGTTTGGATATACTCATAGTGGCAACAATTAAAAACTACAGCTGGGGATGGTACTCGGTTCCTGGCCGGGGGTGCTCTGTCATGGTCACTAGGGGAGCAGCGGCAGTCCCCCAGGTGCAACGGTAAGGACCAGGAAGGAATGAGGGTCCAACAGTGAGAGCATGACACTAATAACTATGCTTGTGAGCCTATATGCCTGAAATAAGAACAAGGCCTAGAGCAGCACTGTGCCTGGGAATTTCCTCCTGACAGCCTTTATGTTACTCAAATGTGGCCAGTCTCAAAGCCAAACTCAACATGTAAATGCAATGCCTTCCCCCCAGCGTGGGACATGACACCCGGGGATGAGCCTCCCTGGCACCGAGGGATCACTATCAAGTACCAACTGATGATGCAACTGGAAAATGACCTTGAATTGAAGGTTCAATGCGGATCTAGCAGAATATCCCTGTCTACATATAATAACATGACTTTAAAAGGCTGTTTGACCTAATGTAAGGGGGAAATGGAAAGGAGAAATGAGTTTATATGGCTACGAGTCTCTAAAAAATTTTTAGAGTCTGGAGGCTGTCAGAAGGATTGCCCTTATGCACAACTGAGCAGAATCTAAGAGACAGATGAAGTAGATACAACCTTAGGTATTGGTTCCTTTGAGGGCTAAAGAGACCCACGGGCTCTATGGTCATGGCAGATGGGGTTCACTGCCATGTCAGATGGCCCTTCTTTGGAGCTGGTGTTTCTGCGTGATGAAACTGGATTCAGATGGAATCTCTTTTCATTAGATTTTCATGCTACTTTACTGGAATTGTAGTTGGTGTTGGGGTTTAAGATATATTTAGGGGATTTGAATCTCTGGACTGACAATATGATAGCCAGGCCCTGAGCCTCAACGGACTTCAGCTCCTACAATCTGATTTATTGGACTCACCTCACTCAGCTAAGATGGAGTTGAAGAAGGACAACCACCACACCATGGAGCCTAGAGTGCCTACAACTGAAAGCAGGAGGATTGCATCCAGTATCCATGTGGAATCTGAGCCTCCTCTTGACATAGAGATGCCACGGACATAACCAATCCAAGATCCACATAGAAAAGGTGGCATTGGAGTGGAGTGGGAAAAGTGGACATGGTGGCTGATATGAGTATGGGGAATGGCAGGAAGAGATGAGATGTGGAGGCGCCTTTGGGACTTAGAGTTGCCCTGGATGGTGCTGCAGGGGCAATCATCGGACATTGTAAATCCTCCCAGGGCCCACTGGATGGAATGTGGGAGAGTATGGGCCATGATGTGGACCATTGACCATGAGGTGCAGAGATACCCAGAGATGTACTTACCAAATGCAATGGATGTATCATGATGATGGGAGTGAGTGTTGCTGGGGGGGGGGGGAGTGGTGGGGTGGGGATGGTAGGGTTGAATGGGACCTCATATTGTTTTTTTAATGTAATATTTTTACAAAATCAATTAAAAAAATAATAATAAAAAATTTTTTTTTAAATTAAAAAAAAAAGAATCCCCAAAGTGACTCTTTTAATTGACCTGGAATGCCCAGCATTTTTTTCTCATAGTGAGGCAATATGAACATAATCTCAAAGTTGGCAAACTTAGGTTCATTTATACTGTTCTATTTTCATATCCATGTAGATTACAGTTGTAAACATAAAACATAGTTTCTGTTTTTCCTATAAGGCTAAAGGTTACTCACAAAATTACTAAATTAAGAACTAGGAAGGTGTGACCTTTAGTAATATATGTTAACTTTTCACACTGAAACACTGATAAGGCACGAGTTACCAAGGTATCTGCATATGAAAAAGAAAGTATTCTGTATCTCTTTAACAAAATATGAATATGAATCTATCTTTCTTAATTCTCACAATGTCTTCTGTTTTAGTTAATGTTAGATTTTAAAATACTTTTGAAAAAATATAATATGGACCTAAGTTATTTTTCCACAAAAGAATATAAGATATTTGAATTTATTTATTTGAAAATATTACACTAAATAAAAACTAGCCTGTGTTCAGTAACTAGGGATCATTAAATTTTATACTGACTTATACTACATGTAAACAGTGAACACCATCCCACTCCACCCCACAACAAAAAGGAAAAAAAATATTTTTAAAAAAATTTTTAAAAGATTTATTTTATTTATCTCCACCCCCTCATTGTTTGCATTTGCTCTATCTGTTTGTTATGTGTTGGTCTTCTTTTTAGGAGGCAATGGGAACTGAATCCAGGACCTCCAATATGGGAGGGAGGTGCCTAATGCCGTGAGCATCCTCCGCTCCCTACTTTGTTGTATCTCTCATTATCTTTTCCTCATTTCTCTTGTTGAGTCATCTTGTTGCATCAGCTCACTGCACCTGCCCATTGCATCAGCGAGCTGTCTTGCTCATCTTCTTTACGAGGCACAGGGAACCAAATCGGAGACCCCCCTGTGGTAGGCAGGAACTGAACTGCTTGAGCTACATCTGCTTCCCAGAAGACATTTTAGCATGTGAAATTTATCTTGCTCTTTTCAGGATTCATAAGCTTATAAAGGCTGCAAAAAGATTTAATATTCACAATCTTACTATCAATGTTGAATAGTCTTTCACAATTTACCAAGTTCTTTTACAAAACATTTTATCATTTGATACTTCCAAAAAAAGCCCATGAAGTAAATGGGAAAGGGATCAATGTTAGTTTCAAATTTATCATTAATAAAAGGGTTGCATTAGTGAGCCAAAGGAGTGCTGATGCAAAATACCAGAAATCTGTTGGCGTTTATAAAGAGTATTTCTTTGGGGTAGAAGCTTACAGTTATCAGGCCATAAAGCGTAAATTACTTCCCTCACCAAAGTCTGTTGCCACATGTTGGAGCAAGATGGTTGCTGATGTTCAGCCTTCCTCTTCCTCTTAAGACTCCGTGGTCCCAGCATTTTCCAATATCAGCTATAAGTTGGGATAAGTCTTGTCTCTCTCCCAAGGCTTATTTCCCCCCAGACTCAACTGCTCTGTTTTCTCTACAAGGTCTGCTGTAGACTATGAGGCTCTTTAGGCTTTGCCTCTCATCCTGGGACTCAATTCTCTCCAGGCTCAGCTGCTCTGCTCCCTCCACAAGGCCCACTGTGAACTGTCAGGCGAACAGCTCATCATTCTTCCCAGGGCTTTTTGAAGGAGCCATCTCTATTCCTCTGCATTCTTCAACTATATAATTACTTAGCAGGAAAAACTCCCATTCTCTTCTCTGCCCTGTGGTTTTTCTCTGTGAGTCCCTCCCCCTTCTACTGACGTGGCCCAATCAAAGCCTTAGTCATTATTTAATCAAGTAAAAGTGAAACCTCTGAATCGAATATAATCTAATATGCCCAGAGGGACAGAGCAGTTTACAAACATAACCCAGTATCTATTTTTGGAATTCATAAACAATATCAAACTGCCACAAGGGTCAAAGAGGTTAAAACAATTTACTCAAACTCATACAGGTGATCAGCTCAAGGAGGCAATCCAATTCTTTCTTTAAATTCTGTATTTTTCTATAAGCCCATGCTTTTCCTTGTGAAATTAAAAAAAAAAAAATTAAAGAGCATTTAACCTATCCCTAACCTCTACAAAGAGGAATAAACAGAGATAACTATTTACCCTCAGACAGCTGTAAGGCAGTAAACAAATACGGTGGAAAGACCTGCCTGGAATAGATGCTTTCTGTTTCCTTAAAAACATAGGGATTGTTTTTATTGAGCTACATAAAAGGAGAAGAACCAAAATTTTCAGCCTAACAAAGAATTAGTAATATAAATGGAAGGATATTCTATATACTCCACTGAGGTGTCCCACAAAAAGGTAAACATGTTTAGACAAATCCATATATTTGAGATTTTCTTCCCTGCCAGGAGGCTAAATTGACTGTTGACAAGACTATTTTATGTACACCAGAAAGAACTATGTTTCCAATATTTCTCAACCACCAAATTACATAGGCCCTAATGCTTTAGAAAAAGATTCTGGTCGCTGATATTGGGAAATCACACAATAATCTTATTCTCCTATGTAAGAAAAGATCTTATCATTAGCCATTTTGAGACCACCATGGTTTAAAAGTAAATTCTAAGAATCAAACCAAAACTATTCTTGCTTGCTTCCTAATGTCAACATTTTATTAGAGACTGTTGAAGAATATAAAAAAACAAACAAAAACAGTTTTAGAGATTTTTTAAAAATCTCTTTCCCTTTTAGTTTTACAAATGATTTTGTAAGCTAACATAAAAATCCTTGCTATGTGCGAAATCAATAATTCCACTCAAATAGAAACCACAACCTCAAGCATAATATTACATAGGTAAGACTTAATGTAACAGCCTTCATTGGAATAGAGGTGAAGGAGAGGATAATGAGAAAGGGGAAAGGTAGTTAAGAGGATTATCCATTATATGCTGAAATTTTTCACTATTGTCCTGGTTAAGGAAAAATGTATTTTTCAAGAAATGGACTTCTAGATTTAAGATATTTTAAAAATAATAATCTAATTCAGTATTAAGGAAAATAGTGAATTGAAGGAATCTGAAAAAGATGGCATTTTTCTCATTTAATATCAGACTAAAGGTATTCATGTGTATTAAAGATGAAAAGCTATTTGTAAAAATTAATTTTTGATTCCTTTAAACCATATAAATAATTTTGACTGAAAAATCTGATTCCTGTTAACACTTTCAAAGACTTCAAAAAATGTACACATTCAACCTCCTTATGTTATCTCATAGGAAAACTGAAACATTAATAATATTGGCTTATATAACAAGGTTATACAACAATGAGCCAAGAGTAAAGCCTGAGATGACTAATCCAATAATAGTGAGGTACACACGATAAAAATCCCTTTCTTTTGTAAAATATTTTTTGTTCTAAGGAAAAATATTTTTACAAAAAGAAGCTAACGAAAACAGTGTATTGAATTGCAAGAATGTATTATAAATATTGAAAGTAGCACATAGATAGGTTCAAGATGGATTTTGGAGATAGGACTGACAAGACTTGCCAATGGATTGATTACGGGAAGTGACAAAGAAAGAGGAATCAAGTATGAATTTTAGATTCTGATTTGATCAACCATATAGGTAGGAAGTGATGCCATTTACTAAGAAAGGGGGGAACAGTGCTCTTTAGGGGGAAAAATCAGGATATATGAGCTTTCCAACTAGATATTTAAATGTGGGTGTTATGATCATATAGAAGGTAAAGTCATGGGTGATGCATGAAATTCTGAGAACAGAAAAATGAAAAGAGAAAGAACAGACAACCAGGACTACCCTCAGAGAACTAATGACATTTAGAAGTTATAAAGAGAAAAAGCAGCCAGAAAGAGAGAATGAGAAAAAACAATTACAGAGGTAGAAGGAAAACCATCAAAGGCGAAGAGGTTTTTCAAGAAAAAGAAAGTATTCAGCTGTTTTAGATGAGAGAGAACAATGTGAACAGAGAACTGTCCATTGGTTTAGCACACTGGAGATTCCTTTAAACTATCCTTGGTGGAATGGTGAGGGGCAGAAGCCAGACAAATGAAGAGAGAAGAATGACTCTATGGTATGAAAATGACAGTGTACATAGGAATTTTTGAGAAGTTTGGTGATGAAGCAGAACAGAAACATGAGCAGTAGTTGAGGGGAGATATGGGTTCAATAGAGAAGATATTTTTTAAGGTAGGAGATACCAGTATAAGTTTCTAGAAGACTGGGAATTACCCAGCAATGACAAAGATTGAGGATGCAGAAAAATAAGAGGTGAATGAGGATAAGATCCAGAAAGGAGTAGCCTCTGATAAAAGGAGAAACATTTTGTAAGAACCAGAAGGAACAAAGAGAATATTGTTAATGTGTGTTTGGTGATAGGTATAAGAGAGTTCATTAATTGCAGGTTCAATTTTCTCAAGGAAGTATAAACTAAGGGAATTATTTAGGAATGAAGGTATTGGAAAGGGATATGGGAGGGTGTACAGAGAGAAAATATAGTATAATATAATCATTATGGGGAGTGCAAAAGCAGGAGTATTAGAGAATCCATGTAGAGCTGTTGGTTAACCCTTAACTGATGTTTATAATTATGAACTGCAAGATCATCTTGGATTTTCCCCATGATTCATCTCTTTTATAAAACATTCAACATCATCGAATTATTTCACTACATAATGACCTCTTTGATATAATGTTCTATAACCAATCTCTTAATGACTACCAATTTATGGAGTTCTTACTGTGTACAAGGAACTGGCTAAGAACCTTTTCTAATTTAATGCATTATTCAATTTAACCCTTATAATCCAATGAAGTACATATTATAATCATTGTCATTTTACATATGAGAAAACTAAAGCATAGAGTATTCATATAGCTGCTAAGAAATGGAACTGGGATTGAAACCCTGGTCTTGCTGATCTCAAAGCTAGGGATCTAAACCACTATGCATTTTATCTCTCGTTTCACACCACACATGATATTGTTCAATCCTATAAATAATAATGGACTTCTCAAGGAAAATGTATTGTGATTGTGGCACTTTGGGATCATTTATGAATTCCTAACAAAAGATAATATGTTTGTAAACTGGTTTATTCCTCTGGGCCTGATTAGCCTTTTTTTTTTTTTTTTTCATTATGGTGCTTTTATTTATTTTTTGTCATAGAATTTTTTTAATGTTACATTAAAAAAATATGAGGTCCCCATATACCCCCCACTGCCCTCACCCCACTCCTCTGATAACAACAACCTCCTCCATCATCATGGGACATTCATTGCACTTGGTGAATACATCTCTAAGCACTGCTGCACCACATGGTTAATGGTCCACATTAGAGTTTACACTCTCCCCCAGTCCAGCCAGTGGGCCATGGAAGGACATACAATGTCCAGTAATTGTCCCTGCAGTACCACCCAGGACAACTCCAAGTCCTGAAAATGCCCCCACATCACATCTCTTCTTCCTTCTCCCCACCCTCAGCAGCTACCATGGCCTCTTTCCCCACATCAATGCTACATTTACTTCCATTACTAATCACATTAGTTCCAGAATAGAGTTATCAGTAAGTCCACTCTAATCCATACTCTATTCCTCCATCCTGTGGACCCTGGGATGGTTATGTCCACTCCACCTCTGTATCGAGAAGGTGCTTAGATTCTACTTGGATGATGGATGCAACTCTCCTGTTTGCAGTTATAGGCACTTTTGCCTCCCTGGTGTGGTGGCTGGCCTTCTTCACTTTCCTGTTAGCTGACTGGGGTAAGTCCATAAACCAGAGGGTAGGAGTTGCAAGTCTGTTGAGGCTCAGGGCCTGGCTATCACATGGACAGTCCAGAGATTCAGGTCCCCTTCATATACATCAAACCCCAGCACCAACCACAGGTCTGGTAAAAGTAACGGGAGAGGCTTGTGAACAAAGATCACATCTGAGTCCAACTCCATCACACCGAGGAACACAAACTCCAAAGTAGGGCCAACTAACATGGTCCTGAACTCCATCTGCCATGACCACAGAACCTGTGGGTCTATGTAGCCTTCAGAAGAACCAATACTGGGTTGTATCTACTGTAGTTGTCTCTGGGACTCTGCTGAGGTGTGCGTACAGGCAACCCCTCTGATGACCTCCCGGTTCTTTTTTGGAGACTCATAGCCATATAAACTCATTTGTCTTTTCCATTTCCCCCTTTTATTCAGCGTCAAAAAGCATTTTTAACTCCTGATATTCCATGTAGGCTGAGATATTCTGCTGGTCTGAGTTGACCCTTTAATTCAAGATTTAATTCAAGATCAGTACATTATCAGCTGGTACTGGTAGTAATCCCTCGGTGCCAAGGAGGCTCATCCCCAGGAGTCATGTCCATACTGGGTGGGGGGGGGGGGGGGAGGCAGTGCATTTATATGCTGAGTTTGGCTTCGAAACTGGCCACATTTGAGCAACATGAAGGCTCTCAGGAGGTAACTCTTACACTCCCTGCAGCTCTAGGCCTGGTTCTTATTTCAGGCACACAGGCCCACAAGCATAGCTGATAGCCTTTAACTGTATTAAATCAAAGGTTTTACATTTACTTGTTTAAATCAAGATTACGGCTTTGATTTGACCACATCAGTAGGGCATGATCCAGAGTTGAGTCCCCACCCCCTTGGTGGGCTATATAAGAGGACACTCACTGTAGCAGTTTAATATTGATGAACTCCAAAAAGAAATATTGGATTATGCTTGTAATCTGATCTGTACCTGGTGGGTGGGGACTCACAGATAAAAAGGCATGGCAAAGAACAGAGTTGAGGGTTTCTGATGTTGGAGTTTGATGCTGAAGACTTCAGCTGGAGCCCCAGGAAGTCAGCATGCAGAGGAAAGAGAAGCCAGCCCTAGGAAGAAACGAATCTTGAACCCAGAGAAAAGCAAGCCCCAGGAACGTAGGAACCCAGGAAGCCCTCGCCCTTGCAGACGTCGGCAGCCATCTTGCTCCAAATGGACTCTGGTGAGGGAAGTAACTTATGCTTTATGGCCTGGTATCTGTAAGCTCCTACCCCAAATACCCTTTATAAAAACCAACCAACTTCTGGTATTTTGCATCAGCACCCCTTTATCTGACTAATACAGAATTTGGTACCGAGGAGTGGGGAAATGCTTTGGTAATTACCGAAATGCTGGAACGGATTTATAAGAGGGTAAGGGGTATTTTTTGGAGAAATTGTGGGATGCTTGATGGAAAAGGCCAAGAAAACTTTGAAGACTGTTGATAGCAATATGGATGCGAAAGAGACTTTTTATGATGCCTTACAAGTAAATGATGAAACTATTATTGGAAACAGGAGCAAAGGTAATTTGCGCTTTAAAATTGCAGAGAACTTAGCAAGATTAACTCCTGGTTACAGAAGGCAAAATTTGAAAATGGCAAGCCTGGACATTTAGCTGAAGAACTTGCCAAAGTAAACCCAGAGAATGAGGCTTGGCTTCTGCTTGCAGCTTATAGCAAAATGCTAGATGAGCGAGAGAAGATACTGAACGGTGTGACAAAAAGAAAACAGGAACTGATTCTGGAAATTCCAAGCCTTTGGAAATCAAGCTCCCAGATGAAAGTGCCCGATTTGAGGACTTAACTAAACTTGGAACTGGTAAATCAAGACTGAAGATGCAATTATCTAGGAAAGCCCTGTGGAAAGTCTTACTGTCCGATAGCTTGGACCCCTGCTTCCTGGATGCTAAACCAAAAGACTTTTTGAGAGAGCTGTATGAACAAAACCATTGTCAGCTTGGAATAAAAAGGACATGGAAAGGACAGATAGAAGGAGAAACAGCTTTTAGAGGAAAACCATGGAAGCCGAGATCTGGAATTAAGACATCAACTTGGGCTAAGAGAAGAACCCTACCCATGTGTACAGAAGTGAATTTGCCCCAACAGTTGAAGAGGGTGGATGCTCCTACCCGAAGTTCTGGGAGAGTTTTGTTGCCCCAGGGTACAGAGAGGGTGAAGCATATTCCCCAAGAATTAGGGCAGTTAAGGTTAGCACCCTACAGGTCTGAGAAGGGTGGACCTGTCCCCTAAAGGTTAGGGAAGGCCAGGTGGTCAGCTTCTTGTTCTGAGAGGGTTGAGCTTGTATGCCAAAGGTTAGGGGGAATGCTGTCTTCACATCACTGTACTGGGGGTGGGGGATTAAGACTCTAACCCAAATATTGGGTAAGGTGTGGCAATCGTCCCAACACTCTTGGAGGGAGAGATCTGGAGCTTGGTCTACACCAAGATGCTTGATGAGCGTAGAACCAAGAAAATGGCCATTGGGCAAGCCTGTGGAAAGGGTGGGTCCCCATATGGCAGCAAGGAGAAGAAACCATCTTCTTAAGAATGATGCTCAGACTTGGAAATCGAATGGAGGATGCCCTGCAGGTTTACTGAACTGTAGAGGACCCATGACTTATGTTTCGCTCCCAATTTCTCCTTATTGTAATGAAAATGTTTATCCATTTGTGCACTGGAACAGATAAATTGTTTTGTAAGTTTCAGAGGTCTATAGCAGACAAGACTTTGCCCCAGACAAACTGTATTTCTTTAAATTGATTGTGATATGATTTAGTACTTGCATTGTAACTGATTTAAGGTTGTTTTTTTTTTAATATTGTAATATCTTTGTGGAATTCAAAGGGTGGAATGTAGCAGTTTAATATTAATGAATTCCAAAAAGAAATATTGGATTATGCTTGTAATCTGATCTGTACCTGGGCATGATTGAGTTATGATTAGGGTGTTAAGTCCCCAGCCCTTGGTGGGTGGGGACCCATAGATAAAAGGCATGGCAAAGAACAGAGTTGAGGGTTTCTGATGTTGGCGTTTTGATGTTGCAGTTTGCTGCTGAAGACTTCAGCTGGAGCCCCAGGAAGTCAGCGCGCAAAGGAAAGAGAAGCCAGCCCTAGGAAGAAATGAATCTTGAACCCAGAGAAAAGCAAGCCCCAGGAACGTAGGAACCCAGGAACCCCTCACCCCCGCAGACGTCGGCAGCCATCTTGCTCCAAATGGACTTTGGTGAGGGAAGTAACTTAAGCTTTATGGCCTGGTATCTGTAAGCTCCTACCCCAAATAAATACCCTTTATAAAACCAACTAATTTTTGGTATTTTACATCAGTACCCCTTTGGCTGACTAATACACTCACTCAAGAAGACACACAGAAGAAGATACACATAAGAGGAGAGAACATATGTCATTTAGGTCCTGCCATGTGAGAGAAAGGAGAAGGCTCAAACAGCTAAAGCCCCAGGGAGAGGAGAGCCATTAGCCTGGTAGTTTGCAACTGAGAAGGCCCAGAAAGAAACAAAGAAATGGGGAAACGGACTTTGGCCCAGTGGTTAGGGCGTCCGTCTACCATATGGGAGGTCCGCGGTTCAAACCCCGGGCCTCCTCGACCCGTGTGGAGCTGGCCATGCGCAGTGCTGATGCGCGCAAGGAGTGCCGTGCCACGCAAGGGTGTCCCCGCGTGGGGGAGCCCCACGCGCAAGGAGTGCACCCATGAGGAAAGCCGCCCAGCGTGAAAAGAAAGAGCAGCCTGCCCAGGAATGGCGCCGCCCACACTTCCCGTGCCGCTGACGACAACAGAAGCGGACAAAGAAACAAGACGCAGCAAATAGACACCAAGAACAGACAACCAGGGGAAGGGGGGAAATTAAATAAATAAATAAATCTTTAAAAAAAAAAAAAAAAGAAACAAAGAAATGAACCCTAGAGCCAATAGCTGAGATCAGAAGCTGGGCCCACAGAGCCAGAAGAGGAAGAGGAGGGCTGAACCCTCACAAAGATTAGTAACCATCTTCAACACAGGGCAAAAGACTTTGGTGAGGAAATATTAATACCTCTTATGATAGCATGATTTGGACTCCTTAGGGCCTTGCAACCGTAAGCTTTTATCCTACATAAATACCCTTTATAAAAGCCAACAGACTTCTGGTACTTTGCATCAGCACCCCTTTGGCTGACTACCACACTGATTAAATGTAACTTCAATGCTTGATAAACACACATCTGAGAAACACGATTACTCTTATGTATTTTTTTAAAGATTTTTTAAAAAATTTATTATCTCTCTCCCCTCCCCCCCACCCCCCTTCCCCTCCAGCTATCCGCTCTTTGTGTCCATTCACTGTGTGCTCTTCTGTGTCCACTTTTATTCTTGTCATCGGCACCGGGAATCTGTGTCTCTTTTTGTTGTGTCATCTTGCTGCATCAGCTCTCCGTGTGTGCAGCACCACACCTGGGCAGGCTGAACTTTTTCGCACGGGGTGGCTCTCCTTACAGGGTGCACTCCTTGCGTGTGGGCTTCCCTATAAGGGAGACACCCCTGCCTGGCACAGCACTCCTTGCAGGTCAGCACTGCGCATGGGCCAGCTCCACACAGGTCAGGAGGCCCTGGGTTTGAACCCTTAACCTCCCATGTGGTAGGTGGACACTCTACCCACTGAGCCAAATCCACTTCCTAATCTTATGTATTAATCCTTGTTGAATGACAAATACATATAAACATTTGTTTCCTTGAGTTGAACTTTTAAACAATTTGGCAAAGTATGTGAGTTACTTAGAATCATCAATTGTAACAAATGTACCACACTAATGAAGGATGTTGTTAACGTGGGAATGTGTGGGAGGGGGGAGGAGAGGGGCATATATTTTTTATGTAACATTTACATAATCTAAAGTTTTTTTAAAGTAAATAATTTTTTTAAAAATCTACACAAAGAGTGAGCTGTACATTAAACCATGGACTACAGTTACTAGTACAATTGTAAAAATGTGTTAACATCAGTTGTAACAAAATGGTCCACACCAATGTAATGTAGTAACAATAGCACTGTATATAGGAATCCTATATTTTATGTATGATTATTTTGTAAGCCAACAACTTTCCTAATAAAGAAAAAAAAACATAGCGCAAAAGTTCAGACCTAGGAAAAAAAAATCCTCAACCATCTTTGGGTATAATGAAATGGATATTTTCAAACTCTGGTGAAAGTATTGTTTGGGAAAGACATTTGGAAGTTCAACTTAAGACATCTAGAGGTCAGAATTAAGAACTTAAAAACATTCATACATTTTAACCCTTTGTTTCAATCTTGCCTTATGGCAAGACAATGTTTCCAGAAAGAAAAAAAGCTTTGTGCAGTTCATTGCACCCATTATTGCAGCATTTTTTATGGTTATGTCAAATTGTGTATAGACAAATATCCAACCTGAAAGGGATGGTGAAATACACTATGGGACAGACATAATAAGTAATACAGTATAGCCACTAAAAATGTCTACAAAAAAGTTATTAAGGGAGACTGATTAATATTATAATGTGAAATGGGATTAAAAGCAGGATACAAAGTAGAACAGCAAAAGGAACCATAATTATATAAAATGTGCATGAAAAAAAGACCTAAAAGAAATATATCAGCTATTAACAATGGCTCTTTATAGGTAGTACGATTAAGGATGATTATTTTCCCCTTATTTCTACTTTTGCAATTTTTTTGATATTCATTCTAATGAGGAAAATTTAAAATAACATTAAAAATGAAAAGTCAGTATCAAGAGTAAATAAAGAAATCTTCATACTAAGTATTCATTAAAATTGATGACAAATGAGGATTTATTACTTCAAATTACCAAAAACTCTTCCTGCAAAACTTAAGCAGTATCTCTCATCTATTTGTCCTATTGTCTCTACCACTGTAAATCCTTACTTCCAAAATTATAGAAAGAATTAGCCCTAAATGGTCGAGCTTCTAGCTTTTCTTGCATTCTTCTAAACACACATTAGATATCTTGATATCTAATTTTGAAAAAGAATGCCAGAACACAAGAACATATTTCATTTTATGAAGAACTTTTTCAGTATTTAAAAACATGTAAAGACTCTTCTCTGTTAACATATTAATCCAGCCCTAATCCTGATTTACATTTTCTCATGAAACTATAAGGCCACTAAGATTGAGTATGGAAAACAATCGGTTGCGTTCTATCATTTGGATACTAGTGACATAACCTGTTTAGAAAGCACGTTCCCTGCAGGGGTCACTAGAGGTGACTGTTTTCTTAGGAAGTAGACAGAAGATAAAAGATTGATGCAGAGGAAGAGGACAAGGACCAAAAAGAAGCTAAAAAATTTAATCAGATATTAGAGGGCAAAAACAAAAGCCGGTTTTGTACTAATAAATTAACGGAAATATCTAGTTCTTTCTAAAGAGCAATTTTTAAAGGGCAGTTTGGACATTTATTTCTCTCAGTTTACATTTCTGATGGAAAACCACAAGAATTATTCTTATCTTTGCTCTAGAATAATGCCAAATATAGTCCAAATCTTTTTCTAATTGGTTTCTACGAATACAAGGAATTGCTACTTGTATGTAAATATAAAAAGAACATTTTGAGAAAAACAAAAACACTTTCAGATATTTAAAAAATCAAAAATTAATTTTTATTGACTATATAAATATATTTAAATATATATTTAAATATTAATACAGAACTTTTAAAACTCTTAACTAGGGAAGCGGATGTGGCTTAAGGGATTGGGCTCCCGCCTATACATGGGAGATCTATGGTTTGGTTCCTGGTGCCTCCTAAAGAAGACAAGCTGACGGTACACGATGACACAAGAAGAAAAGCATGAGAAACACAACAAAGTAGGAAAAGGAGATGGCCTAAGTGATTAGGTGCCTCTCTCTCACATCGGAGTTCCCAGGTTCAGTTCTGAGGCCTCCTAAAGAAACAAGGATGACAAACAGACACAGCAAGTGCAAACAACGAGGGGGTGGATTGAAATAAATAAATCTTAAAAACAAACAAACAAAAAACAGTCAATGATTCTAGACACAAACTCAGCTTTGAAATTTTTGACCAAGAGATCAGAATTATGTTTTCTCTATACAGTAACAGAACTCATTTCCCTTCCTTCCATCCTTCAGTTATAAAAGCTATATCATTCTTACCCCACATATAACTTCAAAAAGTCAAAGAGCAACCTTTTTTTTCTATTTTTAAATAAGCTTTATTGAGATATAATTCAGATACTATGCAATTTACCCATTTAAAGTACAAGTAAAAAGTTTTTAGTATAGTCACAGAGCTATGCAACCACAATCAAAATGAAAAAGAAATTCTGTACCAGTCAGACCCCAATCCCTGCTAACAACACCTCCTCCTCCTCCCCACACTCCACACTCCAGCTCTAAGCAATCACTAATCAATTTTTTATCTCTATAGATTTGCCTGTTCTGGGTATTCCTTATAAATGGACTCATATAACATATGGTCTTTTGTGCCTGGCTTCTTTCATGGGTATGGTTTCAAGGTTTGTCCACGTTGTTACGCCTATCAGTACTTCATTTTTATTGCTGAATAATACTCCACGGTGGCGGCGAACTTGGCCCAGTGGTTAGGGTGTCCGTCTACCACATGGGAGGTCTGCAGTTCAAACCCCAGGCCACCTTGACCCGTGTGGAGCTGGCCCATGCGCAGTGCTGATGCACACAAGGAGTGCCCTGCCATGCAGGGGTGTCCCCAATGTAGGGGAGCCCCATGTACAAGGAGTGCTCCCCGTAAGGAAAGCCACCCAGCGTGAAAGAAAGTGCAGCCTGCCCAGGAATGGAGCCACACACATGGAGAGCTGACACAGGAAGATGACGCAACAAAAAGAAACACAGATTCCCATGCTGCTGACAACAACAGAAGCGGACAAAGAAGATGCAGCAAACAGACACAGAGAACAGACAACTGGGGTGGGGGGGGGAGGAAGAGGAGAGAAATAAATAAATCTTTAAAAAAAAAAAAAAAACTCCATGGTATGGATATACCATATTTTGTTTTTCATTTATTTGTTGAATGACAACAGCAATTTCCGCTTGTGACTATTATGAATAATGCTGCTATGAAAAATGTGAACTTATGTTTTTAATTCTCTTGGTCATATATATAGAAGTAAAATTGTTGGGTTGATGATAACTCTATGTCTAAATACACTTGAGAGGGAAGCAGACTTGGCCCAATGGATAGGGTGTCCACCTACCACATGGGAGGTCTGTGGTTCAAACCCCGGGCCTCCATGACCTGTGTGGAGCTGGCCCATGTGCAGTGCTGATGCACAGAAGGAGTGCCGTGCCATGCAGGGGTGTCCCCCGCATAGGGGAGCCCCACGCGCAAGGAGTGCACCCAGTAAGGAGAGCCACCCAGCGCCAAAGAAAGTGCAGTCTGCCCAAGAATGGTGCCGCACACACGGAGAAATGATACAACAAGATTATGCAACAAAGAGATACAGATTCCCGGTGCCACTGATAAGGATAGAAGCGGTCACAGAAGTACACACAGTGAATGGACACAGAGAGCAAACAACTGGGAGGGCGGGGAAAGGGGAGAGAAATAAATAAAAAATAAATCTTTAAAAAAATAAATAAATAAATACACTTGAGAAACTGCCAAACTATTTTCCAAAATGGCTATCCCATTTTACTTTCCTACCAGCAGTGTATGAAGATTCTAATTTCTCCACATCCTAACCAAAACTTGTTATAATTTGTCTTATTATTATATTCATCATAGGGGGTGTGATGTGGTAGCTCACTATGCTTTTGATTTGCATTTCCCTGATGGCTAATGCTGAGCTTCTTTCATGTGCTTACTGGTCATCTGTATACCTTCTTTGGTGAAATGTCTACTCTTAAATTGGACTATTTTTCTTTCATTATTGAGTTGTAAAACTTTTATATATATTCTAGAAACAAATCCGTTATTAGATATGTGCAAAATTTTGCATCCATTCTGTGGCTTGTTCTTCCACTTTGTTGATGTGTCTCTTGCATCACAAAGTTTTTAATCAATAAAGTCAAATTTATGTTTTTTTCCTTTTGCTGTCTGTGACCTCGATTTCATATCCAAAGAAAATCATTGCTTAATCCAAGTTTATGAACATTTACATCTTTGATTTCTTCTGAGTTTTGTTTTTTTTTAAAAAAAAAAAAAAGATTTATTTATTTTTCCCCCTTCCCCTCCTCCCACCCTACTGTTTTTGCTGTCTGCATTGTCTTCTCTTCTCATTTTCTCTCCTCTAGGATTCACTGGGATTCGATCCTGGATCCTGGATCCTGGACCTCTGATGGGGAGAGAAGTTCCCTGTCAGCTGTGCCACCACAGTTCCTGGTTTCTGTGGTGCTGCACCTTGACTTTCCCCTTGCCTCTCTTTTGATGTGTCATTATCTTGCTGTGTGACTCACTTGCACAGGGCACTGGCTCACCACATGGGCACTCGCATGGGCACTGGCTTGCTGTGCGGGCACACACTTTCTCTTGTTCTTTTTCACCAGGCCCCAGGATCGAACCTAGGTCCTCCCATATGGTAGGCGGAAGCTCTATCAGTTGAGCCACATCTGCTTCCCAGCTACTAAAAGTTTTTATAGTGTTACATGTAGGTGTTGGGTCCATTTTGAGTTAATTTTTGTAATATGATGTGAGGTAGGGGTCCACAAACTCCCTATAATAATGTTTGGTGTTTTTTCCATCTTAAACATGAAAAATGTTCAAGCACATTCAAATTCAAATTCCAAAACCCTTTCTTAGGTCTTAAAAGATTTAGGTAAATTTATTACTAGTCTAGTTACCTTTTATAAATCGTAAAAAGTATTTATCACTCCAATTTTTTTCTTTGTGGAAGCTCATTATTTTATGAAGTTTTATTTTATTCCTACTATAGTATCCAGGAAATTAGCATTTCTTCTGAATATAAATTCTATAATTACATATTAAGTAGATACAGTGTAACTGCATAAGCAATAAACTGGCTTTCACAAAGTTAATTTTATTTCTATTTTGTAACTGTCTTTTCTTCCACTCTGAACAGAATATTTTCATCTTTTTTTCAAACGTCACTTTTTTCTTTACTTGATAGCTTAACTTTTCTAATTATTTTTCAGTTTGTGAGTAGGTTGAAAGAAGTTTGAGAAAATTATTTCAACCTTCTCCTTGCTTTATTTGTAGGTCTTCTCAGTAACTGCCTAAAACATTTCCCGACTTTTTTTAGCTTGGATTCTAATCTTAACTTTGCCAACCTCTCAACTCTGGCTACTGCCAATGACACCCTAATCCCTGAACCATGACACTCTTAAAGTTGCTTTTTGTTCTTTTTTCTCAAAAGATCCCTAAGACATCGTTCACTTTAGCAAAAAGATGACATGAATTTTCTCATACTTTGGAGCCTTAGTCAAGTACTTTCAAGAACAAGATTTACTGTATTTCTGCTCCCACCACAACTCCTCTATCCAGTCGTATCCTTGATTCTCCTGATTTAGTGCTTTCACACATGTGTGCTTTGGCTGTAGCTCCTCCTCCTGTACTGGGATAAAAGCTTGTATTACCATTTAAAGGATACCATTACTACTTTATCTGTGAAGAGTGAAAATAAGAAGAAATCCACTTCATTCAGATAATCACAAGATTCCTAAAAGACCAGAGTTCATTTCTCATCATTTTGCAAACATTTGTCTCAGGGAACAGCCACACAAAGGTAAGGTACAACTATTATTTCCAGTAGTTTGCAAAAAATATATTTGTTTTGGCTAGAGGTTTTTAATCAAATTGGTTTATAAGAAGAAATGTCTTTGATTTGATTTCGGTTAAAAAAAGTGAAAACATCTACAACTACATTTTTCAGTTCATTTCTAAAACAAAACTGGAATAATTTCCTACCTCCTTTTGTGGGAATTAAAAATCATTACATTCACATTCAGTATCTATATATATGTGTATATATATTATATACTAAGCTATGTCTCTGAATAATATGTTTATATATTATTATAAGAATGTATTTACTTCATGGGCTTTTTTAGAACTGATTCATTTCCTTTTCATCAAAAAGGATCACTAACACCTAAGAACAAGGCAAAACGCATTTCCCTTTAAATCTTTAAACTACTCATTCTAAAAATAATCTTTTCAAGAATGATTTCTACTCCACCCAAACCTTTAAACTAAGAAACAAGTTAACAACTTTGAAGGAATTATTAATGCTTTAATTTCTAGTCAGAAAAGGCAATCATAATTTTGAGATGAGCATTTGTAAAACTGAAAAACATTAAAATTTTTTTAAAAAGAACAATTGGGCAAATGGTGCAAAGTTTGGTTTTGTCATTTGGACTAGTAATGTATTTTCAGTCATTAACTGACATTTACCCATAAATGTATCCTACCAGTCACAGGGCAATTGTCTCTGTAAATATTGGGAAATCCTAAAAAATATATGTAGATTTGGTGGAGTGAATAAATAAATTCTCATTTGTGGCAAGTTACTAGGAAAATAAATTTAAAACCATATTAATGGTGGTTCAGTTGTATAGCTTTTGTACATGAAAAACTATGTACTAGCAGCACTGGATATACTAAGAAAGTGTTTACTGAATGAATAAATGAGGGGATACATTGTATTATGCTTATATTCCTTGCAAAAACTCAATTATTTTTCACTTGCCAAAAAAAAAAGGGAGACAGTAAAGGCAGTTAACAAGGCCAGCTCTTGAAGCAGAAGCAGCAATTCTTCCTAACCCTGTCTCTACTCCCTTTGCAATCAACTGTCTACATTACATTCACTTACCAGCAGAAATTAAACATGGGCTTTTAATAATCAAGGCTTAGAGCCTGAGATATACACCTTTCCTTGATAAAGAGGAGGATACTAACAAAAATCTCAAAAATTAGCCCTTCCAACCAAAGTTAACCAATGGTTCATACCTGGTTTCATATTGGAATCACCTGAAGAGCTATGGGGAAATTTCTAGTTCCCCATTCTCCAAGATTCTAATTGGTCTAGGCTGAGGCCTGAGCATCAGTATTTTTAAAGGACTGTGCATGACTGTAATGTGCAAGGTGCTGATAGTCTATGAGATTGGATCTAAAAGCACAGCGGATACAGCTCAGTGGATGAATGCCTGCTTTCCATGTACAGGGTCCTGGGTTCAACCCCTAGGATCTCCTTTTTAAAAAAAAAGGCACATAGATTACCCCAGGGGAAACTCTGACTTTCAGTCTCTTCTCCATGGATGCCCTTGTCAGAAATTGATTTCTGACATTAATATGTTCATTTCCTTGAGGCTTGCAAGCAAACTCGGCCAGCAATTAACTACCTATTTACATTTTAACAATAATAACTGATAATTATTGTAATTGCATAGATCGCTGCAAATGTCAACTTGGTTTTCATTTCCTTAATTTAGGATTTTGATCTACTAGATTCATTATGTTCTATTTTTTATTTTCAAAGCCTTAGCTTTCTCAATACTAAAAGGTTGTGTCATAGTAAATGCCTAGATTTTCTCACAATCCAGAATGTCAAACATTGCATCAGATCATGGAAGTTAAGATTCCAGGTATAAGACTTCTTTTGCCTAATTTTCTCTATTGTAACTGGTTTATAGCTATTACTCTTACTCTTTTCTTCTCTTTCAGAAATATGATTAATGAGGTAGAAATAAATATGCTAATTTAGAAGTGTCTAAGACAGCACTGTCCATTAGAACTTTCTGAGATGAAGTACATATTCTAAATGTACGCAGTCCAAATCAGTTGCCATAAGCCACATGTGACTATTAAGCACCTGAAATGTGGTTACAGTGCCCAAAGAACAAAATTTTAAATTTTATTTCATCTTAATTAATTTTAGTTTAAATAACAGTTTGTAGCTAGTGTTTCCTGTATTAGAGAGTGTATTTCTAATGTGTTGATACTGTTCACAAAAAATAAACTCCTATATTTCACATGGCACATTCCTTAAATGTATACTATCCAAGTGAAACAACATGGGTACAAACTGTGCTAAAAAGACAACTGAGCAATAAAAAATCATGTAAATGAATTAAAGAAATGAATGATTGATTTATATTCTTTAAAGCTAAGATGTAAAAATTGTTGTGTGATATGAGAAAGGATGATATTAAGAATTTCATAGACGCCCCCCCTCAATTAGAATCTCAGAATCCTCAGGATTGGGGAATAAAATATGGACTAGAGTGGACTTACTGGTATTCTACTATAGACTTATTGTGATTCCAGCAATGGAAGAAATTACATCATTATGCAGAGACAGTGGCCACTGGAGTTGCTGAATGCAGGGAGAGGAAAAAAAGAGGTATAATATGGGGCATTTTCAGGACTTGGAATTGACCTGAGTGACACTGCAATAATAGGTACAGGCCATTATATATCCTGCCATAACCTACAGAAATGAGTGGGAGAGAGTGTAAACTACAATGTAAACTATAATCCATGCTTAGCAGCAATGCTCCAAAACGTGTTCATCAATTGCAATGAATGTACCACACTAATGAAAGAAGTGTTAATGTGGGGAAAAGTGGGAGGTGTGGGGAGTGGGGCATATGGGAATCCTTTATATTTTTTTATGTAATATTTTATGTAATCTAAGTATCTTTTAAAAATAAAAAATACATTAAAAATAATTTCATAGATCTTTAAGCAAATTGGGTAGGGTAAAGTCTGTGGAAAGAAGCTTCAACTGTTGGAAGAGTAAGAATTAGAGATGATTCAGCAAAAGGATGTTCCAGGCAAAATATGAAGCCTGAAAAAATAATAAAAGATAAAAGTATATTTAGCTTGACAAATTATGTTTTCCTGAGAAGAACAGACTTATCTGAACAGAAAAAGGGAAAATAAAATAGTTAAGGACTTTAGAAACTAAATAAAACTTCATTCTCTTCTTATTTTATGTATTTATGTGACTTTTTCAAACATATATTAGAAAATCAAAAGGACTTTTAAACCTGGTCGTTTTGAAGTCTCTCAGAGCTGTAGAGATGTATTCAGATAAATGTTTTTCCATGAGTGCTACTCTGATCCAGGCTCTACCCTAAGAAAGAAGAAAAAATTAAATATGAAAAAATATTAAGAGTTTTAAAATTCTTACACACTGTGTCATAAAAATTATGCATTTTAATGTCTAAAAAACAATTTATTCAAAATATACATTTAACAAACACTAAGATTATACAAGTAGATCAAAATAAATTTTGATTATATAAAATATGTATTTTGTTTACTGAATAATTTGGATATAGCATGTCAGATAAACTTTTTATCCTCTGAAGAAACAGAGGATATTGATACTGGCTTAATTGAATCATATAATCATAATACATAACTTTCTACTTAAATGTCCCAAGTCAATATGGTAATTAAAATGAGTCACATAATAAAACATGAGGAACAGAATCTTCTCATTAATAAAAAGAATCACTCTAAATACCACTCATTTAAGAGAATTTTCCATCTTGTCCTTCCAGAGGAGGTTTATACAATAATGAACCCCAAATTTCATGACTTATCATGTATTCAAGTCGTGAGTCACTGAATTTGGTGCACCCAGAGAATTTTAGTGTAAACTTAGGCTAGGAAAAAAATAAATAAAACCAAGATCAACATATTCTAGCACAAAATCACAGAAATAGTTCTGACCAAATGTGAATAATTTTACTAAAAAAGGGGGGCATCATTCAGAAGTTGAGATCAATTAATTTTAATCTAAAGCATTTCCTCTGGATTTTTTAGAATGAAAGAATATAAGAGATGAGGTTTGTAGTGAGAATTCTATAATCTAATTACTTTCATTTCACTAAACCTTTTTCACAAATCTCCAGAAAATCCATGAAAATGGAAAATATAAAAACTGGAAATATGGCATAAAGGTAAGACTAATGAATATTTATATTTAAGGAAAGGCATTAAAGGAAAAAAAGGGGCATTCTTCAGAAATATTTGTAACTGTAGTGAATCACCTTCCTAGATATAATAAGAGTGAAAAAAGGAGTCAATCAAGGCAGTGGTAAAACCTGTCAGGCTAGAAGCAGCAGTCCTGTTCGGGAAGTAAAGAAATTATATGGGTGTAGTCAGCATGTCAGTCAATTTGCTTACCAAGGTCAATTTCTCGTTTTAGCTTGCCCAGTGGTCAGTCAATTGTTCCAGTTTAAGGGGTAAGCCCATGGGTACACTACAATTAGCTATGGCTAATTGGAACAGAGGAAGGAAGGCAAGCAAATGGCTGGCCAGCAGAGTCTCAGGATCCTCTCTCAGAAACTTCATCTAAAATGCACAGACTAGTCAGATGGTAGTAGCTGCTCAAATCAAAAGACCACGTCTCCCAATATAGAAACAGAGAAAGTTAGACACAGGATTCTGTGCTGTTGCTAGATAAGAAATGTGGGGGAAAGTCCTGCTTCCTGATTTGTTTCAATCCATACAAAACTGGGCTGCACTTAGTTTCCTGTCCTTAGATGTTTGTGGAATTCTCTGTTATAGTATGATAATAACTTGTGCTAATTTTAATAGATTTCTTCTCTTTCAACCCAAAAACTTTTACTAGAGCAGGAGATAAACAGATTTTAAAAGGCTATGGGGGCCAAGAAGTAGGGAAAATGAAAACTAGATTGACAATTTACTCTACTGATGGGTAATGGTAACCTATGGAAGGTTTTGGGAGAAAAAATTAGTCAAAATTTCTTAAGAATGTTATTAATTTGTGCTAGGCCCTGTTAGCTTTACCTAATTCAGACGTTTAATCCTCCCAACAATACAATACTATCCCCACTTTACAATATGAGAAAACAAAAGATAGATATAATTGGAAGAGAGAAAACTCATCTTCTCATGACCAAATTGACCAACCTAGTTGAATTAATTACCCATTCCCTTTATTTACCCACCTGTTTTCAAGGGATGGCTCATCATCATTTAAAAGAATGAAAAGTCAAATCACAGTGTGGGCAAAGATATCTGCATTATATATATCTGACAAAAGATTCTCACCCAGAAAATACAAAGAGTTATTACATCAATTAGGAAAAAAAACAAACTCAATTTAAATTTGGGCCTGAAAGGGGAAAGCTTTTAACTATAGATTCAATTTCTTTAGTTAGGTATGAGAATATTCAGATGTTCTATATCTTTTTGTATTCGTTTGGTAGGTGATGTTTTTCAAAGAATTTGCGTGTTTCATGAAAATCTTCGTTTTTATGATATGGTTATCCATAATATAATCTTTTAGCATTTTTAAGGTCTCTAGGGTCTATGAGGTTAGGCCCCTTCTTTATTCTTGATAGTAGTAATATATAATCTAATTTTTTTTTCTTGCTAGTCTTATTAGAAGCTTATAAATTTTATCATTTCTCTATAAAAATCAACTTCTGCTTTTATTTTTTCAAGTGTACTCTTTTTTCAATTTTATTGAATTTTTGCTATCTTCATTATTTCCTTCCTTCTACATTGAGTTTATTACTTTTTATAGTTTCTTGAGAAAAAAGCTCTGATCACTGATTTTCAGAAGGCTTTTTTTAATACACAAAAGCCTATTTAAACCTATTAATTTTCCTCCAAGCACAAGTTTTATGTTATATTTGCATTAACATTAATTTCAAAATAGTTTTCAATTTTCGTTGTGATTTTTTTCTGTCCATGAGCTATTTTGAAGTATATTTTTCAGTTTCTACTCATATAAGCATTTCTAGTTATCGGTTTGTTACAGGTTCTAGCTTAATTGCCCTGTGGTTAGAGAATATACTCTATGTGATTTCAATCCTCTGAAATTTACTGAGATAAATTATGCCTCAGCAAATGGTCAATTTTTTCCTTAAGATTTATTTATTTTTCTCCCCTCCCCCCCCAGTTGTCTGCTCTGTGTCCATTCACTGCATGTTCTTCTGTGACCACTTCTATCCTTATCAGTGGCACTGGGAATCTGTGTTTCTCTTCATTGCATCATCTTGTTGTGTCAGCTCTCCGTGTGTGGGGTGCCATTCCTGGGCAGGTTGCACTTTCTTTCGCGCTGGGTGGCTCTCCTTATGGGGCGCACTCCTTGCACGTGGGGCTCCCCTATGCGGGGGACACCCCTGTGTGGCAGGGCACTCCTTGTGTGCATCAGCACTGCACATGGGCCAGCTTCACACAGGTCAAGGAGGCCTGGGGATTGAACCTCGGACCTCCCATGTGGTAGGTGGACGCCCTATCCACTGGGTCAAGTCCGCTTCCCCAAACGGTCAATTTTTATATAAATTTTTTGTGTGTCTGATAAGAATATATTCTGCAGTTGTCTCTTGATTTTTTAATATATTTCAGTTCTTTCATAATATTTATCTTTAGTCTATTTTCTTGAACTTACTGTAATTATTTAAAAGTCCAGGAACTATATCACTTACGGGTCTATTTCAATTGTCTATTTATTTCTCTTGATTTTGACCATTTGCTCTTGTATGCCTGGTGATTTGATTGAATGCTGGACACCACCTATGAAAATTTGCAGCAGCACTTGATGCTATTTTTTTTCAAAGTAGATTTACTTTTCTCTGGCAGGCAAATGAAAGACTAGAAAATAGCTGTGCACCATTTAAGGGCTTCAATTATAAGCCTTTTAGGACTGGTATTTTTCTGATTTGTCCTAATTTCCAAGGTATAGCCTTTTTCAGGTCTCAATTGAAAGCTAGAACTTTACAGGGTCCTTCCAAATTGTTGGGCCTTGAACTCTAACCTCAGTCTCTCCAGTATAATACATCAAAATATTTGTTGTATTCAGCTATTTTAGCCTTCTATCTGCTGTTTCTAGCTTAATTTTTGGACTTCTGCTCTTTGACTGAGCTGCCCAAGATTTGGCAAATGCCTCACAGGAAAACTGTATGCACAATTTCAGGTTCATTTCTCTGAATTTCTCTCCTCTCAATCAAGTGCTGGTTTCGTTGGTATTTACAAATTCCAACTTCTATTTTTCCAGCCCAAGAAAACTAAAACAACCATCACCATTCCCTCCACTTTCTTCTTAGTCTCTATACCTGTGATATGAATAGGAAAAGGCCCTCAGGTTAAAATCCAAGGTGAATATGGGCTCACCTCACGTACTTCATGGTGAATTTGGGCCACTCAAGTTCTCATTCCTTTGTTCTCTTTTACCTTAATAGTGTTGCTTTTTTTAATAGTTGTTCTCAGCAGAAGGGTTCTTCTAATACAAGCTATTCTGTTATCCCTGGAAGCAGAAACTAATTCATTTCTCACCTCCAGGATTAGGTCCTTTTTAGACTCCTATTATCCACTTCTAACTTGACTCTACTTCTACCCTTCCCTTTAATGAATTCTCCATAAAACATTTAGTTCATATTTTTAAAATGTAAATCAGATTATAGTGTGTTTGTACTTTAAGAGACGGAAGGGAGGGAGGGAAAGAAACCCTGAAATAGCTTCCCCCTGCACTTAGAATAATATACAAACTCTTTATCATTACTCTATATACTTCTACTCTACACCTTGCTTACTCTTCTCAATATTCACTTGTACATTTTTTCCCTTAATTCAGGTCTCTGCTCAAATGTTTCTTTCTCACAGAAGCCTTCTCTAACCACCCTATCTAAAATTGCAAGCCCTCCACATGTCCATATTTGTTTGTTTGTCTTACTAAAATGTAATGCACATAACATTTGTTCTTTGCCATCTTTTTTTATACCACTGTATCCATAGTATTTATAACAGAATATATTGGAGACTCAATATATATTTGTTGAATAAATGGGTAAAACTAAGGGAGATAAATAACTTGCTCAAGGTTATAAACTACTAAATGTTGGAGCCACCAGAGAGACATGGAGAAAAGGAATGATATGATGAAAATATTTTACAAAGATTCATCTGAAGCAAGTCTTTAAACTGGATAGTGTTTAAATATGAATGCTCACTTCAAATAAAAATTTATGAGTTGTCAATAGAAAATGGTCATTAAAATGGTCTTTTCTCAATAATATATCTTTTTGTAACGTTCTAGTATTTGATAACTCTAAATTATCTGTGATTAAAATCTTTCAGCAGGAAATTTATTTAACTTGCCTGCAGTACAGAACAATGATAAGGCCAGCTTCCAAATAGGAGACAAAGTAAGCCAGACGATGAGACCAAGAAAAATTGTTTCTTAGAAAGATTGGGGATATATGTAACGAGAATGTATTAAGGACTATATTCATAGTTCTGGCATGATATATGTCCTCAATAAAAATTTGTTGGATGGAAAGATGAAAAGATACATGGCTTATTGATGTGATTATATGCTAAGAATTTGGTCTAGTGTCTAAATCAATAATGAAAGTACACACAGGGTAAGCAACCATGAACTAGGAAAACCTAGCATTGTTTAAAAAACTGGCTGAAGAACTCTTCTTAAAAACAGAGGAAAATACACGAACATGCACAGGAAGATAGGAGGAACTCAAGAATAGTACGGAGTTTGTCTTTGGGGTCAAGAAAATAAAAAAGGCAAGGGAGGAAAAGGATTTCTTCAGCTCAGAACCAGTTGGAATGGTAAGAATACACAATGGAACTATCTGTAAGATCAGTAACAGTAGTAAGTATGGATCCAATTAGAGGTGATTTCTGTTACAGATTATATAATATGTTAGTAAGCAATTACCCCAGGAGCAGATAGGGAAGATGAACAAGTTCAGAAGAGAGTGAAATAAGTTTGTGCCTGTTAAAGTCATTTATCTAAGAGTGCTTATTCTAGTCTGAAACCTAAGTAAACTAATGTATAGAAATTCCATGCTCTATAATCCTCTCATATCTTATAGCAATAATAGTTGCATATACACTTGAAAAGGGAATATCATAGATATGATCTTCAAATCAAATATTCTCTGCCATTGTTAGGCTACGTTAAGGGCTTGGAAAAAAGGCTGAACTAATAAGCAAAGAAAGAAAACAGTCTTCATTTGATAGCTCTTGGCCTAGAGAAACTAAGTATCAGATCTCTCATGGTAAAAAGTTTCTATACTATCAGTCTAAGGAGTAGAGTGGTAATAGGACACAGATATTCCTGATTGAATCAGGACTGAATTCAACAAGTAATCCTGATTTATTCCTGATTCAATCAACTCAGCTAAATTTAATGAGTTTTTATATTGAATTATTCATTGTCCTGTATTACATCTATGTCTTTTATTGCTTGAAATGTTATACACATGACCTTAAAAGTATAATCAGAGTAAATCCAGTCCCTTACATAGAATTCAAAAAGGAAGATCTATTTTGGCCCCCGATGAACTGAGTTGTACATTGTTTACCAGATAAATTTGGTGCTTCAGTTCTGATTCACAGTCATGATTCACATGTGTCAGGGCTGAATGACAGTGCTACATATGCTGATAGACACTCAAAACTGCACCTCAATAAGCCTGCCATCTGGGGTATTTACGTTTATTACATCAGTCCTAATGCTTGGCACATGTGGTCTATTGGAAAGATTAAATACCTTGCTCTTCATACTGCAATGGATAGCTAACTTTGCCCATAGATTTTTCTCAGCATAACCAGGTAAATCATAGATATCTTTCCCCACTAAGTAGAAACTGTTTGAGGGTTGAGCAAAACTAAGATATAAATGCAGGATTTAAAATGTGATTGTTCTGTAGTGATTTGATGCCCAACACCATTTCTTTACACATTCTCTTGGCTGGGCTGGACTGGTCTCCGAAGTCTCATGAACGAAAGCGGTCATCTAGTTCTGGATTCTTTGGTCCACCTAGATCGAAATGCTACATTCCTAATATTTGTTACCTTCTTGTTTATCTTTTGTAGTTTAGGATATGGTAGTTCTAGAAATATAACTCCTCTATTCAAAGGCTTTAAAATACTACTTATCATATTAGTAGTTCCTACTTTTAATATAAATGAGAAAATACTTTATTTTCCACCAATTTTACAGACTTGATGCAGTCAAACTATAACTAGTCTATTATTCCTAAAGAAACCAAGATATTATTTTTAAACTATAAAGAAAATATTAAAGAAAAACTGGTACAAACTCAACTAAGAGGCAAAGGGGAATTTAAGTTGCACACTTTTTAAGCTTGTAGTCAGTCAGTCAGACAGTAAGTACATAAATCAATGAATAAACTGAGAAAATAGAAGGCAAGGACAACTACGTGACTAAAAAGAAATCTATGTTAATAAAAACAGCGCTCAAACATTTATGAGAATTTTTTTTAAAAGAGAAACTCTAATTAACTTAAAAATGAATACATTTATGGGCTGAAAAAGACTGTGAGGCAGAAATGAAAAGTGATTCAACCTAAAGCACTAAGTTAACTGGTGCTCAGAAAACCCCTTGGATGGAAGTTGGCAGGAGGCAGTTTAGGAGGAATTAGTGGTTTCAGAAATTGAAATCTATTGCTATCATCTTCAAAGGGTGATAAATGTCAGGGCTATCAAGTTTATCCAAAAATAGACTTCAAAATTGTAGGCTTAAAAATGTTTTAACTATGTTTCTAATTATGCTGCTAAATTTAAATACTATAGATTTTGTTTGTAAAAAATTAAGATATTCATTTCAGGTTTTACAAAATATTTTATTTACTTCGGACATATCTTTGTTAATTTTGCTAACCAGAAATTTTCCAAAAGAAAATAAATTCCTAAATAAAAATGAATATAGGAAAAATAAAGTTAGGAACTACAGTTTTTGAAAGATGATGGTTTTACCATTTAGTTATTATTCAAACATAGTGAAATAATGAAGAAAAACATCTCTTGATCTTAAAACCCCACATGTCTAGCTTCAATCTTTGTCTTCTATTCACATGCCATTCTGTTCATTCTTAAGAGTCAAAAATAGTAAGGAGAACTACTACGGCAATCCAATAAAAAATTAAATTCCTAAACTAAAGCTGCACATGACCCATATATGTAATTCCCTTGCAGGCATTTACTAGACTCTGTGCTTTAACCTCATGCTGATACTTTGTTTTAGGTGTCCCTCCCATTACCAGCAGTCTTTTGACCCAATTGCAGTGCTCTGGGTTTCAATAGAGGATCTTCACCCATGTTCATTGCAAAGATGTTCATGATTCTTTGGGGGGGGAAAACCAGCTTATATATATTTTAAAAACCCTCAATAATTGATCATTCCTTAAAAGTTAGTTACAATGTGGAATCTGTCACCATATCAATGAACTCTTCATATTCTGTTACACTAAATCCATTGGACTGTATTGTACTCTGAATGGCTCTTTTACCCATGAATGCATTTGTAATTATATATATGGGTCATGTGGAAAATATCAGTTCATTAAGTTATCCAGGTCTACAAATTACTGACAAATTTCATTAGACAATAAAAAAATACATTTTAAAATATCAACATCATCAGAAAAGTCTTTTAGTATCAGAAAACTATCAAGATTAAGGTGGTAGAAACAAGTTTTCTAAAATTCTACTTTTCACTTGAAAGTTTTACTCTCACAATTGGCAACAAATACTGTCAGTGGTTCTCCTTGAAGTGAGAAGCTCACTCATTTTTCAAGAAAACGTCTGCTAAATTCCTAAGTCTAGAAAACAACAGCTAAGTTGTTCTTTCAAGTAAAAATGGTGTTACATGAAAAAAAGTGACTAAGTAAGCTCACAACTCAACTGCATAAGTGCCTTTTCTCAATGCAACCATCATTCTTCAGTATGCAGCAAAAGTGCTTTATGTGTACTTCCCATTTTGTCACTCAGAAAATAAAAAGACAGGTAATACAGGGTTGAGAAACTGGTTTTCTTTATATATTATGAATTCATGAGTGGGAGAGGTAGAACTCAGTGATTACTAATGTAGTTTGATGCCACTGCTTTAACTCATGCAAAGGCACCAGCAGTTTTATTCATCATTGCTTCTGCATCAGCAGTGCAAATGTCAACACAGTGAAAAAGGCAAATAACATCTTGGTACTATTATGAAAATTATTTTGATATCCTAGACTCCCTAAAGAAAAGGTCTTGTAGAGCCCCAGGATTCTGCATAACACTGTTTGAGGACCACTGGCTTAGATAATTCAAGAAATACAGAATCTTCATAGAACAGGAAATATTTTATTGTTCTCCTTGAAAAGAAAATTCACAATGACTATAGCTTTATACCTTCCTGCTATTCATGAGGCAGAAGTGAAGATTCGAGAGCATTCTAAAATAAAGAGGCATATAAAGGGGGAAAAAGGAATTCTTAGACAAGCCTCTGAAAGATGTTAAATTTGGTCAAGTGCTTAATCCCAACAATGAAATTCACAAGGAAATACTTCATTTAACAAAGAGCTTGCATATTTTCTACTAGAGTAAAAACTACTTGGGATTAGATTATACACATGTCATATTATTATTATTATTGTTATCAATTTCTTACCTTAGCTCTTGAGGAACTGACATTTTCCATATTTTCAATGCTGCAGATACAATTCTGTGAAACTTTCCGGCAAGCCACTCTGATATAGTCCCAGAAGCTACGAGGACTCTCATAACCAAACCAGGTTATTTGACCTTCAGGGGACAAATTGTAATACCAAATAAAAGTAAAAGAAAAACTAGACCAGAAAATTCAAAATGCAAGAACAATAAAATTCTGGGAAATAAAGGATAACAGTGTGCTATATAATAGAAAGGGTATTAATGTAGATGTCAAAGGGCCCTAAAACTAATCCTGTTACTCCTTTAATTAGTTGTGTTACTTTGGGTGATTTATTTAATGGTTCTAGATAACAGTTTTCTCAACAATAAAATCAAAATGAAAAAAAGGCAGGGGAGCTAGACTCTAAAAGACCTCTTGCAGTTTAATATCCAGTTATTCAAATTTAGTCTTTGTAATAACATATAGAAAATGTTCCTTCTGGTTCTAGCTAAGCATCAATTTAAATGTTACCAGATGCACTCTAAGGTTGTTTCTCCACTTCGAAAAATAGAAGAAGAAAGAATAACACAACCCTTTCCCTCTTCTTCATAGGAATACTTTAAATAAATGAAGCAATGTATGGTCTATTCTGTAAGTAAATATAAGCAATTAGCATCCTACATTCACTGATCATTCACAATGTTCTACCCAAACATTCTCACCTATCCTTAGTCATAAAGCTCTTTTCACCAACCCATCAAAAACTCCTTGCATTTACCACTTTAATCTTTTAGGTTTGGAAAACTATGAGTCTGCTCATGACTAAATGCTCTATTATGTACATTTTCCATTAGTATCAATATTCTATGGAGGACTTGGAGTATTAGGAACAAGGGAAACTTTTTGTACTTTTAGTATTTTAAAATGGGATAGGAGAGCCACATTAATACATTCTCTAGTTCTCTGGGATGATTAGTATTACCTGCGGGAATTGATTAATTTTAATGTAGTAATATTTGCTTTTATATTTTTCAATCTAGGCGTCTTCATTTCGAATTTATCTTCCCTCCTCAGAAATAGCTTCTCTCTAGTAACATCAAAAAGTGTCCCTTCAGCAATCACCATTTTAGGAGCAATGTCTGAGATGATATTTATTTGAGTGGTTCACAACCATAGCAGCACATTCAGAATAATTGAGCTGCTTTAAAGAAATACTCAGAAATGGATTTTATCCTAGATTAAATCTCTAGGAGATATCAGAATCTCTAGGAGAGGGCCCATGCACTGCTATTTCTAAAAAGTTCCCTTGGTATTTGTAATGATTTACTTATGATTAATCAACCAACAGAAATCCTATATATCATGATGAGTAACTCCTATTCATTATTCAGGATGGTTTAAAGGCCACCTCTTCCAGGAAAATATCCCTGATCTCCACAGCGGGTTAGTCCCTTTCTATGTGCTGCCCTAGTACCACAGTGCCTCGTGTGTTTACTTATTTCTATCACACTTTATTATAATCAGCTATTTACTTGATTGTCTCACACAATAGTGGTGAGATCACTAGGAAGGGATTGCATCTTATTTGTCTTTAAGTCAATCTCCAGCAATTAACATAGTGTCTGGCTCAAGTAAAAATGGTGTACCATGAAAAAAGGGACTAGGTCAGCTCATAAGGCAATAAATTTTTGTTGAATATTCAATAAGTATTTGTTGAACAAATGAATTGTTAAATTAGCACAAAACAGATCACCTTATATGCAGTGCACAAACTAGAGTTTTTTCCTTTAAATAAATTTCTTTTTATACCAGCTTCAATAGAAATCTGGTATTAAGGTATCTGCCTACTAGTTTATACATATCAAATACTCTGGTCAAATATATTTACCTTTGTGTATATAAACAAAAACACAAAAACATCAGTACATCCTTACTTAAATATTTAAATAATTCTATGTCCCTTAAAAATTAAACCTTATTACTTTCAAATAGAAACTTACAGGAATATTTATAATCTCCCTCCTTCCTCTCAATTTCTCCCTATCACTTTCCTTTGACCTCAGTTAATAAAGTTCCTGGTACATACCTCAATATAGTTTGTCTTTAGGGAATTTTTCATGTCATCAATTTGTTAGTCACTTGGAGGGGAAGCAGAATGGTTGGTGGTTAAGAGCATGCGCTTTTGAGTCAGGTGGACCAAAACTGGAATCTTACATCATTTTCTAGTTACATGATCTTGCACAAATGACATAACTTCACCTGTTTAGTTCTATAAGGCTGAGCTTCTTGTTGTTAAGTTGAGAATAATAGTAGTATCTACCTGATAGTACTGTTATGAGGATTAGATAACACAAGTACAGCAATTAGCCCAGAACCTAATACATATTAAGTACTCAATAAGCACTCAATAAATTTGAGTACTCATTATTACTACAGTTATTACTATTATCATACAATAGTTAAGGGAACCAAAACCAAGCTTTCCTTGGACCACATAACAAAGTGAGGATGAGATGCAAATTTAAGTTTTTCCAATTACTTCCTTACAATATAGAGAAGTCTTTAAAAGTTACTCCTTAAACCAACATTTTTCCTTATCTACCACTCTAAATTTACCTCCCCAAAATCTAATCTCAACTAATTTTCCTCACCTCCTATTATTTGAGATCATTCCATAATTTCAAAAGAAAAGACACAACTCACAGACTTCCCTCAAGAAATAACACTTTTGTTTGCGAGTACTATACACTGGCAGGGATCTGAAAGGAAGACAGCATCATGAGGTTTCTCTGGGGACTTTAAACCCTTCTAAAGAGACAGTACAGGAAACAGAAGTCAGAGAAATGGGCAAGGAAAAAGGCAACACTAACCAGTGGCATGGTATGCTTTTCTATAATGCTATTTTTTTTAAGGCAAACCCAGGACCTCATACATGGGAGGCAGATGCACAACCACTTGAGCTACATCTGCTCCTCTCTGCAATGCTATTTTTAAAACTTGTCATAAGTTTCACATGGCTAAGGAGAATAATTTATAAGTTTCATAGTAGAGCTAAAGGAAAACAAAAGAGTGTAACAAAGCCCCGTTTTAAAGGAGAGGAAACAAAAATACCAAAAAAACTAATCGAGACTTGCGTTAAACAAAATCAGTGGTTACTAAATTCTTCACACTCCTGCTATAGGTAGGTAGTGCTATCTACAAGGCTTTTATCCAAATGGCAATGGCAAGGTTACCCAAATTACAAACTGAGAAACTATACATTTAATAGAATGGCATTATATCATGACTTGCAGAGGCTTAAACAAACTAGTTAATATCTTTACAACATCTACTCAACAAAGTGACATAAGGATGACTTGGCTTGATTCTGCCTTCCTCCCTTTTCCATGTGTCTCATTTCCAAGGTGAAGTTCTTAATTCAAAAGACAGAGTTTTCCACATTCAGAAGGATCTGCTTTGATTAAGAGAAAGTGCAACCACCACACCAGGGAGCCAAGAGTGCCTACAACTGAAAGCAGGAGAATTGCATCCAGCATCCATGTGGAATCTAAGCCCCCTCTTGATATAGATGTGGAATGGACACAACCATTCTAAGGTCCACAGGATGGAGGAATAGAGTATGGATTAGAGTGGAGTTACTGATATTCTATTCATGAACTATTGTGATTAGTAATGAAGAAAATGTGGCATTGGTGTGGAGAAAGTGGCCATGGTGGCTGCTGGGGGTAGGGAGTGGGAGAGATGTGATGTGGGTGTTTTCGGGACTTGGAGTTGTCCTGGGTGGTGCTGCAGGGACAGTTACCGGACATGGTAGGTCCTCCCATGGCCCACTGGGTGGATTGTGGGAGAGTGTGGGCTATGATGTGGACCACTGACCATGAGGTACAGCGGTGCTCAGAGATGTATTCACCAAATGCAATGAATGTCTCACGATGATGGAGGAGGTTGTTGTTATGGGGGGAGGAGTGGGGTGAGGGGGATGGGGGGTATATGGGGATCTCATATTTTTTGAATGTAACATTAAAAAAATAAAGACAAAAAAATTAATTAATTAATTAATTAAGAGAAAGTAGATTCCCTTGTAATAACCTCCAAACAAGCGTTCATGTAAACTGTCTATATATAATTATATTTAAACAATTAAATAAATTCTGTATCTACAAAAAAAGTTAGATTTAGCTAAAAATAATCAATAAAAGTGTTCACCTGGTTATTTGGGAACCAGTTATTCAAACATCACTTTTGATTGCACAGACATTAACTACTAGCAAAAGATGTCCTTGGGCTATTTGGCTATAACCAATATTTAACAGGAGTATTAAAAAAACAAAGCTACTAGCTAATCATGCCTTTAAAATAAGTACTTAAGTAAGAAATAGTCACTCCTAACATATTTTCATTTCCTCTAAAAGTAACCACAAAAGCAAATCACATAGCAAGAAACTGACTAGTCTATAGCTTAGATAAATTTTATTCCAGATAAGAAAGATGCTATCACTAATTCTCTTGTAAAATACCCTGATGATCAGTAGGATAGTACTACACTTTCAGTGGTAAATATTCTTCAAAGTTGACTTTTTATCAATGACAAAGTCAAATAAGCTTTTCAGAACTTAACCCCATCAATCCAACTCATTTTTTTAAGCACAGAATACGTGGTGATAACTCTGTCCAACTAAATGGCAATTTGCTACTGACCAGCTATGTGAAGTAAGTCTTTTGCACTAAATTGCCTCATTTTCAGCACCAAAAAAGATGGTTCTGATTTCTAAGGTCCACAGCTAATCTAAAATTATTCTTCTATGTTCTTCAAGTTAGACATTTAGTCACTTCTTGCAAAATGTCTGTTTTACTTATATCTTATTTAATGGCCAGAATGAAATCTTCTAAAAACAGGAACTAAATTTTCTAAAGTGGTTCTCTACGAAGCAGTGACTAATGACATCATCTTTTGATAAAGTAATATAAAATATAAATGAATATATTAAGTGACTTCTTTATCTTTGTGCTTAGTTATGAAAAACTTATTTTACAAAGTGAAATTCCCTTAGTGTTACCTCACCAAGCTGACAATATCAACAACTATTACCTTGGGTAGGCTATTCTCCTAGAGAAGCAACAGAAGGCAAGAAGGTTACCCTAAATTTTAATAAACCACTTCTACCACTGTAGAAGTTTTCAGGTACTTAAAGGAAGCTGGCTAATTATGGATTTATTGCTGCCACTACATTAACACTGAGAGATTCGACTTTAAATTTTGTAGGAACAGTGTCAAATTTCCTAAGACTAATTTATAATAGATATTTTAGTATTTTCCAGTATCTTTTTACTTAACAGAGAAAATTCCCATTTCTGCAGGAGCTCAAATCTGTCCTTTTCTCTTTAAGTACTATTATTAACTGAGGTTTATATTTATTGGACCACCCAGCTTTGAAGGTAAAGTATGACCTTATTAATTTTCTAACTGAGGTATCACATTAATGATCTTAAACAGGAAAGGACAAATTTAAACATGTATAAAAGAACTTTAATTAGTATCTTAAGTTGAATCTGAACAATTCAAGAAAATGAATTTGTACTTAAATTCCTAGCTCTGTAAGTTATTTTTAGGATGCCTTAAGTAAATCATTTAGTGACTATGAATCGCAGTTACCTCATCTGTAAAAATAATTATTATTCTTTGATATTGACAATTTAATGCCCAGTTCTACTTGCAAGGAATTTACCATAAACAAATCTAAATATGTAAAGTATTTACCTATACTATAAATATTAGTTATCTACTCTTCTAAAGTAAAAAGACTAAGATAAGCAGGCTTATAAAAATCTGAAAATTGAATTTTATTTAATAAACTTTGTATCTCAGTAATTTTATCATCTTTCCAAGTAGAATGCAAAAGTTTTGCCTTTTTCTTCCATCAATGTTATTAGTATAAGATTTTAAATCTTGGCAGAGTGAATTAGAGTACTGAAGGCTGAAAGAAGTCTATATAGAGAGCTATGGACAAATGTGTAACCCTGAAGAACTCAAGTATAATTTGCTCCAGTAATGATTATGATTGTAAGTGGAGAACATGAAACAAAATAAATTGGTAAAAATGATTGCTTGTGAGGATGAGGACTGTGGAAACTAGAGACTTTTATTTTCCATTGCTATCCTTTGTTCTACTGTAATTATTAAAAATGACTATATTTTTCTAATAAAAAATATAATAAAAGGTTAAATCATAATCTCTTAAGGATGAAGGCCCATTGGTGTTTTGCATACAGTAAGAACTCAATAAATTTTTTTGAATAAGTAAATAAGGTATTCATGCAGTCTATGAGAAAGTAAACTAAGGAATATATTACTGATAATGGTTCAAGAGTGGTAAAGCAGTTATTGCTGATAGCAGCCATCTCTGTTTTACTGAATGACTTTGTAAGATTCACACAGCTTCCCTGAACTTCCTGTTCACAGTTAATATGTAACGTTATTACACAGCACTTATAAAATTGAGGATATACTAATAAATCTTATATCATTAAGAGTTAAAATTAAAAGAACATAGATATGCATGATCAATAAAATAGTGATTAAAGCCATAAAAGAAGAGTAAATGGTTTATTATATTGTTTGGTTTTACTATATTACTTTAATTTTTAAAATTAGCATAAGCATAAATGTCCCTTTCGATTAAAAAAAAAAGCTTTGCAAAACCCATGCAATGTACTAAAAAAGATCACTTAACTGATACAGCCCTCCCCAGTAAGTCAATTCCATGCTCCCGTGCAGCTCAGTGGCGGGAGACATCACCAGCAAGAGTACCTTGAAGAGGTATTTGAAGATGAGCCAGCCATCTGCAACTTTGGGAAATCTCTTAAAAAAAATAAACAACAAAAGCACACAGATATTTAAGAAGCCTGTAACCAAGTTTAAAAAATCCCAAGCTGAAGAGCCCAAATAAGATGGCTACACATAATCTTGAAGTAGTAACACTTCTTTTATCTAATAAGTAAAATGAACTCAACAAAAATGACTATGAGCTACACTCAGTAAGGGACTCAAGCTGGTCCCTTGCAGCCTATTCTATTTAGAGAGACTAGAGTATCGATAGGTCACAGGATGAGCAGCAACTGTTCTCTATTTACTTTCACTTCCATCATTCTTTCCAAAATATAATTAACGGATGACAATAGAACTCAAAATAAGGGATATACTGAGTTTTGTAGCTTTGTACCTCAGAGTTTATGACGCTAGTTAGGAAAAGTACTCACTTATTGAACTGTATGGGTCAGGAAACTTTTAACTTAAAAAATATCCATTCCTTTCTTCACTGTTAATTTTTCTAGAAGTTATAAGCAAATATATTTTGAAACAGCAGTTATTTTTTTAAAGAGGAATTAGTTTGTACCTTTTTTTCCCCTGAATGATGAGAATAGCAGTACTTAGAATCAATTAAAATGTTCTTCAGTTTAACCAACACTTAACTAAATGCCTACTCTATGCAAAATACTGTTTTTGTTGCTACAGCTTCCAATTATTGTTTAACAATCACCAGATGGAAAAGTACTGCAAATTCCTGGTATCTTTTTTGGAAATTCCTAACATAATTACATGGAGAAACTCCAAAGCCAAATTTCTGAATTAACATTCCTCCTCAAAGTTGACATTTCCTTCTCTCATAAGCAAACACTGAAATACCCAATAGGACAAGGCCCCACACCTTTCCAAATATTTATATCATTTATGAAACCAAATAAAAAACCAAAAACAAAGCCAAAAACAAACACCAGTAATCAGTAATAACAGAAAAATGTATATAGCTGTGTTACTGGCCAAATCTGTCTCTCTAGTATTCGTTCTCTATCCTCTTACCTCCATTTGTAACTTTTGGAAAACACATATCCAAAAGGATCTATAATTTGGTACCCTATTTGAAGCCCATACTAGAATATAATATAAAGCCGTGCTACAATTACAATAAAATGAAAATTTCTCAACATGGAAATTCTAACCAGAATAGAATGCTTTTAATAAATTAAGAATATCAATTCTTAATATTTAAACCACATTTACTACCTCTGCTGAAAAACCAGTTCTCTACCTTATTTGCAGTCATTTATAGACTCAAAGGTTAGCAACATAGAAACAATTTCCAAGGAAACCTTATTTAAAGGAATTTCTCTTCCAAAAAAATTGTTAAGTAAGAAACATCATGACCAGATTATGTCATGGCTTAATCAATCCCTGGAATAGAATGGGACACAACTGATGAATCTAGTATAAAACTCTATTTCTAGGTTTAGGCTTTAAAAAAAAACCACCTAGCTGTTATGAATATTATTTTGATCTTGGCTAAGAAACAACATGAAAAAAAGGAAAATAAAAACATTCTCATTTATTTGTAGGCATTAATTGCTTTGATCATAATTTTGTATCTTACTGTAAAGATATAAGATATTAGAAGCTTCCAGACCAAATGACAATCCACTTGATTCTAAATCGCCTGGAGTCAAATTTCAACAACTCTCCTTTCACCGATTGGAAAACAGAGGCCCAGAAAGCCTGCCCAGCCTAGCTCATCTCTGCTCCCTGCAGCCTGTTACGGCTGCGTACATGATCTAACAGATGAAAACGGATCAGTCAGTAGCTTTTCCTGTCATTTGGTTATAAGTTCTCACTGATAGCCTCAGAAATAAGAAAAAAATGGGGTGGGATATATTTTTCATATAAAATTTAAAACTTGACTTGCTTGCTATTAAAAACAAAGGTGGATGGCCAAACTCACATTATTTCTAAGTGGCCAAAGGAATGCGTGTTTATAGAAAAGGTTCTTATTTGCAATATAAATAATCTTTTGTTATAAAATACCTGATGTTCAGAGAAAGTGAAACAGTATTTTACAACTAAGTGGCTTAGAAAAATAGTCAATAAAAGACCAAATAACCCAGGCTTAGAAATTGGTTTGTTCATAAACAAAATTCATTCAATTGTACCATTATAATTATATAATATATAGTTACATTAAGCATTATTTAGTTGGTTTCTGAAACTTCAGCCAAAAGAAACTCCTCTGAAATGGAGATGCAACAGAAAACAAAATACTAAAGATACAGCACTTTCTAACCAAAAAGAATGTCATTTTTAAAAACAAATAAGCAAAAATAAACATGACCCTCATAAACTTTTTATTAACATTTAAGTTGTCCCTCATACAAAAAGGACTACTCATCACTGCTTTAAACAAATGAATAGGCTTTGATGATAAGGCTTAATAGAACTCTCATTCATGAATATGATAATTATTTCCTATTTTCCACATTACCCCTTGTTCCAACTTTAGCTTTCTACTCATTTCTATTCTTTGGATGATTGGACTACATTATCAGGATTGATAAGATTACATAAATGTGAGCAGTTACGTAGATGGCAAACTTTTTTTGCTTAAGCTATATTAATTCTAATTTTTCCTCTTTCTGTGTGTATATATCCACATACACCAAATACATGCAAACACACAGCATCTCTTTCTAATGATGTAGCAGGCATATACCTTTATTTTTAAGTGTGCCAAAATGTACTGAAGAGATGCCTAGATGAATAGATTTGTAAATTGAAGAATATATTTGTAAGGCAAATAATAAAACTGATTATAAACCATCAGATAGTACCTAAGATTTTTCAGAAGTTATTTTTTTAAATGGCAATATCAGATGGAGCATACTCTATTCTGTCCCTAATTATATTTATGAAAGTTCTTGATGCCTGAAATTTTGAATCTTCAAACTTGTATTTATATATGAGGAAAATCATTGGGCAAAGCAATATTTACAATTACAATATGCATTGTCATTCATTAACAATGACAAAGCATTATTTTCTTTTGTATATGTGTACTTCATTTCTTAGTAGGTTCTGAAATCAAAATGTAGTACTGTATATAACTTACCCAAAATATTTTAAGGTTTGCTTTAAATGTCATTTACAAAAACAAAAACAGAAATAAAACACAAATAAAAATATGTCATTTACAGACAAAGAGTAGGCATATTAGAAACAAAGTAGTTTTTCATTGATACAACAATTTAAAAAACAGAGTCCTAAACCATGCAAATCTTTTCAGCTTTAAAAGTTTAATGACTGTAAAGGAAAGAAATTTACAAAGAATTCTAACAAAATTAAAACTTTAGCTTATATGAATGATAACAATTAGTTTAATAAACAAATAATTGACAACTATTAACAGAAATTAAAGTACTACCTTTCATAAAACTAAAATATTTGAATTTATAGGTAATAAGGATAATATAAAAGCAATTTTAAATTGTATCAAATTATATCAGATCCATGGGGTCATTTCAGTTTCTTATAAAACATCAAGAAAGCTATTAGAGCTATTTAAAAGTTTAGAGTATAAATATAGTGATGTACAAATATACATAATTATTAGGCAGTCAAAATTCTGACTAATTAATTCTAATTACTACTTAATCACGGTGTATAAGAGCAAATTATACATTAGAGTAGGAATTTAGCATTAAACTTCTAGTGACATGCAGTGATTTTGTTTTTCTTAAGAAAAAGTGATAATATTAAATAAAGAATTCCAAGATAAGTAATTTGCTGAAATGAGAAAATCAGAAAGATACAGGAACTGAGGTTGTTATAATGCTCTTCAAAAATGAATAAAGTTCATTAAATTATGCAATCTTTTCCCTATTCTATAAGAAATATTTACTCCCATAAATATGCAATATTTAAGCATAAAAATTATCAAAATTGCTGTTGAATTTATGTAACAAAAATTTAACAAGAAATCAACTTTCCATTACTGAAAAGAAAGTTTGACTTGAAAATTGCAAGTACTATAAATTGCTCTATGCTAATTTGAGAAAATCACAAGGCCACATTGGAAATATCCCATTAGTCCTTTGGCATAAACTCAAAGGGCTACAATCACAGATAAATAAACACGAACTAGCAACAGAAAACAGGAATAGCCTCCCTATCTTAAAACAAGAAATTAAATAATATATTCTTGTAACTCTATCATATTAAAAATGACATTCAAAATACCTTAGACAATTTTATCAATAGTACATAATACATAAGCTCTTCCATAATACTTTCTTATATATGGTACTTCTCATCAGAAGCCAAACCTAAACTTTGAATCCTTTGATTTGAAGGGGTTCTGAAAGTGAAGTTCATATAAAATTCACTTGGAAATTTCCCCAGAAATTACAAAGTTTAAAATCACTAATACATTTCACATTCTGTATATAGGCAAATATTTAAATTTGAGGATAAAAATGACTCCTTAAAAATTCCGATTTAAGGACTGTTGTAAACTATGAAAGTCATTTTGTCTAAATCTCCTAAAAAGTTCAACTACTTGAGATATTCTTGCTATTCATCCAGAAATGCCTACACAAATAGAATAATTAAGAGTACTATTTGCAGTCATATGGTTCCAAACAGAAGTAAGTGACCAAGTGTGTGGGGATTGTGTTTTAGAACTTTAGGTATTTAAAATTATATAAAACATTACAAAACCATGACCGAAGAAAATTTTCAGATGTTTCCAAGTAGAAATAACCTCTCAAATGAAAAATGGTAAGTATAAAGTGAAATAATAAACTACCAATAGTAGTCAGATAAGTCAAAAATAACCTTGACTAATATCAAGGAGGAAAAAAGTCATCACTGATTAAAATAAGCTATATAAATACTAGTTTCACACGATATAAATAATTATTCTTTCCTATCCTACAACAATTAAAACAACTCAATCCACAATAGAAACAGACAAGGCCATGAGCAGGAAATTTTTTAAATAAAGAAAAAAAGGAACTACAAAATATATTCAATCTTATTTGCAAATAAATTCAAATTAAAAAAGATAAATGTAAAATACATATAAATAGGGTATTTCCCCTATCAAATTACAGATTAAAAATATTAATAATAATCAATGCTCTGAAAATATAAGAAATATAACAATCACATACATTATTGTTGGTACAACCGTTCTGGTAGACAATATAACAACATACGCTAAATTCAAAAGTATAATCCTTTGATCTCAGTAATTACAATTCTAAGAATTCATTAGGTATTATTTTTATTAGGAAACAATTTCTAAAAAATTAAACAAGAATATAAAGATAAAGATAAATGTTCAGTGACATATAACATCACGGCTATGAAAGGGCAAATTAGGGAAAAATCAGAAGTGAATTAATTACAGTTCATTCAAACAATGGAATTTTATGCAACTGTTAAAAATGGAATGGAAATATATCCAAGAGAATTGAAAACGTATGTGTACACAAATGCTCATAGCAACATTATTCATAATAGCTAAGTATAAAAACAACCCAGGGAAGCGGACTTGGCTCAACAGTTAGAGCTCCACCTACCACATGGGAGGCCCACGGTTCAAACCCTGGGCCTCCTTGACCCATGTGGAGCTGGCCCACATGCAGTGCTGATGCGTGCAAGGATTGCTGTGCCACACAGGGGTGTGCCAAGCAGGGGTGTCCCCTGCATAGGGGAGACCCACACGCAAGGAGTGCGCCCCATAAGGAGAACAGCCCAGCACAAAAGAAAGTTCAGCCTGCCCAGGAGAGGCGCCGCACACATAGAGAGCTGACACAGCAAGATGATGCAACAAAAAGAGACACAGATTCCCCGTGCGGCTGACAAGAATAGATGCGGACACAGAAGAACACACAGTGAATGGACACAGAGAACTGACAACTGGGGGGGGGGGGGGGTGGGAGGAGGGAGAGAAATAAATAAAAATAAATCTTAAAAAAAACAGAAAACAAAAAATCCAAATATCCATCAACTAATGAATGGATAAAAGATGGGGTGTTGTATCCATACAATAGAATATTTTTCCAAAAGTACTGACACATGCTAAAACATGGATGAACCTTGAAAACATTTTAAGTCAAAGAAGCCAGACACAAAAGGCCACATCCTATTATTAGTATATGATTCCACTTTTATGAAATACCCAGAAAAGGCATATGCCACAGAAACAGAAAGTAGATGAGTGGGTGCCAGGGGTGGGGGAGAGGGAGAAATGCAGGGTGACTGCTTCATGGGTATGAGATTTCTTTTTTGGGATTGATGAAAATATTCAGGATTAGATAGTGGCAGTGGCTGCAAAACACTGTATACACTAAAACCACAGAATTGTATACTTGAAAATGGTGAATTTTATATGTATTTTATCTCAATTTTAAAATCCTAAAAGTTAAAATGAAATGGAAGATATAAATATCACCAGGAAAAAATGTCTACAGTACACTAAGGGCAAAAATACACATCATAACAAAGAAAAATGTACATGCTCACATGCATAAACATTTGTAGTATACATATGATGATAGATACACAAACTTGTATCTTGCAGTTATATTCTGGACAGGGATTTTTGATAGTTTTTATCAATACTTCCTACAGTTTCATATTTGAGACTCTTGTCACTTTTATAGGAGAAGGGGAAAAGGGAAGGAAAAGGAAAAAAGTAACTGGTAGCCCAAGTATGTACAGAGAAAGAGGTTAAATGAAGGAATCATGACAGACAGAAGCTTGTTCCTTTTCTTCTCTCTCTTTAAAGATAGACCATTAACTGGAATGCAAAGTCAAGTACTCGATATGGCAGTAATGGAATAAAATTTAAAAGTGAAGAAAGAGGTTTTTCAAAAGGCATCAAAACAAGAAATGAGGGCTACAAACTTAGCAGTAAACAAAGTATCAAATATGGCTTTTATATGAAAAAGATACATGAAGAGTGTGAGAAATTTGAATGATATTAATAAATAAATTTTCAGCTACTAACCTTTTTCTCCATTATTGCTTGAGACCAAGGCTTTTAGATAGATTTTACAATCTAAATAGTTGTTTCTTTACTAAAGAACCTTCATTTTACTATGAAACATTAATATTGAGGTTAGTTTTATTCTCTAAGCAATTTAATACACTAAACTCAATTTATCAGGTATATATAATGTTGGCTGTTTCAAGATTATACTAATTTTCTGAGATACAGAGACTGCTGGGGTTTTCCTAAATTTCCAAGTACATTACTGAAAAGGGTGTTCTTAGAGTGGCCTTGACTATTGTCTAAAAGCCAAACTGCTAACTTTCAGAACCCCTTTCTTATCTCTTGTATCATATTTTGGCCTGAGTATGTATTCTTTTTTTCTCTTTTTTGATGCGCTGTGTTCATATATTACTACAGAAACAATTCAAGACTCATTTTCTGTGCAAACCAAGAATCAAAAGTTGGAAAACCTTCAAAAAGGAACAAAGAAAATTCAAAAGCCAAATGTTAAGGTTTATCTTTACCCATTGTTTCTAACATTGTTTGCACTGCACTTCAAAAGTTGGCCTCATGGGGTGGTTGACTATTTATCCTGTAAGTCAGGAAGAGCTTTGAGGTTCAAGCCAGAGTTCCTGAGCAATGCTTAGGTATCAGAACATTTCAATTAAATTAGAGAAATTCTAAAACATTGAGTCACAGGAGTTTAATTCTTTTTTTTTTAAGAGTATGAACCAAAGTCCCACTATTTTAAAAAATGCAGATTATTACTCTTGTATCAAAGATTTAATTTTTCCATAAATATTAAGAGTGCCTACTATATCTCTCTCACTGTTCCAGATTTGGGATATATCGATGAACAGAACAGACAAAAATTTTTGCTGTGGTGAAGCTTACATTTTAGAGGAGGTGTCAAAGTATAATAAACAATAATCATAAGTAGTAAATCACACAGTATGCTAAATGTTGATTAATGCTTCAAGAAAAACACAGCAAAAGGAAAAGAGGATCAGGAGTACTTAGAGTAGAAGGAAAGAGGTAGGTCGTAACTTAAAGCATGGTGGAAGGGCTAGGCCTCACTGAGTAGTTATAAAGGAGCTAGGAAGTTAACTATTCAAATATCCGGGAAAGTTTTTTCTGTAGAGAGGCAACAGTCAGTGTGAAGGTGCGCTATGTGCAGGAATGTGCCTGGTACAGTCAAGACAAAGCAAAACAGCCAAGAAGACTAGAGCAGTGATTTAAAACAAAAACAATAAAAATGAACCAGCTATACACAAATATAACTGGAAAATATTTTCAGAATCAATGCAAAATCTAAGCTGAACATGAGCCAGCAAGTCCAGTGTTAATGAGGATTACCAGCTTAATTCATAGGAAATTTGAGATAATGTATCATTATATAACCATCCTTTTCATAAGTGATATATTACTACTTGATAGTCTGTGGTTCTCTGTAATACTCAGAAGTTTTCTCATTTTTTTCAGTTATTTTCCACTGTAACTTTACAAACTTTATTATTGTACCTTATCTCCACACCACCTGACTAAAGTTTATAAGATTCTTTCTGACCATTTTACTATTTTAAATATCATAAACTATCCAGTCCACTAGTCTATAAAAATTCAAAGTCTAAGATGGTATTTTAAAGAATTAAATTGTAATTTTCACTTAAGGTACTGGTATGCCTCTTTCCTGTGTTAAGACTTCCCTGACCGAATAAGCAGGAGTGATTATTATTCACTCATTTGTGCTACATCATGCTCATCAGTATTATCATGATGCTGACACTACTGTACATCATTACTTCCTCTTACTGCACCCTTCTTCTGCTCCTACCCCCACATTGAGTTTCATGTGAAAACATAACATTTTAATTTATGTTATCTAGCCCAGGATCTAGAAAAGTTGCTGCAAAAGAGAATTAGTTGGATAAAGACAAATGGTATATGTACATGCCGAAAAGAAGAGGGGGAAAAAGGAAAGTAAAAATAGTAAAAAAGAGGAAGGCAATTGTAAAGTGGTAAATTTAAGGCATTTGCTCCAGAAAAAGAATAGGGAACTCAAGTTATGACTCATTTCTAAAGCAGAGGTAAAGTAGGAGTTATATTTAGTCAAGAACAATGTGGCACGATGATGGTAAACGAAGGTCCTTGGTGCTTCTCTTTTTACTGTGTTCTATGACACCTTGTCCTTGCTTCCTAAAGTTACTGGGGATCAAGGAGTGGGAACTTCATGTATTATAATAAAAAAGTGGGATTCTCCCCATTTAAAATGTTTTTGATCAGAAAGCAACAACATTGGGGGGGGGTAAAATTTTTTTAACTTATTTCCAAGTAAAATTCACTGTTGATATACAGTCTGTAACTTTTAACAAATGCAGACAGTTGTGTAACAAAGAGCACAAGAAACACCCCCAAAAAAGTCCTTCATGCTGATTCTACATAATCAACCCTCACTCCTAATCCCTGGTAACCACTGAACAATGCACTGAAACTAGTTTGGCTTATTCTAGAGCATTATATAAATAAAGCAATACCGTATCTAATCTTTTGAGTCTTGCTTCTCTTACTTATTAGCATAATGCATTTGAGAATCACCCGTGTTTCTGAGTGTAGAATTAATTCTTTCCCTTTTACTGCTGAGTTTGTCTATTGCATGGATGTACCACATTGGCTTATGCATTTATCAGTTGAAAGGCATTTCTTGGGTTGTTTCAAGTTTTTGACAATTGTGAATAAAGCTGCTATAAGTAGATTTTTAAGTAAACATACATTTTGATTTCTCGTGGGTAAATATCTACAGGGGAGTCTTGGGCAATATGATAAGTGTATATTTAACTTCGAAAGAAACTGACAAACTGATTTCCAAAAAGGCTGTACCATTTTGCATTCCAACATGCAATGTGTGGAAGTTCCAACTGTTCTGTATCCTTACCAGAACTTGGTATAGGTGTGTAGTGATACTTCATTGTGGAGCTAATTTGAATTTATATACTGACGACGAGCATCTTTTCATGTGTTTACCTGCCATCTATATATATATTTTTATTCAGGTGTCTGTTCAAATCTTTTGACCATTTTTTAACTGAGTTGGCTGTTTTCAAACTATTGAGTTTTAAGAGGTCTTTGACAAATATAAGATTTACAAATATTTCCCCCATTCTGTGGATTATTTTTTCATTCTCTTAACAATATCTTTCAGAGAACAAAACATTTTAATTTTGATGAGGTCCAAGTTACCAATTTTTGTTATGGATTGTGCTTTTGTTGTTGTATCTAAGGTCTCTTGGTCTAACTTAAAGTAATAAAGATGTTCTATATTGTCTTTTAAGATTTTTTTCCTTTAACATTTTACATTTAGGCCTATGATCCATTTTGATTTGACTGTTGCAAATGGTGTGAAGTATGGGTTGAGGTTTATTATTTTACATAAAGGTATCCAAATATTCCAATACTATTTATTGAAAAAGACGCTCTCTCCATTTAATAGTCTTTGCACCTTTGTGAAAAAACATCAGGCATATCTGGGAGGGTCTATCTCTGGACCCTATTCAGTTCTATTGATCTAATATATGTAGATACTTTCATCAATATCATAATGTCCTGATTATAGTAGCTTTACAGTAAGTCAAAGTTAGATGTTTTTTCTTTGTGAAATTGTCTTACCTATTCTAGTTACTTTGCTTAGTCATGTAATTTGAGAATCACGTTATCGATATCTACCAAAAAAGTGCATCATAAAAATTAGGTAGGTCTCAGTTTTCCTTGTTCAAAGATTTTTAACAACTAATTTATCCTGTTTTATAGGTACAGAAATATTCAGGTCATACATTTCTTATTTTTCTTTTTTAAAAGGAGGCTTATTGAGATATATTCACATACCATACAATTCATCGACAGTGGAAAATCAAAGGCTTTTAGTATATTCACAAAATAGAGTATACATAAACACAGTCAATTTTTGAACATTTTCATTACTCGAAAAAGAAAAACCCCATTCTCCTTAGCAGTAACCTCTCAATCCCTCTGCCTTCCCCTAACCAACATAATCACTAACCTATTTCTGTCTCTAGAGATTCATATTTACATTGAATATAAATGGAATCATACAATATGTAGTACTTTGTGTCTGGTTTCTTTAACAAAGTGTAATTTTTAAAAATCATTGTAATATTTATTTAAAGAAGTTGCAAGTTTACAGAAAAATGATGTTAAAAAATACAGCATTCCTGTATTCCCCCATTGTTGACACTTTGTGTTAGTGTGATACCTTTGTTACAACTGATGAAAGAATATTAAAATAGTACTATTAACTATACATATATTTTTTAAAGATTTACTTTATTTCTCTCTCCTCCCCCCCCGAACCCCTCGCCATTGTCTGCTCTCTTGTGTCCATTCGCTGTGTTCTTCTGTGTCTGCTTGCATTCTCGGCAACACTGGGAGTCTATATTTTTTCGTTGCGTCATCTTGCATCATCTCTACATGTATGCGGTGCCACTCCTGGGTGGGCTGCACTTTTCATGCAGTATGACTCTCCTTGCACGTGTGGCTCCCTTATGAGGGGAACACCCTTCCATGGCATGGTATTCCTTGCACACAGCAACACTGTGCGTGGGCCAGCTCACCACATGGGCCTGGAGGCACTGGGTTTGAACCCTGGACCTCCTATATAGTAGGTGAATGCTCTATCAGGTGAGTCACATAGCTTCCCAAAATAGTACTATTAACTATAGACCACAGTTTACATTAGGTGTATTTTTCCTTATGTACCACCCTATTTTTAACACTTTGTATTCATATCATACATTTTTTAAAATTCATGAAAGAACATTCTTATATTTGTACTGTTAACCCCAGTCCATCGCCTACAATAGGGTATACTGTGTTATACAGGCCAATGTTTTATCTTCTTTCATTTTAGAAAGTTCATTCATTCATACATGACCCAAAACATCTTTCAACCACATTCACACACATAATCCAGCACTGTTCACAATAATGTGCTACCATCACCACCATCCATTTCCAACCTTTACAATCAACTCATATAAAAATTCTGTACAAATTAAGCATCAGCTACCCATTCTCTATCCCCAATCTATCCCCTAATAAACTATATTCTAGATTTGAATTCTATAAGTTTTGTTAGGATAATTAGCTCATATCATTGAGATCATACAATATTTGTCCTTTTCTCTCTGGCTTATTTCACTCAGCACAATGTCCTGAAGTTTTCTTTCTTGTCGCACACATCAGGACTTCATTGCTTTTTACAGTCAATAATATTCCATGTATGGACACGCCACATTTTGTTTATCCATCCATCGGCTGATGGATATTTGAGTTACTTGCATCTTTCGGCAATTGTTAATGATGTCACCATGAACATTAGGGTGCAAATATCTCCTTGAGTTCCTGCTTTCAATTCTTTTGGGGTATATACCTTAGTACCTGGATTGCTGGGTCATATGGGAATTCTATATTTAGATTCCTGATGCAAGTGCCAAGTTGTCTTCCACAGCAGCTGCACCATTTTACATTCCCATTTTACTGCAGATAGATAGATAGAGAATGAGTGTTCCTATTTCTCTGCATCTTCTCCAACACTTGAAATTTTTTTGTTATTTTTTTTAATAGTAGCTTTCTAGTAGGGGTAAAGTAATATCTCATTGTAGTTTTGATTTGTATATCCCTAAAAGCTAATATTGTTGATCATGTTTTCAGGTGTTTTTTAACCATTTGCATATTCTCTTTGGAGAAATGTCTACTAAAGTGTTTTGCCCATCTTTTAATAGGGTTGTCTTTTTTTTTTTTTTAAGATTTATTTTTTATTTATTTCTCTCCCCTTCCCCACCTCTTCCCCCCAGTTGTCTGCTCTCTGTGTCCATTTGCTGTGTGTTCTTCTGTGTCCACTTGTATTCTTGTCGGCGGCACCCAGAATCTGTGTCTCGTTTTTGTTGCATCATCTTGCTGCATCAGTTCTCTGTGTGTGCAGTGCCATTCCTGGGCAGGCTGCACTCCTCTTGCGCAGGGCAGCTTTCCTTACAGGGTGCACTCCCTGCGTATGGGGCTCTCCTACACATCACTTGGGTCAGGAGGCCCTGGGTTTGAATCTTGGACCTCCCATGTAGTAGGCAGATACCCTATCCGTTGGGCCAACTCTGCTTCCCTGTTTGTCATTTTATTGTTGAGTTGTAGGCTTTCTTTATATACTCTGGATATTAAACCCTAATTGGATATGTAATTTCCAAATATTATCTCCCATTGAGTAGGTTGTCTTTTCACTTTTCACCTGGCTCTTCTAATTATGTCTTTGGTCCATTATGAGTTAATTTTTATATAAGATGTAAGATAGGGATTCTCTTTCATTCTTTTGGATACAGATTTCCACTTCTCCCAGCACCACTTGTGGAAGATGATATTCTTTCTCAACAGAGTGGACTTGACAGCCTTGTGAAAAATGAACTGGTGATAGGTGTGTGGGTCTGTATCTGAACTCTCAATTCAATTCCAATTATCAATAGATCTATCTTTATGCCTGCACCATACTGTTTTGACCACTGTAACTAAATATTATGCTTGAAAGTCAGGAAATGTGAGTCTTCCAATTTCATTCTCTTTTTTTCCAGGTTATTTTTGGCTATTCAGGGCCCCTTACTCTTCCAAGTAATTTTGATAATTGGCATCTCCATTTCTACCAAGTAGGTTGTTGGAAGTTTGATTGGAATTGCATTGAATCTGTATATAATTTGGGGTAGAATTGACATCTTAATGATATTTATTCTTCCAATCCATGAACATGGAATGTCCTTCCATTTATTTAGGCCTTCTTTGATTTCTTTTAGCAATATTTTGTAGTTTTCTACACAGCACATGCTTCACATCCTTGGTTATATTTATTCCTATATATTTCATTTTTTACTTGCTATTAGAAATGGAATCTTTTTTCCTAATCTCTTCCTTAGCTTGCTCATTACTAATGTATAGAAGCATTACGATACATTAGTAATGTATCTTGTACCTTGCCGCTTGGCTGAATTTATTAGTTCTCCTAGCTTTACTGCAGATTTTTCAAAACTTTCTATATATAGGATCATGTCATCTGTAAATAGTAAATTTTACTTCTTTCTTTGCAATTCGGATGTGTTTCATTTCTTTTTCTTTTCTTTTTCATTTCTTCTCTGTCTAGAATTTGCAGAACAATGATGAATAACAGTGGTGACAGTTGGCATCCTTGTCTGGTTCCAGAACTCAGAGGGAAAGCTTTAAGTCTTTCACCAATGAGTATGATTTTAGCTGTAGGTTGTTCATATATGCCCTTTCAAAATGTTTTTTTCAAGAAAGGATGCCGAATTTTGTCAAATGGCCTTCTCTGCATCAGTTGAGATGATCAAGTGTTTTTATCCCCTTCATTTTGTTGATGTAGCATATTACATTAATTGGTTTTCTTATAATGACCCATCCTTGCATACCTGGGATAAAACCCACTTGATCATTATATAAAATTCTTTTGATGTGCTGTTGGATTTGATTTGCAAGTATTTTGTTGAGAATTTTCACATCTATGTTCCATCAGAGAAATTGGTCTCTGATAGTCTTTCCTTGTAGTATATTTACCTGACTCTGGTATTAGAGTGATGTTGGCCTAATAGAATGAGTTATGTAGTGTTCACTCCTCTTCGATTTTTCAGAAGAGTTTCAACAGGATTGGTACTAATTTTTCTTGGATGATTGTTAGAATGCCATGTAGTCCCGTGGTTTTCTTTGCTGGGAGGTTTTTGATGACTGATTCAGTCTTTTTACTTATAATTATTCTGTTATGGTTTTCTGTTTCTTCTAGAATCAGTCTGGACTGTTTATGTATTTCTAGGATGTCTATTACTGTTTATTGAGTACTGTTTCCATCCTATTTCTATGTTTCCTAAGATTTTCTATTTTAATCTCTCTCTCTCTCTCTCTCAGAGTTCATCTTTTCAGATAACAAGTGAGTCATTTGTGCAGAAGGAAGTTTTGAACAAATCTTCTAAATTTGAAAATTCATAATTTCAAAGAACAATCATCATTTTTATAGCATCTACTTTGAATTTATCAAAGAGAAAACTAAGAGTCCTATCTTGTTACTAAATACAACAAATGTCAGGCCATAGCTGAGAAAATATCTTACATTGGTTAAGTTACAATAACAAGTTCAGGTTATTTCCATAAATGATTAACTATTTAAATTACTTTTAAAAATGTAGTCCCAACTACATTTTGGTTTTTCCTTAAGAGAAAGGAAATGGGAAGGAAGAAGTAAATGGAAAAATTTGGCACAAGATTATAGGCAGAGTAACAAGGCTGTGCATTCAGTATATGATTTTGGTCACTTTTTACAATGTGATACGTTATTTTCTTAAATCAGCTATAATAAAAGCCTATAATAAAAAAGTCTATTATATTTTATATAATAAAAATATAAGCCCATAAAAAAAGACAGTGCTAAACCTCTAAATCAAAACAAATTTGATAAAATACTCATTTTCAAGTTTTTAAATGTATGCAATTCTAATTATAAATTGTCTATAATATATATACATGTTTTCATAGACTAACAGTACAAAAACACATAGATATCTCCATTTATGCTTTCAGTGCTCTGAAAGCACTGCATAGATCTTCCATTAGCTTCATAAATATTCTACAAAGGCACAGACAAAGGTACTGTACCTTTTGGAATCTATCTAAATTTTAAAGAAAATAAAAACTCAGCAGCACTTTATAAAACAGAATGGATATCAACCCCTTCCTTTCTTGCTTTTTGCATCAGTTGTTTGAAAAACACTAAAAGCTGACATGGGAGGTTCTACATATTGTCTAAGAGTTTGGTTTTCTAATTTTAGCTTCAGATTTTCTTCTTTAACTGCATCTATTCTTGCTGAGACATTTTCAAGTGCTTGTTGGAGTTCCAACACTTGATTACTAAGTCCTGTTTTTCCCTCCAGTTCCAGCAGATATTCGGCATCGCAGGCATCCATGCCAGCATTTATTATCTTGGAAAACAAACATTTTGCTCCCCAGATACAAAACCTTTAATGAATGGTTTGAGGTGTCAGGAGAGGAAAATGTAGGTAGGACACCTCAATCTGGGGCACTTGGATCAAAATGCTAGTGTGATGTTTAGGCTAATGTGTTGACTCAGCCAAGTAACTGAATATCTACAATCAACCAAGTAGACTGCTGTCAACAATGAGTGACATTTTATCCAATCAACTGAAAGCCTTAAAAGGGGAAGTGATTTCAGTATTCAGAGAGAATAACCCAGCTTGTCTAAATTCATAAAGGGCCTTAACTGGATCTTCATCAGAGTCCCTGTTTTGCAACCTGCCTGTGGAACCTGGACTTGTGCATTCCCATGGTCACATGAGAGAATTTTATAAAATCTCATACCATTTACAGATATCTCCTTTTGATTCTGTTTCCCTAGGGAACCTTGATTAAAACAGCTTGGTATAAGGAATTGTTCTTGAGGAACGGAATCTTAAACATTGGATTCCTGAAGTGGTGCTAGGGGTCTTGCAGTTGGCTCTCTATTCTAATTGGACTCAAGGGTCCTAACGACTCCCTTTCCAATAATGAAGAGGCAGCTACAGTCCATGGAGTGGGTTAGCAATGGAGATATCAAAATATCATCACTGGATTCCCCTACTTCCACGCTTGTAAGAAGCATGGATCTGTGTGAGTGTTTTCAACACTGTAACAGAGTTTTGTGGAGTCAAAAGGTACAGTGGTATTGGCTGGCTCCTCCCAATACTCTGGATACAGTTACAAAAGAAAGGGATGAGCTAAAGTCTTCAAATTTGCAACTTCAATGCCATATAAATGATGTGAAAATTTCTATGTTTTTCCTGCAGCCACAGGATTGAGATCTCTGAAAACCAGACTTAGACCCTCATTGCACAAATGGAAACAAAAATCTCAATCTCACAGGGTGTCTGCTGTTAAGGTGACTTTCCACTGATTGGAAGACATATGGGATGATGATGGTATCACTGGGGACACTGGAATCCTAAATTCTGAGACTTTGCCAGATAAACCCGTGATAACCAGACCTGTGGGGACCACACTTTGTCAACCTTGTATCACACAGCCTCCAGTCTGCCCCATGAGTCCTGAACTCCTTCCAGCCCTGAGGTGGGTACCAGGCAAACTAAAGCCTGCACTGCCCAGCCTCTGGCCTGCCTCAGGAACTCTGGACCTTCTCCCAGCCCTGAGGCAGGTACCAGACAAACTCCAGCATTCACTGCCCAACCTCCATCCTGCCCTGAGGAATCTGCCTTCCAACCCCTGCCTGAAGAGATTAATCCTGTTTTACGAGATGAATATGCAAAGGAATGCCCTCAGGTCAGTAGCTTGCAAGGCATTTCTAATCCTTCTCTTTACCCACCAGCACCACCCCTCTTTTCTTTGAGATCTATTACTAGACTAAAAACTCAATGAGCCCCCAAAGGGGAAGTATTAATACAAAGGATGATTCATGAGGAAATACGCTATACTCTACAAGAATGGCATGAGTTTTCCAACTCATATAGACAGAAATCAGGGGAATATGTGTAGGAATGGATACTAAGGGTATGGGAAAATGGTGGAAAGAATATAAAGTTGAATCAGGCTGAATTTATTGATATAGGCCCACTAAGCAGAAATTCTACATTCAATGCTGTAGCTTGAAGAGTTGGAAAGGGCTCTAACTGTTTGGGTGGCTGACTGAAACATGGACCAAAAGATGGCCTAGCATGTCTGAGGTATAGATGCCAGATTTGCCCTGGTATACAGAAGGAATTCAAGGGCTTAGAGAGACTGGAATGCTAGACCTGCCCACCCACCCAGGAATGTCCAGAGGACACACCTTTAACCAGGACTATTGAGGTATAAATTTGTAAGACTAACTCCATCTTCCATGAAGAGATCCATGGTTGCTGTTGTGTGCAGTCCATATATTACTGTAGGGAGGGCTGTAATGGAATTAGAGTCCTTAAACTTTATGAGGTTGATTGGATCTAGGGCCTGTAAAGGTCAAGTATCAGCACTTAGTCGTCAAAGACAAGGTGGACCACAATTAAAGGCAGACTCAGTGTAGCAATCAAAATACTCTCAGTCACACAGAGTTACGGCATTGGCTAATAGATCATGGGGTACCTAGAAGTGAAATAGATGGGCAGCCTACTAAATTCCTTCTGGATCTGTATAAGCAGAAGAGTTCTAGATCTAGTGAACAAAAACCCTAACTCAAATTACAGACATAGAGAATCATGGCCCCTTAAACAATTTCCAGACTTGAGCAATTTCACAGACCCAGAACCCCTTGAATGAAAAAAGGGTCAGGTCCCCTTGGGGAAGGATCCCATTAAACTGCCAAAAATTTATGCTGTTAATTCTTCCTCCCAGCTTTCCCCAAGGAGACCTACGACCTTTTCCCAGAGTAACTGTGCAATGGAGAAAAGGAAATGATCAGACATTTTGGGATTATTAGACACTGGCTCAGAAGTGACACGAATTCCAGTAGACCCAAAATGTCACTATGCTCCACCAGTCAAAGGAGGGGCTTATGGAGGTCAGGTGATTGATGGAGTTTTAGCTCAGATCCGTCTCACATTGGGTCAAGTGGGTCCCTGGATGCATTCTGTGGTTATTTCCCCAGTTCCAGAATGGATAATTGGAATAGACATACTCTATAACTGACAGAATCCCCACATTGGATCCCTGACTTGTGGAGTGAGGGCTATTATGGTAGGAAAGCCAGTGGAAGCCACTCTAATTGCCCAGCCTAGCAAAATACTAAATCAAAAACAATACCAGATTCCTGGCGGGATTGCAGAGATTAGTGCCACCATCAAGGATATGAAGGATGCAGGGGTGCTGATTCCCACTACAACCCCATTCACACTCCTATTTGGCCTGTGAAGAAAACAGATGGATCTTGGAGGATGACGTAGATTACTGTAAACTTAACCAGGTGGTGACTTGAATTACAGCTGCTGTCCCAGATATGGTATTTTTGCTTGAGCAAATCAAAACATTACCTGGTACCTTGTATGCAGTTTTTGATCTGACAAATGATTTTTTCTCAATTGCCATTAGTAAAGATCACCAGAAACAGTTTTCTTTCATTGGCAAGGCCAGGAGTATGCCTTCACTGTCCTGCTCAGGGGTATATCAACTCTGCCATAATATTGTTGGCAGGGACCTTGATCGTCTTTCCCTCCCACTAGACATCACACTGGTCCATTATATTGATATCATGTTGAAAGGACCTAATAAGCAAGAATTAGCAAAGACTCTAGACTTATTGGTAAGGCATTTGCATGAGAGAGGATGGGAGATAAATCCAACAAAAATACAGGGGCCTTCCACCTCAGTGAAATTTCTAGGTGTCCAGTGGTGTGGGGCATGTGAGGTATCCCTTCTAAAGTGAAGGATAAGCTGTTGCTTCTTGGCCCCTCCTATGGCCAGAAAATAGGCAAAACACTTACTTGGTCTCTCTGGATTTTGAAGAGAGCATATTCCTTGTTTGGGTGTGTTATTCTAGTCCATTTACCAAGTGACCAGAAAAGCTGCTAGTTTTGATTGGGGATTAGAACAAGAGGAGGCTCTGTGACAAATCCAGGCTGCTGTGCAAGCTGCACTACCACTTGGGCCATATGATCCAGCAGATTCAATGGTGCTGGAAGTTTCAGTGGCAAAGAGATGCTGTTTGGCAGGCCCCTATAGGTGATTCACAATGCAGACCCTTAGGATTTTGGAGCAAAGCCCTGCCACCCTCTGCAGATAACTACTCCCCTTTTGAGAAACAGCTTTTGGTCAGCTACTGGGCCCTAGTGGAGACTGAACACTTAACCATGGGCCATCAAGTTACCATGAGACCTGAGCTGCCTATCATAAGCTGGGTATTGTCTGACCCACCGAACCATAAAGATGAGTGTGCACACAGCACTCCATAATAAAGTGGAAGTGGTATATATGAGATAGAGCTCCAGTGGGTCCTGAAGGCACAAGGAAGTTACATGAGGAAGTGGCCCAAATGCCCATAGTCACCACCCCTGCCATGTTACCTTCTCTTTCCCAGCCCACAGCTTTAGCCTCTTGGGGAGTCCCTTACAATCAGTAGACTGAGGAAGAGAAACTCCAGCCCGGTTTACAGATGGTTCTGCACAATACGCAGGTACCATCCAAAAGTGGACAGCTGCAGCCCCTTTTGGGAACATCCCTGAAGGACAGTGGTGAGGGGAAATCCTCCCAGTGGGCAGAACTTCAAACAGTGCACCTGGCTGTTCATTTTGCTTAGAAAAAAAAAATGGCCAGAGGTGCATTTGTATACTTATTCATAGGTTGCTACAATGGGTTGGTTGGATGGTCAGGGATTGGAAGGAACATGATTGGAAAACTGGTGACAGAGAGATTTGCAGAAGAGGTATGTGGATAGACCTTTCCATGTGGGCAAAAACATGAAAAGAATTGTGTCCCATGTGAATGCTCACCAGAGGGTGACTTCAGCGAGGAAGACTTTAATAATCAAGTGGATAAAATGAGTCACTCTGCCCAAAGCTTAGCCTCTTTCCACAGCCACTCCTGTCATTGCCCAATGGGCTCAAGAACAAAGTGTTCATGGAGGTAGAGATGGAGGTTATGCATGGGTTCAGCAAGATGGACTTCACCTCATCAAGGCTGATTTGGCTACAGCCACTTCTGAGTGCCCAATCTGACACACTCAACCCCCGATATGGCACCATTCCCTGAGGTGAGCAGCTTGCTACTTAGCAGCAGATTGATTACATTGGACCACTTCCATCATGGAAGGGGTAGCCATTTGTTTTAACTGGAATAGACACATACTCTGCATATGGGTTTGCATTTCCTGCACGTAATGCTTCTTCTAAAACCATCTGTGGACTTACCGAATGTCTTATCTACCACCATGGCATTCCACACAGCATTGCTTCCAATCAAGGAACTCATTTCACAGCAAATGATGTGTGGGAATGGGCACATGCCCATGGAATTCACTGGTGTTACCATACTAGAAAGAATGGTGGAATGGCCTTCTGAAGACTCAATTACAGCACCAACTAGTTGGCAAAACCTTGCAGGAATGGGGCAATGTTCTCCAGGAGGCTGTGTATGCTCCAAATTAGCATCCACTCTATAGTGCTGTTTTCTCCCAGAGCCAGGATTCATGGATCCAGGAATCAAGGGGTGGAAATGGGAGTGGCACGACCCACTATTATCTCTAGTGATCTATTAGGAAAATTTTTGCTTCTTGTCCCTGCAACCTTAAGCTCTGCTGGTCTACAGATCTTAGTTCCAAAAGGAAGAGTGCTGCCACCAGAGAACACGACAACAATTCCATTGAACTAGAAGTTCAGACTGCCACCTGGCCACTTTTGGCTCCTATTACATCTGAATCAACAGCAAAGTAGGAATTGCTGGGGTGATTAATCCTATCAAGGGGAAATAGAACTGTATCTACATAATGGAGGTAAAAAAGAATTTGCCTGGAATACAGGAGATCCTCTAGGGCATCTCTTAGTACTGCCATGCCCTGTGATTAAAGTCAATGGAAAATTTCAACAACCCAATTGAAGCAGGACTATTAATGGCCAAGAATCTTCAGGAATGAAAGTTTGGGTTACCCCACCAGGCCAAGAACAATGGAAAGCTGAGGTGCTTGCTGAGGGTAATGGGAACATGGAATGGGTAGTGGAAGAAGGTCATGATAAATATGAACTTTGACCACATGACCAGTTACAGAAACAAGGAATGTAACAGTCATGGATCTTTTCTTCTTGTTTTGTTATGATTATAGATGTACATAAAGCAAATATCTTTGTTTTCTTCCTTAACCCTTTCTCTTATTATATGACCAGTTGTATTAGTTTCATTTCATAATATTTAAGGATGTCAAGTTAGAGTGAATACTACCTATGGATTTGCACCCTACTCTGTAGGAAATGCATTTCCAGTTGTACACAGGACAGTTGAATATTCTTAGGTGAAAATATACACATGCATGTCTGTTAACATTTTTATTCAGAATCTAAGTATGGTTTGAGGTAAAGTGTATGGTTGCCAAGTTGACAAGGGGTGGATTGTGATGGTTAGGCTAATGTATCAACCTGCCCAGGTAGGCGGCAGACTTGGCCCAGTGGTGAGGGCATCCGTCTACCACATGGGAGGTCCCTGGTTCAAACCCCGGGCCTCCCTGACCCGTATGGAGCTGGCCCATGAACAGTGCTGATGCACGCAAGGAGTGCCGTGCCACGCAGGGGTGTCCCCCGCGTAGGGAAGCCCCACGTGCAAGGAGTGCATCCCGTAAGGAGAGCCGCCCAGCGTGAAAGAAAGTGCTGCCTGCAAAGGAATGGCGCCACACACACGGAGAGCTGACACAACAAGATGACGCAACCAAAAAAGAAACACAGATTCCCGTACCGCTGACAACAACAGAAGCGGACAAAGAAGATGCAGCAAATAGACACAGAGAACAGACAACTGGGTTGGGGGGGGGAAGAGGAGAGAAATAAATAAATACATAATTAAATAAATCTTAAAAAAAAAAAAACTTGCCCAGGTAATTCTGCACTGTTGTTTGGTCAAGCAAGCAATGGTCTAATTGTAATACAAGGATACTTATGGACTTTAGACATCAGTGAGTTTACTGCATAGATGGCTGATTATATCTACAATCAACCAGGAAGATTGCTGTCAGCAATGAGTGATGTTTTATCCAATCAGCTGAATGCCTTAAAAGGAGAAATGATTTCAGCATTCAGAGATTATTTGCCAGCTTGTCTTTGGACAGTTAAGGTCTCCCAGGAACTGGGACCAGGAAGGTCCCAGATAAAGGACCTTCATCAGTCTCTTATCAGAACCCCTGGCTTGCAACCTGTGTGTGGAATCTGGGTTTGTGTATCCCCACAGTCATGTGAGAGAATTTTATAAAATCTCATACTATTTACAGATATCTCCTATTGATTCTGTTTCCCTAGAGAACCCTGACTAATACAGCTAGTTACTACTACTTTTTCACTAGGTCCAATCAGCATATCATCAATATAAAGGACCGGGATGATATATTCTGGAAAGGAGAGGTGATCAACGTCCCTGAGGACTAGATTATGACATAGGGCTGGAGAGCTGATACATGCCTGAAGGACAGTGAAGGTGCACTGGTGGCTTTGCCAGCTGAAAGCAATCCATTTCTGGTGGTCTTTACTAACAAGTATCAAGGAAAAGCATTTCCTGGAGCCATATACCATACACCTTGGGATGTGTCAATTCACTCAAACAATGATACCACATCTGGAATAGCAATTACAATTGCAGTCAATACCTGGTTAAATTTATGATAATCCACCGTCATCCTCTAAGAGCCATCTGTTTTCTGCACAGGCCAAACAGGAGTGTTGAATGGTAATGTGGTAAAAATCACCACATCTGCATCCTTCAAGTTCTTAATGATAGCACCAATTTCTGGAATCCCTTCAAGAACACGGTACAGCTTTCATTCACAGGCATGCCTCAGAGACATTGCAGGTTTAGTTCCAGACCACCACAATAAAATGAATACTGCAATAAAGCAAGTCATGAATTGTTTGGTTTCCCAGGGCATATAAATGTTATGTTTAAACTATACCACAGTGTAGTAAATATGCAATAGCATTATGTCTAATTAAACTAATTAAATGTACTAATTAAGGTATATAAATATACCTCAAATAAAATGTATCAGAGGCAGCGGCTTGGCCCAGCAGTTAGGGCTTCCGTCTATCCCATGGGAGGTCTGTAGTTCAAACCCCGGGCCTCCTTGACCCGTGTGGAGCTGGCCCATGCGCAGTGCTGATGCGCGCAAGGAGTGCCCTGCCACGAGGGGTTGTCCCCTGCATAGGGGAGCCCCACGCGCAAGGAGTGCACCCCGTAAGGAGAGCCGCCCAGCGCGAAAGAAGGTGCAGCCTGCCCAGGCATGGCGCCACACACACGGAGAGCTGACGCAGCAAGATGACGCAACAAAAAGAAACACAGATTCCCGTGCCGCTGACAATAACAGAAGTGGACAAAGAAGAAGACACAAGAAAATGGACACAGAGAACAGACAACCGGGGGGGGAGGGGGAGAGAAAGAAATAAATAAACTCTTTAAAAAAAATGTATTAGACACACAAACTGTACACACATTGATGGAAAAATGGCACCAAAAGACTTGCTCAACCTCCTGAGAGCCTCCATGTTGCTCAAATGTGGCCTGTCTCGAAGCCAAACTCAGCAAGTAAAAGTGCTGCCTTCCCCACAGTGTGGGACATGACTCCCAGGGTTGAGCCTCCCTGGCTCCAAGGGATTACTACGAAGTACCAGCTGATGATGTAACTAGAAAATGACCTTGAATAAAAGGGTCAACTCAGACCAACAGAATATCTTAGTCTAAATATAATACCAGGAGTTAAAAATGCTTTTTGACCTGAATAAAAGGGGGAAATGGAAAGGACAAATGAGTTTATATGACTATGAGTCTCCAAAAAGAGCCAGGAGGTTATCAGAGGGTTCGCCCTTATGCACACCTCAGCAGAGTCCCAGAGACAGATAAAGTAGATATAGCCAACCTCAGGTATTGGTTCCTCTGAGGGCTACAGAGACCCACAGGTTCTATGGTCATGGCAGATGGAGTTCAGCGCCACGTCAGTTGGCCCTACTTTGGAGTTTGTGTTTTTGTGTGATGGAGTTGGACCTCAGATGTGATCTTTGTTCACAAGCCTCTCCTGTTACTTTTACCAGATCTGTAGTTGGCACTGGGGATTAGTGTATACCCAGGCAACCTGAATCTCTGGACTGATCATGTGATAGCCAGGCCCTGAGCCTCAACAGTCTTGCAACTCCTATACTCTGGTTTATTGGACTTACCCCACTCAGCTAACATGGAGGTGAAGAAGGTCAACCACCACACCATGGAGCCAAGAGTGCCTACAACTGAAAGCAGGAGAACTGCATCCAGCATCCATGTGGAATCTAAGCCCCCTTTTGATATAGATGTGGAGTGGACACAACCATTCTAAGGTCCACAGGATGGAGGAATAGAGTATGGATTAGAGTGGACTTACTGATATTCTATTCATGAACGATTGTGATTAGTAATTGAGGAAAATGTGGCATTGGTGTGGAGAAAGTGGCCATGGTGGCTCCTGGGGGTAGGGAGTGGGTGGAAGAGATGTGATGTGGTGGCGTTTGCGGGACTTGGAGTTGTCCTGGGTGGTGCTGTGGGGACAGTTACCGGACATTGTATGTCCTCCCATGGCCCACTGGGTGGACTGTGGGAGAGTGTGGGCTATGGTGTGGACCATTGACCATGAGGTGCAGCAGTGCTCAGAGATGTATTCAAGTGCAATGAATGTCTCATGATGATGGAGGAGGTTGTTGTTATGGGGGGAGGAGTGGGGTGAAGGGGGTGGGGGGTATATGGGGACCTCATATTTTTTGAATGTAACATATTTTTTGAATGTAAAAACGACTTGCTCAAAACAGAGTTGCCACAAACCTTCAATTTACAAAAAAAAAACCTCATTATTTACAAAACACAATTAGGGAAAATGCAATAAAACAAGGTATTCATGTACTATTTTGCTTGATGGAAGCAGTTTAGTAGCTTCTACTTGGCCTTTCCAACCATAATGGCGGGAACGAATGTGGGGATCCTGCCAGTGGTTGAGAATTTCTATTGCAATTATTAATTCTAGAACTGGGTAAATAACCACAGAATGGATCTGGGGATCCGATGAATCCACTGTGAGATGGACATCACCTAAAACTCCATTGTTCACCTGACCTCCATAAGCCCCTATTCTGTCTGATGACCACAGTGATGTTTTGGGCTGCCTTGAATTAATGTCACTTATTATTAATTAATTAGACAAGTATTGTCTAATAATCCCTGAAATGTCTACTCATTTCATTTTCCCAGTGCATAGCCATCCTAATAAAAGATCATAGTTCCCTTTGCAAAAGGTTGGAAAGAAGATTAACAGTATAAATTTTTGGCAATTCCCTAAGGGGTCCTGGCCTTCCTTTCATTCAGGGGTTCTAAGACTCTAAACTGTCTGGAGTATGGAAACTGATTGAGGGGACAAGACTCTCTTTTTGTGATTCAAGTTAAACTTTGTTTCAGTCAACCTAGAACTCTTCTGCTTACACAGATCAAGTAAGAATTTAGTAGACTGCCCCTCTATTTCACTCCTAGCTACCCCAATCATCTAGCCATTACCATAGGACTCTGCAAGTGAGACTATTCTGATTACCACTTTGACTTTGCTGTCCATTATGGTAGCCATATCCACCTGGTCTCTGGACATTAAGTGCTGTCATTTGGCTTCTGCCAACACTATATCTGGTCATTCCCATTGTGTTTAAGGATCAAAGTTGAGTAGCAACAATTTCCACAGTAACATCTGACCTACAAATAAAGCAACCGCAGTGCTCTTTGGGGATAGTGGAGTTTATCAAATTTATTCTTCACAGTCTTGTGAAAGGTATGTCCTCTGGACATTCCTAGGATAGGTGAGAAGGTCTTACATGATAAAACCACTCTAACATTCCTATCTCTTCTAAGCCTTTGAATTCTATTATCTACAATATACCAGGGTATTTCTAGCACTTCAGTTTCAGGCAATGTATACCACTTCTTGGCCCATTAATCATTCAACCACCCAAACTATTAGAGTGCTTTTAAACTATTCGAGTCACAACATTAAATCCAGAATCTCTGCTTACTAGGTCCATATCAAGAAATTCAGCCTGATCCAACTTTACATTCTTTGTACCAACATGATCCCACACCCTTATAATCCATTTCCACATGTATTTCCCTGATTTCTGTCCATATACATTGAACCTGTAGTTCTTTTGGAGTGTAGTATACCTCCTCATGGTTTATATTTTGAACCTCACCTTTGAAAACCTATTGCAACTTCAGTCTAATTATAGGTCTGGAATAAAAGAGGGGTGTTGAGGGTGAGTCATGAGAGGAATTAGCAATGTCTTGCAATCAAACTACCTCAGACATTCCAAAGCAGTTTCCTCTGGTGAAACACAATTAATCTCTTCAGAGAGAAGTGTGAGAGCTGTTTCCTCAGGAGAGGGAGTTATAGTTTTACCAGATATAGTAGGGTTAATCTCTTCAGGTGGAGGCTGGATGTTGATTCTTCAGGACTGACCAGAGATCAGGAGGCAGGTTCCTCAAGGTAGACTAAAAGTTGGTATGTTGATTTCTCAGAGCAGACCATTACAGGTTAATCTGGCAAAGAAGACTCAGCAGACAATATCCTGACTGTTATCATTATTGATCCATATATCTCCATTCTAATTTTATGATCCCATTCCTCTCCAACCAATATCCTCACTTTAAAAGTAAACACCCCTGAAAAGTTGGAAATTCAATATACATTGTAATTCAGTCATCTCAACAATGAGATTCTGAGTCTGGTTTTCAGAAATCTCAAGTCTGCAGATGTAAAAATAAGAGTTTCTTTCCAGGCACACATAGAAACTTTCATACCTTCATGTGGTGCTTAAGTTGGGGTTCTGAAGCTTTGAATTCATCCTTTTCTTGAACAGCTGTATCCATCCTGTTTAGAAACAACCAGCCAACATATTTTTTCTTTTTAACGCCACAAAATTCCACTAAGATATCAAATACACTTATCCAGAGCCTTACCTCTTACAAGCATTTGAGTAACAGTAGCCAATGATGGTATTTTGCTCTGTCTTTCCAATTCACACCATAGACTATCTGTGCCGTCTTAATCATTGGAAGAACAATCATTAGTGCCTTTGAATCTAATCACATTATAGAAAGATTCCAAAAACCCAAAACCGGGAAGCGGACTTGGCCCAGTGATTATGGCGTCCATCTACCATATGGGAGGTCTGCGGTTCAAACCCCAGGCCTCCTTGACTCATGAGGAACTGGCCCATGAGCAGTGCTGATGTGCGCAAGGAGTGCCATGCCATGCAGGGGTGTCCCCCGCGTAGGGGAGCCCCATGCGCAAGGAGTGCGCCCCATAAGGAGAGCTGCCCAGCCTGAAAGAAAGTTCAGCCTGCCCAGGAATGGTGCCACACACACAGAGAGCTGACACAACAAGATGATGCAACAAAAAGAAACACAAGATTCCCATGCCTCTGACAACAACAGAAGCAGACGCAGCAAATAGACACAGAGAACAGACAACTAGGGTGGGGGGGGGGGGGGAGGGGAGAGAAATAAATAAATAATTCTTAAAAAAAACAAACAAACCCAAAATCAACTCAGAAATCTTACCCTTTAGATTCTGTTTCTCAAGAACCATACCTAGTACCAAATGTGTATTAGTCAGGATTCTTCATGGAAACATAACTGACAGAGTATATCATTATATATTTATATCTATCTATCTATCTATCTATCTATCTATCTATATATATATATATATAAAATAAATATTATGAGATTATAGGAATTAGATAATGCAACTCAGGAAATGGACAAATCCAAATTCCATAGGGCAAGCCACAAGATGGACTCTCGAGTGAAGGTGTTCAGTGAATTCCCCAGGAGAAGCTGGCTGGCTGAAATAGAAATGGAAATTTGTCCTTCTAACTGCTGAAATAACCATTCTCCTTTAAGGCCTTCATCTGATTAGATAAGACTTCTCTCATTGTTGAAGGCAATCTCCTTAATTGATTGTAGATAAAGCAACCATAGGTGCAATAAATTTACTGATGATATAAATCCACAAAATATCTTCACAGTAATAATCAGGCTAGTGCTTACTTAAACAAACAACTGGAAGCCATAACCTAGTCAAGGTGACAAGGGAACTTAAACATCACAGAGGGTTTTTTTATAGGTCTATTTTCCCTCAGTCATAGAATCTATGGATTGGGGTGTTTAGACCACTTGCATTTAATGTAATTATTCATATGGTTGGATTTAAGTCTATCATTTTACTGTTTTCCATTCGTCCCCTATGTTTGTGTGTGTGTGTGTGCTTTGTTTGTTTGCTTCTCTTTTCCTGCTTACTTTTGAATTACTGGAATATTTTTAGCATTCCATATTCTAATTTAGGTATTGACTTTTTAGCTATTAATTTTTTTTATTTATTGCTTTAATAATTACAATGTAGCACATGGCTTTTCACAATCAGTTTACAGTTAATATTTTACTCTTTAAAGTTTTAAATGTCACTTGTACTACATAAGCAAACACTGAAATGCTCCCCCAAGTGGTTATATTTGCTTTCAATATTTTTACTGAAAAAAATATTTTGATTGCTCTTTCTCCATTCATGAATCTCCACATTGCTGTCTGATATCATCTCCCTTTAGCTTGAGAAATTTGGTTTAGAATTTATTTTATACCAGGTATGCTAGCAAAAAAATTATTAGTTTTCCTATATCTGATAATGTCTTTATTTCATCTTCATATCTGAAGTATGTTTTTCTCCTATTGAAATGTAGGTTGCCAATTTTTTCTTTCAAAACGTTAAAAACTTTGTTCCACTGTCTTCTCTTTTCCATAGCACCTGATGAAAAGCCAGCACTCATTTGAATCACTGTTCCCCTAAAACTAAGATACTGTTTTGATCTGGCTGCTTTCAGGAATTTTTTCCATATCTTTTAATTTCAGAAGTTTTATTCCGACGTATCTGGGAGTGGTTTATTCTGAGTTTATCCTTTTCTGGGGTGTTGCTGAATCTGTGAGCTTATACCTTTTCCAAACTTGGTTATTTTTTAGCCATTAATTCCTTCACATATATTTTCTCTACCAATCCCTTCCTTTTCTTCTGGGACTCTAACAACATGAATGTTAATAACTTTTGATATTTTCTCACAAAAAGTCTCCATAAGGCTATGTTTTTTGTTTTTTGTTTTTTCCTATGTTTTTTCCCTCTATTCTTCTCTTTGGATAATTTCTGTTCATTTATTTTCCATTGTTAGACCCCATTCAAGATCATGTATTGCATTTGTCAATGTTTCTTTAGTTGCTCTTTTGTTAATTGTGTAAATATATATACAACATAAACTTTCCCATCTCAACTACTCCCAAGCATACTCCCAAGCACAACATTGAGTGGGATTAATTACATTCACATTGTTGTATTACCCTCACCATTTTCCACTACCAGAAATTCCCATCATCACAGACACCCTATTCCTATTAGGATTTTTTTTTTCTTTTCTTTTCTTTTCTAATTGTATTCCTTTTGAAGATACAGAGATCACAAAAAGCGTTATATTAAAAAAATATAAGAGGTTCCCATACACCCCACACCCACCCCACCCCACTCCTCCCACATCAACAACCTCTTTCATCAAATGAATTGTGGCACATTCATTGCATTTGGTGAATACATTCTGGAGCAGAGCACTGCTGCACCTCATGGATAACAGTTTACATTGTAGTTTACACTCTCTCCCAGTCCATTCAGTGGGTTATGGCAGGATATATAATGTCCGGCATCTGTCCCTGCAATATCATTTAGGACAACTCCAAGTCCCAAAAATGCCCCCACATCACATCTCTTCTTCCCTCTCCCAGCCCTCAGCAACTACCATGGCCACTTTCTGCACATCAATGCTACAATTTCTTCCATTACTAATCACAATAGTTCTATAGTAGAATACCAATAAGTCCATTCTAATCCATATTATATTCCTCCATCCTGTGGACCCTGGGATGATGATGTTCACTTCACCTCTATATTGAGAGGGGGCTTAGATCCCACATAGTTGATGGATGTGATTCTCCTGCTTGCAGTTGTAGGCACTCTCGGTTCCCTGGTGTGGCAGCTGACCATCTTCACCTCCCTGTTAGCTGACCTGGGTAAGTCCAACAAACTGGAGAGTAGGAGTTGCAACTCTGCTGAGGCTCAGGGTACAGCTGGCACATGGACAGTTCAGAGATTCAAGTCTCCTGAGTATACACCAACCCCAGTGCCAACCACAGGTTCAGTGAAAGTGACAGAGGGGCATGTGTAGAAAGGTCACATCTGAGTCCAACTCCATCACACTCAGGAACACAAACTCCAAAGTAGGGCCCACTGACAAGGCACTGAATTCCAAAGCCATCTGCCATGACCATAGAGTCTGTGTGTCTCTGTAGCCCTCAGGAGCACCAGTACCTGGGGTTTTATCTACTTTGGCTGTCTCTTGGGATCCTGCTGAGGCATGTATAAGTGTGATCCCTCTGATGACCTCCCAACTCTTTTTTTAAGACTCTTAGCCATATAAATTCATTTGTCTTTGCCATTTCCTCCTTTTATTCAAGGTCTTTATCTAGTTCCATCACCAGTTAGTGATTGGTAGAAATCCCTCAGGGCCAGGGAGGCTCATCCCCAGGAGTCATGTCCCACACTGGAGGAAGGTATGCACTTACATGCTGAGTTTGGCTTAGAGAGTAGCCACATTTGAGCAACATGGAGGCTCTCCAGAGGTAACTCTTAGGCACCCTGCAGCTCTAGGTCTATTCAAAATTTCAGGCATATAGGCTCACAAGCATAGTCATCAGTGTCAAGGGCTCATCATTGGACCATCCTTCACTGGTCCTTGCCCTTATACTTGGGGACTGTTGCTGTTCCATTGGGGAATGTAATAGAACTCCCCTGGCTAGGAACTCAGCACTCCCTCAGTTGTCATTTGTAACTGTAACTACTATGAAAATACTCAAGGAATATCTGAACATTTTTATATATGTGCCCTGGAGAACTCCCTCCCAACCATGTGTCCCCCATCATTAACACCCCACACCAGTGTTCCTCCCCTGCCATAACTGAACCCCAATTGGGGGGAAGTGTTGGGGGGAACAGATGAATATGGGAGATTGTCAGGTATGTGGTTGAAGCTATAATGCTCAGAAAATGCTTTAGAAAATATAATAAGAAAGGGTTACCTGTTAAAGTGCTAAATAGGTGGCATCTGGCACAGGGGCAGGCTTCTAGGGAGTGAGTGCTCATCTAATCGGGTGGAAACCCATACAATGTGTAGGAACGTGTACCCCCATCCCATTAAGTATTAACTTTTCATTGCCCATTCCCTTGCCCCTAGTAACCTGCAATCCACTGTCTCCATGAAATTGCTATTTCAAGGAAGTGGAATCATATAATATCTATCCCTTTGTTTATGACTTACTTAAATCAATATGATTTCTTCAAGATTTATCCATATATTGGCGTTTATTAGAACTTCACTCCTTTTCAAGACTAAATAATATTCCATTGTATGTATATACATCATTCTGTTTATCCATTCATCCACTAATGGGCATTTATGTTGCTTCCAATTTTTAGCTATTGTAAAAATATTTCTGGGCAATCTGTTATACAAATATCTGTCCCAGTCCCTGCTTCCAATTATTTTGGGTATATACCAGAAGTGGGATAGATGGGTCATATGGTAGCTCTTTCTTTTACTTTTTGAGGAACTGCCAAACTATTTCCACCACAGCTTCACCATTTTACATTCCCATCAACAATGTACTAAGATTCCTATTTCTCTGCATCACTGCAAACTTGCTGTTTGTAAAATAATTCACATTTTAAGGAGTGTGAAGAGGGACCTCTTTGTGGTTTTGATTTGCATTTCCCTCATGACTAAAGAGGTTAAGCATCATTTTCATGTGTTTATTGTCTATTTGCATATCTTTGAAGAAATGACTATTCAGGTACTTTTCTCATATTTATAGGGTTGTCTTTTTGTTGCTGAGTTGTACAAGTTCTTTATATATTCTGGATCTTAAACCTGATGAGATATGTGGTTTCCCAATATATTCTCCCATTCTGGAGTTTGTCTTTCACTTTCTTGATAATATCCTTAGTTGCACAAAATTTTTTAATTTTAAATTCAGTTTATTTGGCTTCTGTTGCTTATGCTTTTGCTATAAAGACTAAGAAACCCTCCCCATGTATTCTTCTAAGAATTTTCTGGTTTCAGCACTTATATTTAGGTCATTGATCCATTTTGCATTAAATTTTGTATATGATGTGAGCTAGAGGTCCACTTTAATTATTTTGCATGTGGATATCCAGTTTTCCCACCATTTGTTGAAGAGACTGTTCTTTCCCCATCAAGTGGTTTTTCCTTTTCAAAACTTAATTGACTATAGATCTGAGGGTTTATTTCTGAACTATGAGTTTTATCCAATTGGTCTGTATGTCTGTGCTTGTGCTAACACCACATATTTTAATATAACTGTAGTAAGTTTTGAAATTACCAAGTGTATATCTTCCAACTTAGTTCTTTTTCAAAATGTTTTTCACTATTCAGTGTCCACTTCCCCTTCCATATAAATCTGATGATTAGCTTTTTCCACTTCTGTGAAGAAGGCTATTGGAATTTTTACTGGGTTTGTGTTAAATCTGTAAGTTGTTTTGAGTACTATTAACATCTTATTAGGTTTTCCAAAACATGAACATGGAACATATTCCCATTTATTTATACCCCTTTTAACTCCTTTTAGTAATAAGTGTAGTTTTCTGTATATGCGTGCTTTACACCCTTGGCTATACCTATTCGAATTTTACTCTTTCAGCAGCTATTGTAAATGGAATTGTTTTTTAACTTCTTTTATGGATTGTGTGTGACTGCAGATGCATTTAAAAAAAACTCATTTTTGTGTATTGATTTTGTATCCCACCACATGCTGAATTTTTTATTATTAATAGCTCTACCAGATTTCTTGTAGATTCTTTTGTATTTTCTATAAAAGGATCAGGTTCCCTGTGCAGATGAATAGTTTTATTTTTTCCTTTCCAATTTGGATATATTTTTTTCCCTTTTTCTTGCCTAATTCTCTGGCTTGTGCTTCCAACACAATGCTGAATAACAATGGTGATACTGAGCATACTTATCTTGTTCCTGATCTTGGGAGGGAAAGTTTTCAGTCTTTTCACCACTGAGTATGGTGTTAACTGTCAGTTTTCATTTACGCTTCTTGTCATGTGGAGCAAGTTTCCTTCTATTCCTATCTTTCTGAATGTTTCTTTTAACAAGAAACAGTGCTGGGTTTTGTCAAGTGCCTTTTCTTTTTCAATTGAGATGACTATGTGCTTTTATTTATCTGCTTTTTGTTCCTTCATTCTATAATGCGGAATATTACATTGATCTTTTTCTTACGTTGAACCATCTTTGCATTCTTGGAATAAATCCCACTTAATTATCGTGCATAATCATTTTTTAAGCAATTGGATTCAGAATACTTGCATTTTGTTGAGGATTTTTGCATCTACATTCATAAAGGATATTGGTATATATCTTTCTTACCTTGTGAGGTCTTATCTTAATGTGTTTGTGGTCTTGTAAAATGAATTAGGAAATATTCCCTCCAACTCAGTTTTCTGGAGGAGTTTGAGAAAGACTGATGTTAATTCTTTGATTCACCAGTGAAGCCATCAGGTCCTGGACTTTTTTGTTGGTAGCGTTTTGATTACTGATTTAATCGCATTATATGTTAATGGTGTGTTGAGATCTATTTCCTTGAGTCAGTTTAGGTAGTTTGTGTGTTTTCAGAAATTTGTCCATCTCATCTACATTGTTTAATTTGTTAGTGTACAATTGTTCATAATATTATCTAATAATCCTTTTTTAATTGTTGTAAAGTTGTATTATTCAGCCAAAGTGGTGCTGATGCAAAGTACCAGAAATCTGTTGGCTTTTGTAAAGGGTACTTATTTGGGGTAAAAGCTTAGTTGCAAGGCCCTGAAGAGTCCAACTCCGGTTACTTCCTTAACAAATTCTATTGTCATGTGTTGAAGCAAGATGGCAGGCAACATCTGTGAGGGTTCAGCCTTCCTTTTCCCTCTTAAGGCTCCATGGGTCCAGCTTCTTCCTATCACAGCTGCACAGCTGCAAGGTAGCAAAGGGCTCATCTCTCTTCCTGGAGCTCATTTCTCTTTCTGGGCTCAGCTGCTCTGGTCTCTTCACAAGGTAAGCTGCAAACTATCAGGCAAATGGTTCATCTCTCTTCCCAGGGCTTCTGCTGTGTCTATGGAGCTATCTGTCATCTTTGCATCTTCTCTGTGTATCTACTTCTGTGTTTCTGATTAAGCATCCACTTATATAGCCTACCAAGGGAGCAGGGACTCAAACTGAGTTGCCCTAATGATGTGGTCAAATCAAAGCCCCAACTCCAACATAATATAATCAAAGGCATCCCAGCCTAATCTAATATAATCAAAGGGTACCAGACCCAGTTTACAAACACAGTCATTATCTCTTTTGGGAATTAATAAATAATCTCAAACTGCCACATACCCCTTTCCATTCTGATTCTCCTTTTCTGTGTCCCTTGTCTTTCCTTTGTCACTCTAAAGGTTTATCCTTTTTTTTTTTTAACTTCTCAAAGAACCAACATTTGGTTTAATTCTATAATTTTAAAAGATTTTCTCATTAACTTTTGTCCGTTCACTCAGGATTTGGTTTGCTCTTCTTTTTAGTTCCTCCATGTGTGAGCTTAGTTTACTGATTTGAGATCTTTCTTCTTTAATAGAGACAACAGAAATATAAATTTCCCTCTCAATACTTTTGCTGAATCACATAAGTTTTGTTATGTTGTATTCTCATTTGCATTCACATCAAGATATTTCCTAATTTCCCCCATAATTTCTTCTTTGACTCATGGATTTGGAATGTATTGTTTAATTTCCACATATTTATGAATTTTCTAGTTTCCCCTTTGTCTAGCTTCATTCCATTATGGTAGAGAAAATAAACCAATCTTCTAAAATTTATTGGCTTATTTTGTGCGCTAATATGTAGTCCATCCTAGAGAACGATCTGTGTGCATTTGAGAAGAATAAGTACTCTGCTATTTTTTGATGAAGTGTTCCATATGTCTACTAGGTCAAGCCGGTTTACAATACTATTCAAGTCCTCTACTGCATTACTGATCATCAGTCTATATGATCTATCCATTTTTTTAAAAAGATTTATTTCTCCCCACCCCCACCCCCAATTGTTTGCACCTGCTGTGTGCTGTCTTTTTAGAAAGCACAAGGAACTGAACCCAGGACCTCTGATGTGGGAGGGAGGTGTCTAATCGTTTGAGCCACCTCTATTTCCTGTTTTTGTTGTATCTCTCATTATGTTTTTTCTTCTTGTCTCTTGCTGTGTCATCTTGTGCAATCACCTTGCCACACCTGCCCATTATGTCAGTTTGCTGTCTTGTCTGTTTTCTTTAGGAGGCACCAATAACCTCTGCTCCCTACTTTGTTGTGTCTCTCATTATGTTTTTTCTTCATGTGTCCCTTTTTGCCCATCACACCAGCTCACTGTCTTTTTTAGGAGGCACAGGAACTGAATCATGGCCCTCCCATAGGTGGGAGCTCAGTTGCCTGAGCCACATCCACTTCCCTGATCTATCCATTACTGAAAGTAGTGTACTGAAGTGTCCTACTATTAGAATAGAACCACCTATTTCTCCCTTCAAAACTGTCAAAGTTTGTTTTGTATATTCTATGGTTCTAGTATTAGGTGTATATATGTTTATAATAACTATAGCTTCTTGATGAATTGTACTTTTAACAATATTTATGCTCTTTTCACTTTAATAGCTTTTTAGTAAAATCCATTTTGTCTGATTAGGTTAGCCTCCCCATTCTTTTTTTTTTTTTTAATTTATTTCTCTCCCCTTCCCCTCTCCCCCCAGTTGTCTGTTCTCTGTCTATTTTGCTGCATGTTCTTCTTTGTTCACTTCTGTTGTTGTCAGTGGCACGGGAATCTTTTTTTTGTTGCATCATCTTGTTGATGTCAGCTCTCTGTGTGTGCAGAGCCATTCCTGAGCAGGCTGAACTTTCTTTTGCGCTGGGCAGCTCTCCTTAGAGGGTGCACTCCTTGCACGCGGGGTTCCCCTATGCAGGGACACCCCTGCTTGGCACAGCACTCCTTGTGTGCATCAGCAATGCACACAGGCCAGCTCCACACAGGTCAAGGAGGCCCGGGGTTTGAACCGCAGACCTCCCATGTGGTAGATAGATGCCCTAACCACTGGGCCAAGTCTGCTTCCCCCCATTCTCTTTTGATTTCTATTTGCATGAAATATTTTTTCCATCTTTTAACTTTCAATCTTTTGATGTCTTTGAATTTAAGGTGTCTCTTGTAAACAGCATCACATTGGGTCATGCTTATTTTATCCATTCTGCCTACTTGGCTTTTTTACTGCAGAGTTTAACCCACTTTCATTTAAAATAATACTAACAAAAGCAGCATTTTGTTCTTTGGGTTTTATTATTCTTATTATGTTTTTTGTCCCTCAGTTCTTCCATTACTGTCAATTTTTGCATTTAATTAATCTTTTTTAGTGAACCCTTAAGAATCCCTTTCATTCCTTCTGTGTATATTTTTCTGATTTTTTTTCTGGGTATCATAGGGATTAAATTAACATCCTTATCTACAAAATATGTAACAGTCACATTTCTTTGGAACTTCAATAGCATATACAACCTATGTTCCTTCATCCCTCCACCCTCCCACATCTATGTATGTCTTGTCACCAATTACATATTTATACATGAACTTAAAGTATTTATTTAACATTACTTTTCATGCATTTGCATATTAGATCAAGTAAGAAAAGTAGAATTACAAACCTAAGAAACATAGTAATGACTTTTATATTTACCTATGCTAATATTTCATCCTGTGATTTTGAGTTGTTGCCTAGTGCCCTCTCTTTACATCCTGAAGAACTCCTTTCTTGTAGGGCCCGTCTAGTGGTAACAAACATCCTCAGTTTTTGTCTGCCACTTTTTGAATGACAGTTTTCCAGATATAGAACTCTTGGTTGGCAATTTTTTGCTTAGCACTTTAAGTATGTCATCTCATTACTTTCTTGCCTTCATGGTTTCCAATGAGAAATCATTATTGTGGCTTCCTTGTAAAGGACACACAACTTCTCTTGTTGCTTTCAGAATTCTCTCCTTATCTTTGGCATCCAATAGTTTCATTATAATATGTCCCAACATATGTCTATTTGGGTTTATCAATTTTATAGTTCCTTTGGCTTCTGGGACATGCACATCCATGTCTTTCATTAAATTTGGAATGTTTTCAGACATTATGTCTTTGAATATTCTTTCTGAACTCTCCTACTCTTCTTCTGGAACTCCCAAATGTGTATATTGATAAATTGGATGATGTCCCACAAGTTCCTCAGGTTCTACCCATTTTTCTTCATTCCTTCTTCTTTCTGCTCCTTATACCAAATGAATTCAATTGCCATTTCTTCAAGTCTACTGATTCTTCTGTCAGTCACAATCTACTATAAAACCCTCTGAGAAAATTTTAATTACTGTGGCCTTCAACCCGATTTCCTTTCCATAATTTCTAGCTCTTTTTTTTATATTGTCTTTGTATTCATGTATTCATGTATTCATGTAACCTTTACTTCTTCCTATTTTCCTTTTAACTCTTTGATTATATTGGGGACCATTTTATTTTTGCATAATATCCTTTTTATTTAATTAGAGAAATTGTAAGTTTACAGAAAATTCATGAATGAAATACAGGATTCACATAAAACACCCTATTATTAACACCTTGCATTTATGTAGTACATTTTTTACAACTGATTAAAGCACATTTTTATAAAGTACTATTGACTATAGTCCATGGTTTAAGGGAGGGTTCACTGTTTTTGTAGTGAAGTTTCATGAATTTTTGTAAATTTTTATTCTGTGATCATATATACAACCTAACCACATTCAAATATACATTTCAGTGTTGTTAGTTAAGTTCACAATGTTGTGCCACCATCACCATATCCATTAGCAAAACATTTCCATCATTCCAAATTGGAACCATGCACATTTTATGCCTTAACTCCTTTTTCCCTGTCCCCATCTGATGCCAAGGTTACCTATCTTCTAGAGTCTCACTCCATGAGTTTGCTTATTTTCATCATTTCATATCAGTAACATCCTACAATATTTGTCCTTTTGTAACTGGCTTATTTCAATCAATATAATGTCTTCAAGGTTCATTCATGTATCAGTACTTCATTCCTTTCAATGGCTAAATAATATTCCATTGTATGTATGTACCACATTTTGTTTATCCATTCACCAGTATATGGACCCTTGGATTGCTTCCCTCTTTGGCTAATTGTGAGTAATGCCACTATGAACATATATGTGCAAATATCTGAGTCTCTGCTTTCGATTCTTTGGGGGTATATACCTTGAAGTGGGATTGCTGGGTCATATGGTAATTCTGTATTTAGCTTTCTGGGGGATCACCTGTCTTCCACAGCAGCTGCACCATTTTATGTTGCCAACAAAAAATGAATGATTGCTGCCATTTCTCCACATCCGCTCCAGCACTTATAATTTTGTTTTTTAATAGTAGCCATTCTAGTGGGTATAAAATGGTATGTGCTTGAGTTTTGATTTGCATTTCCCTGGTGGCTAGTGATGTTGTTTCATGTGCTTTCTGGATATTTGTATATCTTCTTTGGAGAGATGGTTACTCGGGTCTTTTGCCCATTTTTTAATTGCTTTGTCTTTTTGTTAAGTTGAAGGATTTCTTTATATATTATAAATATTAAACCTTTATTGGATATGTGGTTTTCAAATATTTCCTCCTATTGCATGTGTTTATTTTACTATCATAATAAATAAAGTCCTTTCAAGCATAAAAATTTTACATTTTGATGAGTCTCCATTTATCTATTATTTCTTTTGTTGCTTGTGCTTTAGGTGTAAAGTTTAAAAAACCACTGCACACCACAAGGTCTTGAAGATGCTTCCCTGCATTATCATCAAAGGGTTTAATAGTTCTGGCTCTTATATTTAGATCTTTCATCCATTTTAAGTTGATTTTTATGTAATGTATGAGGTTATATAAACCTCCTTCACTCTTCTCCAAGTAAATGGAGAGTTTAATCTAATTACACTTAAAAGTCATTACTGATAGGGAAGTGAATGTGGCTCAGGCAATCGGGCTCCTGTCTACCATATGGAAAGTCCTGGGTTCGGTTCCCAGGGCCTCTTGGTGAACGCGAGCTGGCCCACATGGAGAACTAGCCCATGTGGAGAGGTGACATAACAAGATGACGCAACAAAAAAGAGACAAAGAGGCAAGACAATGAGAGACACAACAAACCAGGGACTTAAGGTGGCTTAAGAGATTGAGTATCTCTCTCCCACATCGGAAGTCCTGGGATGGGTTCCTGGTGCCTCCTAAAGAGAAGACAAGAAGAGAACACAAGCAGACACAGAGAACAGACGATGAGTACAAGTGGTGGGGGGGGAGGGAGATAAAGAAAATAATTTAAAAATACACAAAGCCACTACTGATAATGCAGGACTTTCTTCACCATTGTTACTCATTCTCTGTTAAGTCTTATACCTTTTTCTGCCCCTCAATTCTTCTGTTAATGCCAATTCTTACATTTATTTGACTTCTTGTTTTGTACCATGCTAAGTGCCTTCTAATTTCTATCTGAATTTATTTTTCATGTATTTTCCTCGTGGTTACTATGGGGTTAAAATTTAACATCCTAAATACATAACAATCATTTAGTCTGATATCAACTTGGCTTCAAGAGCGTATGCATGCACTGCTCTGTATCTCTTTACCACATCTTATTTTGTACATTTTATGTTCAAAGCCATAGATTTATCATTTTCTAAATGTTTTTTTCATCTTAGCACCTGCAGGAAGACATAGAGTTACATATCAAAGAAAACAATAAATACTGGCATTTACAATTATCCAAAGATTACCTTTACCAGAGTTTCTTTCTTTCTTTCTGTATAGTGTCCTTTCCTTTCAGTGTGATGAACTCCCTTTAGCATTGCTTGTAGGAGCAGGTCTAGTGGTAATTAACTCCCTTAGCTTTTATCTGAGAACATCTTAATCGCTCCTTCATTTTTGAAAGAAAGTCTCATCAGATATAAAATTCTCAGTTGACAGATTTCAGTTGTTTAAGTATTTCAAACCACTGTCTTCATGCCTCAAAGGTTTTTGAAGAAAAATCAACATTCAATATAATTGGGACTCCCTTGTACTTAACACAATGGTTTTCCCTTTCACCTCAGAATTCTCTCCTTGTCCTTTGAATTTAATGGCTTGACTAATATATGACAGGGTGTGCTTTTCTTCATATTTATCCTTTTTGGTGTTCACTGGGCTTCTTAAATGTGCATATTCATGTCTTTTGATAAGTTTCAGAAGTTTTCTGTTATTATTTCTTTGAATATTCTTTCTGCCCTTTCTTTCTTCTCCTTCTGGGACTCCCATAATGCATATATTGGTACATTTAATGGGGTCCTTCCTTGAGGTCTGTTAGGCTATTTTCACTTTTTATAACTCTTTTTTCTTTCTGGTCCTCATCATGTGGACTCATTTTAGTCATCGTGTCTTTTAATGTACTAATTACATCTTGAGTTCCATTCGACTCTTGAAACCCTTCCTGAATTTTTCATTTCAGTTATTATGGCCTTCAACTACAGTAATTCTGTTTGGTTCCTTTTTATAATTTCTATCTCTTTACAAAGATTCTCATGTTATTCATTTATTGTTTTCTTGATATCCTTTAGTTTTTCCTCTGTATTTTCCTTCATCTTCTTGAGCATTTTTTTAATCTTTTTTTAAATTTTTTCTTTCTCTCCCCTTCCCTGCCCTCCCCACCCCCCCACCCCCCAGTTGTCTGCACTCTGTGTCCATTCGCTGTGTGTTCTTCTGTGTCTGCTTGTATTCTTGTCAGTGGCACCCGGAATCTGTGCCTCATTTTGTTGCATCATCTTGCTGCGTCCACTCTCCGTGTGTGCGGCACCACTCCTGGGCAGGTTGCACTTTTTTTGTGCTGGGCGGCTCTCCTTATGGGGTGCACTTCTTCCACATGGGGCTCCCCTATGCATGGGACACCTCTGTGTGGCACAGCACTCCTTGCACGCATCAGCACTGCGCATGGACCAGCTCATCACATGGGTCAAGAGGCCCTGGGTTTGAACCTTGGACCTCCCACGTGGTAGGTGAACGCCCTATCCATTGGGCCAAATCCGCTTCCCTTAAATCATTTTTTTAAAGTCTCTATTCAATATGCCTATAGTCTAGTCTTCTTCACTTGTGTTTTCTGGATTTTTATCCTCTTCCCCTCTTCCTTTGGATGGATCATCATTTCCTGCACCTTAGTTTATCTTTTACTCTTTTACTGCATATGGTACATTTTAATATTTAAAATGTTAACTCTAACATTTATTTCCTAAGATGTCTGTTTATTGCTTTTATAACCAGAGATTGCTTTGAGTGCCAGGCATCCTATCAGGAAAGTCCACCCAAGATGAAAGCTAAGTGCAGAATTCTCCCTGTCTTCTCTTGGCCTGTGACTTATCCTGGGCCTCTGCTTCTCAGTTGTTTTGGAGTTTCCTTTTTATAGAAGTTTGAATGCTCCCCCAACCCCCATTTTCCAGGAGACAGATCCTCTCCTTCTATCCCTATTTATAGCAGATAGTCCTTTGCCCCATGCTGTATGCCTCATAATTACAATACTTTCATTGTCATTTCAAGCTGCTTTAACCTAGAGGACAAATTTTGGAGGAGGTGGAGTGATGGAGAAGAATTTCCCAAGTCAGTGTTTCCCAGTCAGAACAAGGCCCAAGATTCACTAAGGGGACATAAACTGGCACCAAACGTCCCTGTGGAGGAGATTAGGAAGGACACCAGGAGCTTCTTTCACAGCTCCCCAAAGCTGCCCTTTCTCAACCCGCCAGCAAATGCAGCTCTTGAACTGTCACTTGAGGCTCTAAGAAAGCTTTAAGTCTCCTCAGCTGCCTTTGTCTGAGGCAGGTTCTAACAATGGCTGAACCTCAGAACGAGGCAGGCCTCAGAATCAGGCCTCCAGTGTGTTACTAATCAAAACCCATGAAGAGTGATCAGTTGTGTCCACCACTGATCTTGGGGGAGCGGATTTCTGTTACGAGAGAAATAGCAAGGGGCTGTACACCACAGAACCTGTTGCAGTAGTGTGGGATAGATATTGGTAACCACTGCAATTTTCCTCCCAGTCTTTCCTATAATTTACTAGCTTCTTCCTCCTGCTCTTCCCTGGATGCTGTACAGTGTTCTACTGGACTCTAGAGTTTCTCACTAGTTGTTTCAGACAGTCCTCCTGTTTAGTCCTTGTGGTGGAAAGACTTAATCCTGGACTTAATCCTGGAGCTTCCTACTCTGCTATCTTCTCATAGTCGCTCTCCTCTAGGACCCTTTTTTTTAAGCCTTGCCTGGTATGTTCTGTTCCAGTTCTCCTTGTTGATGATTTCTAATGTTTTAATCTCCTTATAAAGCCACTGTGCCTTGTTTCTTTGTATGTTGTATAGTATTTTGCTGAAACCTACATTTTGATATTTTAGTATGTTATACCTGGAATTAAGATGCTGAGCCATCTGCTATACTTAGGCTTTTATTCAGCTAGTGTTATAACAGAGATTACCTTAAATGCCAGGATCTAACAAAAAAATTTTTTAAAGGGAAAAGAAAATAATTTTCCCTCTCTTTTCAAATTGGCCTGTGCACTCTTGGCCATGCTAATAAGGAGGTTAGAGAACAGCTTAAGGCAAAAGTGTAGGGTATTCTCCAGTATTTTCTGCACACATTTCTTGTCTTGGGTAAGTACATGTGGCCTAAGGAATTCCTCCATTTATATGGATATAAATGTCTTCATTCACCTAGGAAACAGGAACTAAACTGTTTGTCCCACAGATGTTACTCCTTTACCTCAGTTACCTGCAATTTGACTGTTCTCCTATAGAGTTCTTTAAAAGAGCTCTGTGAACTGCCTCCAGGGGCAGGGCAAGTTGTGGGTCACAAGCTTGTGATACATATCCTGGTTCAGTCCTTCAATCTGACACCAGACAGACCAGAACAGACATACAGGCACCCAGGATGGGCACAAGGGTTACTCTACTCTATTCCCTCTAGTAAAGGAACAGGGGCCCACACTAGGAACCTAGGTTGTCTCCCAAAGATCCAGTTAGGAGACAGAGAAAGCACCAGTAAGGGAATGTGAGAGCCTACCATTTTTAATTGCCTTTTTCTTGATCTGACAATTGCCCTGTTACTGTAACTCCTTAACTGTGTTCTGGTGCTTCAAGAAAGACGTTTCTGCCAGTTCTTGTTTGTTGCTTAAACTTCTGTTTAGGGATGAAGTCCTGTAATGTCTCACTCTGCCATTTTGATCAGGGAGGGTCAAAGGCATTTTCCTTTCCAGCTTTCTCTTTTCTGATATTTTCCCTATACCCCGCAGTTCCAGGTCCTTCCCATTTCCTTTAACCTGAAAAAAAGGGTATGCCTTAGAATATAAACTCCCATGCAATCACACAGTTCTGTACAGCTCAAGCCCTCTTAAGTGAAGTGGTAAGAGAAGAAAAAAGAAAACAGATAGAGAAAAGAGAAAAAACCACTCTTTCTTGCAGGGGCTTCTTTTCCTGATTTGCATCTAGAAAGAGGTTACTGTTGGAGTTTTTGCTTTCCACACCTTCTCTACAATTATGGACTGGGGCTCCTTGTGTTAAAAGTGAGAGATACAGGAAGGAAAAAATATTGCAGGACACTCACTCCTGTAGTGGTTATTCTTCAAAATTTTATTTCTCTCCCAATATGGCTTTTATTGTTTACTTTTCAAAGTATACAGGTGGTTGCTTTTTGCATTCTGTCCAGAGTTTTAGCTGCAATTAGTGGGAGAGTTAGCCTAGCAGTGGACTAGCTACTTGGATAGCATCATAAGTTCAGGTAGCTCAACTTACAATTATAAACATCGTAAGTTCAGTTAGCTTTTTCCATAGCAACAACATGTTAATGGTATAGTATCCTAAAAGGGACATAAGATAAATGAAATCCCATGCTATCTAATGAAGGATAGAGTAGAAAAATAAGTGAAGTTCTTTTTAGGAAATTTGCCAGGGATAAGAAAAGAAAAGGCTAAGTTCAGAATGCAATAATACATAGTAAAGGAGGAAAAAAGTCACCTTTAAGAAAATTTTATTAAGAAATTACTATAAAGGCGCAAATAGAGAAGAAACAAAGGGAAGAACCCAGCTGAACTGGAAAATAAAATGACTACTCAAACAACTGCTTCAAAGTTTAATCAGAGGGAGGAGACATACTCAAGTAAAAAAGCATCTTGATTCTATAGAAAACAAAAAGGTAACTAAAACCCAAAGCTAGAGGATGGGAGTGGGTGGATTTATCTAAAAGAGAATATTATATAATATAATGGTTATGTAGTACTATATTTATGTATCTCTGAGCATATACAATTTTAAATGAAAACCTGAAAATAAATTATACGCAATAGAGACTATTTAAAAGGAATTAATGAATACTTGAAACTTGGAGTCAACTAAGTGACATGATACTATAATTGTTTTATCCCAACAATAACCTTAAACTTTGCTGTTAAGTTTAATTGTTCACTGGATCAACAATTTAGGGAAAAGATAACTTTCAAAAAGAAAAGAAAAAAGAAAATATTTTGAAACTTTAATCAATTAATTGCCAAACTGAGGAAAACATGGAGTTTTAGGAAAACATAACAAAAAGAATCTAGAAATGCTGGGTTAAAAAAATTTTTTTGAGGTACCAAGGCACAAGGATTGAACCCAGAACCTTCTATGTGGGAAGCTGATGCTCAACTACTGAGCCACATTAGCTTCCATGAGTTGTTTTTTAGTTTGTTTTGCTTGTTGTTTGTTTCTTCTGGAGGCACCGGAAACTGAACCCAGGACCTCCCACATGGGAGGTGGGTGCACAACCACTTGAGTCAGATCCACTCCCAAGGGTAAAAATTTTTTAAAAACTTTTATCCAGAGTAAGCACAGGAAAAAAATCACAGAAATCCTCAAAAGCCTAACTGAAGGGGAAAAAACAAACAAAAACAGATAATAAAGGACTCTATAAAAACCACAGAACTGATTGTACCAAATAACATAGCCTCAATAAAGAGAAAGCAAAAATTAACATATGTATATGAATAAATTGAAAAATCCATCCAAATAGTGTAATAGGTTAAAATTTCTCAGTTTTTGATAGATTAAACCTCCAAAAATGTAAATAATATTTGAAAAGCATAACCAACAATTACAGAATGCACAATCTTCTCAAGATGGAATATTTATTAAAATTATAAGCTAAACAAACAAGTTATAAAAATTTCAAAGAATCTGTTACACTGACCAAATTCTCTGACCATAATGTAACCAACTTGAAAGTAAAAAATGAAAATAAAACTTTTAACAAGCTCTTAAACATTAAAAATAAAGTTCTAAATAACATATAAGTTGAAGAAGTAATCATAACAAAAAGTAGAAGTTTCTTAGAAAGGAATTATTAGTGAAAACATCTATCCAAATTTGTAATGTAGCCAAAGCAGTACTTTGAGAAAAGGTTAAAAATAAATCTGTTAAGGAGTGAACATAAACAGAATACAGACAAAAATCACATAATGGAGGAAATAATAATGTCATAAACATATGTATGATTTTTTTAAAAAGCTGTCAGTTAATTATTTGGAAGACTGATAAAAATTGAACAAATCTCTGGAAACCCTGCTCAAGAGTTGATATCATTATTAGGAATACAAAAGGGGACCAACTAGCTGGCATTTTTGTGGAAAATCATACCAGGTCTTCACTAGTAGAATTTTTGTCTACTCTTTAACAGCATCCTGAATTAAATATACTATATCTTTTGGAGAAGAGGGGTATCTGGGGTTATAAAAACATAATCCTAGCTTTTAACAATGTCATAAAAAAGATACAAATAAGTAATTGCCTTAAGTTTTGGTCTTTAGAACTCTTTAGGGAGTCTTACTTTTTTAAAGCTATTCAGCTGAATTTATTTAAGTGAGTCACATTAAAAAGAAAAATAACAACTAACTAGATATAGCAGAGATTAGACAATTAAGAGGATACAGAAGAGAAGAAAAAAGCAATTATAAAATAGAATCTAGAAAAGATTCTATTCTATAATATAGAACCTAAGAAAAAGAACACAAGGAATTAAAGATTTCTTCAAAAAATATAAATAACTCAAGAAGAAAGAAAAACCTGAACAGACTCATAATCACTGAAGAAAGTAAAAGTAGGTTAGTAGTTGAAACATACACATACCACTCGATCTAGAGAGTTTTTCTGGCAATTTCTACTTAATATATGATTCAAAGCTTATACAAACTTCTTCCAAAGAATATAAAAAGATAAAACATCCCCAATTCATTTTGAGGCTCCTATAACTAACACCCCCATATACCAAAACACAAATTCGAAACAGAAAAATCACAGATAAATTTTACCCAAAACTTCTAAAATGTCAGCAAACAAAATCTGGCAATATATGTTAAAACAATACATGAATCTTAACTTAGATTTATCCCAAGAATATACAGATATTTTAATACTATAAAAACATTAACATAATTCTTTACATTAAAAAAAAATAAAGGAGACTTCTGGTTACAGGGCAACATATAAACACACTTTACTCTTGCTGGTATTACTAAAATTCTTGGACATTATATATGTAATAAACATATATTTTGAAGGTGATTTTGAAGGTGAAAGAAAAAAGTCAGACTATCTAGGGACCTCAGAATCCAAGGAGAAACACAGCAATGAGTTCTTTGGGTCTTCTTTTTTGCCTCATATATTCTGGACTATGTGCCAGAGAAATCAGCATCCTGAAACAATAGGCTTTCCTTCTCTTGAATTTTCTATATTATATCTTATGCTAAAGTAAAAATTTACTTTATCTATCTGATGTGGTTCTAAGTGTACATAGAGAAAATATTTAAAACAAGCATATTATAAAAGGGGCAACCACTAAAAGTTCTATATCATAGATAGAATCAAAAATATTACAAATAAAAATGGAATCTATAAAAATGTTCAAGTAACTCACAGGAAGGCTGATCAAAGAAAACAGAGAACCCCAAAGAGAGGGAACAAAGAGAAAAATAAAAAATAAAATTGAAAGTCCATTGTATTTATCCATATTTTTAATACTGTGTTCTCTCTTCCTTTCTGATGTTCCAAGGTTACTTTTTTTACTCTACTTTTTTGCTTAGAGAACTACATTTAGCCATTCTTTAGGGTAGGTCTGCTGGTGCCAACTTCTCTTAGTTTTCCTTCATCTGAAAATGTATTGATTTCTCCTTCATGATGAAAGGAAAATTTTGCTGGATATAAGATTTTGGTTGATAACTCTTTTCTTTCAGGACCTGAAAAATGTTGTGCTACTCCCCTTCTGGCCTCCATGGTTTATGATTAGAAATCTACTGTCATTCAAATTACTTTCCCCCTATAGGTAAGGTACCATTTTTCTCAGGTTGCTTTCAACATTTTCCCTTAGTCTTTATTTCTCAAATTTTAATGATGATGTATCTTGGTGTGGATTTCTTTGGGTTTATCCTGATTGGGGTATGCTTAGTTTCGTGAATCTGTATGTTTATGTCATGTTAAGGGTGGCCTCATCACCACTGGGTGATGGTGAAATACCTGACTCTCCAGTTGACCTCTGACACCACAATAATGGAATGGGAAGAGGCACCTTATTACTGTCAGGTGACAGTGGAAAGCCAGGAAACCCATGTGGTCTCCACTGGTATCATGGGAAGATAGAAGGAAATGGGTTGATTACTGACGAGTGGGGATGAAAATCCCAGCTTTCTATTTGGCCTTCTCTGATACCACTCTTGACAGCAGTATTAGTATACCTCCTTACAGCCTCATAGGGGTGGAATTCCAGGCTCACTACTTAGCCTTTTCTAGCATAGGGGACGGGAGGTAGTGTCACAGGTTTTTTCTGTGGTGTTTGGCTACAGTAGAGTGGTTACTGTCTAAAAATTTTCTGTCTTGCTAGGCTATCCCTTTCCTAATCCTTCAGCTGGAGAGAGCAGGCTCTGGTAAGGAATATTTTTCTGTACCCATTTATGTTTTAAGGTTGCCTGCTTTTCTACCACTCAGTCTGTGACCAGGGAACTTGCCACTGTTTTTTGTTCCTAAGGTCCCAAGGTTCTTAGACAGTTTTCCTTCTCTCTACATTTGAGTCTTCGTTTGCTTATTTTATATATAACATCAAGGGTTTTTAGCCGTATTTAACATGAGAAATAGGAAAAAAGTATATCTACTCCATCTTCCCAGAAGAAGTCTTACATTTTTTATTATCTACCTTATCCACCTCTAAAGAGGATGACACTGGAAATAATACTGCATTTATCCCTACCAAACTCCAGCATGAGCAAATGATTTAGAGTACTTAAGCATAGATAAGAAATTGTTCAATTTGAAAAAAGCATTCAGATTTTAATTCGCCTCAGTCTCAATGTGAACCAAAAGTGGGATTAGGAATAAAAAAAATAAGTGTAATTATATCATGACTAATTCAGGGTTCATTCTATCTGAAGCACTTTATTTAGTTCTGAGAACCAGATTTTAAGATCGATATTAACAAACCAGAGATAAATCAGAAGAATAATTAAAACTGTAGTGGTTCCAGAAGATTGAAGAAACTAGGGATACTTTCTCTTTGAGAGAGAAAAAGGGGAATTGAGAAGAAAATGATATATAATACCAGCCTTCTAATATTTATTAGGCTTACATTTGAAAAAAGTGGCAAAATAGGATCAAAGCATAATCTACCAGTTGTTCCATACATGTAAGAATTTTCTAACAATCTGAATGTACAAAATGGGATGTGCACCACTTTGTACTCTCCTAAGTTCCCAGATATCAGAAGTGTTAAAACAAAGACTATATATCCATCTGCTAGATAAATTATTGAGTTGACTGCTTCAGTAGGAGGGAGACTGACTAGGGTAGTAATTTTCTATCTGTGATCCTTGATGTTACCTGTAGTAGTCCCATAGAGTTGCAAAGTAGGGGTAACTGCTGCTGAGCAGGCAAAATACCTGACTTCCTTCCCTGCCTTGGCTTTGACAGAGATGTTAAGCCAAGTTTCTATAAGTGGCTTTCATTATGGAATGCATGGGTGTGGCAAGGAGGATTATGCTTAAAAGTACAGCTTAAAAATTACTGAACTGAGGACTTTTTTAACTCATAGTCTAGGATTAATTCCTAGTTCACAACTACATTCTATAAGATTATTGCTCATTTGAGGGATTACTGCAAACAAGACTAAAGTATGTGATTTTAAAAGCCTCCTCTTCTGAAATAATGGCATTTTCATAATGAATCAAGTAGATAACCGTCTCAGCTCTCAACTTTACCTGTTTTAGCACAGCCTGTATTGTGTCAAGGGGGGATACTATCTTTCTCTGGAAAAATTAAAATCTAAAGCAAATGACCTTTTACTTTAAAAATCAGAAGTAGCTGGAGAAAAGTAAATTTTATAAGCCCATGAAGTTATGTTTGTAATATGTACCTCTATAAGAGAAGTTGGAAAAATCAGTTGTCATATAACGAAGTTTTAACTGAGCACTGCGTACTATAACAACAATTAGACAACGTCTCCAAAAGTAAAAGAATTTTCAGAAGCTGATGTGGCTCAAGTGGTTGAACCCCTGCTTCCCTCATGGGAGGTCCTGGGTTTGGTCCCCAGCGCCTTCCAAAAACAAAAACAAACAACGAGCAAACACATGGGAAAAAAAAACAAGCCAACTCAGGGGAGCTGATGTAGCTCAGTGGTTGAACGGTGGCTGCCCACATATGAAGTCCTGGGTTCAACCCTCAGTTGAAGTACCTCAAAAAAAAAAAAAAAAAAAAAAAAAAGAAATTCCTTATATATAAGAATGCCAAAAAATGGGGAATAATAAACGAAAGTCCTTCATGCTAAGGTGATGGAGGTGCAGTTAATGTTGGGGTTTAAGATATATTTAGCGGATTTGAATCTCTGGACTGACAATGTGATAGCCAGGTCCTGAGCCTCAACAGACTCCAGCACATACAATAAGATTTATTGGACTTATCACACTCAGCTAAGATGGAGTTGAAGAAGGACAACCACCACACCATGGAGCCTAGAGTGATTACAACTGAAAGTGGGAGGATTGCATCCAACATCCATGTGGAATCTGAGCCTCCTCTTGACATAGAGGTGCAATGGACACAACCAATCCAATGTCCACATAGAAGAGGTGGCATTGGATTGGGAAAAGTGGACATGGTGGCTGATGGGTATGGGGAAAGGCAGGAAGAGATGAGAGGTGGAGGCGTCTTTGGGACATGGAGCTGCCCTGGATGGTGCTTCAGAGGCAATCACCAGACATTGTAAATCCTCACAGGGCCCACTGGATGGAATGGAGGAGAGTATGGGCCATGATGTGGACCATTGACTATGAGGTGCAGAGGTGACCAAAGATGTACTTACCAAATCCAATGGATGTGTCATGATGATGGGAACGAGTGTTGCTGGGGGGGGGGGGGGGGAGAGGTGGGGTGGGGGGGTGGGGTTGAATGGGACCTCACATATATATTTTTAATGTAATATTATTACAAAATCAATAAAAAAAAAAAAAAAGAAAAACTAAACAAAACAAAAAAATAAAATAAAATAAACGAAAGTCCTTAGATACTTGGTTCTTTAAAATACCTCTTCTCAAAGTTATAATTAAATGACTCATATTTATACTAATAATGGTGACCACAATAGTGAATTTATGGAAAATTTTTTAAAGCAAGTTTTTAATTATTGCTCTTACCTATCTTAAAAAAATTAACACAGTTCTTACTGTATCTGTCTTTTTTACTTATTGTCATACTAGTGGAATTCTTATCTATAAATCAACTAGGAATGTTAATTTGATTACACTACTTCATTGGCTTCTTAAAAATAACATTCATAGACTGGATTGCTTAGAAGTAACTCTGAAGGTCTATGCTTTATATTTTGTTGAGGTTTGACTTAGACAATGGCAAAATAGTACTTACACCAGATGAGTCCACTTACATGGTGAGTGATTCTACCAACTCATGCGGCATGGACATCTCAACATGGCCTGATTCTATGCATAGCTGTTTATATGTATGTTCTGAGAAAACCACATATATGGTATATCATAAGTCGTGTATTGAGTCAAAGGAATTGAGGTCTTCAGAAAAAATGCTTATGAACATTAATCTACATCAAGGACCTAGTATAGTCCATGCATTTTTTTAGTCAGGTATTATTTACAGAATTAAAAATTATGATCACCACACAATACAGTAATCCTGACAATATCTTGAAAAACTTCCATATTTTTTTCTTATAAAAATTAACATATTAAGTGCAGAAAATTAGAAATTATAGAACAGCAAATTGCATAAAACTTGTATTGCCCATAACTCTTTTAAAATGATAAATTTAAAAAGAAAAATCAGTCAGCAATTTTATGAACCTCATTTTAAATTGCAAAGAACTGACAGAAATCAAATTTTTCTTCCATGTAATTAAATTCAATCTTTCATAATGGGCCCAGAGAAGTGCTCAACTGATTTTAAACATTTAGAGTAGAACTTGGATACTTTCAGCATATAAAAGTATAGAATAGAATGAACCTTCAGCTTGAATGGGAGCATCTCAAAAGTTATATTATCAAAGCAGATTACTGCTTAGCAACTATAATCTTGTTGTAAAGATAATAAAAATTTAAGTGACAAACAGTTCATGGTCAAGTTTCCTTTAAGAAGACTAGATAATGGAATTACTGTGATAAAGTTATTATTTATTGTCATTGATAAAGTTATTATTTATTGTCATTAATATTTATACTATATAATGCATTTTTATCAACCACATATTTACAGATGTATACATATATAATTTTTTAAAGTTACACTTCAAGGAGAACATAACTTCCATCTTCCACTTTAAATGCCTCATTTTAAGAGATATATATTTCTGGTATAATATAATTGATTTATTTTAAGAAAGCCAAAGTACCTACTTCACACTCCTTTTTACCTACTTACTGCTAAAATATTTTCAAAGATTCTGTAGTTTAGAGAAGTAGAAGCTAACCAAAAAAACAATGCCTGGAAAGCTTATTTGTAGGTTGATTAAAATACCATCCAGTGATCTTTGTGGGATAGGTTACTATTTAATTTAAGTCTTTATTTAGTTGCTTAATGGGAAATGACTTTGCTCCTAGTATGTTGCAATTTATACACTCAACATTTTTAATCCAGTAGGGAAACAGGAGAAATCCAAGAATAGTGATAATTTTCTAGGGATTTTAGACCAAAAGATCAGACATTCTGAAGTCGGCTTTATGTTCCTAAGATGCTGTGTTGCCCCTTTCTAAATCACAACAAGCTATATGCTTTCTAAAATTCCAAGCTTATGACAAAGAGAACTGCTGAGAGAATAAATAAAACATAAATACTGTTTACCTTTCAGCCGGTGACTTAGAATCTGTTCCAAAATAGCTGCAAAATTGTTAAATTCAGGAGAAGAATCATCAATTGTCTCAAAGCAGGACCGATCAATCAGGGTCTTCACAGAGAACCTAGGACAAAAGAGATTATTGTTGCTTTTAGGCAGGGTTGATTTATTCATCTAAGTAGGCAAAATGAGAAGAAAGCAATATTGGGACGTATTAGAGAAATATTTTATAGAATAAAATTATTTTTATTAAAATTCATTATATAAATAGAATATTTTACACAAATTTTCACAGAATTATCTGGCTTTCAGTATCTCTTTACCAAATTAAGACTTAGGAATAGCTCATTGTCCTCAGAGCCATGAAAAATAAGAATCAAAATACGACTTAAATTATTAACTCCAAAATACTCAAAAGCCATAACACTACTTTAAGAAATTTGAGCTTCAGTCACAAATGATTTTTAAAAATTTTGTAAAACAAAGAATGAAATAGGATGTGAGCATTCATGAAGTGTATATAGAAGTTTTAATGAGCTATATATAGGAAAACTTGCAAATCTAAAGTATGCTATATTTTTCCTTCTATTAGAATGTCCATCTCTATTTTTGCTTTCAAAACAACAATGCATTTTGCAAGACTCAGCTTAAATGCCATTTCCTCAATGAAGAATTATCCTGCTGCTCCAAGGAGAACTACTTTCTTCCTTGTGGCATATTCCTGGCACAAATTATCTTTTTGTTGGTATCTCTCTTAATAAACAGTTAAAATTTATCTTACTCTTATTTGTGTTTTCTACCTCAATCTTACTAAAATATTAACTCCTTCAGGGTAGAAACATGTCTTCTGTATGTTTGTATCTTCCTCAGTACACAGGACAAATGCCTGGAACACTATACTCAATAAACATTTATTTGTAAGCTCTATTTTGAAAGAATGTTAAATAATTTCAACAAATTATGCTGGGAAAACTGGATATCCACTTGCAAAAGAATGAGGGTGACCCAAAACCTCACATCATATACAAAAATTAACTCAAAATGGATCTGCTGCTATGAACATCAGTATGCAAATACTTGTTCATATCACTGCTTTGAGTTCTTCTGAATATATCCCTAGTAGCAGCATTGCCAGATCATATGACAGAATTATATTTAGCTTCCTGAGGAACTGCCAAACTGTCTTCCACAGAGACTGCACCATTCTACATTCCACCAACAGTGAAGGAGTGTTTCTATTTCTCCATATCCTCTCCAGCACTTGTAGTTTTCTGTTTGTTTTTTGTTTGTTTGTTATAAATAATGGCCAATCTATAAGGAGTGAAATGGTACCTCACTGTAGTTTTTGATCTACATTTCCTTAACAGCTAGTGTTGCTGAACATCTTTTCATGTGTTTTTTGTCCATTTCCTCTTTGGAAACATAACTATTCAGGTCTTTGCCCATTTTTTGAATTGGGTTGTCTTTTTATCGTTGAATTATAAGACCACTTTATATAACATGGAAATCAAACCATTATTGGGTATGTGGTTTCCAAATATTTTCTCCCACTGAACAGGCTGCCTTTCACCTTCTTGACAAAGTCACTTGAAGCATAAAAGTTTAATTTTGAGGAGGTCCCATTTATCTATTTTATTCTGTCACTGTTCGTGCTTTGGGTGTAAGGGTTAAGAAACCACACCTAACACAAGATCTTGAAGATATCTCTCCACGTTTTCTTCTAGGAATTTTATGGTTCTAGCTTTTACATTTAGGTCTTTTACCCATTTTGAGCTAATTTTTGTATAAGATGTGAAATAGGGATCCTTGTTCCTTCTTTTGGATATGGAGATCCAGTTCTCCCAGCACCAGTTGTTGAACAGACGTTTCCGACCCAGCTGGGTGGGTTTGAAAGCCTTCTCAAAAATCACTTGGCCATAGATGGAAGGGTCTATTTCTGAACTCTCAATTCCATTCCATTAGTCAATATGTCTATATTTATGCCAATATCATGCTGTTTTTACCACTGTAGCTAAGTAACATAATTTAAAGTCAGGAAGTGAGAGTCTTCCAACTTCATTCTTCCTTTTTCAGACATTTTGGGCTATTCAGGGCCCCTTACCTTTCAAAATAAATTTGATAATTGGCTTTTCAATTTCTGGGAAAAAAGTCTTTTGGAAGATTTTTGGGGGCTGCAATGAATCTGTAAATCAGTTTGGTTAGAACTCACATCTTAATGATATTTAATCTTCTAATCCACGAACACAAAATGTCCTTTCATGTATTTAGGTCTTCTTTGGTTTCTTTTACCATTGGTTTTGTAGTTTTCTGAATATAGGCCCTTTATGTCCTTGGTTAATTTTATTCCTAAATATTTGAGTCATTTAGTCACTACTGTAAATGAATTTTTTTTTTAACTTCCACCTCAGGTTGCTCATCAGTAATGCATACAAACATTACTGATTTTTGTGTACTGGGTCTTGTGTTCTGCCACTTTGCTAAACTTGTTTATTGGCTCTGGGAGCTCAGTTGTGGATTTTTAGGAATTCTCTAGTAACAGTACCATATCAATAGCAAATAGTAAAAATTTTCCTTCTTCCTTTCTTATTTGGGTGTCTTTTAGTTCTTTTACTCACCTAATTGCCCTAGCTAGACCTTCTAGCACAATATTGAATAACTGTGATGACAGCAAGCATCTTTGTCTTGTAAAACCATGCAATATAATCTTAATAATCAATGGGGGAGTGGGTGTAGCTCAGCGGTTGAGCGCCTACTTCCCATGTACCAGGTCCAGGGTTCAATCCCCAGCCCAGTACCTCCAAATAATAGAATTAAAAAATAATCAACTGAAACAATTTACTGTGACCATTAAAAATTTTTGAAGAAAACATTAAATAATACTCTCTTGCTGTCAGTTAAAACGTATAAGAAAATTTTTAAAAAGTGAAACTATCATTTATTTAGTATACTGTAATTTTAAACGTTAGAAACATTGAGACTTAAAGGGTTTTACTTCCTTGTAAAAATCATACACTACTAGGGAAACAGAACTGAACATATATATGCATGTGTGTGCATGTGTAAATACATATGTTATGTATGTATGTAAGTAAATATTGAGATTTCTTATAGGAATTGATTCAAGCAACCATGGGGATGGCAAGTCCAAATTCTCTGAAGCAGGCTGCAAGCTGGGAATTCCAATGAATGTTTCAAAGAATTCCCCAGGAGAAGCTGACTGGCTGACAGAGACCGAAATTCCTCCTGACTGCTGAAATCATCAGTTCTCCCTTAAAGGACTTCAAATGACTGGATGAGATTTCTCTCATTAATGAAGTCAATCCCTCTGTTGATGGTAGATGTCAACAGCCATAGATGCAATCAATTTACTAAAAATTTAAATCTATGCAATATCCACATAGAAATAACAGGCAGTGCTTGCCTGACTAAGCAACTGGACACCATAATCTAGCCAAGTTAACACATGAACTTAATCATCACAGTCTCCCCTCTCCCCCTTGTCAACTTCACACCCAATACATCTCCTTAAAGTTTACTTATTCACTAAATAAAAATAGTAAGTCATACTTTTGCCTAACATAATTTAACCATACTGCACATAACGAGAAACATACTCTTTCTCTAGAAGATGATGGAAGTCCTTGGGAAATATTCATTCTTAAACTTGATCTCCTATAACTTAAATATTATGGCATAAAATTAATTCAGCTTATATTATATAATAAGGGGGATAAGCTAGGGAATAAAACAAAGATATTTGCTTTAAGTACATATACAAATATATTCAAAACAAGGAAGATACACACAACCACTATAGTCCTCGTTTCTGCAACTGGTTATGTGTACAGGGCTCATTTTTATAACTACCTTCTTCCACTACCCAGTCCATATTTCCTTTACTCACAGCAAGCACAAGAGCTAGTCTTGACTCTTTGCCTAATGGGATGGCCCAATCATTCATTTCTGAAGGGTTTTGTCCATTTAGTCCTACCTGGATTGGCTTGCTACAGTTTCCTATTGACTTTAATCACAGGGCATGGTTGTTTTAAGACACCCTAAGGGATCTCCAGTATTCCAGGAAACTCTTCTGTACAAATTCTTCATTGTATAATAGCAGTCCTATTTCCCCTTGATAATTGGGATAAATAACCCAAACCAGCATAGTAATTCCCTTCTTTGCCTATAAATTCAGTCATGAGAAGCCCATAGTGGACGGGTGGCAGTATTAACCTCCAGTTTAATGGAATCATTGTAAGTCTTCTGGTGGAAGTGATCCTCCTTTTGGAACTAAGACCTGTAAAACAGAAGAGGTTAAGGCTGCAGAGACAGGAAGCAAAAATTTTCCTAGTGGATCACTAAGGGTAATAGTAGTGTACCTCTCATTTCCATCCCTTGATTCCTAACTCATAATTACTGGCTACAAGGGGAAAAGTTTCATAACGTGGATGATGACTTAGAGCATATACAGCTTCCTGAAGAACACTGCCACATGCCTACAAGGTATTGTCATCCAGGTAGGCACTGTAATTGAGTCTTCAAAAGGCCAGTCAACCATTCAATCAATCCAGATGCTTCATGATGGTGGGGATTATAGTAAGACCAGTATATTCCATGAGCACATGTCATTTCCATACTTGGTTTGCTTTGTAATAGGGTCCTTGTTTAGAAGTGATACTGTACAGAATATCATGGCAGTGTATAAAGCATGCTTTAAGTCCATGGATGGTAGTTTTGGCAGGAGTAAATCCAGGGCACGTGTCTGTTTCAGTAAGAACAAAACACTGCCCTTTCCATGATGGAAGTGGTACAATGTAATCAACCTGCCATGCAGGTAGCAGGCTCATCACCGTTGAGAATGGTACCATATCAGGAACTAAGTGTTTTGTCTCTGCTTTTGGCAGATTGGGCACTTAGTAGTGACTAGAGCCAAGTTAGCCTTGGTGAACGGAAGTCCATGTTGCTGAGCCCATGCATAACCTCCATCCCTACCAACGTGGCCATTTTACTCACAAGCCCTTTGTGCAATGACAGGGTGGCTGTGGAAAGAGGCCAGCTGAAAGAAAATGGTTTCTGGTGGTCTTTACTAACAAGTATCAAGGAAAAGCATTTCTCAGATCAACAGCTATGTACCATGTACCAGGGAATGTGCTGATTTATTCAATGATAACACATCTGGAACAGCAACTGCAATTGAAGTCACTACCTGGTTAAGTTTACGATAATCCACTGTCATTCTCCAAGATCCATTTGTTAGCTTCTACATAGTCCAAATAGGAGAGCAGAATGGGAATGTGTTGGGAATCATCACTCCTGCATCATTTAAGTTCTCAATGGTAGCACTAATCTCTGAAATCCCTCCAGGAATGTTTTACTGTTGTTCAGTTACTTTTTTGCTAGTTAGAGGCAGTTTTAGTTGCTTCCACTTGGCCTTTCCTCTGCTAGTGGCTATCTCTATTTCAATTAAGCATTTCATGAGATAGAACTGGGCTAAAATTCCATTGATCACCTGGCCTCCATTAGCCCCCGCTATATTTTGTATCTCCTGAGATTGGAGTCAGTGTCTAATAATACCAAAAAATTCTAAGCATTTCTTTTTCCCCAGTGCATAGTTACCGTGGCAAAAGTCTGAAGGAAGATTAACAGTAAAAAAAAAAAACACTTTAAGTATACCATGGTCCTTCCCCAATGGAACTTGGCCTTCTCTTCATCCAAGTGGGTCTGGGTCTGTAAGTTACTTCATGTCTTCAAATTGCTTGTAGAACTGTAATCCCTGATATTGTAATTCAAGTTAGACGCTTATTCACTTGACCTAGACCTCTTCTGCTTATACATATCATGTAAGAATTTAATAGACCATCCATCTATTTTACATCTAGATACCTCAATCAACTACCCATTATCACAGAACTCTGCAAGGGAAACTATTCTGATTACCACTTTGACTCTGCTGTTCATTATGGTAGCCACGTCCACCTTCGCTCTGGACATTAAATGCTGCCACTTGGACTCTGCCAACCCTATATGTGATCAAAGTTGTGTTTAAGGATCAAGGTTCAGTGGCAGCAGTTTCCATAGTAATATCTGACCTATGGACAAGAGCTACCACAGACCTCTTCATGGATAATGGAACTTGCCTCACAAATGTATTCCTCACAGTCCTAGTGAAAGGTATGTCCTCAGAACATTCCTAGGGTGGGTGAGCAGGTCATACTTGAGAAAGCCACCTAACATTCCTATCTCTCTAAACCTTTGTATACGCTCATCTACATTATTCCAGGATAGTTCTGGCATTTCATCTTCAGGCAATATGTACGACTTTTTGGTTTATGCCAACCACCAGAACTGTTAAGAGTCCTTTTGAACCCCTTAAGTCACAACATTAAATCCAGAACCTCTGCTTAGTATGCCCATATCAAGAAATTCAGCCTGATCCAACTTTAAGTTCCTTCTACCACCATGATCTCACATCCTTTTTATTTCCATATGCATTCCCCTGATTTCTCTCCATATAAACTGCAACAATCAGGCAATTCTTTTGAAGTATAGTGTACCTCCTCATGGGTCACACTTTGTACCTTACTTTTCAGGACAGTTGGGACTTCTGTTTAGCTATAGGAATGGAAGAATAGAGGAAGATTAGGGGGTGGGTCCTGCGAAAAATGAGCAATGTCTGCCAAAGTAAACTATATCAGTGCATTCCATTAAAGTTTCATTTGTTGAAACAGGGCTAATCTCTTGGGAGGTAGTTACAGATTATCATGCACAGCAGATTTAATCTCTTCAGGTGCACAGGTCATGACTGATTCTTCAAGGCAGACCATTACAAGTTTATCTAAGTCTCAACATCCCACCATCATCATTATTGATCCATATGTCCCCATTCCAATTTTCAGGATCCCATTCCTTCCCCATCAACGCTCTCACTTTAACAGCAGACACCTTGCACGGTTAGCAATTCTATTTACATTGTAATTCAGTCAGTAGAACAATGAGACTCTGGCCTGGTTTTCAGATATTTCAAGTTTGTGGCTATAAGAAATACACTTCTTTCAGGGATCACCTAGAAACTTTTACGTCCTTATTGTGGTTTAAGCTGAGAATCTGAAGCCTTGAGCTCATCCCTTTTTTAAACAACTGTATCCACCCCAATTAGGAACACCCAGCCAACATCATTAAACTTTTTAACTCCTCAAAACTCTGTTAAGGTATCAAATACACTGTCACTCAGAGTCTTACTCAAATATATATTTGATTAGCAGTAACCAATGGTGATATTTTGTGTATCTGTGTTGCCAAGTCACACCATGAACTATCAGTGCCATCTTGATCATTGCACTTGGAGTCATTAGTGACTTTTAATCTAATCACATTAAAGAACCAATTCCAAAAACCCCAGAACCAACTCAAAAATCTCATTCTTAAAATTCTGTTTCTCAAGAACCACTCTAGGTTTGAAGATCTACATTACTCAGAGTTCTTCAGATAAACAATCAATAGGATATGTGTGTATATATATATTTATTTGTATGAAATATATATGTATGTAAATATGAGATTATAGGAATTGACAGAACTTGCCTACACAACCATAGGGGATGAAAAAATCTGAATTTTGTAGGGCATGCTGCAAGCTGGGAACTCTGATGAAGGCTTCGATACATTTCCCAGGTCAAGCTGGCTGGTGGAAGTAGAGATATTATTCTTTTTGACTGCTGAGATCATCAGTTTTCCCTTTAAGGCCATCAAATAACTGGATAAGAGACTTCTCTCATAGCTGAAGGTAATCTCCTTTGTTGACTGCAGATGTCATAAGCCAAAGATGCAGTCAACTGACAATGTGAATCCATAAAATATCCTCACAATAACAATCAGGCCAGTGCTCACTTGACAAAACAACTGGACATCAAAACCTAGCCAAACTGACATATAACTTAAACATCATGCTTATCAAGACTAATTTGAACAATGCTTGCCTTCCTCTCATTTTACAGCTTACAGTATGGAGCACTCATCTTTCCTCTGCCATGGCAAAAACTGTCATACTCCTTTCTAAGTCTGGTGAACTTCCAACATTTTATCCTTTGTAGTTTCAATGTTGGAAAATACCTATGAGAGTTCCTTTAATGTCACTTTTGGGTTTTTGCCAGCATCACTTCCTCTAGGACACTTGTATTACAACCACTTGCCTTATTTACATCAAAAAATTGTCCTTCAACTTAGTTCCTCTGGTGGCACATCTAGATTCTCCCAAACAGCAGCAATGTCAACGTTTTCATAGTCAACTCTCTTCTACTACTCCATTTATGTCTGAGTCAAGTTTCACTTCCAGCATTTTTGTTTCTTTGCTGCAATTTAACCCTTGTCAGCCAATTCACTCTTCTAATTATTCATTTTGTAAAACATCACGAGTTTATCATCAAGAGACAAGGAAGCAATGCAACTATACTCTTTTCTGTCTGTGCATGAACTTAAGAACAGCTGCAAAATGACCAACTGTTGACAGACTTTGAAAGAAGTGATGTTATGGTCACTGATCATGATGTACACCTGTCATTTATATAGGAATCTGTGAACTGAAGAGCCAGCAACAAAATCTGTATTTTATGCAATTACCCACAGTTAGTATACTATTATAACTAAAATTAGAACAGTCTTGTTGGGGACTGGTGTTATTTAACTAAACTATGGTAACTGAAATTCACACGTATGGGGACCAAGCAAAGTGAGGACTGTCAGGGTTTAATTACTACTGACAAGCAAAATAAATTACTACATGTTAGGAGTATATATTTTTATGAAAAGTATATTTTCTGAAACAAAAAATTAGCAAGAAGAATAGCGCTACTTTGCATTTTTGTTAATCTAATTGTTACACTTCATAGAAGATATCTGGATTTTCATACATGTCTCTGTATTCAATCTTTTTTTTTTTAAAGATTTATTTATTCTCCCCCCCGCCCCCACACCCCAGTTGTCTGTTCTCTGTGTCTATTTGCTGTGTGTTCTTCTTTGTCCGCTTCTGTTGTTGTCAGCGGCACGGGAATCTGTGTTTCTTTTTGTTGCGTTATCTTGTTGTGTCAGCTCTCCGTGTGTGCGGCACCATTCCTGGGCAGGATGAACTTTCTTTCGCGATGGGCAGCTCTCCTTACAGTGCGCACTCCTTGCGCGTGGGGCTCCCCTACGCGGGGGATGCCTGTGTGGCACGGCACTCATTGCATGCCTCAGTATTGTGCGTGGGCCAGCTCCACACGGGTCAAGGAGACCCGGGGCTTGAACCATGGACCTCCCATGTGGTAGATGGACACCCTAACCACTGGGCCAAGTCCACTTCCCTCTGTATTCAATCTGTTGTAAAATTACACATCATGTAGACTCTGAAGAACTGAACTATACACTAATTACAGAATGGCAACAAAAGACAAATAACATCTTAGAATTGTTATGAAAATAATCTGACCTCACAAGTGCATGGTCTAGGAACACTTTGATAACCAATGCCCAAAGGCATTCTTTGTATATAATGAAATCATTTTTCTTTTTTGCAACTAGAATGGTATTAATTATATAACATTATGTATCCTTGAAAGAATTGATAAAATAGTCACTCAAATAATTTTGTCTTGTTTCAGAGGAATAACCTTGGTAAGAAAGGATGAGTCACACTCTCTGACACAGTCAAATTAAATGCCCTAATCTTAACAGGTAATCTAATCAAAAGATACCTCAGCTGAATTTAATGCAAATCAAAGGGTATCAAACCCGGAGGAACAGATTAGTTTACAAACATAAACTTCCTCTTTTAGGGAGTCATTAAAAAATGTCAAACTGCCATATTCAGCTACTGGTGATCCTGGTGCCTTGCCACATGGTAAGATGGCAGTCAATTCCTGCCAAAATCCCTGCCTTCCCCTCCAGAATCTATGATCTCCTGGAGCTCAGCTGTGGGCAACCAGGCATAGGATTTGTCTCTTTCTAGGACTCTTCTCTCAGTCTCGGCTGCTCTGCTTTCTTCCTGAGTTCAGCTGTGTACTACTAGGCATAGGGCTCATCTCTTTAGCCTTGAGCTGCTTTGTGCCTCAAGCCTCTACAAGGCTTCATGCTTAAGTTTTAGCTGCTAGCGATCCTCAAGTCCTCTCTCACAAGGCAGGTTCAAAACTGGCAGCATCCTTTCTCTGGGTATCGCTTCCTCTGTGTCTCTGCAAGACAGCAGAAACCCAACCTGTGTCATGCCTCACTGAATAATCCAATCAAAAGGGTCCCACACCCACAAGAATGGATTAGTTCAAAAACATAATCTTTTCCTTTTTAGGATTCATCAAATTCATATTATCACAATGTTTTTACTATGCTATCTTTTAATGTAGATTATATTCCTACAGAAAACATTATTTTCATACTAAAAATGTAGGTGGTAAATCCCAGAACACTAAATTTCTTTTAATTCAACACCTGATTAAAAACTAAAGCAAAGGCAAAGCCCAAATACCCCCAAAATCGTATCATTAGTTACTTACCATCTAATTATTTTAAGGGTGAGAAATCAATTTGAATGATTTCTATTACATTAAAGCTAATAATGAAGAAAAATAATGTTCTCCAGTTTTTGTTTCATTTTATATCTTGCTTCCCTCCTGCCAACACAAACCAAAATTTCAGAAGACAAATTAGTACCACAGAGTCCATGTTTGATTTTAGCTAACTCTACCTACTCAACACTCACTTCTCTAGAATCATGTAACTAAATCTTTGCACCAGAGTAATGAGAATCTTGTTTCCATAATAGAGTAACTAGCTAGGATGTACTATAAAAAACAAACTTGTGAAAAAATTTTCAATACATCTAAAAATTATCACACAGATGCTGAGCTATTTCCTGATAATGATGACATTAATATTAGTCATGTTTCCTGAAGACTGATTTTTAAATAATGAAATGACAATTTGATGAATATCTAAAAATACCAAAACAAATCTAACAGCTTTTTCACAAGAATCTTAAAAACTCATACAATTATATAAAAGGATCTTAAAATTAAATTCAGTTGTAAATGTCTTTGTTTAAAAAGATTCTCTTTCCCAGAGAAAAGATTTTTTTATCTATCCTATATTATATTCTTTTCATAGAATTGTATCTGAAGACAACTAAGGTACATAAAATCTACTAAAATTATGACATTAGAGAAAGACATTCAGAATGTTTAAAGTCACAAGATCACACTGAAGGTAGCTGTATTAGTCAGCCAAAGGAATGCTGATGCAAAGTACCAGAAATCTGTTGGCATTTATAAAGGGTATGTATTTGGGGTAGAAGCTTACAGTCACAAAGCCATAAAGTGTAAGTTACTTCCCTCACCAAAGTCTGTTGCCACATGTTGGAGCAAGATGGCTGCCAGTCTCTGCGAGGGTTCAGCCTTCCTCTTCCTCCTAAATGTCTCTCTCCCTAGGGCTCCTTTCTCTTCAGGCTCAACTGCAGCTTTAGGCAATTAGGCTTATCTCTCTTCCCAGGGCCTCTGCTGTGTCTATGGAGCTGTCTCTATTCCTCTCTGTTCTTCTCCTGTGGATTTACTTCCCAGGGCTCCAGCATCAAAACTCCAACTTTCTCCTGTGCCATGGTGTTTTCTCAGTGAGTCCTTACCCACCAAGGGGTTGGGGACTCAATGCCCTATTGATATGCAGAATCAAAGCTCCAGTCTAAATTTAAGCAAGAAAAGTGAAACCTCTGAAATCTATTACATCTATTCTTACAAACCTAATCCAGTATTTTTAGAAATCACAAATAATTTTAAACTGCTCTAGTAGTGATTTTTATAATTGAGCATAATCTGAGGCATATTTTTTTGTAATACTTCATACCAAAATTTACAGTATTTCTTATATTATTGTTACTAGTTGTCTTTACCAAAGGGATGGGTGCTTATACATCATCAATAACCAACAAGGAGATGGTTGCCAAGAGATATGTTACAATCTACTCCAAATAGAATGTAAAACAGTGACTAATGAACACAAAACTCAGATATCTGTTCATTGGAAGGCTTATTTCCTTTCTTACATTTTGTACCAGAAGGCCCTATGGCAGTTTGGGATTATTTTATGGATCCCAAAAAGAGAAAAATTAGGTTCGTAAACAAATCTATTGTTCCGGGTGTGATATCCTTAACTGTATTAAATTCAGTTGAAAGGACTTTGATTAGATTACTTGATAAGACTGCTGGAGGGCTTTTTAATCAGACTACATCAATAGGGTATGGCTTATGTTGACCCCCCACTGCCTTGCTGGGCCTGATATAATGGACTCACTCAAACACAGGAAGAGAGAGCTCTGCCATTTTTGATCATGCAACGTGACAGAAGGGAAAAGGTTCAAAGAGCTGAGGCTCCAGGTAAAGATGAGTCATTTGCCTGATAACTTACAGCTGAAATTGGGACGAGCATAGAAGAGCAGAAACTGATATAGGAGGGCTGGAAAGAGACAAACCCTATGCCAGCTTGCAGCTGAAATTGAGAAGAAAGCAAAGCAGTTGAGCCTGAGAGAGGAAGCCTGGGGGAGAGGCAGAGACCAGCCAGAAATCACCCACCATCTTGCTTCAACAAGTAGCAGATGACTTTGGTGAAGGAGAACCTCTTACGGTGCCTTGAGTTGGATTTTTCACAGCCTTGGAACTATAAGCTTTGATGCCAAATTAAAATACTCTTTATAAAAGCCAACAGATTTCTAGTACTTTGCATCAGCAGCCCTTTGGCAAACTAAGACAGGCCCCAACCTCAAATCATTAGAATCAGCAATTTGCCTTCTTTATTCAAGTATTATGCAAGTTAAGGTAAGGCATCCCAAGAATCATATTCCCTGGAATTTAGTGCACTGAAATACAACAGACTTTCTCTTATCATAGTGGTTTTATTTTTTAAAAGTGTATCAAATTAAATTTTAACTTAGGAGGAGAGAGAAAAAGAAACATTTTAAAATATTTTCCCCAACCACAACTTTCAAAACGCCTTTCAAAAGAATTGCTAATTAGGGCACCTTAAAGATGAAATATCATATTATTAACATCTTATATTTAATCTTGATGACAGCAGATTGCCCTACATGAAAATAATACTTGACACATTATTTTAAAATAATGGAAAAGATAAAATTTTTCAAAAATAATTCATCTAATACTAGAAAGGCATGAAACCAAGAAAACTCACCATCAAAAATAAATGCACTCTTTCAATCTCTTACATGAAAGAACAACCAATTAAAGTTATGTTAATAAAGAATAATTTATTGGCACACTTGAATCACATATTCCCCTCTGGAATCTGTATTAGTCAACCAAAAGGGGTGCTGATGCAAAATACCAGAAATCTGTTGGCTTTTATAAGGGGTACTTTTTGGGGTTGAAGCTAATAGTTACCAGGCTATAACACCTAAGTAACTTCCCTCACCAAAGTCTATTTGCCACGTTGTGGAGCAAGATGGTTACCAACGTTTGAAAGGGATCAAAGGGATCAGGCTTCCTCTTCCTCTTAAGGTTCAGTGGTTCCTGCTTCTTCCAATATCAGCTGTAGGCTGGGATGTCTAGTCTCTCTCCCAGGATTCATTTCTCTCCAGGCTCACCTGCTTTATTATCTCCACAAGGTCAGCTGTAGAATATCAGGCTGTCTATCTTCCTGGGGCCTCTGCAGTATCTATGTAGCCATCTCTATTCCTCTGTGTTCTTCAGTGTGTTTACTTCCCAAGGCTCCAGCATCTAAAAACTCCAACTTCCTCCTCTGCCTTGTTTTCTCTGTGATGTCCCACTGATATGCCCAATCAAAGCCCTAATCAGAACTCCATCAAGTAAAAGGGAAAGCCCTGAATCCAATACAACCCAATATGCCCAGAGGAACAGACCAGTTTGCAAACAAAATCTAATATCTATTTTTGGAATTGATAGATAATGCCAAATTGCTATAGAATCCAATGGTTCTCTATGATGTGGCTCATGAGAACAGTCTAGCAAAATATTTTAACATAAGTAAACTATCTAACAAACTAGATATTCAAAACAGCAGTAGAGCAATAGAAAGAAGGGCTTTGAAATCAGAAGGCCTGGAATTCAACCTGAATTTGCTATTATTCCATCCTTGTCAGGATACTAAAACTTTTTCAACCAGAGTCAATAGATAAATGGAATTATTGCTACCTAATTTACCTGATTATTGTGAATACTGAAAGGGATAACAGCATTTATAAAGCTTGTAACAATAATCATTAAAGAATCATTGTGATGGTTAGGCTAATATGTCATCTCAACCAGGTAACAGTGCCCAGTTTGGTCAATCAAGCAGTGAGATAATTGTAATATAAAGGTATTTCATGGACTTTAATTATCAGTGAGTTGATTGTAAACATGGCTGATTACATCCACAATCAACTGAGATCACCTTCAGCAATAAGAAATATCTCATCCAATCAGTTGAAGGCCTTAAAAGAAGTGATTTCAGCATTCAGAGAGAGAATTCCCATCTCTACTTTGGACAGTCAGCATTTCCTAGGGAACTTATCAAGGACCTTCATCAGAGACCCTGGCTTACAGCCTGCCCTACAAAATTTGGTCTTGTTTATCCCCATGGTTGCATGGGACAATTTTATAAAAATCTCATACTATTTCCTGCTGGAGAATCTTTACTAATATAATCATCATTACCATTAATGACACCTAAGCACAGAAAAGAAAGGCAGGAATGCAAAATCTCTTCATGTAAATTGATTTTATAAAAGCATAATATAACAAGGTATCATGGTTTATCAACAGTAGATATGCTAAGAAAACTAAAGCTCCCAGTTTGATTTTATGGCTCAAAGGCATACGCGCACACACACATATGCATGAACACACATGCACATGCACACGAATTAGATCCAGGTGACCTGTATCTTAGACAATCAAGTAAAATGCATATTTTCCAGGAAGAGGAAAAGCATAATTCTTGAAACCAGATTTATATGGCTTTGAATCCTTGCAACATTAGCTTTTAGGTATAAAATAAATCTGATTTAAATAAGTTAATTAGAAATCTTATTAGCAATGAGGGTTTAATATAATATTTTTTCATCCAAAAAGTATATTCCCAGGCATAATATAAAATAACTGTATTTTCTTTAGCTCTTAGACATACATGTATTAGAGAGTTTTACTATACTTTTTAAAGGTTTTTAATACTAATTTTGAACTACATTTGGAATATAAAAGATTTGGTTTCTATAACTGCAGATAATAATACAGGTTAAAAATCACAAAATGAAGATAATAAGTTTGAATACTTGGGGGATAGTTTTGTTGTCTGATTCTCATCTGAAGATGATAACCATCACTGGAAAAAATGGACAAAAATATCACAGCAAAAATATTATTGCTAAAACAAAATTTATGCATTATATATGGTTTTTACCATTTGTGAAATATTTCACACCTATGCCTTTTGCAATTTTTACCTTTCTTACATGTTATTTTTTATAAAACAAAAAATATAAGTAGATTGCTTTAGGAAAGTAAATACCAGAAATATATTAGTTAACTTAGTTCAGCCTTCACCCTTCTATTTATTTTTTATTCAAACACTGGAAGAGATGAACTTTTATTTTTCCATTTCCACATTAAATTTCAACTAGAATAATTTTTTTTTTCATTCAAAGGAAAAGAGATTCTACTGATGAAGCTGTTAGTTGTTAAAAAGTCTGCACTATGGTGACGTTTAAAAAATTAGTGAAGATGGTTCTTTAATCCATCCTTCAACATTAGTTTAATTAGCAAAGTCCCATGCTATTATTTTTCACAAGTGAGACAACTGCATCAATTGATAAGCATGCCTTCTACGTATTAGAAGCTTGGAATAACTGAGTAAACTATGATTCCTGTACTTGAGAAATTCACATTCTCATAACAAAGACAAAAGATAATCAGATTAGAGCATGGATGCTTTATTTTTATTTATTTATTTATTTATTTAACCTACTCAAGAGGCATATAAAATGCAATCAGCAGGCTAAAAGAAATTAAAACTAGACAGGAAGATGAAAAATGTGGAAACAGACTTGCACTTGAAGTAGAATATAGGATGGCATAGATGATGGTACACTAGTGGTCCCTTAGAGTATAATTAAGAGAAACTGGAAAAAATATATATAAATCGTGTTTAGGCTGCAAAGTTCTTCTCTGCCAATTTTCAGTGCTGGCATGGTTTTACACCCACATAAGTTGTTGCTGGGAGACAGATAGCCAAGTAAAGCTTTTTTTTTTTTTTTTTTTTAGAGATACCATATATGCGAAGCAGGGCTTCAACCACTGGGCTACATCTGCTCCCCACACTAGCAAAGCTTTAAAAGGAAACTTAGGGAGGCTTGAAACAGAGTCTGGCTATCCCTTTACCTAGGGATGTGTGATACAGAAGACTAAAGTCCTACTCAGAAAGCACCAAAGCACTTGGCAGTTTCAGAAGACAAAATTATAGTTCAAGACATGGAAGAGGACAGGTGATGAAATATTCTAAATCTAGGCTGAAGTCTCTGGATGGCCAAGGGAAAAATCAGAGGTAGACTGAAACCTCCAGTCTGAAATGCAACCTGGACACAGCATGGTCTCTGACTGGATGAAGAAGATCAGCCAATACTCTATCTTTTGGAGGAAGATAACAATAGTAAAGGAAAATGAGCACTACCAATTGGGTGCTGCATTTCATTTGTTTACTCCACTGTGGTTTTGTTCTGGTATATATTATGTTTGGATGAACATTTTGACATGAAATGGTTGACAAAAGGTAAGTGTAACCATGCTGGAAGAACAGCAAAAGTGCTAAAGAAAAAAATTTATTACATTTTAACTTTCATCCAGTAAAAAATTTCTAGACATTCCAAAGACAGTACTACATGGCTAAAAGAGAGAGAAAACAGAAAATAGAAAGCGATGAACAGATGACCCAAATACTCAAAATCAATAATTTTAAAGTAACTATGTATTGAAGGGACAGATATATATTCTGCCATAACCCACTGAATGGACTGGGAGAGAGTAAACTACAATGTAAACTATAATCCATGCTGTGTGGCAGTGCTCCAAAATGTATTCATCAAATGCAATGAATATACCACACTAATGAAAGAAGTTGGTATGGGCAGTGGGGCATATGGGAATCTCCTATATTTTTTAATGTAACATTTTGTGTGATCTATGTATCTTTTAAAAATAAATTAAAAATCTATTAAAAAAGAAAAATAAAGTAACTGATTAATACACTCAAGAAAATAAAATAAAAAAGATGGAATTATCATCAAATTAGGCATAAGAAAAGATACAATTAATGAACTGAAAGAGAAATCAATGGAAAACATACCTACAAGTGCACAGAGAATAAAGAATGGAAATACAGAAAGGAATATGAGAGTCAAGTGTGGCAAAGTATAATTTAACACACATGTAACTGGAGACCAAGAAGAAGCTAATGGCAAAAAATTTTTTAAAGCTGTTGGAAAAACAAAATAGAAAGGGTAATTATGTTAGTAAATGAAAATGCATATGGTCTAACTAAATAATAAATAAAAATAGTAAATAAATAATAGTAAAATAATAATATAGCAGAATTTAAAATTTACATAGAATTAAAATGCATATTTTAGGACGGAAAAGAGTTAAATGGTTGAAACATTATTGGAGGAGAGTAAAAATCGCAATTTGAGTAACACCATAATAATAAATCAAGCACAACTACCACATAAATAGAAATCAAGTATATGTGAATAAAAGAGAAAAGAATGCATAACTAAGAAGTTCAGAGAGTATCATGTAGAGATTAGAAAAAGATTTTTATGGCTTAACAAATTCATAGAAGGAAAAATTGGAATAGTGGAATAAGTAAAATTAAAAAACATTTTATTAATATGCAAGAAAAGAAAAGAGAGAACAATGAACATAAAACAAACAGTAAGATGGAAGCTATAAACCCCAATATAATAATAGTAACGTTAAACTTAAATGGGCTAAATACTCAAAAGACTAAGATTATCAGACTAGATAAAAAGCAAAATCTAATTCTATCCTGCCTACAAGAGATATAGTTTTAAAAAAAAGACCCAGAAAGTTGAAAATAAAAAATGAAAAAAGATATATCATACAAACACTAAAAGAAACTGGTATAGCTATATTAGCATTAGACAAAGTAGACTTTAAGGCCATAGCATTATAAGAGATAAAAAAGGAAATCCCATGATGATAAAATCAAGCCACAAAGGAGAGATCATGATTCTAAATCTTTATGCATATAAAAATATAGCACCAAAATATTTATAGCAAAAAGTGCAGAACTAAAAAGAGAAAGACAAATCCACACTCAGAGAGGGAGACTTTAGCACTTCTCCCTCAATAGAAATAGACATACAAAAAACTAATAATGATACAGAAGATATGATCAAAATAATTTACGTTCTAGACCTAATAGAGTCTAGCAAGACTAATCAAGGGAAAAAGGGAACAAATTACCAATATCAGGAAAGAAAAATGGAATATCATGTCAGATCCTTCAAACAACAAAATATTAGACAGTTTTTCAGAAATAACTCAACAATAAATCTGACATTATAAATGAAACAAGTCTATTCCTTGAAAAACCAGAAGAAAAAGGACATCTGGGTCATTCAGTATCTAATAAATAAATTGAATCTGTTACAAAAGGACTTTCCCAAAAGGAAATTAATGGTTCAGATTAATATTTACTATTAATTTCTTACAAACTTTTAAGAAAGAAATAAGAACAATCTTACACAAATCTACTGCAGCAAAGAAAGAATACTTCCAAATTTGTTTTATGGAGCCAGATAATCTTTATTTTTTTATTTTTTTATTTTTTTTTTTATTTAATTCCCCTCCCGTCCCCCAGTTGTCTGTTTTCTGTGTCTTTTTGCTGCGTCTTGTTTCTTTGTCCGCTTCTGTTGTCCTCAGCAGCACGGGAAGTGTGGGCAGCGCCATTCCTCGGCAGGCTGCTCCCTCCTTCGCGCTGGGCGGCTCTCCTTATGGGCGCACTCCTTGCGCGTGGGGCTCCCCTATGCGGAGGACACCCCTGTGTGACATGGCACTCCTTGCGCGCACATGGGCCAGCTCCACACGGGTCAAGGAGGCCCCCGGCTTGAACCGCGGACCTCCCATGTGGTAGACGGACGCCCTAACCACTGGGCCAAAGTCCGTTTCCCCAGATAATCTTAATAACAAAACTTGACAGGGAACAGATGTGGCTCAAGCAGTTAAGTGCCCACCTCCCACATTGGAGGACCCAAGTTTTGTTCCCAGTGCCTCCTGGAAAACAACAACAGCAAGCAAACGAGCAAAACAAATGAGAAAAACCAACTCAGGAAAGCCAATGGGGCTCAGTAAATGAGTACCAGCTTCCCATATATGAGGTCCCAGTCAATCCTCAGTTCCCTGTACCTCAAAAAAAAAAAAAGAAAAGAAAACTTGACAAGGACTTTATAAGAAAGCACAATTACAAAACAATCTATACTTTAAATATGCAAAAATCCAAAATAGAATATTAACCCACTGATCCAAGGTCCGCAGTTCAAACCCTGGGCCTACTTGACACCTGTGGAGCTGGTCTATGTACAGTGTTGATGCATGCAAGGAGTGCCGTACCACACAGTGGTGTCCCCCGCATAGGGGAGCCCCATGCGCAAGGAGTGCGCCCCATAAGGAGAGCCACCCAGCGCGAAAGAAAGTGCAGCCTGCCCAAGAATGGTGCTGCACACAGGGAGAGCTGATGTAACAAGATGACGCAACAGAAAGAAACACAGATTCCCAGTGCCACTGATAAGGATAGAAGCAGTCACAGAAGAACACACAGTGAATGGACACAGAGAGCAGAAAATGGGGGAGGGGTAAAGGGGAAATAAATAAACCTTGAAAAAAAATCAATAAGTATAATTCACCACTAACAGAAACAGAACTTCATAATACAGTATAACAGGGAAGCAGACTTGGCCCAATGGATAGGGCGTCCACCTACCACATGGGAGGTCCAAGGTTCAAACCCCAGGCCTCCTTGACCTGTGTGGAGCTGGCCCACACACAATGCTGATGTGCACGAGGAATGCCCTGCCACGCAGGGATGTCCCCCGTATAGGGGAACCCCATGCGCAAGGAGTGTGCCCCGTAAGGAGAGCCGCCCAGCACGAAAGAAAGTGCAGCCTGCGCAAGAATGGCGCCACACACACGGAGAGCTGACACAACAAGATGACGCAACAAAAAGAAACACAGATTCCTGGAGCGGTCACAGAAGAACACACAGCGAATGCACACAGAGAGTAGACAACCTGGGGGGAGGTGAGGAAGGAGAGAGAAATAAAATTTTAAAAATAAACCTTAAAATAATAATAATAATACAGTATAACATATCCACAAATCTCAGCAATCTAGGAATTTTAAAAATAGTAAAAAAAAACCTACTGCAAGTACTGTACCTAATGGTGAAATTTTGAATCCTTTCTGCAATGATATCTTAGCAGTCCTAACCAGTGCAATAAGAAAAAAAGAAAAAGCATAAAGACTAAATAAAGACCAAGCAAATGACTTGAATGTATACTCAGAAAATAATTTTTATAATCTTCAGAAAATCTATTAGAATAAGTAAATTTGGTAAGATTGCTGGATAAGAGACCCACATTTTAAAAAATCAATTTTATATTTATATGCCAGCAAAAAAAATCTAGAAAATGGACACTTTTAAGTTGCTCCATAAAAAGTATCAAATACACAATAAGTCTAACAAGAGATGTATAAGTGCAAAACTTCAAAACATAATAGAAATTTTAAAATATCTAAATATGTGGAGGGCTATATATCATGTTTGTGGATTACATGCAAGCTTTACCACTGTATATATGTCAGTGATATATAGATTCAGTGCAATCCTTTTTATTAAACTTTTTAAAAATAATTTCAAATTTACAAGTCTGTTGCAAAAATATTACAAAATCCATACAGAGAACTCCAACATACTTCCATCCCCAGATACCCAGATCCACCAACTTTAACATTTTGTCTCCTTTTCCATATCTCTATTTTCTGAACATTTGAGAGTATGTTATATACCTTATACCCCTTTAACAGATAATATTTCCTTGTACACTTCAGAAAACAAAGATATTTGCTTATGTAACTACCTTAAGTACCATTATCAAGTTCAAGAAATTACATTGTGTATTAGTCAGCCAAAGGTGTACTGAAGCAAAATTCCAGAAATTGGTTGGTTTTATAAAGATTATTTATTTGGGGTAGGAGCTCACAGATACCAGGCCATAAAGCAGAAGTTACTTCCCTCACCAAAGTCTATTTTCACGTGTTGAAGCAAGATGGCTGCCAATGTGTGCAAGGCTTCAGGCTTCCTGGGTTCTTCCCTTCCAGAATCTGGCTTCTCTCTGGATTCAAGGTTCCTCTCTTCCCAGCGCTTGCTTCTTCCTGGGCTCAGAGTTCCTCTCTTCCTGGGGCTTGCTTCTCTTTCCTCTGTGATCTTACTTCCTGGGGCCCCAGTTTAAGGCTTCAGCATCAAACTCCAACATCAAAAACCCTCGACTCTGTTCTTTGCCGTACCCTTGGTGGGTGGGGAATCAACACCCTAATGACATGGCCCAACCAAAGCCCTAATCATAACTTAATCATGCCCAGGTTCAGATCAGTTTACAAACATGTCCCAATATCTATTTTTGGAATTTATAACTATGTCAAATGCTATACATTGTTATTAAACTTATAGTCTATATTCTGTTTTTTTCATATATCCCAATAATGTCCTTTTGAGCCTTTTTTCCCCATTTCATCCTGTCCAGAATCATGTATTATATTTAGTTGCCACTGTCTCTTTAGTTGCTATTTTTTTAATTGTGGAAACATATGTACACCATAAACTATCCCATTTCACCCACTCCTAAACATACTATTCAGTGGAATTAATCACATTTAAAATTTTACACTACACTCACCGCCTTCCATTACCAGAAACTTCCCATCACCACATACTGAAAACTTATACCCATTATGCATTAAACACCCCATTCCCCTGGTTCCCACCCCTAGAAATACATACTTTCATTTCTGTTTCTATGAGGTGGCAATCTCCGATATTTTCTTTATAGTTACTGTAGGCTTAAACATAACATTCTAAATCTAAAGCAATCTCATTAGCTCTGATACCAATCCAATTTCAATAGTACATGCAAACTATGTCCCTGCATCCCTCCACTCCCCCACCTTCATATGTGTATACATATGAGTCAAAAACCACTGATTTATCATTACATCTTATATATTACCTTTCAGATCCTGTAGGAAGTGAAAAGTAGAGTTACAAACCAAAAATACAATAATACAGGCATTTACATTTGCCTATCATTACCCTCACTAGAAATCTTTATTTATATGGGTTCGATCTGTTGTCCTTTCCTTACAGCCTGCAGAACTCTCTCTAGCATCTCTTGTAGAGCCAGTATAGGGGTGACAAATTACTTCAGTGTCTCTTTACCTCATTTGTGAAAGACAATTTTGCCAGATATAAAATTCTTGGTAGGCAATAGTTCCCTTTCAGCACTTTAAATATGTCATCCCACTGCCTTCTTGCCTCCATGTTTCTAATGAGAAATCAGCACTTAATCTTGCTGAAGCTCCCTTGTACTTACATATTGTTTCTTCTTGTGAATTTCAAAATTCTCTATCTTGGGGATTCAATGGTTTGATTATAATAAGCTGTGTCATGGGTTTATTTGGGCTTATCCTCTTTAAGGTTTGATGAGTTCCTTGGATGTGTTTATTCATATCTTTCATTAAACTTGGGAAGTTTCCAACCATTATTTCTATAAATATTCTCTCTACACTTTGCTTTCATTTTTATCCTTACGGGACTCCCACAGTGCATATACTGGTACAACACTTGTTCAGACTCTGTTCATTTTTCTTCATTCTTTCTTATCCTGAGACAACGATTTCAATTGTCTTATCTCATGTTCATGGAATCTTTCTTCCGCCAGCTCCAATCTGCTGTTGAGCTACAGAATTTTTGATTTGCACTACTGTGGTCTTCAACTCTATTTGGTTCCTCTTCATAATTTCTATCTTTTTTATTTTCTCTTTGTGTTCATTTCCTGATTTCCTTTAGTAGTCTGCCCATGTCTTATTTGCTCTTTGAGCATATTTAGAACCACCTTTTCAAAGTCTTTGTCTGGTATGTCCTAGGTCTGATCCTCCTCACTGATGGTTTCTAATGGTTAATCTTCACCTGGGCCATCACTTTCTGTTTCTTTGTATATTTTGTAATCATTTGTTGAAACCTGGGCGTTTTGATATTTTAATATGTTATTGCTGGAATTTAGACTCTGAGGTGTCTATTCCTCAAGCTTGTATCCAGCTAGGATTATGTCAAATTTCCTGGATTGCCAGGCACTAACAAAAAAGAAAAAAGTAAAAAGAAGAAAATAACTTTCTTAGTGTTTGCAGACTGGCCTATGAAATTGTTCTCCATCAGACTTTTGTCATACAATTAGATTCAAAAACAGCCAGAGGCTAAAGCATGAATTTTATTTTTTGGGCATTATGCACATATGGCTCTAGAATAGCCCCATTTACATATCTGAAGGTCCTCATCCCCCTAAGCAGGTGCTGACTTGTTGTCCTGGATGCTACACTGTATGGCTCACAGCTGTCATTTCTTTGCCCCAGGTACTGGCAATTTGACTGTTCTCCTATAGCATTCTGTAGGAGAGCTCTGTGAGCCACCTCTAGGCACAGGGTAAGCTCTGGGGTGGTAAGCCTGTGATATATGTCTGTCCCCAGACAGAATGACACAGATATACAAACACTCTACTATGTGAGCCAAGGTTACTCTGCTCCCTCCAGAACCAGGACCCCATACTGAAGTACGCGTTGGCTCCATGTCAAGCCAGTAAGGGAATTGGGGGAGTGACCAACCAGACTACTAGGATATCATACTGTTTAGAAGTTGCTTTTTTCTTCATCGGCACACATCCTGTTAATGCAATCCTTTTGCTATTTTCTGGAGTTTTGAGAAAGTTATTTCTTCCATTTTCACTGCTCAAAGTTTCTGTGCGGGGATGCAGTCCTTGTGCATCTCACCCCACCATCTTAATCAGTTCAGGGTTTTAGATCCAATGCAAGCTTAATCAAAATGCAGGATTTTTAAAAAATGGAAATTGATAAGCTTATTCCAAAATGTAGTTTGTAAAAGGTCTTGAATAGCCAAGGCAATCCTGAAGAACAATAAAGGCAGAGAACTTATATTATGAAACATCAAGACATAAAATTACAGGTATTAAGCCAGTGTATCAGCTCAAGGAGAGACAGAGAGCCTAGCGGAACATAAGGAGTATATAAACAGACTCAAAATGATACAATTACTTGATTTATGATAAATGTGACACCTGAGTACATGGCATTTTCAATTAATAGAGCTATGTCAAATGGTTTTCCTTAAGGAAATTTTTAATCTTGACTTTGCATACCTGCACATCACACCATTAACAGAAATAAGCAACAGGTGGATTGTTGATCTAAATAAAAACAAACAAAAGCTCTTAGAAGAAAACAGGAAAATATTTTCATAACTTTTGGGTCAGCTGAGTCCTTAAGCAAGTTACAATAAGCTCTAACCACGAAGGAAATTTATCAACTACTTTACAATTAAGAAATTCTATTCATCAAAACACACTATTAAAATATACATATATCCAACAAAAAATACACATACAGAATGTAGAAAGAACTCCAACACAATAAGGGCGGGAGGGGGGGCAAGGCAGAGAACCCAAAAGATAAATGACTTGAATTGGCATTTCACAAAAGAGGATTTCGAAATGGCCAGCAGACTTATGGAAAGATGTTCAATTTCATGAGGCAAGAAGGAAATGCAAATTAAAACCACAGAATAATACCCCTAAAATACATCAGAATGAATAAAATGAAAAAAATTTCAAATGTTAATGAGGATGTAGAACAATTGGAACTCTTGTACATTTCATTATTAGATAAACTGGTATAACTCCTTTGGAAAAACTGTTGTCATTATGTATTAAAAGCTGGACATAGGCATATGACACAGCAATTCCACTCCTAGGTATATATGCCTGACAAAATTGTGTGTATATTCTTGAAAAGAATATTCAATTAGCAGTAGTTAAAAAGTAGAAACAACGTAAATGTCTAGCAATGGTAGACTGAATAAATTAATTGTGCTGTATTATTCATATAAGAAATGAAAAGAAAAAAGTACAGTTACACACAACCAAAAGGATTAATCTCATAAACATGTTATGCAAAATAGGCTACATACTATATTATTCCACTCATTTAAATTTCAAAAACAGGCAAAACTAAATGATGATGCTAGAATCCAGGAGACTGGTTGCCCTTAATAGAGGAAGTAACTGGAAAAGGCAAGGTGGAGGTTTCTGGTCATTCTGATAATGTTCTGTTTCTTGATCTGAGTGCTAGTTACCAGGCTGTGTTCTCACTGCATTAAACTCACTGATCTATACACATATGCATGTGTACTTTTCTGCATGCATATTATATGTTGATAAAATTTTATATTAAAAATGTGGGGGCAAAGTGGAGTTAGGAATACATCTAAATGCATTATTATGTTCTGCCTATCTTGTAGAGGTTGGCCACTAAGATATCTAACAAACACTGAAATGGGAGAACTTGTCAGGCATTTTTGTCCAGTAGATATAAAACAATTCAATTGCTTAGAAATACAATTCTTAGCATTACTATAAGATATTCTCATAAGAGTCTTCAAAAAAGAGCACACTCTTTGGCATAATGAACAATATTCTTGTCAACAATTCAAGGAGACTCTGTGACTGCTTTTCATGATGACCCTCAATGCAGACTTAGGGAATAAGGGCAACGCAGCCGGGGATAGGACAGTGCAGTGCACTCTCCAGTGATGGGCAAGAGTCAGGGATGTATTTTATAAACCGGTAAGAGTGAATAGGAGTGGATAAGACTGAACGCCCTCCAAACATTTCGCCTTGAATATTTTATCTCAAGGGAGCTTTTGACAAATCTCAAGCAGCAGGGAGGTTAAGAAAGAATCTACCCCATCCCCCATAAAGGCCTGGAGAACAGTCATTCTGTTGGCAGTTGAGCACAAACCCAGGTTAGATAGGGGAAGAGTTAGTGACCCTTTGAGAATGCTGAGAAGGCTATCAAAGACTAGCAGCTGAAAAGAAAATACTCTTGTCTGCATTACGAACACCTATTGGCAGAGCCCTAAGAATCCTTGGAAATTAAACTGAACGTGCTTCAAAGCAATATAACTAATGTTGCAAGTCCAAATCCAAAATTCTACCACATATAGTAAGACTAAAAGAACTTTAGCCAAAAATATTATAATCACTATAGCCATGGTATGAACTGCCTTATGAAGCATATTCAAGAAAACAGAAACAAGGAGAGCCACAAGAGTATATTGCCAATAATATTCAATAACATTTCACTTGCCTAGAAATTGCCCAAGCTCATTTTCTGTTTACTCAACAACCACAATGTCAAGAGGCTTTGAGTGCTAAAGGTCCCCATCAGGCCTTTGGGTGGTCTTCTTTATTTTAACACAATGGTAAATTTGGTTATTTGCTTTCCTAGTCCACACAGATCGTAATCAGCCAGAAAGGATACCAGGCAGGAAGAAAAGAGCTGTTACAAACAGGCAGACTTGTAAGAAATTACAGCTAATTTGGTAGAAGAAAATAAAATGCAAAAGGAGACGAAGAACTCCAAGCACACTGTCTTCTGGGGCCATTTAGCAAAAAACTACATATTTCAAGAGTCCCCGAAGGCAGCCACTGCAGGGTGGGCATATTAATAAAAGCAGATTCAGAGTAAAATCATTAATAAACATTAAATTACGCTATAAGTTTTTTTTTTAAATAGAGAAATTTGCAATCCTTTTTAAAAAACAATTTAATGTTTTAAAAATACTGTTTTTATTGTTTAAATTTGGGCACATAAATTACAAACTTCTATTGAATTTGAACATTACAGTCCACAATAAATGCTGAGTAAAGTACCATGACTGGTGAAAGAATTGTAAGCTAAACTCAAACATCAGTTACACGGAAAATATAATTGTATAGTACCTCATTTCCTAATGAGAACAAAAGTAACAGGGGCTACTTACTTGAAATAACATTCAAGTTCTAAAACATCTTGACCTATACAAAACAAAGATTATGTACATGTTATTAAAAGTACTTTAATTTTGAAAATCATCACCCATCTCTACCTTGCTTAGCTGCATCACACTCTTCTTAAATCACTGTTATTAGTCACTTCAGTTCTGTCTATCCCTAAGAAAGGAAAACTAACTCACATAGGGAGTTTCTGTTTAAGTGTGGATTTAAAAGTTTTATATATATTATTTTAAAATCTCTTCTATGCATATACACTGTAATTATGTATATTTTAAATAATTTGTTCAGAAGACATTTTTAATCTATAGGTAGAGAAGTTGGATTTTAATTCTCTTTGTTAACAAAACAAAAATTAAAGAAATATGTAAGATTTTCAATAAACCGTGGAGCTTAAAAATGACTAAATAAAATACTAAAGCCTGATTTTCTATGAGTGGAAAATTCAGGTTTAAAAAAGTTCGAAGGACTTTAACAATTTAATTTTTCAAAGTTCAAAATGACAGAATGTGCAGGGAAAATACTAATTGGTGCACAGTTTGCAAATCAGTTTAGGACTATTTTGGAATTTAGTGTAGAAGACTGATGATCCTCAAGTGATATTCTTTCCCTTGACCAGAGTCAGTAAACAATATGTAAAACAGTACTTGTGTGCTTATATAACTGCCATACAAATATTATTAGTCTACAATATGTAAATGTTCACTGAAAAAAACTAATGAAACAATTACACACAAAGACAATCACAAATAACCAATATTCAATTCAGTCCTTTTCCTGATCATGCTACTTAACCAAACAACCCATATCTCCAAAGTTCAGAACTGTAACAATACTGTACTTGTATAAGGCTTGAAAACTAAGAACTGTATACCGATTTGACAAGGCTTTAAGCCTAAAATGAGGATATGTATAAACTGTTTAAGGGGTAAGGAAAAGCAATACAGTATAAGTATTATTAGAGAAAAGAGAATGATTTATGGTGGGGGTTTTGGTTTTTTTGTTTTGCTTTGTAAATTGTTTGTTTTTAGAGAACATAAATGGAGAATCACAAAATGGAAGATACAATTAAAAATGTTTGTTTACAGGGAAAAAACTGCACATGACCCACCTATCTAACACTAAACATATATCTACCACTATGCTGCTCAGATTTAGAAAAATTCAAAACCAAATATGAACACATTTTGCAAGGCCATTAAGGTTAGAACTGTCCTTGCAGCTTACCAATGATCTAGTCCAACAATATCTTACAGAATAGAAAACAAGAAGCTGCGTGGCTGTTCAAAGACCCACAACTACTTAAAGACAAAATAAGTAAGAACCAGTTACATTTCTACTAAACCACCTTCTTTCCAACTTAAATATCAAATCGCCTCTGATTCTAAAACAAAAAATGAATTTATTGAGAGAAATAGGCAAGGTATACCAGGTTTAGTAACTAAAAAGTAGAAATACATAAACATTTGATTTGTTCATATTGCTGGATCTGACGAGGGGCTACTTAAAATACACAAATACCCGCAGATACTTTTTTTCAAAAAGTCAATGCCTTTTAGACAATGCCTATCAAATAGAACCCATTAGTAAACATAGATATCAATTTATATGCACCATCAACTATTTGGATATGGGGAACAATCTTAATAATATTATCCATATAAAAATATAGAAATTGAGATCTACACCATTAATTGAATTTATTTTAGCTACTATACTAAATGTATGTGCAAATTTTAAAGTCAGCACTTATAGTCATTTCATAGTAGAAAATAATTGTACAAATGAAACTGATGAAATACAGCTAGCCCAGACAGCTGTCCACACAAATCAATGTGACTGAAATTTCTTAAACATTACTTAATATGTTCTTATTTAAATAAGCCTGAGATATAAGTACTTTTCTTCTCCTGAACAGTTTGATGAATGCACAAATAAACAATAAATTTATATAAAGCCAGCCAAGACAAAAATGGAGAAACAAAAGGAAAAATACGCGCCACTGAATTTATTCTTTGAATAAATATTACTGAGTATCAGATGCTATATTAGGAAGAGTTAAAAAAGAAAATTAGCAAAAGGCTCACAGATGAAATAAGCCAGACCCAAAAGAATATTGTATGATCTCACCTATATGAAATAATTAGCGAATTCCTAGAGTCAGAATCTAGAATAAAGGTTATCAGGGGCCCAGGTGGGGATAGGGAATGAGAATTAATGCTTAAATTGTCCAGAGTTTTTATTGGGATTGATTGTAAAGTTCTGGTAATAGATGGTGGTGATAATGGTGATTGACAACATTGTGAATATAATTAACAGCACTGAATTATATGTGAATGTGGTTATAAGGAGAAATTTTAGGTTGTATATATGTTTCTAGAATAAAAATTTTAAAACTGTGGATTATACAGTGAACCCTATTGTAAACGACAGATTATAGGTAATAGTACAATTTAATTTCTTCATAAATTGTAACAAATATACCACACTAATGCAAGGTGTTAATAATAGGGTGGTATGTGGGAACTCTATATTTTATGGATGATTTTTTTCTGTAAACCCACAATTTCTGCAATTTAAAAAATAATAATAAAGCACACAGATGGCTGTCTTTATGAAGCTTAGATTAGTTTAGCTCTGATGAAGCTGTTGGGGGATACACTGTCCTAAGAAGCATGCATGTATTCAAGTCTGCTGGAGACTGTTCTCTCCCTCTCTCCCTCTAGAATAATTATTTTTAATATGTCAAATAAAGGTAAGAAAATCAGCCTTGCTTATTGTTTTATTTACCTAACTTCAAAAAAATATTTACATAAATGTTAAAAAATTTTAAGCCTATCCCCCTCAAAAGGTTGTACAGTAAATAAGCAGACTCTATTTTATTTTACTGTTCACAATTCAAAGTGCCCTAACTGTCCGTGAGCAGGTCTCATTGCTAGAGAGAAGACTATTTGTAACTGTTCCAGTTAAAAAAAAAAAATCGAAGTTATTGAACGTAAATCCTAGTATAAATATCTGTACTTGGCTTAAGATGCAAGACATGCTTATCCAAAGAAAAGGAAAAAAAAATAATTTGCAAAGAAGAAAAGTTTCATCATCCTCTGATTCTTAAAAGATTATTGATCACTGATAATTAGGGGCTTAATGGGACACAGCGATTTTAAAACAATTTAATGGTTCAGAGACGTTTCAATGAAACTGATGCCCAGGTTTTCAATTTCTAATACTCAAAAATAAGAGCTAAAGAAAATACATCAGCATACTCATAGTGATTATTTTCTTTTTAAGTTTCTGTATTTCCTAGAGTTAGAGACTACTATTTATAATTAGAAAATATTTAAGGAAAGGCAGACTTTGGAATAAATTATTGACACAAAGACTAGGTATCCTCCACAGTTCCCACTCTTATAACAACTGCAGAAACAGCACGAACGCTGCGGTTTAAAAGTGGAAAGGACATGCAAACATCGCCTGGCATGTAGTAGGCACTCAATTAATACGTGGGATGAAATGAGTGAACATATACACACACCCCTACCAAAACAAAATTCTGCACTCAGATTCGGGGTCAACCCAATAAACAATCACAATAACGATTACTTTATTGAAAATTACCGAAAACTGGCAAACGGCTTAATGTGCACTAAGTGAAAAGCTCTTCCTCCTGGTCCTCCGCTTTTACTCTGACACTAGATCGCACATTCAAAACAAATATTCAAAACAAATCCTCCCCCAGCCCCGCCCAAGCCCTACCCTCGACTGCCTTCAGCACTGCAACTGACGGCAAGTCTGGGCCCTCGGCGGTACTCAGAGCCCAGGCGAGCGTCACCCGCACCCGTCTCCAGGGCGCTAGCGGCCCAAGGACACTCGCGTCGCGGCGGGGGCGCAGGGTCCACAGCTCTGGGGGGCTCGCGCGCCCGCCCCCCGCCGAGCCGGCGGCCGCCTCCGCCCGCGCACGGCTGCTTAAAGCGCCGTACCTGCACACAGTGATCAGGTTCCTCCTCTCCACCGCAGCATTGCGGGCGCTGAGGCTCTTCTTGCAGCCGCCGCGGCTCCCACTCAGGCCGCCCAGGCTCCGGGAGGCCATGGCGGGCTGAGCCCCGCGCCCCCTTTGTTTCGTACGATCCCCTTAGCCCTCACCCCTTTCCCCCGGGACTCTCGCTCCGTGCGTGCCCGCGGGGGCGCGAGAGCAACGGAAGGATGGAGCGGGGAGGGACACAGGATAAGGAGGACCGCGGAGGACGAGCATCCAGGGACTGCCCGCTCACGCCCGGCCCCGGAACACCACACACGCCTCACCACCTTCGGTCTTGCGCGCGCCGCCGGACGGCGCGTGCGGGTTAGTGTCGGGAGCTCCCCTACTTCCCAAGGGACCTCAGCGGCCGGCGCGCGCGCGTGCTCGCCGACCCCGCACACCCAACCACCCACCATCGGCCGTCAGCCCCGCCCCAGTCACCGGCGCAGCTGAGAGGCGCGGGGAATGGCACGCGCAGCCCCGCCCTCTCATCACCTAGCAAGCCCGCTCTCCCTCACCTGCAGCCAATTGCGGCGCGCCGGAGGCGGGCGGGCCTGGGCCTTTAAAGCGCCCCTCGCGCGCGCCGCGCCGCGCCGACGCGTGGGCAGCTGTCAGGTCCCTCGGCTCGCGCTTGCAGTCCGCCGGCTTCACAGTCCGCGCGCAAGGGCGCCGCAGGGTGCGGGGCCCTGGGATGCACCGGGCGGATTTCCGAACCTGGCGGGGGAACCGAGCTTTAACAGCTGGGATCTCAACCTTTAAGGGCTGCTTTTCCTCGGAAGCCGACTCCCAATTCCTACGGCGTCTGCAGCTTCAGTGCAGAGAACACAGCAGCTACCGCCGTGGTGGCTTCCGCAGCCGACCGAGGACCTGATTTGTCGTGGGAGGAGTGTTCTGTTTGTCCTGACGCCCTCCCCGGGCCTGATAAACAACGACACAATAGCCCGAGGAGGGATTGCCCCTAGAATATCACTCTTTGGGTATCTGATGGTGAGATATCTTCACCCTCAACTCGACGGAGTCCCCACATCAGTCCCCAGCGTGGCTTGACCACCAGAGTCGGAACAAGGGCGGTGGAAGCGTACAGTTATATTCCTGCACCCTTCCCCTGTCCTGGACAGTGACCTCGGAATTGCGGGGAAAGGCAGGCAGTGAGCGCAGAGCGGCTTCTGAGAGGCCAAAAGCGCCGCCCACTTTCCTGAGTTTCTCCACCGCCCTTGGGCCTTACCTGCGGTGGGGACCTGCCTCTGCCCAAGTTCCCTAGGCTTGCCATTCACCTCTCTTTGCTTCGTTCATGCCCAGATTTTAGTCCTTATTGATCACTATCCCTTTATCTCGGTGGAGCCTAGCACGGTGCTGTGCACAGAACAGGTTCTCAATAAATATTCAATGGATTTAATTTGAAGTCATATGTGGCATTATTTTATTGAAATTTCATAGTTTTGGCAGTTCCAAAATCCAAATAATTTCTATCTCTGGTTTTGAAGTTTTGGTCAAGAATTTTATAGAATGTACAATTTACTGTAGATATCGCTGTCCTTAAATATTGTACAAAGTACTACAGGAGGTACTGTTACTCTAACTCTTAAAAACGGTTTTGTATAAAAAAGATATAGATTATTAATTTCTGAAGTTTATAAAATTTTAAAATCTCTAAAGTCATAAGGGCAAAGGCATCTCTTTTAGTTATTAAATCATAGAATAAAAATCTGTTCCATGTAGGAAAAAAATGTATCTAATTCTTAACTAATTTATTACAATAAATATTCACACATTAAAATTCTAGAATGAGTAAATAATTTGGAAAGACTTTAAACTTTATCTTTCATATTAATCTATTATAATAGAAAATGTTTTGTTTCTTTGTTTTTTGTTTTTCCCCACATGTAGGCATTTGGAACTAGGTCAAGACATTTGTTCCCAAACATTTCTTTTCTGCTATATAGTGACAGCTGGCCCCTTGAAGGAGGCTTCTCCTTTTGGCAGGTACTACTTAACTTGTCTTTTCTTGCTAGCCTAACAGCATGAATTAAGATGTAGCCATCAGGAAACAGATGCATTACCTATGCAGGCAATTTCAGCAAAATATTTGCACTGGTAATGAGGAATACCACTCAAATTGAAGGTGGTTGTGTTGTTTAACCACAGGTTAAACTTGTATAGGGAAGAGTGGAAAGTATCAGTTAATCAAGAAAATTCCTAGAGAGACACCCATGCTCTTACATTCTGAAGGACAGAGAGAACATACCAAGGCACCAACCAAGAAAGACAAAAGTGAATGATCATGTCAGATAGGGAAAAGTGAGATGTTTTTCTCAAAATTGACTTTCTAGCCTCAAGTACTATAGTGGTTTGAAACTTTATGTACCCCAGAAGAACATGTTCTTAACTCTAATTCATTCCTGTGGGTGTAAACCCATTGTAAGTAGGACCTTTTGATGCGAATAATTCAATTAAGGTGTGACCCACTTCAAAGAGACAAGGTCTTAATCCTCTTACTGCAGTCCTTTATAAAAGAATGAAATTCAGACAAAGAGAGAGAGAGCCAAGGAAGCAAAAGCTGATAACCATAAAACCTGAAAGAAAGGAAAGGGACTATCAGATGCTGCCATGTGTCATGCAGTGTGGCAGAGGAGCCAAGGATCACCAACAGCTGGTCTTCCTTAAGAAAGCATCACCTTGATAATGCCTTGATTTGGACATTTTCCCTGGCTGTAACTATGTGAATTAATTCCCCTTGTTTCATTCAAAACCATTTCATGATATTTGCTTTAAGCAGCCTAGGAAACTAAAACAAGTACATTCTCATGCCACCTTACTGAAAAGTTATAATTTGACTGAAGACTTAGTAAAACTCTGTTTAGATGATTAGTTATTAATGTTATTTTTCAAAGGCTACTTACTTAAGATTTCATTTTAAGACAATTTTTTGGATATACAGTGTGTCATCAAACTGCCACATGGGGGCCTTATTTGATAAGACTTCTCACTTATCCTGAGTGATCCTCAGTCTCATTCTTTATCTGGGATGTTAATCCAAGGATTACTTGTCAATTATATCTAGAACAGATTATAATACTACTATAGGGCCATAGGATATTTTATACTACATTTTGTACTTTTTTCAGCACCTGTTCCAATTCTTTATATATCTAAGCATTTGTGCAAAAGTTATTCGGAGATATAAAAATGTTCACAATAAAAATTGTGAAAACAGTAGGTGCCTAATTTAACAATAGGAATTCTATGTAATTGAATGGGCAGACTATAGTCACCATTTTTCCAACCCATTTCTCTCCATCATAAAAGACAAAAGTATTAATTCAAGATACAAAAATTTCTCAAATCTAAAATGCTAGAAACCCAGAGAGGAAACCAAACCATGATATTTTTCGCTTTATTTGAGAAGTTGTGGATTGACACAATAATCATGCATAAAATACAAGATGCCCATATAGAGTCCTATTATTAACTCCTTGCATTTCTGTGGAACATTTGTTACAGTTGCTGATAACACATTTCAATAATTATACTATTAAAATAATTATAGTCTGTGGTTTAACTTAGGGTTCACCATTTCTGTAGTGTAGTTCCATGGATTATTTTTAAAATTTTTATTCTGTTACCATAAATAGAATCTAACATTATTTCCTTTTAATTAAATTCAGAGTATATTTCAGTGCTGTTAATTGCATTCACAATGTTGTGCTACCATCATCATCATCTATTACCAAAACATTCCCATCATTCCAAATGGGAACACTGTATATTTTAAGTCTTAACTTCCCTATCCCCATCCCATCCCCTGGTAACTCAGATTCTAGATTCTGACTCTATGAGTTTGCATGTTCAAGTTATTTTCATACCAGTTAGAGCATACAATATTTTTCCTTTTGCATGTGGTTTATTTCACTCAACATGATGTCTTCAAGTTTTGTCCATTTTGTTGCATGTATCAGGATTTCATTACTTTTTACAGCTGAGTAATATCCCACTGAATGTATTTAGCATATTTAATTATCTGTTCATCATCCTATTTTTCCACTTCCTCTCCAACACTATGTATTTTCCATTTCTTTATTAGCAGCCATTCTAAGGGTGTGAAATGGCATCTCATTGTGGTTTTGGTTTGCATTACTCTGATGACTAATGATGTTGAGCAGCTTTTCGTGTGCTTTCTGACCATTTGTATATCTTCTTTGGAGAGAGGTCTTTTAAAACTTTTTGACATTTTTTAATTGAGTTGTCTTTTTGTTGTTATGTTGAAGGATTTCTGTATATATTCTGGGTATTAATCATTTATCAGATATGTGGTTTCCAAATATTTTCTCCCATTGTGTAGGTTGTCTTTTTACTTTTGTGAAAAAGTACTTTGAGGAACAAAATTTTAAATTTTGATGAGGTTCCATTTACCTATTGTGCTTTGGTTATAAAGTTTAAGAAATCATTGCCTAACACAAGATACTGAAAATGTTTCCTTACATTGTCTTTTAGAAGTTTCATGTTCTAGCTCTTATATTTAGGTCTCTGATCCATTTTGAATTGATTTTTATATATGGTATGAAGTAGGGGTCTTTTTTTTTTTTTTTTTTTTTTTAGCAAATGGAGATTCCATTTTCCCAGCACTATTTGTTGAAGAGACTATTCTTTTCCAATTGAGTGGTCTCAATTCCTTGACAAAAATCAGTTGGCCATAAACATGATGTTTGATTTCTGCGCTCATTTCTATTCTACTGATCTATATGTCTATCCTTGAACCAGTTCTATGCTGTTTTGATTATTGTAGCCTTGTAATAAGTTTTAGGATCAGGAAGTGTGAGTCTATCAAATTCATTCTTCTTTTTCAAGATAGTTTTAGCTATTTGTGGCCCCTTACCCTTCCATATAAATATAATGATCAGCTATTCCATTTCTGCAAAGAAAGTTGTTGGATTTTTTTTTTAATATTTATTTTTATTTATTGTTCTCCCCTTCCTCCCTCCCCCCACCCCCACCCCGCCCCAGTTGTCTGTTCTCTCTGTCCATTTGCTGCGTATTCTTCTTTTTGTCCGCTTCTGTTGTTGTCAGCAGCATGGGAATCTGTATTTCTTTTTGTTGCATCATCTTGTTGTGTCAACTCTCCGTGTGTGCAGTGCCATTCTTGGGCAGGCTGCACCCTCTTTTGTGTTGGGCGGCTCTCCTTATGGGGCGCACTCCTTGCACGAGGGGCTCCCCTACACAGGGGACACCCCTGCGTTGCACGGCACTCCTTGCGCGCATCAGCACTGCGCATTGGCCAGCTCCTCATGGGTCAAGGAGGCCCGGGGTTTGAACCACGGACCTCCCATGTGGTAGGTGGATGCCCCATCCATTGGGCCAAGTCCACATCCCTATTGTGACTTGTTTTGTGACCCAATATATGGTCTATGCCAGAGAATGATCGAGGTGCATATGGATGCACTTGAGGAGAACATGTATTCTGTTTCCATTGGGCACAGTGTTCTATATATGTCTGTTAGGTATAGTAGGTTTAGTGTATCATTCAAGTACTATACTTCCTTATTGATCTTCTGACTAGACGTTCTATCCATTATCAAGGGAGGTATGTTAAAATCTCCTATATAATATCGAGCCATCAACTTATTCCTAAAAATCTGTCAATATTTGCTTTATGTATATTGACACTCTATTTTTAGGTGCATTCGTAACAGGATTTTGTCTAGGTTTTTGACTATGCTGCAGAAATGAATTTCAAGAGCACGTCAGGTTAGTTAGGCCAGTAACTTACTATAAAGGAAGGGAAAAGAAATGGGAGAAAATAGATCATGGGTCCTAGGTAGAGAGGAAGGGGCTGAAAAGTGATAAAGCAGACTGATTTACAGACTACAATTTCCCATTATAGATTATAAATGCTCAGATTTTACTTGCATGGCCATCATGGCATGGAAAAAATGGTGAGAGCAGGATGTAGAGGGCAGGAACAGGTACACGGACTGACAATGGGACAGGCACCGGGACAGGCATGGGGACAGGTTGAAGGCAAGAGAGCAAAAGAGCTTTGTGCTTGCTTTTTAAACCATTAATTATTCTGCCCTTTTGCTAATAGCATGGGAGGAGTTCCAGCTCTTCGCTGTTTTGATTGATTATCCCACCCATCAATCCCCCAGGAGGACCCAATGGTAAGGCCCTTAGAGAATATCCAGGGTTTCTCCTGGCTTCCAGAGGAAATCTCATTCCAGATAGCAGAATCTTATAAGGGTCTTCCAACAGCCAACTTGGGGATATTGATGTCCACATGGACTCTTCACCAGGTTCCAGATCTGTTTATTGATTTCCTGCCTAGCCTACTTCACATATATATTTATAATGTTATGGCTTCCTGCTGAATCATCCCCTTTATCAGTAAGTAATGTCCACTTTTGTCCCTCATAACTGTTTTTTACTTAAAGGTATTTTATCCAATATTAGAATAGCCATCCAAGCTCTCTTTTGGTTACTACTTGCATAGTACATATTTTTTCTTCCACCCTTTCACTCTCAACATATTTGTATCTTTGACTTTAAGGTGGGTTTCTAGCAGACAGCATATGGTTGGGTCATATTTTTTAATCTATTCTGTCAGTCTCTGCCTTCTGTCTAGAGAATTTAATCCATTTATATTTAAAATCACTACTTATAACACAGGACTTTCTTCTGCCATTTTGCTATTCAGCCTTTGTATGTTTTCCATTAAGACTGTTTTTTGTATTTATTTTATTTTTTGTATTGTGCCATATTAAGCACCTTCTCTTTTCTATCTGGATATATTATTCATCTATTTACTTTGTGGTTACCACGGAGTTAAAGGTTAACATCCTAAATACGTAACAATCATATTAGATTTGATAATAACTTGACTTCAATAGCATATATATTTATTTTTCCTATACCCCCTTGTCCCCCACCTTCTTTTTTTAATCTTACTACCACTTATATCTTTGTACATTGCATGTCTAAAACCATAAACTTAACATTACTTTTTAAGCATTTGCATTTTAGCACTTGTAGTAAGAATTGGAGTTACATACCACATAATATACTACAATAATACTGGCATTTGTAATTATCCAAATGATTACTTTTACCAGAGGTTTTATTTCTTTAGCCACTTTTAGCCACTGCCTAGTGTCCTTTCCTTTACTTTTGAAGAACTCCCTTTAGCATTGCTTGTAGGTCTCCCTCAGATTTTGTTTATCTGGGAAATGTATTAATCTCTCCCTCATTTTTGAAAGAAGTCTCACCAGATATAATATTCTTGGTTGTTAGTTATTTTCTTTTTGCTCTTTAAGTATTTCAACCCACTGCCTTCTTGCCTCCATGTTTCTGGTGTGAAAAAAAGCACATTATCTAAGCAGGAAATCCAGGTACATACTACATTGCTTCTATTTTGCAGCTTTCAGAATCCTCTCCTTGTCTTTTGCATTCAATAATGATTGATCAATATATGATGGGGTATATTTTTCTTCATGTTTTTCCTATTTGGTATTTTCTGGGCTTCTTGGATATTCATATTCATTTCCTTTGCTAAATGTTGGAAGTTCTCTGTCATTATTTCTTGGAATATCCCTTTTGCCCTTTCTCTCTTTCTTCTCATTCTGGGATTTCCATAATGCATATATGGGTATGCTTGATGGTGTATCTCATGTGTCTTAGACTATTTTCACTTTTCATAGTTATTGTTTTCTTTCTGCTCCTCATCCTGACTCATTTTAAGCATTTCGTCTTCAAGCTCCCTGATCCTTTTTTCTGCCAGCTCCATTGTTATTGAAACTGCTCCGCAACTCTGATATTTCATTATGGTCTTCAACTCCAGTAGTTTTGTTTGGTTCCTTTTAAAAATTTCTATCTCTTTACATAGATTCTCATGTTGTTCATTCATTGTTTTCCTGATATCCTTTAGTTATTTCTCTATTTTGAACATTTTTAAGATCTTTTTTTTAAGGGCTTTGTCTGGCATGTTCACATTCTCGTATTCTTCCCTGGTGTATTCTAGATTTTATCCTCTTCCTTTGGATGGACCGTCATTTCCTGTACCTTTGTCTTGTACTCTTTTACTGCATATGATAAATTTTAATATTTTAAAATGTAAAACTCAGGGATTTATTCTCTGAAATGTCTGTTTCTTGCTTTTGTAATCAGCTGATGATAAGATGCAGATTTTCTTGAGCTAAAGTCCTCCTATCAGGAAGGTCTGCCCAAGCTGAATGCAATGTGCAGTATTTTCCCTATCTTTCTGGTCTCGTGTCTTGTTCCAGGCTTGTGCTTGTTAGTTGTTTTGAAGTTAACATGGTTGTCCCCTCTGTTTCTCAGGAGACAGACCTCCCTCTCCTGGATGTTTGAAGTCTGCAAGCCTTTGCCTGAGATTGTTTCCCTTATACTTTTTTACATTCCTTTCATTGTCTTTAGCTACTTTTACCTCAAGGGCAAATTCTGAGGAAGACTTTACCAAGTGTGTCTTTTGCTGCTGAAACAGCAGCAGGAACCCATGAAGGGAATGCAGACAAGCTACAAAGTTCCCTGGGGAGGGAATCAGGACAGACGCCAAGAACTTCTTCCATAGTACCCCAAAGCTGAGCTTTCTGGCCTGCCCAGCAAGTATAACCCTTCGACTAACTATACCCTGCAGCCCTCAGGAAGCATAATGTCTTTAAATCTCCCATGCTGCAACCTTTTCCAGGGCAGGTTGAAACAATGGCCACCCTCAGATCCAGGCCTCCAGTGATACAAAGCCACTAATCAAAAGCCGTGATTAGTGATCAGAAGAGGATTTTTTTTTATGTTCCATTCTGTCACCAGTGAGCTAGTCAGTGACTGGACCCCAGTGACCTGCCGTGAAAATGGGGTATGGATGCTGGTAGCCACCACACAGAGAGAGCAAACTTACTGTTCTTTGCCATAATTTATCAGCCTCTTCCTCCCACTCTTCCCTGGATGCTGTATAGTTTTCTTCTCGCTCAGGAGTTTCAAAACAATTGTTTAAGACAGGTCTTGCATGTTTAGTAATTGTTTTGGTGAAAAAACTGAGTCCTGGAGGTCCCTTCTCTGCCATCTTCCCACAATCCGTCTGTAGATATTTTTTTTAATAACAAAGAAGAAATGAACTTTCTAAGTATGACACAAACCCAGCTGTCATCACAGAAAAGATTGATAAAGTTGATGACACAATTTTAAAAAATCTGTGAAACAGCTATCACCATAAGCAAAACAAAAGGAAAATGTCAGACTGAGGAACGATAACTGAAAAGCAAATCATACACAAAGAGCTAATTTACTTTATATAGAAAAAAAACTGCAGATCAATAAGCACATTTCAGAAGAATAATGAGGATGAAAGTCAAATAAAAGTAAGTACAAAGTCAGTGGGAAATGAGGATCACACAATTCTTTCAAAAGATTGGTTGTGAAGGGAGAGAATAAGATGGGCTGGCAGTATAGGGAAAAGTTGAGAAGAGTGATGTTGGTGTTTTTTTCATTGTCATTATAATGTTACTTATCATGGACATGACCTGAGCACATTTTAAAGTTGATGGAATGATTCCACTGGGTGGGATAAGTTGGTAATGTAAGAGAGAGAAGAGGTGATCAGTAGTGAAAATGAGGAAAAGTGATGGCATCCAAGACACAGATAAAACATGCCCTTGAAGAAACTAATTCTCAAGTGACCAGAGAGAAGGATGGGAGGATGGATGCAGATATATGTAGATTTGAACTTTTATTAGAAAGTCAAGAGTGATGGTTTCTGTTTTCTCTACAAAATAAAAGACAATATTACCTGCTGAATGATTCAAACAATCCTTATGGTGCATGATAGAGTAAGTTGACCAATGAAACTTAATAGGACTCCTGGGCAATGTTTGAGGACCCATTTGACATTGGTGATGGGGAATTTACAATAAGACACATGTACTCTGTTGTAGGACATTTTCCAGCAAAGTTAGACTACTGCCGAAGTAAGAGGTAAGAAAGAAAACATTGGCTTTTTTCAAAACAGTGTTTATGAGAGAATGAAACAAAAAGATAGAAAAGCAAGGAAGGTTAGGATATTAGCAAAAGTGCTACTCGAATGCACTTTAAGTTTAAAATAGAGGGAAATGAAGAAAGGTAGGAAGTGATGAATTGGGGTAGAGAAGAGGGATCAAAGGACCAAATGATCTATTGAGTTCAAAAAACAATCGTGTTCTTGTTTGCAAGCTGGAAGGAGAGAAGATTGTGGTCTCAGAGTGGCAGCTTGAATCAATTTTGTAGTTTTGTAATCTAATTTTGGAATTAGAGTAATTATAGATGATGACAAAATTCCGAGTGTTACCATGGTAGTGTGTGGCAGAGGTGGAGTGGAGGGTAAGGTCTGGAGATGAAGGGAGGTCAAGAAACTCGGAAGGCATAGTGTTGAATGGTCATACATGTTGCTATCAACTTATCCAGAATGATGACAAGATTTAGAGTGCACAGTATCTGCCAAAATCTTTAATAAATTAGGGGGAGTAAGTGGGGGATTGGTAGATGACAATACTATTAAATTGTATAAACTTTGAAGGAGTGAGAACAAGTTTTGATTGCCTGCTTGCTTTTTACAAGAGGGTGAAGAAATAAGTTTAGAAGTGGCAATAGAAACAAGGCAAATACTATTCCTTTCACACTGAGGTATGCGAGGGCTGAAAATATTAAAAAGCTTCCATTTGAGAGTACATCAAAAGAAAGAGAGCCCTGAGGAGAGATTCAGGTTTCCCTTGAGAAGAGGAGGTAGAGAGACCAGCCATTCAGATGAAGAAATGTAAGATAAAAGATAGAATTAGTTCTGGAGAAACATTTCCAGAGGGCTTCAGGGAAGGGAGCAGAGTCAAAGAGAAGGAAGGGCAAAGTTTATTGTTGGTATAGGGTATGGATGATGAGGCTGGCATTATAGGTGTAAAGAGTATTTTGATGGGTCTCATAAATTGATCTTTGTAAAAAGAACAATTTGGGTAAAGGCTGATCAAAACAAGGAGGATTTTAGTTTAGAGCACTTTTTTCTTTAGCTTGAAAAGGGGTTTTAGCAAAAAGTATACAGTCACTAGCCATTAAATGTATTAATCAATTAATCTTCATAACCATTCTCTTAAGTAGGTTCTGTTATATTCCCCAAGGAAACAGAGACTTAGTAAAGTTAAATAACTTGCAGAAAGTCACATAGTAAGTGGCAGGGACAGGATTGAAACCAAGATCTGTTTAGATGCAAAATCCCTTCTCTAACCCATTTCACTGCATTTTCCAGAAAGTAGCTCCAGGTGAGGCTTAAACACAAAATCTCTGCATTGCATATGTATTGCTTAACAAGCAACAGGTTTGTGCACGCTGACCAATTGCATTCACTCATGGAATGTAGAGTCTCCAGAGACTCAAGAGCAATAGAGCTCAGGCTGCCACCGGTTTTATAAAATATATGGAAAAAGTTTCTCCTTTGGGGCTAGCCACCTGATCGATTTAGGAGGGCACCAGTTCCTTTCATTTTTTCCCCCATTTTTACCCTTCTCTTTGGACTAGAACCTCAGCCTCATGTTGTATCACATTCAATTACTTTACACCAAAGATAATTGTCAGCACTCTCTAACCCATTAATGTATTTTTTTTACCCACTTCCCTCCTCACATATCATCGTTTTTCTTTGTTACCTTAATGACAATAAACACTCTTCTATGACATCATAATAACCAAAAATATCCCATGGTGCAGTTATGTCATAATTTACTTGATCAATCCCACATTACTAAACTTTTGCCATGTTTCCAATTTTGTTGTTAAAGACTGCATTAGCATTACATTATCTGCGTATCTGTGATTATTACTTTAAGAGAAATTGTTTCATACACATTTAGACTCAGAAAATGTGTGGTAAGTCAAAGGACATGCAAAATTTTATTAAATACAAATTGTTAAATTTTTCTCTAGAGATGTTTTATCAATTTGCATTTCTACTAACAGTACATAGGGGTGTTTTCCTACAATTTGTTCACACTGGGTACTATCTTTTTACTGTTATTCTAATTAGTAAGCAAAGAGCAATATGTTATTTATATTTTAACTTTTTTATTTATTAGTGAGATTGCATGTTTACTTCATGGGCTTATTGGTCACTTAATTTTATCTTTGGGTTTTTCCTATTCATGTTCTTTGCCCACATTTTCCATAAGAGTATTGTCCTTATTATATTGGCTTATTATCATATCAGCCTATTGCATGTAGAACAAATACTTTTCCCAATTTGTTGTTTGTCTTTCAGCTTTGTTTATGGTGCCTCTAGTGTTATTTAATATAGAGATTCTCAAAATGTTTTATAAACAAAATCCATCAACTTTTACTTTATTGGTGTGACAGTTTGAGAATCATGGATCCCAGAAAAGATAAGGATTATGTTTGTAAACTGATCTGTTCCCTGGGTATGATATCCTTTAATTGCATTAAATTCAGCTGAGATGTCTTTGATTAAATTATGTTAAGATTAGGGCTTTGATTCAATCATGTCAGTAGGGTGTAACTCTGGCTAAGTCCCCACCCCCTTGGTGAGCTGAAATGAATGGACACTCCCTCAAGAAGACACAGAGGAAGGTACACAAGAAGAGAAAGAGAGCTACATAGACACAGCAAAGGAGAGAACTTTGATCTTAGAGGACCAGGAAGAGATGACAGGAAGAAAGAACGAGCCCAATGCCAGACTGTTGCTGAGAGAGAAGAAGGCTGAACCCTCATGGAGACTGGCAACCATCTTGCTTCAATTAGTGGCAACTGACTTTGGTGAGAAACAAATATTGAGTTAGAGGGCCTTGTAACTGTAAGTTTTTACCCCAAATAAATACTCTTTATAAAAGCCAACCTATTTCAGGTACTTTGCCTCAGCACCCCTTTGGCTAATTAATAAAATTGGTTTTTCCTTTCATCATTTTGCAGAGACTTTGCCATCCCCAAGATAAGATAGATATTTTATGGTTTCTTTTTTATACCAAAAATAGTTATTCTGGTGGCGGACTTGGCCCAGTGGTTAGGGCGTCCGTCTACCACATGGGAGGTCCATGGTTTAAACCCCAGCCCGGGCCTCCTTGACCCGTATGGAGCTGGCCCATGCGCAGTGCTAATGCACACAAGGAGTGCCGTGCCACGCAGGAATGTCCCGTGTAGGGGAGCCCCACGCACAAGGAGTGCGCCCCATAAGGAGAGCCACCCAGTGCAAAAGAAAGTGCAGCCTGCCCAAGAATAGTGCCGCACACACGGAGAGCTGACATGACAAGATGACGTAACAAAAAGAAACACAGATTCCCCTGCCACTGACAACAACAGAAGCGGACAAAGAAGATGCAGCAAATAGACACAGAGAACAGACAACCAGGGTGGGGGGTGGGGGGAAGGGGAGAGAAATAAATAAATAAATCTTTTTAAAAAAATAGTTATTCTTTGTGGAATATATGAAAGTGTGAAATTAGGATATAACTTTATTTTTTCCCAATTATTAGCCATTTGTTCCAATTCTATTTGTCAGTTACATCTTTTCCCACTGGTTTGAAATATTATACTTATCATGTAATAATTTCTGAATAGCAATTTTGCACTTATAATAAAGTTTAGTGCTCATGATAAGTTCAGAGACAACTAACAACAACCTTTCACAGCAAATTCTTTTCAGACATTTCCCTAGACGTATTTATTTAAATTTACCTCTATGGGCTCATTCTACACGCATCTGATATAGTTTTTCACTAATTGTCACTATTTGCTTGTGTTTATTTATAATGTTTTCTTCCCTACAGAAATTATGACTTTCATGGAGTCAAATTTGGGTAGTTTTATTTTCAGGGTTGTATTAGTCAGCCAAAGGGGTGCTGATACCAGAAATTGGTTGGTTTTTATAAACGATATTTATTTGGGGTAGGAGCTTACAGATACCAGGCCATAAAGCATAAGTTACTTCCCTCACCAAAGTCTATTTGGACCAAGATGACTGATGATGTCTGCGAGGGTTCAAGATTCCTGGGTTCCTATGTTCCTGGGGCTTGCTTTTTTCTGGCTTCAAGGTTCCTTCCTTCCTGGTGCTGGCTTCTCTTTCCTCTGGGTGCTGACTTCCTGGGTCTTCAGCATCAAACTCCCATATCAGAAATCCTCAACTCTGTTCTTTGCCATGCCTTTTATCTTTGAGTCCCCATCCACCAAGGGGTGGAGATGCAATGCCCTAATCATAACTCAATCAGGCCCAGGTACAGATCAGATTACAAGCATAATCCAATATTTCTTTTTGGAATTCATCAATTATATCAAACTGCTACAATGGTTTTCTGGGTTTTATGCCACGCTTAGAAAAGCTTTCTGCACTCTTAGATTGTAAATATGTTTAACTACCTGTATTAGTCAGCCAAAAGGGTGCTGATGCAAAGTACCAGAAATCTGTTGGCTTTTCTAAAGGGTACTTATTTGTGGTAGAAGCTTACAGTCACAAGGCCCTAAAGAGTTCATTTCACAGTACTATAAGAGGTACTTTCTCACCCAGAGTCTGTTGTCACATGTGGACACAAAATAGTGCACGATGTCTATGAGGTTCAGTCTTCCTCTTCCTTGCAAGTTTCTACGATCCCAGCTTCTTCCAATCTCAGTTGCAGGCTGGGACAAGTCTTGTCTCTCTCCCAGGGCTCATTTCTCGCTGGGTCCAGCTGCTCTGCTCTCTCCACAAGAACAGCTGTAAACTATCAGGTGAACAGCTCATCTCTCTTCCGAGGGCCCCTGCCATGTCAAATGGAGCCTTCTCATGTATCTGCTTCTCTGTGTGCTTACTTCTCCAGGTCCAGGATCAAAACTCCAACTAACTCCTTTGCAGTGTTGTTTTCTCCATGAGTCCCTACTCACGTGACTCAGCGTCCTACTGTGTGTCCCAATCAAAGCCCTAATCATAATTTACTCAAGTAAAAGTGAAACTTTTGAAGTTAATACAATCTAATACACCCAGAGAATCAGACCAGCTTACCAACGTAATCCAATATCTATTTTTGGAATTAAAAAAGAATACCAAACTGCTACACCAACTTTCTGTAGTATGTTTGTTTTCCCTTTTTTCTTTTTTGCATTTGTATATTTGATACTTATAGTAGTTATCTTGATGTGAGAATCAATTGATGAAAAGCCTAATTTTTCAAAATGGCCAATATTTATCCAATACTATTATTAAATAACACATCCTTTCCCTACTACCTTTTTCAGGAACAAAATATTTGCATATACTTGGGTCTATTGCTTGATTTTCTTTTCTAATCCATTGATTTATTATTTGTAAGCTAGTGATATCAAAATCTAATGAGTACTTAAGTCTTATAATTCTTTTAAATATCTAGTAGGGCTAGTATCTCCTAATTACACTTTCAGAATTTTCTTAGGAAGAATGTACATTCTTCCAGACAAATATTAGAATCAATTTGGCCCATTCCAAAAAACGTTTATGGAAATTCTGATTAGAATTGCATTACATTTATAAATTAGCTTAAAAAAATTATACCTTTGAAATATTTGTAATGTTCTAAGAGCATGGTCTGCCTCTTTATTTCAACGCATGTTCTTTGATTTTAGTTAGTGGAATAATACAGGTTTTGTCATAAAGTTCCATAATTTTTTTATTATGTTGGAAATTTAATATTTTTGACATTATGACTTTTTTTATTCCATTGTATTTTCCAGTTATCATTTAGCCAGAAGACAAAGCTATTGATTTTTGCACATTTTTATTTACTTTTTTAACTGTATATATTGTTTTTAATAGGCTTTCAGTTTATTATTTTAGTTTTCCAGATAAACAGTTATATCATCTGAGTTTATACATTTAGCACTTATAACATTGACAGACACTTGCCAAGTACTCAATAAACATTAGCTATAATGATTATGAATTTTATTATTTATTTTATTAGTAATTTATCAGAAAGACTAAATTCTCCATGATGGAGTAAGTAGGTTTACATATTTGGAGCCTGGCAAAACGAATCTAAATTTCCTTTGCAAGTATGAATATAGCCAAAATCATTTTGTAAAAGAAGAGTAATGAGAGAAGATGTTGCTTTATCAGTTAGTAACATATATTGTAAAGCTATGCAAACATATTATAAACTAGCTCAGAAACAGAAAATTAATAATGAGATTCATGGAGCAGCACACAGGTCTCTTTAACATTAACAATCTGCCTCCATAGCTAAAAATATGTGAATACCAATTCTACAAAGTCATTTCACATAAATTATCTTAGGCAATAACAGTATTTGAAACTGTATGTACCCCAGAAAATTATGATTTTAAAGATGGTCTATTCCTGTGGGTGTGAACATATTGTGGGTGGGGCCTTTTGATTAGTTTACTTCTGTTAAGGAAAGATCTTTTACTTAGGTTACTACAATTAAGGCATGGCCCAGAGTGGGTCTTAATCCTCTTAATGGAGTCCTTTATAAATGGGATGAATACAAAAAGAGGAGGGAGAAAGCTGCTGAAGCCAGAAACTAAAAGGAACAAAAAATGAAAAGAAAGGAGTGATCAGCAGATGTTGTCATGTGTCTTGCCATGTGATAGAATTATCTAGTAATGCCAGCAGCCAGTCTTTGGGGAGAAAGCATTGCATGATGATGCCTTGACTTTGACATTTTTCTCAGCCTAAAACTGTGACCTTGTAAACTATTAAATCCCTATTGTAAAAACCAACCCATTTCTGGTATATTGCTTCTAGTAGCCTAGCACACTAAAACAACTCTTTCTAATGTAAGTTCGAAAAAAAATATCTTGGGATTAATTTGGCAGACCTAAACATCAGTGATAAATGGGTTACTCATAAACTTCTGAAAAGGATTTTCAGTCACAATTCCAAGAAAATATTGTTTGAAATCCTTCCTGCAGTACACTACATAAGACATGTTGTTCTTTTTTAAAAATTTTAAGAAAATTCTCTGAGAGATTAATAAAGTCAAGAGAATTAAAATGTATTTTGGTACCAATTTACTATGTCCACAGTTGAATTTTGCTTATGCAAGCTTAAAATATATCAAAATGACAATGACATTAATGATTGCCTCCTTGAAATTTCAGTGTCAATTTATTCATATATATTGGATAAATAGTCTTAAAACCATGAAGAATGAAATTTGACTTTCTGCTTGGTGTTCAAAAATTGGGCAATTGCATCCTTCAACTTATTAATTCAGCCAAGTGTATTTATCTGTGTCAATCGATGAACCTAAATTAGGAAAAGAAGAATGCTGCATTCATCATTCAGATCTTTACCAAGTTTCACATTTAATTTACTATCTTTTACAAAAATTTATCTTGATAATGAGGTTAAGATCTTGTCTAGGATTTCTTAGCAGAGTATGGAAGCCATTGTTTAGTTGTTATATAGTTCTTTATTGCCAAATAAACTACCATTTATTGTAAGATGGACTGTGGTTAACAGAACAAATATGAGAATGTTCTTTCTTTCATGAACTGTACCTAATAATAATAATAATAATAATAATATAGGGTGCTACTAATCGGGTGAGTTGGAGGATAATACATCAAATATAAGATATGGGCTATAGATGGTAGCAATATTTTGATGAGGCTCCTTCATAGTTCATAACAAATGCTTTACAACAATGCATGGTATTGGTGTTGGGGTGACATATGGGAGCCCTGTATAATGGTATGCATGTTTGGTTTTTAAGTTCACAATTTTACCATATACTTATTGTATATGTATGTTCATGTATGAATGAAACATTTCAATAAAATTCTATAAAAAATTAAATGAATAAATACATAAGATTATAAAATATAAATGATCCAAAGGAGATGAGACCATATAAAAGGGGAAGTCAGTGATAAGACTCCAAGAAGTATTCCCATAAGATACAATGCCCTTAGAGAACAATACTCTGGTCCTCCAAGAGTTTCAGGGAAGGGAGTGATGATTGAGCTGACTTGTGAAGAAAGAACAGGAAATAACTAGATAAAGGAGTTTATGGTGGGAGAAAGTATTATCCAGGCAAAGGGAAGAGCATGTACAAAGGGCTTGTAACTAGAGAAAATATACTGACCCTGAAATTAATGTGGATGGAATTCAGAGAGCAAGCCAGGTTAGAAGAGTATCATTAGACAAAGGCAAATGAAGAAGACAGAGTTTGCTTTACACAGAGGCTCATTTGTAGTGCTAAGCATTTTAAACTTTATCCTAAGAGCACTGGGAAGCTCTTAAAACTGAAGCAAAAAAAAAAAAAAATAGAAAGAAAAAGAATAATTTTAAAAATACATAAAACAAGAAAAAAGAAAAAAACTGAAGCAAGAGGCCTAAAAGGTCTAATTTAGGTTTTGAAATGATCACTCTGACTACTATGTAGAGAAACGTTGAGAACATCAAATAAATAGTGCTGCCCCATAATAATTTGGCAGCACTCAAAAGTCAAAATTTCATTAGATTTTCCCTAATGATTTAGGGTTTATAGTCTTTGTGACTGAGAGCCCTAGTTCTTCTTTAAAGCCTTGGTGGTTTCCTATTAATAGGTGCCAGTATTAAGCAATCTCATGTACTGGACCAAGGACATGGCCAATTGTAGAAGAAGAACAACAAAAAATATGCAATATACTTGTGGCGTTGCCTTAGATGAGAAGGTCACATGTTGTCACTGATCAGAGTTTGCTAACCATCATGGATTGAATTGTGTCCCTGAAAAGATATATTCAAGTCCTAATTCCCTAATTCTTGTTATTGTGATCCTATTTGTAAATATGATCTTTGAAGATGTTGTTAGTTAATATTGGGGTAGGCCCTAATCCAATATGACTCCAAGAAGAAAAGGAAATTTTGGACACAAGTAGTTGGAGACGGAGAGAGAAGATACCTATGAGATGGGGCGGAGATTGTTATGCCACCAGCCAAGGAATGCCATGGCTCGCTGGCAAGCCACCACCATAACCCTATAGACTTCAGAGGAAGCATGACTCTGTTTCCACCTTGACTTGCATTTCTACCTTCCAAAACAGTGAGACAATCCATCTTTGTTGTTTTAAACAACCTAGCATGTATTACTTTGTTATAGCAGTTCTAGGAGACTAAGACCTACAGTTCAGTGAGGCTTTTATAATACATGGGAATTCTTACTTGGTTTTCTGGGCCATTGTTATCTTCTCTCCAAAAGAATATGAAACTGGACAACAGAGGAGAGTGTGAGAACTTTGTGGAAAGACAGATAAATAATTTCTAATTGCCCTTCCAGTATAGGATTGTCCTGGTTATACCTAAACTCCTTCCTCACTTAAATGAAACTTAACCAAAAGACCAATGTTTTAAATTACTTAATATTATTTAAGGTCAGATCTAGATAGTCTAATCTACTAATTTTGTGATTCCTTGCTTCCCTGGTCAGGGAAAACTCAAATTCAAGGTATGGACTAAATAACATATAACCCAAATGAGTCTGTTTCCACTCACATGAGCTCATCCCAGCCCCCTTTTCCATCACATACACACGCCCTACACATCACTAACATGTACAAGTTTGCTTCCTATCTCTTAGATGGAGAAAGCAATGAATATGGTCTACTGAGCTGTTTTCAAACAAATTCTACTTGCCCTCACTGCAAGGCTGTATAATGGCTCTCAGTTCTGCCCTTAATGACCAATGTGATCTTGGGAAAATTACATAATGTCTCTATACCTCAGTTTCCTTATCTCTAAACGAGAATAATGATAATATCAATAGTACTTAATTCATAGTTTTTATGTGTGTGTGAAGATTAAATAAGCAACAAGAGAAGTTCTTAAAACACGGCTTGGCATATATTAAGTGCTATATAAGTGCTAGTTATAAACATTAATTTTTCCTCCTGAAAGAGACACCGAAGCATCATGTCTGGTCTCAGCTAGTATTTCAAGAGTGTACTATATGGCAAAACCTTCAGGAATTTAATGGCAAGGTCTTTAGGAATTAAGTGTTAACATTAGTTTTAAAATAAACAAACAAGAAATTGTGTCAATTCCAGGTTGTATAGGACATCTATCAGTCCTTATCAGACCTATGTCTTTTTCATAGTTTTATAATAAATGCCCTGCTATTTTTCAGGGTTTCCCAACAGGAGATTTGCAGTGTCTTTGTCCTTTCCTCATATACTTCATCATGTGGCAGACTTCAGGGCCTCACAACACAAAAATGACAATGCTCAGTAATAGCCCGGGATATATTCACATTTAAGATATCTTATTTTCCCATGAAATAGAAGAAACCAATATCAATTATAAATAAACAGATGCATACTTTCAGAAGGTAGATGCATCTTATTATTTTATCCCATTACTATAAAATCAAACTTTATGTTAAAATTTACTCTCCTTAAAACATAAAACATGCTACACTTATGATAGGCAATAGTCATAGAGGTATAAATTATGCCTTCCATTTACTATGAATATATTTATTAACAAACTAAATCAAACACAAGACTAATTGTTAGGCTCTCTCTCAATGCTCTCTTCCTTAATTTTCTGAATATCCCCCTAACTAGTCAAGATTTTGTATATCTTACTTCCCCTACTTGTATTTAAAAATCATTTTTTCCAATACAAAATTAGATTAAATGTGGCTATTTCAAAACATATGCATCCTGGAGATTCCGATATGACCCCTTGTCCCCCATCCATACCCCACTTTTATCATTTCTTATTAATAGATTATTTTAGCAACTTTATCTCACAAAGTTACAAACTGTGTTATGACATTTAAAGCCTTCTACAGTCTTAATATGCTGCCTTCAAATATATCTTCTTATAACTCCTATTGTAACTTCCCCAGGCTCAACTGGATTATTGGAACAGCTTCCTAACTGGCACCTACAGCCTGATTTCAATTTAGCAGCCAGAATGATAAGATTATGTTACTCCTCTGTGCCAAATTTGCCAATGGTTTTCTCTCTTAGAGTAAAAATTGAAACCCTCACAATGGCCAGGAGGCCCTCCAAAATCTATTCCTAGGTCACTTCCCCCTTGGTCACTCTGCTCCAGCCACGCTGCCTTCCTTGCTGATCCTCCTACTCCTGCCTTGTTGGAGATTTGGACCCAAAGGGTATCGGGAATGAAAGAAAGAGAAAAAGGAGAGTGAGAGAGAGAGTGAGAGAGAAAAAGAAAGAGAAAGGAAGAATGAGAGAGCTGGGATCAGGGGGTCTGTGAGCAGAGACTCATCAGACAACTTTATTGTTCATAAGGGGCTCTATATATACCCCAATCCACTGAGTACTAGCAGCAACATGCAGTTAACCATCAGCATTACTCATAGTTTAATGAATTTAAAAAATCTTATCTCAAGGTACAAAGTCTAAGTGTTCTATTTACTACAAAATGTTTTCTGCTCATCTTTTCTTTCAGCCTTTTATAGCTTCATCCTGTTTGCTGAGAACTCTTAATTACTACATTCCTTAGGTCGCAAGTGTTGTCATGGAAACAGCACGTCTCTCCTTGCAAGACCACTGTGCCTCAGTTTCCAACATTTCCCCCTTTTTGTTTTAGTCAAGGTGACCATGTTTGTCTTAGGTTGCCCTCCTCTGAGAGTCTTACCCATCGTTGACTACCAGCCAAGCTCTTCTACTTGGGGAAATTATTGAAAGTGCTTTTGCTAGCACCAGATTATTCACATGTCCCATGGCTCTTACGCTTTGCAATTTTCTTCAATAGCACAGTTTGGCACAGGCAAGAATCATGAGCAACAGAACAAATATGATTAGCCCTATTCCTAAAGCTGACAGAAAATGCTGTCATTTCCACCAATTAACTGGGTTAAATTTTGTAATATGTGAAATCATATCTGAGAAAATATCCTTATCATTTGCTACATGAATTTGATTATGAGACATCTCTAATACTTTCCTTTGTAATTCAATTATTTCCAGAGACATATTACTTTTATGGCTTAATAAATGATTCTTAATTTTTTTCCATTCTATATCAGATGAATTATAGGCAAGAGGAGTAATACAAAAGTTGCTTTCATTCCAATCACATTTCAATCCCCTTAACAAGTTTAAATTATACAATTGATCTCCAATATGCAAAACAGCCAATTCTAAATCATTAACCTGATTATTTAACTGTTCATCAATGTGCTCTTGGCTATGCCGCAAATCACTCGCATTTTTATGCCAATCATGCACTTATTTTTGACTCTGAACAGTCTCATGCAAAGCCACAGCAGCAGTTGGCAGCAACTGTGATGATTCCAATTAGTTCCATTATCCTAATTATTAGGAGTCCAGCAAATCTTTTTGTACACTTCAGGATTTCTTATGCCATGTGAAGCAATAGCTGACTTTCAGGTGATGACTGCCATATTCAGTTCATTTGAATGGGAATCCATATACCTCATTGTCTTCTGGCCATTGTGACAGTGTCTCCGTCCTGCAACACACTTTCTGACAGACATGTATACAAGGCACCATTTTTATAAAAAAAGGCATTATCTTTTATAGTTATTTTTCCAGTAATGGATACAAAAGGATCCCTGATGCATGCTTTCAATTGATAGGTTTGATTTAATTGTAGATATTGACCTGTTTGGCTGTAATTACCAATCCATTCATAAGTAGGGCCAATTCCAAGAGACACTTTCCACAAGTTTTTATGTATATTAAGATTATATAGGTGTCATTAATCCAAGGAGTTGGTAACCATTTTCCTTTACATTTCCAAATAGTAAAATTGTTAGTATATACCACTTGTTCACCCAAGAATAGAGATTTCGAAAAAGGATATTGCATATTACTAACTCATTGACCCTTGTTGTTAAGTCCCTACCATATAAATCTGCCATTACATTCTTTGGGGGTCTCCATAGGAGCACTTTCCCACATTATTCCATAGGAATCATTAAAAATGACAGATCCTCTTCCTCTATGGCATTCCTGCCATCCCTCTTTCTCTTCAGGTTCTCTGGGTGGACAATTATAATTTTGCTTTTTAGTTATGAAAGAATTATATGAGGGAAACAAAGTTATTAATAATTCAGTACCATTACTTTCCATGATAACCATAGTCTGATTTTTTGTTTGCATGCAAGGGGGACTTTTTCCAATACATAATGGTCTATGATCAAAAGGAAGGGTAAGATTATATATTTCCTTCCCTTCTTCATCAGGTTTTAAGGGTAATCTGTCATCTATAGGCCCAAGAAACACATGTGTTTTATTCAAAAATACAGGAAATGTTGGGTCTCTCCATGTTAGAGCATGTACTAGAGATGGGTTAGGATATATGCCCATATATGTATAATTTTCACCTGCATGACCCAGAGTTACCATTAATATGATCAGGAGAGGAGAAATCATCGTCAAAATTTTCTTTCTTCTCTATCCGCAGTTTAATCCATCAAGCTGGCAGCCAAATTTGTTCCCCGTTTTCTGTAATGACAAGAGCATATCCTCGCCTCCATACTTTAACCTTTCCTTTTTGCCAAGTGTTTGTTAGTACATCTTTCCAATATATTGGCTGATATTCAACTGACTCACACAATACCTTTTCTTTATTCTTATTCAATGTATAATGCCATTCAGCAGGTGTTATTGAATCATATACATTAAGGAAATTTAAAGTGAATAAAGCTTGTGCCAATTGGTCCTTTGGTACTATAATGCCATCATTTCTGTCTTGCTTTTAGTATTTGCAATCCACCCCAGGATAGGGATGGCAGTCTTTAGAGTGACCAGACACTATTGGGTTATGTCTTTCACTTTTAGCAGGGCCTCCTATGCTGCACACAATTGCCTTTTTATATTTTGCTTTTGGCTTCTTTTTAGAATTGTGATTAAAACTCAAGAGTTACTTGTTTAGAATATTCCTTTTGCCACAAACTCCACCCAAAGCCAGTATTGGTGCTTGCTATGTCCAATTCATAGGCTAAGGTAATGTCCACAATTTACATTCCTTTTATTATTATTTAAAACAGCTTGCTGGAGGTTTTCCTACTTCCGTGAAGGACCTTTCCCAATTAATACATACAATGGTTTTAACATTTGAGCTAAATAAGGGATGAAAGATTTTTAGCACTTCAACAACATTACAAACTCTATTAACATGAGAAAACATTGCATTCCATCAGTTATACAGAGGGCATAGTTTTATTCCACCCAACCAAACCACATGTAGGAATTTGATAGAGCAGCAGGGACTTTGCAGCCTGTCCCAATTGTTTGCCTACTTCAGGCTCTCAAGATAACATACTATTGTCTCTTTTCACTCTGAAAAAAGGATTACTGGTTAACATAATGTCATCAGTAGGGTTTCAGCCACCAATTTTTTTCTATGCAGCTAGATTATCACCATGCCAGGACAGATGGCTGAGTTATGCACACAGCCTTGGGGAAGCACTGCAAAAGTCCATTGTTGGGTTTTCCATAGGTAGGAGAATGCCGGCTGGCTTGACTTGCCTAAGGAAATACTAAAGAAAGTCTTAGGACATTTTAAAACAAAGTGATAGTGACATAGTTGGATATTAATTTTTTGCAATATTTGGGACTGTTGCATACTACAGTGTTGTTATTTTAATTTATGATAAGAGGTTGTTTCTGTGATACATACCTTTTTATAATAATTAAAACCATAATTAACCACATTGTACTTCTGTTTAATATTATGCTGAAATATTGGTAAATTTATACACTCTTAAGTATTCATTTGAAACTTATACTCATACAACTGTAATTAACGGGTTTAAAAAGAACTATAAATTTTATAACACTTTTAAACACCTTCCATTCAACTTATAACATATTAAATGAACTCAACTGTTACTTTAATTTTTCTTCCAAGGTAAAAGAACAAATCTCTTGTAATTAGTTTGGAATAAAAAGCTACTTTTCAGGATTTGATTTTGAGAAAGCAGGTTTGAACATTATTTTCATTTAAAAGAGGTAAGACCTTTTCTTCTTTGAACACTGAGGAAATGATGAGGTTAAAGCACAAGGAGCTATTTTGATAAAACAGGTTTTCTTTGTATACTAATTTTTCATAGAAATTTTCATAAACTTTTACCAAAACAGACTCATGATCTGAGAGACTTTGAAAAGGGACAATATTTTTAACTTTGCATTAGTATACTCTTGATACTAAAGCTTTTAAAACTTTATAGACAGACCCATCAAATCTTACTCAACTTTAATCATAAAAATTTATTTTCCACGAACCTTCTACACTTTCAGTATTCATTTCAGGTTTTGTCCCACACTCTACTCCTTCCCAATAATCAGTCATTATTATGTCATTGTCTTAGGACATTGTCTAAGGACAAAATCATCTCCTGTTTCCTTAACAATAAAAACACATTCCATGCAATCCACATACATAAGTTACCAGGCAAACTTCTTACAATGTATAATTACCATCAACACTAAACAAACTTGTTAAAATAATGAACTTTTCTTCACTTAAAATAATTAGCAGCATGCAATACAAGAAACAGTCTCCTAGAAGCAAGTTGGCAGGGAAGGCTGGCTGCCGACAAGTTTTCCTGTTATAAAATTACCTTTTATTATTATCATATCAATTCAGTTTTTGTTTAATAATGACTTTTTGCAATTAGCCATTTAAATACCTTAATTTAAACAATGCTTTGCTAAACTTATAATTATTTATAATTTTAAAACAAATTTTACCTTCAGAGAACACAATTAAAGTTACCACAATACCTTCTAAAACTTGCCACATGCATTTAAGTCCCAAGAGTTTATGAAAATTAGCCACCCTATTTTAGGACAAAACACACCTTTTAGAAAAAACTTATTAAATTTCAGTCAGCATTCCCACAAACTTATAACCTTTTAAAATATTCATTTAAGTTTTACATCCTTCATTTTATCCTGTGAAGAAAAATAAACTATTCCTTTCAATCTAGGCAAGAACTGTTTTTTATGAAAAGACTTATATAGTAATTTTGTTAATCAAGACTTACAATTTTTATCATTATAGTGATCTTATTAACATTTAAATTTAAGTATTAATATAAGCACTTATTTAATTTTTGGCCATTTGAATAGACCTCTTTTAAAATTTTTATTTATGTCACCATTCGGAGGTATCAAAATATACACAGACATTGAACAAACAAACACAAAACACTTAAAACACACCAATACGAACATGCAGTTTACAATTGACTCATTAACAATGCTTTTGTATTAAAGCAAACAATTGTAGTAATTCATAGCTTTTTTGCAGGCACTCCATTAACTTTCAGTAGAGTTTTTAACACTTGCAAATATGCTTCCACATGTCCCATTTGATTACCCATTACCCTGATGACTTCGTGAAAATATTACTTACTTACTTAATCTTGAAGACTCCAGTCATTCTGCTTTGGACGTGAGTCATTCTGCTTTGGACATCTCACTTGACCCTGGAGGAGGTCTTATCTGCGGTTCCTGATACTGATTTGCGATACTGATTTGGAAGACTCACTTCTTCGGGCCCCACATTGGGCACCAGATGTTGGAGATTTGGACCTGAAGGGTATCAGGAATGAAAGAAAGAGAAAGAAAGAAAAAGAAAGAAAAAATGAGAGAGCTGGGATCAGGGTGTCTGCGAGTAGAGACTCATCAGACAACTTTATTGTTCACAAGGGGCTCTATATATACCCCAGTCCACTGTACAAGCAGCAGGATGCAGTTAACCATCAGTATTACTCACAGTCTAATGAATTAAAAAAATGTTATCTCAACGAACAAAGTCTAAGTGTTCTATTTACTACAAAATGTTTTCTGCTCATCTTTTCTTTCAGCCTTTAACAGCTTCATCCTGTTTGCCAAGAACTCTTAGTTACCGCATTCCTTACTTTGCAAGCGTTGCCATGAAAACAGCACATCTCTCCTTGCGAGACCACTGTGCCTCAGTTTCCAACACTGCCTTAGGGGCTTTGCACTGTTGTTCCTCAAGATAGCGGCAGGGCTCATTCTCTTTGTTCCTTTGGGTCACCTTCTTATTGAAACCTTCCTTGCAACCTTTTTAAAATGGCAAACCCCTTTTCTCTGAACTCCCTATGTTCTTTCACTGCTTTATTTGTCTCTATAGCACTTATCACTAGCTCATATACTATATACTTCATTCGTCTATTTGTTCGTTTTTTCTCTGTCACTACTGTATAACTCCATGAAGGCAATAACGTTTTGTTCACTGATACAGAACAATACTTGCCATGTGTGGCAGATTGAGTTGTGTACCCCAGTTTGGACATGTTCTTGGTCTTGGTCCACATTCTGGTGGGTGTGGACCCACTGTAAAGAGGGTCTTTTGAAGATGTTACTTCAGTTAAGGTATAGCCCAATGGAATCAGATTGGGCTTTAATCTGGATTACTGAAGTCCTTTAAAAACAGAATGTAATTCAGACATAGAAGCCACAGGGAACAACCAGAGGATGGAAGTCAACAGAACGCAGAAGAGCAGGGAGAAGATGCCACACGAGCATTGCCATGTGCCAGAAAATCCAAGCAACTCCAAAGATAACAGGCCAGCCAAAAGATACTGACTCTGGGAGGAAGCAATCCTTCTAGTGCCTGAAACCATTAGCCAATAAATTCTTGTTGTAAAACCAACCTATGGTATGGTATTTGTTTTAACAGCTAGGAAACTAAGAAAATATATAACAGGTGTTTTTGAATAAGTGAAACCAGCCTCAGCTTTCTTTTCCAACTTTATCTCCCCTCCTTTTCTCCCCATTCACTTATTATTTATTGAACACTAACTATATTCTAGGTACTATGCTGGGGTTACAAAAATGAGTAAGAGCACCTCTTCCCTCTACTAGTGCTCACAAACTAGTAGAAGACAAATATGTAAACCAATAATTGCAACACATTGATAAGTACTCTACTAAAGAAACCACATGAAAGAGACATAGGAACATCAAAGGGGCTTGCTGGAGGTGGGAAAGGAATTGCTGAGGAAGTATTCAATGAGCAGAGTTGGGGTAAAAGAACTTTCCAAGCAGAGAATGCTGCATAAGTGAAGTCTGGGGCATGAAAGGACAAGTGGATATTGGAGATGCAAGTGGTTAGGTAAGACTGGAGCAGAGGGTGGCAAGAGAATTTAGAAGCTATTATGTTCTGTGCAAAGAAGTTTCAACTGTATCACTTAGGCAACTAGCAGTCACTGAAAGTTTTTAGTCAGGAAAGTATCATGGTCAGATTTGGTTCTCTAGCCAATTTAGAAAGGGTACTCTGGTTACCTTTCTTGTGACCATTTGGTGTGGAATTTAAATGGGAGGGGATTGAGATCAGTCACCTATTACTCTGGAGTAACTCCTCACTTTTTGCTCCTTCATTCCTAGACCTCTTGTTGCCTCTCAGTGCACTAAATACATAGACCCTCCTTATTCATGTATTAACCTAACCAGTATTGAGTAAGCTGCTACTCTGTGCACAAGCTTTTGGAAATTATAGGAGTAGTTAAAATAGACACAGCTCCATCCTTAACGAATTTATAGGGTAGCAAGAGAGAGAGGAAACAAACAAGTAATAAAAATAGAAGGCAAAAGCCAGTAGCAATTACTATAGGCACCTAAATTGGCTGACTTCTAACTCATTTTAGTTTGCTTCATTTTCGATTGCACAATTCTTCTCACTCAATGAATATTCCCCTTGAAAAATATCTTTTTTTCAGATGATATTTTGTGATACAAGTTCATGCATGAATTTTGAAATGTCACAAACTAGGAAATATTGGAAGCTACAGTACATAAATATTACACAAATATCAGCCATTTTTCTCCTTTCATCATTATATATATATATATATATTTTTTTTTTTATATTTCAGGTAGGGAAGTAACTCAAGAAGTAAATAATTATTTAAAATTTCAGAATTGTTTGGTCAAAATGGGAAGTAAGCAGGTAGAGGATATTAAATATTATCATGAAGCCAAGTTCTTATAGTTTAATAAAAAATAAATAAATTTCTCAAAAAATGGTAATTACTTTTTCAGATCCAATTTTTGATTAAAGAACAAGCTAAGTTTTATATTTGAGAGAAGAATGGATTTTTCTTAACAAATGTACAGTAATATAATCCAGATATCACTGGGAAATAAATTACAAGGAGACAAAAGAAAAAATAGAGAAAGAAAAGAGAAAATTGACCTGGATTAGTTGTATTGAAAGCATTTGTTGTCTGTTCCTAAGAGCTATGTATTCTTTCTACTAAAAAGTTTTCCCATTAAACCTGGTAATACGGGAAATCAGATAGCCCTCTCTCAAGTTATTTTATACATATTTTTTTAATTGAAGAAGTTGTAAGTTTACAGAAAAGTCATGCAGAAAATATAGAATTCCTATATGCTTCCCTTATTTTTAAGCAGTTTTCCCTATTATTAATACTTTTCATTAGTGTGGTAATTTTTTTACAACTGATGACACAAATGGTATTATAATTATGCTATTATATTCCATAGTTTAAATTAGAGTTTACTGTTTGTGTTGTACAGGCCTATGGTGTTTTTTTAATACTTTACTCTAGTAACATATATACAACCTAAAATTTTCCCTTTTTAGCACATTCAAATATTTCAGTGGAGTTAATTACATATACAAAGTTGTCATACAATCACAGCCATCGATTACCAAAACCTCTGACATCCCAAAGAGAAAGTCTGTACCAATTAAGCATTAACTCATCATTCCTTAACCCTACCCTGGTGCCTAGTAATCTGCCTTCTAGTTTCTGATTCTATGAATTTGTTTAATTATTTTGTATCAGCTACATCATACAATATTTGTCCTGTTGTGTCTCCCTTATTTCACTCAACATAAAGTCTCCAGGGTTCATCCATGTTGTTGTATGTATCAGAACTTCATTCTGTTTTTTTGGCTGAGTAATATTCCACTGTATGTATGTACCACATATTATTTATCCATTCATCTGCTGTTGGACACTTGGGTTGCTTCCATCTTTTGGCAATTGTGAATAATGCCATTATGAACATTGGTGTGCAGATATATGTTTGAGTCCCTGCTTTCAATTCTTTGGGGGTATATACCTAGCAGTGGACCAGATGGGTCATATAGTAATTCTATGCTTAATGTTTTGGGGAACCACCAACTATTTTTTCCAGTGGCTGCTCTGCTTTACATTCCCACCAACAATGAATAAGTATTCCTGTTTCTCCACATCTTTCCAACACTGTTATTTTCATTTTTTGAAAAGCACCCATTCTAGTGGATGTGAAATTGTATCTCATTGTGGTTTTTATTTGATTTGCATTTCTCTAATGCCTAATCATATTGAACATCTTTTCATGTGCTTAATGGTCATTTGTGTATCTTCTTTGGAATAAAAATGTCTATTAAAGTCTTTCGCCAATTTTTAAAGTGGGTTGTTTGTCTTTTGGTTGTTGAGTTGCAGAATTTTTTTGTATGTTGTGGAAATTAAACCCTTATCAGCTATGTGGTTTCCAAATATTTTTTCCTGTTCTGTACGTTGTCTTTTTACTTTCATGATAAAATCCTTAGATACACAGTTTTTAATTCTGATGAAGTTCCATTTATCTATTTTTTGTTTTGTTCCCTGTGCTTTAAGTATAAATCTAAGAAACAATTGCCTAATACAAGGTCCTGAAGATGCTTCTCTATGTTTTATTCTAAGTGTTTCACATTTTGGTTCTTCTTTAGATTTTTGATCCATTTTGAGTTCATTTTTACGTATGGTGTGAAGAAGTCCACCTTCATTCTTTTGCATATGCATATCCAGCACCATTTGTTGAATAGACTATTTGTTCCCCAATGAGTGACTTAGCAACCTTGATGAGAATCTCTTGGCCACAGATGTAAAGGTGTATTTCTGAACTCTCAGTTTGATTCTGTTGGTCTGTGTGCCTGTCCTTGAAGCAGTACCATACAATTTTAATTACTATAGCTTTGTGATAAGTTTTAAAGTGTGAACCCTTCAATATCATTCTTTCTCAAGATGTTTTTTGCTATTTGGGACTCCTTACCCTTCTATATAAGTTGGATGATTGGCTTTTTCAATTCTGGAAAGACAGTTGTTGGTATTTTTATTGATATTGTATTGAATCTGTAAGTTGCTTTGGGTAGAACTGACATCTTAATAATATTTAGTCTTCCAATTCATGAACACAAAATGCCCTTCCATTTATATAGATATCTGATTTCTTTTAGCAATGTTTTGTAGTTTTCCATCTACAAGTCCTTTACATCCTTGGTTGTTTATTTCTAGATATTTGATTCTTTTACTTGTTATTTTAAATGGACTAATTTCTTGATTTCTGTTTTAGATTATTCATTACCAGTGTATAGAAATACTATAAACTAGTGTGTTGAGGTTGTACCCTGCCATTTTGATGGATATATTTATTTGCTCTAGTATATTTGTTGGGATTTTACAGGACTTTCTGTGAATAAGATTATAAAATCTGCAAATAGGGAAAGTTTTACTTCTTTCTTTCCAACTTGGGTGCTTTTTATTTCTTTTTCTTTCCTAATTTCTTTTCTGTCTAGAACTTCCGTAGAATGTTGAATAACATTAAGCATCCTTGTTTTGTTCCTGACTTACAGTCTTTCAACAAGGAGTATGATGTTAGCATTGCATTTTTCATATTTGCTCTTTGTCATGTTCAAGAAATTTCCTTCTATTCGTAGTTTTTTTAGTATTTTTATCAAGAAGGGTGCTGGATGGATATTGTCAAATGCCTTTTGTGTCAATTGAGATCTCATTGTTTTTTTTTCTTTCAATCTATTAATATGGTGTATTATATTAATTTAATTTTTTATATTTAGTTACCCATGCATACAAGGGATAAATCCCACATTACATGATGTATAATTATTTTAATGAGCTGTTGGATTCAGGTTGCTAGTATTTTGGTGAGAATTTTTGCAGCTATATTCATCAGGTATATTGATTTGTGATTTTCTTTTCTTGTGATGCCCTTATCTGGCTGTAATTAGGGTCATCTAGGCCTCATAGAATGAGTTAGCAAGGGTTCACAACTCTCCAAATTTTTTGGAAAAAAAATCTTGGAATGCCATTTGGTCCTGGGCTTTTCTTTGTTGGGAGGTTTTGGTTTACTGATTCAATCTCTTCACTTATTTTTAGTTTGTTGAGATCTATTTCTTTTGAGTTGTAGATAGTTTGCGGTTTTCTGGGAATTTGTCCATTTTATCTAGGTTTTCTAATTTGTTGGCATACTATTGTTTACAGTATTCTCTTATAATCCTTTTAATTTCTGTGGGCTTGATTGTAATGTCTTTCTTTTTATTTCCAATTTTATTTCTTTGTGCTCTCTCTATCTTTTTTTTTTTTTCATCAGTCTAGTTAGATGTTTGTTGATCTGTTGATTTTCAAAGAACTAGCTTTTGGTTTCAGTGATTCTACCTATTGTGTTTTTACCATGTATTTCAACTATCTATGCTCTAATCTTTGTTATTTTCTTCCTTCTGCACACTTAAGGTTTGGTTTCCTCCCCCTCCCCACCCCGCCAAGATCCTCCAGTTGTGAAGTTAGGTCTCTGATTTGAATTTGAAATCTTACTTCAGTTTAATATAAGCATCACTCTAAGCACTGCTTTTGCTGCATCCCATAAGTTTTGGTATTTGTGCTTTCATTTTCATTTGCCTCAAGGTATTTCCTAATTCCCTCATGATATCTTCCTTGTTCCATTGTTTGTTTAAGAGTACATTGTTTAATTTTCATATCTTTTTGACTTGTTTAGTTCTTTCTCCATTATTGATATCTTGCTTCATTCCATTGTGGTTGGGGAAGATACATTGTATGATTTTAATCTTCTAAAATATATTGAGACTTGTTTAGCTTTATAATATATGCTGTATCCTAGAGAATGATCCATGTACTCTAGAAAAGAATGTTAATTAAATTGCTATTGGGTGAAGTCTTTTATACATGTCTGTTAGGTCTAGTTGGTTAATATTATTATTCAAGTCTTCTATTTCCTTACTGATCTTCTGTCTAGATGTTCTTTCCATTATTGAAAGTGGTGTTTTGAAGTCTCCTATTATTAATTTAGAACATTCTTTCTCTCCCTTCATGTCTGTCAATATTTGTTTCATAAATTTTGGGGCATACATATTTATAAACATGTCTTCTGATTGAATTAATCCCTTATCACTATATAGAGATTTTCTTTCTCACTCATAACAGTTTTTGACTGGAAGTCTGTTTTATCTTATATTACTGTAGCCACCCAGTTCTCTTTTGGTTACTATCTGGTATATTTTTCTGTCCTTTCACTTTTAACCTACTTACGTCTTTGAATTTTAGGTGATTCTTCTGTGAAAGTATATAGTTGGGTCATGCTATTTTGTCCATTCTGCCAATCTCTGCCTTTTGGCTACGAATTTAATCTATTTAAGTTTAAAGTAATTACTGGTAATAAAGGATTTTTTTCTGCCATCCAGCTATTTGGTCTTTGTAATTCTTATACCGTTTTCATCCCTCAATTCTTCAGTGAAAGCCCTTTCATATTTAATCATTTTTTGTTGTGTACCATTTTGAGTCCCTTCTTACTTACTTCTGCATGTCTTTTTCAGGTATTTTATGATTACCATGATGCTTGAATTTAACATCTTAAATCTATAAAAAGCATGTTTGATATATCAACTTAACTTTAATAGTATACACATACACTGTTCCTATACTCCTTTGTCCCCCCACCTTTTTTGTTGTGCTTGTTACAAACTATATCTTAATACATTGTATTCCAAAACCTTGGATTTGTCTATATTTTAATGCATTTGCATTTTAGAACCAGTAAAAGGTAAAAAGTGGGATTACATACCAGAAATATGGTACAATTATACTGGCATTTTAAAGTATCCATATAACCATATAACCACCTTCACCAGATGTCTTTATTTCTTTATGGTATTTCAGTGTTTTTTTGCCTGAAGAACTCCCTTTCACATTGCTTGTAGGACAGGTCTATTGGTGATAAACTCCTGCAACTTTTGCTTATCTGAGAATATCTTAATCTCTTCCTCTATTTTGAAAGACAGTCTCACTGGATATAAAATTCTTGGTTGAAAATTGTTCTACTTTAGCGCTGTTAATATTTTGTACCATCACCTTCTTGCTTCCATGGTTTCTGATGAAAAATTGTCATTTAATCTTATCAGGACTCCCTTGTACAAAGCATGTTGCTTTTCTCTTGAAGCTTTCAGAACTCTCTTCTTGTGCTTAGCATTTGACTGTTTGACTACTTTGTTTCTGGGCATGGTTCTCTTTGAGCTTATCCTGTATAACATTTATTGGGCTTCTTGAATGTTTACACTCAGGTCTTATGTTAAATTTGGGGAGTTTTCTACCATTATTTCTTTGAATATTCATTCTGCTCCTTTCTCTCTTCCTTTTCCTTCTGAGACTCTGATAGTGTGTATATTGATGTACTTGATGGTATCCAACAGGTCTTCTAAGCTCTGTTCACAATTTTTCTTTTCTTTTTTTTTTTTTTGTGCTTCTCAGCTGAATCATTTCAATTGTTTGTTTTCAAGTTCACTGATTCTTTCTACCTTCTCTAATCTGCTATTTTTTAAGATTTATTTTATTATTTATCTCTCTCCCCTCCCACCCATCATCTGCTCTCAGCTTCCATTCCATGTGTGTTCTTTGTGTCCGCTTGCATTCTCCATGGCACCAGGAATCTGTGTTTCTTTTTGTTGTGTCATTTTGCTGCATCAGCTCTCCGTGTGTATGGTGCCACTCCTGGGTGGGCTGCACTTTTTTGTGTGTGGGACAGCTCAATGCAGGGTGCACCCCTTGCATGTGAGGCTCCTTTATGCAGGGAACACCCCTGCATGGCATGGCACTCCTTGTGCATGGCAGTGCTGTGTGTAGGCCAGCTCACCACATGGGCTAGGAAGCCCTGGGTTTGAACCCTGTACCTCCTATATGACAGGCGGATGCTCTATCCATTGAGCCACATCCACTTCCCTCTAATCTGCTATTAATACCTTTTAGGGAATTTTTAATTTCAGTTATTGTGATGTACAATTTCAGTATTTCTATTTGGTTCCCTTTTAAAATTTCTCTCTCTTCATTGTGGTTCTCATATGGTTCATTCATCATTTTCCTGATGTAATTCTTTTCTGTGTTTTCTTTGATTTTCTTGAGCATATTGACGGTCATTAGTATAAAAGCTTTTGCCTCATATTTCCAAACTCTGGTCTTCTTCATTGATGTTTTCTGAATTTTTATCTTGTTCTTTTGAATGGGCCATCATTTCCTGTTTCTTTCTTCATCTCATAATCTTTTGTTGCACATTGTATATTTTAATATTTTCATGTGTTGACTCTGGAATTTAGTCCCTGAGCTGTCTGTTCCTTAATCCAGCTAGTGTTATGACAGAAATTTCCTTGAGTGCCAAGAGCTAACAAAAACAAACAAACCCAAGCAAAGACACTTTTCATAGTCTTTGCAGTTTGACTCTTTCTTGGCTGGCGTTGGCGTTCTCAGAATTTATCACTCCTATTAAGAAGATCAATATCATCCTGAAGTGACATGAAGTATAGAGTCTGCTCTATCTTTTCTGAGCCTGAGTCTTTTCTTGTGCTCACTAGTGGCCTTTAGAACTTCCCCATTTACAGAAATTCAAATACCCCCTCTACTCCATATAAAAATAGGTTCTTTCTCCTCCCTGGGGGCTCTGTTGTAATGGCTTATATGGGGCAAAAGATTGCCTACTATAAGCCATACAACAGAGCCCCCAGGGAGGATAGGCAATCTTTTGCCCCAGGCCAGTTTGACTGAATTGTTTCTTCTATGACTTTAGTTGTCTATAAGCTGCTTCTGTCCCTAGGGCAAGTCCTCAGAGGACAAGTCAGTGAGGAGTTTCCTTGTTCAGTCTTTCTTTCATGCTACTACCCAGTACACATATAGACACCCCAGTATACACATAGGGGTTACTGGGCCACATTCAGACCAGGACCATGGGCCCACAATGGGAGTGCAGGCTGATTTCACACAGCATTGGGAAGGGGCTGTGGGCGGACCAGTTGCATTTTCTTGATTTGGCACTCACTCCATTATTTCAAACTTTTAACTGTTTTCTGGAGTTTTGAGGAAGATGACTGTCAGGTTTTGCTAGTTGCTCAAATATTCTATGGGTAATGGCACAGTGGGTGTCTTATACCACCATCTTGGTTGACCAGATTCCTAATAGTGAATTTAAATCTTCATATAATGGATCAGAATAGAGTGATACCAAAAATATATTAAAATATATGGCTTCCAGGAAACCAAGATACAGATTCCATATATTAAAAGAATACAATATAATAAAGGTATTAATAAATCTAAGGAAAAAATGGAATTAATTAGAAGTGTCTGGGTTGATCATCATGAAAATCATGTTGAAAGGGTCTGTAATGCCAACTGAAGACCTATTCATGTGAGTATTGTACTAGACATACCTGGCTATATGGTCTGATGCCATAAAATCCAACTTAGACTCCCTTATATTTAGGTTGGTGCAAAAGGAATTTCAGTTTCAGACTGTAAATTTTAAATGATATAACTAGGTTCAAACATATCTTTATTAATCAAAATAGGAACCATTACAATCAACACATTTTCTCCAACAAGAAATAAGTTTGCTTATTCCTGTAGCATAAAAATCTGTGCTTTGGGATTTGATGAACTCTTGGAAAGCATTTTCTGCATCCTGCTGGTTATGGAAGCATGTTCCCTGCAAAAATTTGTCAAGATGCTTGAAGAAGTGGTAGTTGGTGTCCAGAGTTCAGGTGAATATGGCAAACCAATTCATTCAACTTTTGAAGCATTGGTCATGCAACGTGCAGTCAGATATTGTGGAGAAGAATTGGGCCCTTTCTGTTGACAAATACCAGCAGCAGGCATTGATGTTTTTGGTGCATCTCATGGATTTGCTGAGCATACCTCTCAGATGTAATGGTTTTGCTGGGATTCAGAAAGCTGTAGTGGCAGCAGACCACTAAAGAGTGACAATGGCATTTTTTTTTTTTGCTTCATGTTTGGCTTTGGGAAGTGCTTTAGAGCTTCTTCTTGGTCCCACTACTAAGCTGGTCATTGCTGGTTGTCGTATAAAATCCATTTTTTGTCGCACGTCACAATCCAATCGAGAAATGGTTCATAGTTTTTGCATAGAATAAAAGAAGACAAAACCTTAAAACGATGATTTTTTTTAAAATTTTCAGTCAGCTCATTAGACACCCACTTATTGAGCTTTTTCACCTTTCCAATTTGCTCCAAATGCTGAATGACTGCAGAATAGTTGACATTTAGTTCTTCGGCAACTTCTCACGTAGTTTAAGGGGATCAGTTTCAATTGCTCTCAATTAGTGTTTGTCAACTTCTGATGGCCGACCACTATGCTCCTCATCTTCAAGGCTCTTGTCTCCTTTGCAAAACATCTTGAACCACCACTGTACTGTATGTTTGTTAGCATTTCCTGGGCCAAATGCATTGTTAATGTTGTGAGTTGTCTCCACTGCTTCACAACCCATTTTGAACTCAAATAAGAAAACTACTAGAATTTGCTTTTTGTCTAACATCATTTCCAAAGTCTAAAGTAAATATAAAATAAACAGAAAGTAATAAGTTATTAGTAAAAAAACATAAAGTGAGAAATGCACATTAAAATGATGCATAACATAATCACATTTATTAAGAATATATGCCATATGAAGCAACAAATTTCAACAATGCAAAACACTATTATTTTTGTACCAACCTAATACTAATTTGTCATGAAATACACTCCTTATTGCAACTCTGTTTCCCGTATAGTGTGTTTGCAGAAGGACCTAAGGAACTGCTCTCTTCAGTAGTTATAGTTCTCCACATAAATGAATCATTTGGCATTTATACATTATATTCATCAACTTCATGTTCTAATGTGAGTTTGTCCCTGAGAGAGTTTTTCTCAAGGCCAACCCAAAACAGCCTTCTGAGTCTGCAAGGTAGAAAATCACTTCAGAGGCAGTAAATATATAAACTAATATGGTTCCCATTTGACACATCATAGAAGGCAGCCAGTCAGGCCCCAGGCAACTGACCACCCCAATAAGGCAAGCACCATTTTATTATATGAATATCTATGCTTCCAATAATTTCTTGCTTTAAGTCTATTTGCTTTTGATTTCAACAATAATTTGAACCTGAAGTATGATTTCATTCTTCGTTTGTGGGTTATGAGAACTAGGTAATTTCTTTCTCAAAAATTTAGTATCTTGTTAAATAGGAATTGGAAGACCTCTGTTCTATCAGCTCAATAAGTAAATGTACATGGAAATTACTTGTGAACTTCTAAACATTGTGAAGATATAAAGTTTAATATTATCCTCATGGGATGCGGACTTGGCCCAGTGGTTAGAGTGTCCGTCTACCACATGGGAGGTCCAAAGTTCAAACCCTGGGACTCCTTGACCCATGTGGAGCTGGCCCACGCACAGTGCTGATGTGTGCAAGGAGTGCCCTGCCACGCAGGCGTGCCCCCATGTAGGGGAGCCCCATGCGCAAGGAGTGTGCCCCCATAAGGAGAGTCACCCAGCGTGAAAGAAAGTGCAGCCTGCCCAGGAATGGTGCCACCCACACGGAGAGCTGACACAACAAGATGATGCAACAGAAAGAAACACAGATTCCTGTGCCGCTGACAACAACAGAAGTGGACAAAAGAAGACGCAGCAAATAGACACAGAGAACGGACAACCGGGGGGGGGGGGGAAGAGGGGAGAAATAAATAAATCTTTTAAAAAATATATTATCCTCATAAGCTCATGAATAAGCAAATCACATGAACTCTCTCTAAAGTCACCAAACTCTATTTAATTGCCCAATTTTACTTTCTACAAATTAAGTTTATTTTTTTAGAGATATTAATAAACAAATATACAAATATTATTTTAAAGATATTTATATATGAAGATATCTTAAATAAAACTGTATAAGTGGTGACATAAAGTCTCAATCCTACATGGACAATATACTGTCAATATTTTTGTTTCTCAAATTTCTTTGCTCTTAAAAATTACAAAGAAGTATTTGCCTTGCTAGATCATTATAAACATCCACTATTAAGATTAAAAATAATGATTGGCCTTATGGTAACTGTTAGATGTTGGGATTAGACAATTGGGACACGGAGACCAGCGATGGCAGGCAAGGATTTATTGGGAAGCTCTCTCAATGGAAGGGTACTGAAAAATAAACTTCAGTGCCCCCACCAGCATGGTGGATGTGTGAAGAGAAACTTCAGCCTGCCCCTGGCAGAGGCGGTCATGAATTTATACAGTACATCTATAGGCGGCACATGCTTTGCCAGCGGGGTTTAGGCAAGACCCGAGGGCCTATAGGAATGGCTAGGGAGTAGTGAGCTAGGGGCAGTGAATTCTTGGGGTGCGGCAGGGGTTGGTGGGGTCATGTGGCTTCTTTGTCTATTCTTGTGAGGAAATGAACTGTATCTGGACATGTAGGCTCTGGAAGGGAGGCATGTTCTGTGTCATGGGATGTGGCTCCTTCTGAGTAAATGGCTACAATGGTCATCCTACAATGGGGCAGGTTAATAATAAACTTGTAAGAGCAAGTTGGGGTCATTATGGGGGCCAGGAATGGGGCCTACTCCTGTCATTCCCAGGTTTTTATTATAATAATAAAAAATATTATGGGAGTGGGAGTGGACAGCCAGGCTCGCATGCAAGGGGTGGAGGAAAGGGCGTCAACTCATTCTGGTTGCTTCCTGCTGTCAGGGGGCAATGGGGTTTCCTTCTTGTGCAGCTCGGCTGGTAGGGTTTTGCATTCTGAGGTGGTTATTGATTATTGTTCTTGTAACAGGTAGGTTTCATTTATATATTCTTGGGTGGTGGTTTGAACAACTTGGTAGATGAATCATGTGAGAAGCTGTAGGAGACAAGGACCACAGATGAGAAGGAGAAAATAATTACTAATGGGGTTATTTGGGTCTGTCCATGTAAAAGCAAAGATATTTTGAGAGGTTTCATGTAGGGGGATTGTGAAAAGGCATCTTTGAAGTCTATTACTGTGTAATGTGTGGTTTGGGGAGGGTTATGTGATAAGAGGTTACAGAGATTGGGGACTATAGGCTGGGTTGCCTGGGTCATAGTGCTTAGGTCTTGTACTAGACGATAACTGCCATTAGGCTTTTAACATCTAGGATGTATTGAATGGAGAGTTGGTGGGCATAACAGCCCTACAGAACAAAGTTGGACAAAGGTGGGTTTAAGTTCATGCTTGGCACTGAAGGAGAGAGAATATTGGGGAATGTTGATGAAAGAAGAGCTGTCTTTTAGGGTGATTTTTACAGGGGAGAGTCAGTGTTCCAGACTTGGGGTTTACTTCCTGTTGTAAGATACGAGGGATGTTGGTAGGAGGGGAAATAAGAGTTAAGGCTGGGGATGGGGACAAAAGGAGAGGAAGCTAGCTTGAGGGGAGGGTAGTGAGAAGGAGAGAGAGGAGTGCAGTCTGGATAGAATGTCTCATCCTAAAAGTGGGGATGGGCATGATGGTATCACGAGGAATTGGTGTGAGAATATGAGATTTTCTACAGTGCAAGGCAGGGGGTGTGTAATTATGGGAGAGGAAGGAATACTGTCAACCCCCGCAATAGAGATAGAGGAAGATGTTAAAAGTTCTGAATGTTCTGAAAGGACCGAATATGTGGTCTCTATGTCACTTAAGAAGGAGATCGGCTTATCTCCAACTTGGATGATAAGCCTGGGTTCAGACTTACTGATGGAGATGCAGGGCCTCTCTGAACTCAGGACCCATCAGTCTTCTGTTATTCCAAGTAGGTCAGGAAGGGAGGATGATTTAGGTTCTAGGCCAGTAAGGCATGTTGGAGGGATTTTCCTGGAAACTGGGTTTTGGGACAATCTGACTTCCAATGGGATTTACGTTAGCACACTGGACAAGGTCCTGATGGGGGTCTGGGATTAGGGCATGTGCGTGCCCAGTGTCTTCCTTCCCACATTTATTATAGCAGGGTCCAGGTGGTGGCCGCAGGGAAGAAGAGGAATGGGGTTTTCGGGAATTGACTCTGAGGGTGGCAGCAAGGAGGGAGGCTTTATCTTGATCTGGTTTGTGTTTTTCTAATTTGGTTTCCTCCTCTCTATTGTTAAAGACCTTGAAGGCTGTTTTAGTTAGGTCTTTCTGAGGGGTTTGAGGGCCCTCCTCTAATTTTTGCAGTTTTTTTCTGATGTCCAGGTATGCCTGAGTGATAAAGTGGGTATGTAAGTTTAGTCGTCCAGGTTCAGAATCTGGGTCTAAATTAGTATACTTGAGGAGTGATTCAGTTGATCTATTCATAAAGACGGCAGGGTTTTCATCTGATTTTTGGGAAATTTCTTTGATCTTGTCATAATTTACCGCTTCGAGGGCTGCCTTTTTCATGCCTTCTATTATGCAGGTTATGAAGTATGCCACACGGTCTAAATCTCTAGAGCCCACCTGATATTCCCATGGAGGGGAGGCTGCAGGAACTGCATCAGTGCCAGGGCATGTCAGTGAGGGTCCTGTGTGTGTAGGAAATCGGCAAAGGCAGTGGCTGCAGCCCAAATGTGGCTTTTTCCATTGGGGTTAGTAGAAGAAGTTATTATGATGTAGACATTGTGATATGTGAGATCATAGGAGCGACTGAGGTATTGGCATTCTTTAACGTATGTAGCAGGATTTTCTGAAAAGGAGCCTAATCACTCTTTTATCTGACTAAGATCTGAGAGTGAGAAAGGAACATGTACTTGGATGATGCCTTCAGCTCCCTCCACTGCCCTAAGGGGAAGTAGAGTGGCCAAGAGTGGCTCAGTTTGTGGGGTGGAGAGAGGCATTCCGCAGCAATGAGTATGAGGGGGGAGAAAAGGAGGGGCAGAAGACAGCACAGCAGAGGGCTGAAGGGTGGAAGGTGGCGGCAAGGATGAGGACAGAGACAAAGTTGGCGGCACATGGGGAGGGGGTGCAGGAGGAACTTGGATTGCTGGATCAAAGCTGAGATTTTCAGGAGATTTGGGAGGTGGATGAGAGGGAAATGAAAGTAAGAGGAACATGACTGACAGAGAGAAGGACAATTTCAGAGAAATAGGAAGGCCTGAATGTAAGGGGCCTCTAACCTTGCTGTTGCAATGGATGAAGTTTTCCAGATCTCTAAGGATCTGTATGTCAAAGGTACTATGTTCCAGCCATTGACTTTCATGTTCCAATTTGTATTGAGGCCAAATTGTAGAGGAGTAATAGATAAGTTTCTTGGGTCCGATATCTCTTCCAGGATATAAGGTTTTAAGGTTCTGAAGGAGGCAGCTCAGTGGTGTAGTTTAGGGAGTGTTTTACATTTTTGGAAGCTGGGGTGAGGTTAGGGACTCTCAAAGTTTAACTGAGCAAGTCAGGCATCCCTGAGTTAGTCAGAGAAGCTTATCAGCAGGAAGTCCATACCCAGGATCAGACATCTGATTCCTGAGGGGCTTCTGGGGATGCAGGTTGGGGATCTGCCATGGTGCCCAAAAATGGAGAGGATCACTGACCTTGCTAGGAGTGGAACTGTAGAAAGAACAGGATCCTCCAGAGGAGAATTCCCTTAACTCGCCCAGCTGGTAATTGGAGTCTGGTGTTGGACGGAGTTACAGCAATGGCGAGGGTAGGTCTCTTACCAACCTGCCCATCTCAACACAATCCCAAGAGTCTCTAGGGTTTGCTCTGGGGAGTTACAGGAGACAGTGAAAAGGACCCAGAGTTGCATGATCAGGATTGAGGAGTAAGCCTAGCGAGCTGCAGCTGCCCATTGCTTCCTCTTTCCAAGATCAGGCAACAAGCTCACCAACCAGGATCTGGGAGTAGCCCAAGTGAGCTGCCAGTGCTCACTGCTTCCCAGCTTGCAAAGTATGGTGGCAGGGGTCTCCTCTTCCCAGATCCCGGGTTTTGGCGCCAAATGTTAGATGTCGGGGTGAGATGATTGGGACATGGAGACCAGTGATTGCAGGCAAGGATTTATTAGAAAGTTCTCCCAACAGAGGGGGTCTGAAGAATAAACTTCAGCCCACCCCTGGCAGAGGCAGTCATGAATTTATACAGTACATCTATAGGCAGGAACATGCTTAGTCAGCAGGAGTGTGTTGGGGCTTAGGTAAGATCTGAGGACCTATAGGGATGGCTAGGGGGTGGTGGACTAGGGGCAGTGAATTCTAGGGGTGTGGGAGGAGTTGGTGGACTCATGTGGCTTCTTTGTCTATTCTTGTGAGGAGACCAACTGTATCTAGACACATAGGCTCTGGATGGGAGGAGTGTTCTATGTCATGGGATGTGGCTCTTTCTGAGTAAACAGCTGGTCACACTTCCACAATGGGGCAAGTTAATAATAAACTTGCAACTTCTACAAGTTGTGTCTGTTATGGAGGCTAGGGATAGAGCCTAGTCCTGTCAATAAGCACTTAGGATACTCTTTCTGGCTTCTTAAAATGTTCAGTTTCTGTTGGTAGAACTAGAAAATTTCCAAATTTGTAGGTGACCTTTGGTGCATGTCATTTTATAGATAATCTCATCTACCACACCCATACTCACTTTCTCTTCCTTAAATAAAATCCTAAAATCTTACCAGTAGAATACAGTAGCCATAAATTCATTATTTTATTAATATTCTCACAGAAAAAAATGTCTGTTCTGTTATTAGAATTTTGTGTATCAATCACCAATGGAGTCATTATAGAATAGCAGCTAGGAAGACTGGTAACAGACAAACTTGGCTTAATTCCTTATATTTAAAAATGGACGAAGTAATGATATCTATATGGCTGTTGTGAATATTTAATGAAATAATCTATTTGAAATGCTTGGCACATTGCCTGGCACATGGTAAACACAGTTGTTAGCTATTATGATTTTTATAAGTCAATACATACTCCAGTCATTCTGCTTTTAAACACTGCTAATTACAATAGTGTTAAATTCACTTAACATACCTCAGAGCTAAGTTTCATTATAACACTGTGCCTGCTCAAAGTGGCTAGATTTCTGTGCATACAGACCAACTGATCAATCATGCATTTTCCAGGTTAAGGATGTTAAAGACAGGAAAATGGTGTATGATTAAGTTTCATGGAATGTTGGAATGATCTTCAGAAAATGCTTGTGATGAGCGCTGTTATGTTGCCTTTGGAATTTCCAGTTCTATGCTGAACTCTAACCATGTCCTTGTCAGAGATGAAATCTTGTACGAAAGTGTTATATGAAGAAATAACCTGAGAATCTAAGATAAAACCTGTAAGAAGCCTTCATGGCAAGTCCAGAGTTGTTCAGTACATCTTGTAGACATAAGCTCAACATGACTCATTCCAGTTACATGAGTGGGTAATTATACAGTGAGAGAATGAATGAAAGATATATATTTGTAGTATAAATATACACCACTGTAGTATACATGCACATTTATCATATCTACTCTTTTTAGGAGTCTGCTAGCAAGGCTCTTTTTCTCTATTTAATTAAATGTGATATACTTTCTAGGTTGTGCTCCCCAAATTAGTTATTTACTGTTGTATTTTTGAAGCTTGCTTCCACTGTGTTCTGCTTATTCATTTTTCTTTTAAGCAAATTCATGTGTTTTTAAATCATCATTTTATACATACTGTTTTAAATTGGAGGCTTTAACCAGCTAGTGAAATATATCCCAAACATACTGTCCCTCCCTTCTCTAATCCAAAAGTCTTTAAAGAGCAAAATTACATTATAGGAACAGAACATGTGTATTTACCAGATGTAAATGTACTAACTTCTGCATACCCTCTCTCACTACCTCTATAAGGTTTGGCATAACAGCTACAGGTAAAAAACCTACATTTCACTGCTGCAAAATTCAGTCTGCTTCAGTAACTCAGAAAAAAGGGATTTTCTCCTCAAAGACATTTATTAGCTGCATTTTCTGTACTAAACCCCATGCTAAATTTGACCCATGCTACATTTGACTGTAAAAAAGTAAATGTTATTCTCAGTGAAAACTTTGTTCTATCTACGAACTGTGAGGTTTTCTTAAAAGGCAAGAACAAATTTTATTCCTTGTTATCTAGCTCAGAACCTGAGAACAATGCCTTGCACATAACATACAATTACACAATTAATAGGAAAAAAGTGGCATTAAAGGAATTTTAAAAAATATATGAATTCTCTTTCTAAATGATAATCTGTTATATTCTGGTATAACAGTCAATAACTATATAATAATATTATAACAGTCAATAACTAAAAGTATAAATTTTACTTTTAGAAGGGCTTTGTAAAAATATGTCATAGTTATTACAGAAATACAGCACACTTCTTATGGAAAAAAAAAATACACGCTTAATTGGAAATTTTGAAAAGAATCACTCACATATCCTTTTCCCAAATATTCAGACTTTGTTTCTATGCAAAAGCATTACATAACAGTAATCATATGGTTTTAAAAAATTCTATACTCTATGGTTTTAACTTAATATTTATATAGTAATCACTTTCTTGTTTATTTATTTATGTATTCATTTATTATTTTATTACATTCCAAAAATATGAGGTCCCCATATACCCCCTACCTCCCTCACCTCACTTCTCCCCCCATAGCAACAATCTCCTCCATCATCATGAGACATTCATTGCATTTGGTGAATATATCTCTGAGCACCGCTGCACCTCATGGTCAATGGCCTACACTCTCCCACCTTCCATCCAGTGGGCCATGGGAGGACATACAATGTCCGGTAATTGTCCCTGCAGCACCACCCAGGACAACTTCAAGTCCCGAAAATGCCTCCACATTTCATCTCTTCCTCCCATTCCCCACACCCAGCAGCCACCATGGCCACTTTCTCCACACCAATGCCACATTTTCTTCGATTACTAATCACAGTAGTTCATGAATAGAATATCAGTAAGTCCACTCTAATCCATATTCTATTCCTCCATCCTGTGGACCTTGGATTGGTCGCATCCACTCCACATCTATATCAAGAGGGGGCTTAGATTCCACATGGATGTTGGATGCAATTCTCCTGCTTTCAGTTGTAGGCACTCTTGGCTCCCTGGTGTGGTGGTTGACCTGCTTCACCTCCATGTTAGCTGAGTGGGGTAAGTCCAAGAAACCAGAGTGTAGGAGTTGCAAGTCTGTTGAGGCTCAGGGCCTGGCTATCACATTGTCAGTCCAGAGATTCAGGTCGCCTGGGTGTGCACTAAACCCCAGCACCAACTATTGTTCCAGTAAAAGTAACAGGAGAGGCTTGTGAACAAAGATCACATCTGAGGTCCAACTCCATCACACAAAAACACAAACTCCAAAGTAGGGCCAACTGACATGGCGCTGAACTCCATCTGCCATGACCATAGAACCTGTGGGTCTCTGTAGCCCTCAGAAGAACCAACACCTGAGGTTGGCTGTATCTACTTTATCTGTCTCTGGGACTCTGCTGAGGTGTGCATAAGGGCGACCCCTCTGATAACCTCCCAGCTCTTTTTGGAGACTCATAGCCATATAAACTCTTTTGTCCTTTCCATTTCCCCCTTTTATTCAGGTCAAAAAGCATTTTTAACTCCTGGTATTATATGTAGATTGAGATATTCTGCTGGTCCGAGTTGACCCTTTTATTCAAGGTCATTTTCTAGTTACATCATCAGCTTGTACTTGGTAGTAATCCCTCGGCGCCAGGGAGGCTCAGCCCTGGGAGTCATGTCCCACACTGGGGGGAAGGCAATGCATTTACTTGCTGAGTTTGGCTTCAAGACTGGCCACATTTGAGCAACATGGAGGCTCTCAGGAGGTAACTCTTAGGCACCCTGCAGCTCTAGGCCTTGTTCTTATTTCAGGTGCACAGGCTCACAAGCATAGTCATTAGTATCAAGGGCTCATTGTTGGACCTTCACTCTTTTTTGGTCTTTGCCATTGCACTTGGGGGATTGTTGCTGTTCCTTTAGGGACTGTGATAGAGCTCCCCTGGCTAGGAACTCAGCACTCCTTCAGTTGTTTTTAATTGTATCCACTATGAAAATAGCCAAACATTTTTATGTACCCTGGATATATGCCCTATAGAACTCCCTGCCAACCATGTGTCCCCTGTCAATAACATCCCACACCAGTATTCCTCCGCTGCCATTACTTTCTTGTTTTTATACTGTCCTCCTACATATATATAAGTAACTACAAATCATAGTTTATTTCCCTAGTATGGGAAAATTAAGTAATATCCATCGTATTGCTTGCACTACAAATAATATTCTGATAATCATTTTTTTCATAAGCTTTTGTATTTAGACTTTTCTAAGCCTGCTTAATTACGAAAAAATACATGAAAATTTTAAGGATTTTATCATATAATGCCAAATTGTTTTCCAGGATGTTTATATCAATTCACAAATCCAATGGCAATGTATAAAAATGCCTGCTACACCACACCTTTGCCAATTAGATATTTTTAAAAACATATTTTCTTAGAAGATACACAAAAAAGACTAAATCATTGTTTCTAAAAACCAGTTGTTATTTCATAGGTGGGTTGAACATTTTTATCTGTAAATTGCCTTTTTATGTTGTTTAGCAAAGAGTCACATGCCTCATGTATTTATTGTTGCCTTTGTATTTTAAAAATAATTCTCTTAGTAATTTTCTTCCTTTTTTTAAACAAACTTTTATTAGTTGCTTAATATATGGAAGCCCTGCACATATAGCATGTCATTTAATTCTTACAAGAGCCCATTTTACAGATGTGGAAGCCGAGACCTTATGGAGTAAAGTATGAATTCTCTGAATTAATATATTCATTGTTTAATAAAGATATCAACTTTTTGTCCTTCATGTTTGCTTTAAACAATTTCCCTGGTCTGATTTGTCTTTAAATTATTTTTACCAAATATTTATACCTTTATGTTGTTAAATCTGCCAGTCATTTCTTTTGTGATTTTTTTTTTCACTATTGCTTCGAAACTTAGGAAGTCATTTTCTCTTTAGAGGTTTGGTATGTAGTTAATTCTCTCTTCTAATTTTTCTATGGTTTCTTTTTTTATTTACTTAAATATATGCTCTGAATTACCTTAGTAGTTAGTATGAAATAAAAATCTAAATGGATTATATTCACATAACCTTTATTTAAAAATTTTTCTTTATCGATTATGATGCTTCTTTGGCTACATGTTATTTTCCAATATAAAACAGGGTTTTTTAGTTACTTATTCTTTTAATTTAATCTGATTAGCTAGTTTTGTGCCAGTACCATACTGCTTTAATTATACCAGGAAATCATCCCTTGATATTTTTTCATTAGACTTAGTCACCTTTCCGTTTAGGTTTGAACAGTATATAAGGTTTTGTAGGTAGAAAACCATGTGATAGGTATACATCTTTTATAACTAAATTGTGTTTTATAAATAAAAAGATGTATTGAATTTTGCCTGAGCATTATCTCTTGAGCTAATGTTTAAAGCAGATTACTTTACACTTCCATAAACTTTCTATATGGAAGATAAGATATTCATTGACAATCCAACTGAGACATTCATCTAGAAAGACAAAATTGTTATTATTTCATTGAGTGTATAATAGCTTATCATTAATTTTCACAATAGCGAAAACCCTAATAATTATCTACCTTGAGGAAAGGTCTACACTTTTGATTGAATCTTCTCTTCTTGCTACACACTGTATTTAGGACAGTGATAATGTTCACTGGATACTGTATTATGCAAAAGCATTGTCTTTCATTAACTCATTAGTGGAAATTATGGTCCCAAGAAATGTTAGAATGTTTACAAAAAACACACATATCTTAGTATATATGTATTCATGCCTCCCCACTCTATGTCTTTACCCATTCTTCCAATTACTCCCATTTCCCTAGGCACTTCCTTTGTTCCCTTTTTGGATAATAACTGCTTAAATTCTGTAAGTCGTTTGACAAAGACTTATTTAGAAAGAATAGGGTTTTTGTTTTCTTTTTTTTAAGTCTAACAATTTATATTCTGATTTGTACTGCCTCATTAGAACAGATGAGGCAAACTTTCATGAAATTTACATTTAGGATTAAGATTTTAGGAGTAGAATTTTCTCATTGCCACATAGGTTAAGAACCCCTTTATGCCTTTCTTATGCACGTTTCCATGGATCCAGCATTATGGATAAGGACTCTTGGAAGGACTCCCTGGGCAAACCGACATGTCAAACCGACAAATCCTTTAGGGGCTTATCCTTCAAGTTCTGGGTATTTTATCTGCCCTACTCTAAGTTATAGACCTTCATCATGAAGTCACTAAAGTAGGACACTTATGCCCCTTCACAGTCCTGGAATCAGCACACCAGATATTCTCTAAGTCTACATTCCAAAAGATGTCAAGGAATACATGTAATTGTTCGATTTAGCACCTAGACTAAGACTCCATGCCATCACTTCCAGGTGGATAACAATGACTAAAGATCCTCCTACCCACACTACACCCATAAAGCCCCTAACAACATCGTTCTGAATTTAATTGCCAATCTTCCCATGTCCCATGGCCACCCTGAGTGTCATGTCATCCTGCAACTTATTCTGAAACCTCCTTGTAAAATCATTCAACATACTCCAGTGCATTAATTTTAATGCATCTAATTTAACTTTTTAAGATAATGTTGAAAATATATAGCAATTGCTGCTTCGGGTTGATTTGAAGTCTTCATGAACTTGAATACTATGTTCTCCCTGGCACATGGATGGAGACCATTCTAAGCTCCCTTTCAAAAACAAAACTTGCCCCACAAATATGCAAACTCTCAAACTCTAATACAGCTTTGTTTAGCATTCACTTCTGTGATTTAAGAAAGAAAAAAAAATCAAAAGTGAAAATACAGGCCCTCAAAAAAAAAAAAAACAAAAAGGTTCTGTCCCTAAGTGACATGAGTCTGTGAATCTCAATTCTCCTTCTTAAGTGCATAATGTAATTCTATGTTGTGTTAGGCTACAGTGAACCTAAGACAACCTAGACACATGGTTAAAAATGTGAGTTCCAGACTCTGAATTTCTGCCCTGTCACTCATTCACTTTGTAGTCTTACATAAGCATTTTAATGTAACTGAATGCTAATATCTTCTTCTTTAAAATGATAATGATCAAAGCCCTATTTTATAGATTTACGTCAAGATTAAATGAGATAGTTCATGAAAACACTTGACTTAAAACTCAACAAATAGTAGTTACTATTGTAATTTTCTTTCATCAAATACATTAGGAGCTACTTTGAGGGCAATGACTAATTTATTTCTCAGCATATATAAAATTCTCAGTGCATGAGAGTTTCTTATAGATATTTGTTAAATTTTTTTATAGAATTCTTAGATCTGGAACCATTGGCAGCATGCTATGAAAAATTTTAAGATACTTGTAGCAGTTTGATATGGTTATAAATTCCAAAAATAGATATTGGATTATGTTTGTAAACTGGTCTGTACCTGGACATGATTAAGTCATGATTAGGGCTTTGATTGGGTCATGTCATTAGGGCATTGAGTCCCCACCCCTTTGTGGGAAGGGACTCACAGATAAAAGACATGGCAAAGGACAGAACTGAGGGTTTTGATGTTGGAGCTTGATGTGAAGCCTTAAGCTGGAGCCCCAGAAAGTATGCACACAGAGGAAAAAGAAGCCAGCCCCAGGAAGAAAGGAATCCTGAGCCCAGAGAGAAGCAAGACCCTGGAATGGAGGAACCCAGGAAGCCTGAACTCTTGCAGATGTTGGCAGCCATCTTGCTCCAACATGTGAAAATAGACTGTGGTGAGGGAAGTAACTTATGCTTTATGGCTTGGTATCTGTAAGCTCCTACCCCAAATAAATACCCTTTATAAAAACCAACCAATTTCTGGTATTTTGCGTCAGCATCCCTTTGGCTGACTAACACAATATTGTACTCACATGGCATCAGATAATGAGGGGTAGCAAACAGCAGGTCAAAAATCTTGATCACATCAGTATATCCAAGAACTTTACCAATTACGTAATATATTTCTTTTCCGTAAAAATGATTTGTATTGTGTATAATTAAGTATGATTAATTTATACCATTGCAACATTTTTATATACAAAAAGTCATAAACCAGAAACAATTCCTTCATGAAACCCCATGTCCTGATTCTTTTATTTGCAACATATTCACAAAACTGAAAATGAAGTCTGTGTAATTAAAGAAGGAAACCATTTTTTAAAAAAAAATCTTATATTATTTTCTTCATTGTCTCAAAAGATGGATATGTTTCTTAGAATATCAAATGAAGGTAATGATGTTTTCCAGCTAAGATTCTGCAATATTGTTCTACAAGTGTGGAATGAGGATTGGAAAGGAGGAATGCCCAATATGATATAATGAGGGAAAAAAGTAAAAGAATGAGGCAATAATATTAATTCAATCCTTCCTTCACTCAAGGAATATTTACTAAGAGTCTACTATGCTTCAGGTGTGGGAAACAGAAGTGAGCAAAATAGAGATGGGTCACCTGTAGAGAGCTCACAACCTGATGGGAGAGACACATCATGCAATGGACAAAAATTGCAATTGTGATATGTAATAGGAGTGGGAAGTAAAAGGGACTTTGTGAGCTAGTATTAATGGGACCAAATCTAATCAGGAAGTAATAGGATGCATTTCCCTAAAGAAATGACTTTGAAACTAAGCCTGAAAAATGAATCCATGTGAGCCAGCTGAAGGTACAATTGTGTACTTGTATGTGTACATGTTGTGGGCAATTGGGAGGGTTGGGAGAGAGTGGAAAAGGATGGAGAGTAGGCAAACACAGTGCACAGCACACTCCAGAGAGCTGTCAGAGGCCAATGTGCCTGGATCAGGAAGGGGCAAGAGGGCAAGTGGACTGAGAGTAGGCTAGAGAGGTAAACAGAAGCAGATCATGGAAGGAATTTGGATTTGAGTTTGAGATGAATGGGAAACCACTGCAGGGTGTATCTAGGGGGCACATCATAGTCAGATGTGCATTTTTACAAATTACTTTGGTTGTGGTGTAGTGAATATATCAGAAGGGGCTGAGAATTTTGTAGGGAAACTTGTTGGGAGTCTCTTGTAGTAGCTCAAGTAAGGGAAGGTAGTGGTTAGAGTGGTGTGGACAAGGTTATTGGCACTGTTAACATTGTTAAGAAGAGGATGGATTCAGATTGGATATAGGGAGTAGGGAAGAAGGTGGTGACAAGGATGACTCCCCCAACACACATGTTTCTGTCACAAAGTAAATGGTGCTATATACTGAGATGTAGCAAGCTGAAAGAGCAACCTATTTGGGGACAGGATCAAGATTTCTGTTTGGGCAGTGTTCAGTGTGAGACACATTGAGCCACCCAAGTAGAAATTTGCACAGCATGACCTTTAGAGAATTTTCTGTCTTTAACAGTAACAAAGATGATGGAGAAGGGAGAAACCTTGACTATAGAATAGTAAGAAGTTTTGCCCATGCCACACAGTGCAATGGGAGTAAGAATACTACAGCTGGCCTAAGTGACTATTATTTGATTGTAATGCATAGTGATCAAGTAAAATAAAAGGAGTACAGTTAGAAATGATAGTAGAATAGCAATCACAAAAGAAAGTCAGATGTCGGAGTCGCGGACATGAAGGGTATCGGGAATGAAAGACAAAAAGAGATTGGGATCAGGGGACCTGAGAGCATTGAAGCCTCAAGCTCATCAGACAAGTTTATTAATATCAGGGGCTTCTTTATATACCCCAAGCAATTGTGAGAACCAGCAACTATTCTAGCTAACTATTCCCTTTACCTCATTCTTGAAAACACAGTGCACAGTGGATAAGATAGTAACCAAAGCTCAAGATGTTCTATTAGATTATAGAAACAAATATACTCATAAATCTTGTTGCCCAGGTTACTCATACTATCAAGTCCTAGTTCTGCTGGAATGTTATGTTTCCCTGAGAGATTAGCCCCCTGCATGTATATCTCTAGGGACAGCATGACCCAGTGGTCAGAAAGTAACTTGCTACTATGGAAACAGCATGCCTTTGTTTCCCACATTTCCCCCTTTTTGTTTTAGTCAGGGTGGCTGTGCCTGTCTTAGGTTGCCCTCCTCTGAGAGTCTTACCCATCATTGGCTACCAGCCAAGCACTCTGACCATGGGGAAATATATCAGGTTTTTCGCAAGTACCAAATTATTAACTTGTCCCAGCACATCAACATGGTGCAGTTTTCAGCATACTTCTCGTCCCAGGCAAGCAACAACAATGAGCAACAAGATTAACACACAAAGTCCTATTCCTAATGGTGATAAAAAATGATGAGAGTTCCACCAATTTACTGGATTAAACTTATTGAAATGAGAAATCAAATCATTAAAGATATCCTTATCAATATCTACATGAATTTGATTTTGAGACATTTCTAATATTTTTCTTTGTAATTCAATTATTTACAAAGAGATATTATTTTTATGGCCTAATAAATGAGTCTATATGTTAATATCATTTTAGGTATTTTAACAGGTAATTTTAAATTATAACAAAAATAAGACTTGTAATGACCAATATTCCCTTTACCCTTGTCTCAAGTGTTACACAACAAAAATAAGCCTCAGGCTTCAGCTGACTGGCTTTGGACTTGTGGACACTTGGACAGCAGGCACTAGTAAGGCATATGGATAGAATGTATCCTGGACACTTCTCCTAACTCCTAAAGGGTGGTAATTAAAACAGGCTGGTCTCGTAGGTCGAGGGCAAAAATAAAATCAAGATGAGAGAAATTTTACATGAAGGTGAGGTAAAGCAGTTAGAGACTATGACTGTTCCTGTTCCCCCAACATATATGTGTGACACACTACTCAACCTGAAATTCCCACCATTTGAATCACTTCACAATACAATAGAGAGCTCAATATCAGAAAACCTATGTCGTTACCTTGTTCTTCTTTTTAAATGCTTGCATGACTTTGGAGAAATCCTTAACATTTTGGGGACTCACTAGTGTAAAGGAAGGATTCCAGAAGATGACCTCTAAATTCTAGAAAAGAACACTGGAGCCTAAGAGTTACTCCAGGGTAGAAACTATTTTAAAGAAATAAGTTAAAAAACATTACTATGCAAGGATTTCCAAGAATGTAAATGCACTACTCAAAGCTTGCCTCAGCTCTACCACATGTTTGTGCAAATGGCATATCCTCAATGATGTCTAAGTTGGCCATCCTACTTAAATTTGCCATCTTTTCTTCTTAGCACTCCTAGTCTCCTTCCCTTGCTCTTTTTTCCCCCATAACACTTTTCACATTTCATATCCTAAATCACTTATTTATTGTGCTTTTGACTCTCTGCCCACCCACAGCATGAATCATAAGTTCCACTGGAGCAGTGATTTTTATATGTTTGCTTACTTATATACCAATCACGTAAAATAACAAATGGCATATACTTAGTATTCAATAAATATTAATGAGTAAATAAATGAGTGAGTGAATTCCTAATACAAATTTAAAATAAAACACTTCTTAACTCAAGTTACAATTGTAAAATCAGATCTAACCAATGTGCACTGGTCTATGAGAATAGTGTTTCTTACCTATGGAAGTAGATTTGATTATTGAAATAATACAAATCTTTTAAAAGAGTAAGTGAATATCAGCTCCTTGAACTGATATGACCTTTTTCCCAGATGAGAGTTCATTTGAAATTAAGCAAGTTCAAAGTCAGTGAATCATAAAGCAATTTAAAACAACTACAGTGGAAACAGGATTTTTAAAATGAACTCTGAAAGTTCAGAAACCATTTAAGGTAATATTGCTTCCTTTATGTGAGTAATTCCTCTATGCTGATATCTGAGGACAAAAGGGTGACTATAAAGCAAGAGAATGATTAAATAGAGTTATGCTAAGATGATCCAACCAAATTAGTGTTGAACTTCAAAGGAATTTCTATTTAAGAATAATCTTCAGAACAAATTTATTAAATGCATAAGACAATTGGTTTCATTACTTTTTAGTCATATTTCATATTTAACCAAAATTGCTCTTAAATAAATAAATCACTTACAAGTCTATAATTAGTAGCAATAGTAGTAGTAAACATTTATTCAGAACTCATGTATCCCAGGTACTAAGCTAACTTTATATTCACTGTCTAATTCAATAAGCATGCTAACCTTATCAGGTAAATGCCATTATTATCCTCCTTTTACAGACAGGAATTTCAGTTGCAGTGAGAATAAATAAACTGTCCAAGGTCAAACGACTAGAACTTAAACTCAATCTGCTTGATGCCAAGGGCCATATTCTCAACATTAATCCTAGGCTGTCTCTTATTTCTAAAACTTACATTTACCAGTAAAAGCCAAAATTTGCTACCATTGAATTCATTCAATGCATGCTCTTGTAGGCTCTGAAGACAATTTCAAAGAAAGTTGCAAGCACTTTTTTTTTACTGTCAGGCACCGTTGTAATTGGGGTGCCTGGCTTTCTTGCGTTTTACTTTGAAAAGCACAGTGGTTGCTTCAGATGTATACAGTTAGCATTGTTGGAAAAAAAGTGCAAAAATAATAACAATAATAATCCTGTATGCCAAAATTATCCTAATAAGTTTCACTACTGATAGCATGCTCACAAACACGCACACACAACCTGAGGAAAAGTCTTTGTCTCTGTTCATCTTTATATTGCCAGCATCTAACAGAGTGCTTGCCACACAGTCAGTGCTCAAATTTTTAAGTAAAGGAAAGAGAAATAAAAAAAAATAATTCCCCAGCTTCAGTCCTTCTTTGTTTGGGTATGCCTTAAAATGTCAAATAATGCTACTAATAGGAATTTCTCTAAGTCCAGCCAACAGATACAAATTTACTATCTGTGCTGCACTTTGTACCAGGCAATAGGGATATACCATTAAAAACTAAAACAAAAAACAGGAAGCCTATCCTCATAAAACTGGAACTCTGCAGGGGGAAAAACAGACAATTAACTCCATAATTGTTCTTTGCTCCTCTTTATTATCATCCCTGGGCAGAGATGGCGGTAGTCAGGAAAAGTACCTCCAGGCCTTTGATCATCACAGTAACTCTCTAAGATTGAGATGGGAGCAGAAGGTAGATAAAATGTATAAAATGTATAAAATGTATCCAAGACAGTTGACAACAAAACCAAAGTCAGAATCCAGTTGTTTCACTGTACCACATTATATTTTCTTATCAGAGATGGTCTCTCTTTACCGCTAACTCTAACTTTGTCTCTTCCCACATTCTCTCTTTCCTTAGAAAGTGAAAGCAATGTTCAGATGAGATAATTTTGAAGAAATGTAAAATATTGGGAGTTCTCAAGGTTACTTATTTCAGCAGATTAATTTTGACCTTTACTAAATGTTATTGTTTGCCCCTTGATAAGGAGCAAACCTCCTTGAAAGATGGAAAACACAACCAGGATCCTGGGCACTCTTCTGTATACCTACTTCCACGCTTTATAAAAATTTTTTTGCATTTTACTTTTTCAATTATAAAAATAATATATTTTCAATATAGAAAATTTGTAAAAGTTTAAAGATAAAATTCACCTAACTTCCAGAACCAAAAGACAATGGCTCTTAAAATTTTGGTATATAGCTGTCTATTATTAGAGCAAAGATTATGCTGTCACATAATTTCTCTCTGTCCTTTTCCCTTGTATTTTAACACATGTGTCTTCCATTGTTATCACGAACTCTTTTATGCAGTTTAAATGCCCACTTCTTTCAAGTGAATATATTCTTATGTACTGTACTCAAATATACATAGGAGGTTAAGTATTCAGGTCTCTTCTCATTTTTCACTATTATAAAGCAGCAATGAACACTGTGTGCTTGGAATTTTTTCTGTGCTTTGTATTCTTTCCTAAAATTGAATTAATGGATCAAACATATTTAAGGATAAATTGTCACATAATTTTCACCTCCCACGTATTTTACTGCACTTCTGTGAACACTTGATAGTTTCATTTTTCAAAATCTGTTTGCTATTTTAATGTTCATTTCTTTATAGCTATATTTCATTTCATTATAATATTCTTTATTCACCAGTGTACTATTTCCTCTTTTATGTGAATTGCCCCTTTGTCTCTTTTGTCCAGTTATGAGTTTGTCTTCAAGTTTTTCTTATCCATTTACATGAGCATTTCATATACTAAAATATTAACCCGTTGTCACATTTGCAATAAATAGCAATTGAATTTATGCAAGATAATTTTTATGTTCTTTTGTAGCTTTATTTTAAAACAATTATTTATAATTATTTCCATAGCATTATTACTTCTGATGCCTATCCCTAGCTCTTTCCGGCCTTATACTTCTTTTATTCTCAAGTTCTTAATTTTCATTCCTGTTTTAGTATTCCATTGCCCATCTTGATTAGGATATTTTGGTAATAATACTATTTATTCTATAGCAAACACTTTTCAATTCTCACCCTATTTATTTCTTACAAAAACTCTAAGCGGATACTCTTATTGTCTTCCTTTTAGCAATGTGGAAATCAAGGTTTTTGAGAGTCTGTGTAACTTGTTCAAAGATATATAGTTAATAATCTATGAAACTGGAATTCAAATCCTCCTGTGGTGCCACTTCATTCTCATCCTTTGTCCTTTCTCCCGTTGTAGTATCTTTTTCATGGCTTTTGGAGGTGGGGGTGAGGGGTGAGGAGAGGTATTAATTCTGTAAATCATTTTTTTAAAGATTTATTTATTTATTTTAATTTCTCTCCCCTTCCCGTCCCTCTCCCCCCCCCCACCCAGTTGCCTGCTTTCTGTGTCCATTTGCTGTGTGTTCTTCTGTGTCCGCTTCTGTTCTTGCCAGCGGCACCCGGAATCTGTGTCTTGTTTTGTTGCGTCATCTTGCCGCGTCACCTCTCCGTGTGTGCGGCACCATTCCTGGACAGGCTGCAATTTCTTTCGCACTGGGTGGCTCTCCTTATGGGGCGCACTCCTTGCGCGTGGGGCTCCCCTACGCAGGGGACACCCCTGCGTGGTACGGCACTCCTTGCGCGCATCAGCACTGCACATGGGCCAGCTCCACACGGGTCAAGGAGGTCCTGGGTTTGAACCTTGGACCTCCCATGTGGTAGACGGATGCCCTATCCGTTGGGCCAAATCTGCTTCCCTATAATTCATTTTTAAAATTCTCTTTTGCTTTTAAGGTAGATTTATTTTAATTGTAGACAGTAACTTACACAGAGCGGTGATTCTCTAATAAAGTTTTAAAGATGCTAGTAGAGGCTGATAAAGGAAGTGGTTTTTTGGCTACAGAACTCCCAGAGCACTCTAATGATAGTAGGCAGTTAGTTCACTAGTCTGACTTCTATAAAGCTGTCAGGCCCTTAATACTTAATATTTTGACAAGAATTTTTGAATCTTTATTCTTTGTAAGTCATTGTGCTGAGTATAAAATAAATCCCTAATCATATAAAACAATAAAAAAGACAAAGTGAGAAAAACAGATAATGAGCAGTAGGATTGGGGGCTAGAAATCACTTCTAGCTAGAGTAGAAAAAGAAGGATTCATAGAGGAGTGAAATGCAGGGTTCTATTTGTCTTTTCACATGACTAAGTCACTTTTAAATTAATTTCTTATCATCTGATCACCATTTCACCCACTTTGTCACTCTTTCAGTATTGGTTAAACCATGGCAAGAGAAAAAATGACTTTGGAAATGACTATATTTGGATTTACCTTGAGTCTAGATTATTTTTTAACTCAGGTTGTCATAGAAGCAATCTGATGTAATCCAAGGTGAATTTGGGTACAGTCATTCAAAGTCCCCTGTCATTAGTATGGTCACATGTCCTTCCTACATAAAAATAAATTGCACACAAATGGGTGGAGAGTGTGTGACTCTTTTATAATTGTTGTCACAACTGAGTCATCTCTTTTGCTCTCTGGATTGAAAAGCTCAGGTATATTCTTTCTTGGGCTAGGGTCAATTAAGTTTATCAATGTGAACTTGTACTTTTTTCAGGACAATAAATCTTTAATTTGGACTGAGATTAAATAGAGGAACTATGATAAATAGGGAGAATGAATTATTGGATAGAGCAGGGAAAGAAAGACAGGATTGACAACAAAAGGGTCATGGAGAAGAAGAACCTCCTGAAGAATTAAACAAATCTTAGGAGAAGGAAAGGTAGGAATAAATCATAATAGATAAATTGTAAAATAATCTTGAGAAAATAATATAGGATTGAGGAAGCTAGGATATAGATGTACATCTGAGCGTATGTAGATTAATAGATAACCAGATTGTATCAATCTGGACCAAAATATTAGATGTTCCTTAATGAAAGTCATAAACCTAAAATGATGTCAAATTCACAGTACATTTATAGTTGACATTTGATGATTGATGGAAACACATGCAACAGATTTTCTATTTGGTTACAGAACTGAAAGCTATTTAAAATTCCACATTAAAGGAATACAAACATTTTTTACCAACAAAGTTACAAAATTAAATAGTAAGGAATTTGAATTTAGATTTATTTTGTATGCTGTTTTATATGCTGTAAGATAGAAAGAACTAAACATTGGTGGGCCTTTCCTCTCTAATACCTGGTCATAAAATTATCAATTTAATAAAGAAATAATTTCAGAAAATGTTAAAAATATTTAACAAAAATTAGAATCAAAAGCATTAGAATTAAAAATAAAGCTAAATTAGGTACAACCTCTGAAAAGAAGCATTTAAAGAACTAAGCACAATATAAAGTAGTAATTTTGAATGAAAGCATACTATTCTAATTGGATCATGCTTTATGAATTCCAGAAAGTTGTATGTACATCAAATTCTGTTAGATTAAAAATATTTCAATGCATGGCAGAAATTTACTGTTTGTAGGACTTACATGGCAAATTCTCTTTACACTTAAGATTGAGTTGTAATGAAAGATGTTGTTATTAGGGGAAAGTGTGAGGGTAGGGTGGGGTATAAAAGAATGCATTATATGTTTTTGATGTAACTTTTATGTAATCTTAAACTTCTTTAAAAATAAAGAAAAAACAAAAAACAAACAAAAAAATTGAGTTGTTTGGCAAACCTAGATCTTCTCATACATTTTGCTTGAGGTAGGGTAGAAGAGATTTAAGAAGTAAATGTTATTTTGGATGGCTAATGGGCTTAAAGAAAATAAGCCAAGTAGCCTGACAAGAGTATTATACAGATAAAATAACCTACAATTTCCCTAAGGGCAGAATATAATGTTTTATTCATATAACTTTAGCACATTGTTTGACATATGGCAGGCACTTGGTATGTATTTGTGGAATAAATATTGATAGAACTGAAGCCCAGATTTATGGAGAAACATTCCAATAAGTATAAGTTCAAATAATTTTAAAAATTTAAACAGCATACAAAATATGAGCAGTGTTTATCTTAGAACCAAAAGCCTTTACGTAATTTTTCATGTAGTCCACTTTCTTGAGTTAATCTGCTCATTTATTTTTTCATTCATTCACACTCAACAAATTTGTTAAGTTCTATGTGTCAGACAGTTTCTAGGTGCTGAAAACAAAATGGTGTGACAATTGAGTAAAGACTTGAAAAAAGTAACAAAATGCATCATATTATACAACTAACTTAAGGGAAGAGGGGAAGCGGACTTGGCTCAAGGGATAGAGCATCTGCCTACTACATGGGAGGTCCAGAGTTCAAATCCAGGGCCTCCTGACCCATGTGATGAGCTGGCCCACGTGCAGTGCTGATGTGCACAAGGAGTGCCCTGCCATGCAGGGGTGTCCCCTGTGTAGGGGAGCCCCATGGGCAAGGAGTGTGCCTTGTAAGGAGAGCCACCCAGTGTGAAAAAAGTGCAGCTTGCCCAGGAGTGGCGGCCGCACACATGGAGAGCTGACGCAGCAAGATAACGCAACAAAAAGAGACACAGATTCCTGGCGCTGCTGACAAGAATACAAGCAGACACAGAAGAACATACAGAAAATGGAAAAAGAGAACAGACAACTGGGGTAGAGTGGGGTGGGGTGGGTGGATGGGGCAGGAAAGGGAGAGAAATAAATAAAAATAAATCTAAAAAAATGAAAGTAAAAAGGAAGACAATCTTTATTAGAAAAAAAAAGGGGGGGGGGGCAAGAGAGTTCCAGGCAGTAAGTGAAAATTTGCTATGCTCAAAGAGCAGAAAAAAGTCTGGTAAGATTAGAACAGAATTAATGAGGGGAAAGAATGATAGGAGGTGGGGTCATAGATGAGAGGGCCAGATCATAGAGGGACTTATAGGTCTTGAAAAGGACTTTGGATTTTACTCTGAGTGAAAGGGGAATTCATTGAACAGTGACATAATTTGACTTGGTTTTCTCTGAAGAATAGACACCAGAGAGGGAGGTAAGGGTAGAAGAAGAAGACCAGTTATGAAGTTGTAATATTTGTGATGACAGATGGTGAGGTGGCAAAGGAAGTGTGAAATGATATTGTATGTTCTTTACCATTTATGTACATGGCTTTTATTTTTTCTGTTACTGTTGAAAGCAAGGGTATCCTTCTACATGTTACAGCAGAGTTCGGAGAATTCCTCAAATATTTATGGATAAATGTAGCTACACACCTGAGTATTGAAGGGGCAATAAGAGATTGAGCCTAGGTGTTCTTACTAATATATATAGCAAGTGTTGAGTGTTTATGGTCTTTCAGGGATTGTAACCAGGCTTTGAAATACACAAATCACTTTTCATCCTTGCAACAGTGCTGTGAGATAGATGCCATTATTATCTCCTCTTTAAAAAGGAGACATCTAGCAGGCAGAAAAGTTAAGCAACTGGCTCAATTTCTACAGCAAAAACAGCAGAGATGTTTTTGAGACTTTATGAGATGTTTAGAGACTTTAACATAGTGTTTCTTGCAACAGTGCTGTGAGATAGATGCCATTATTATCTCCTCTTTAAAAAGGAGACATCTAGCAGGCAGAAAAGTTAAGCAACTGGCTCAATTTCCACAGCAAAAACAGCAGAGATGTTTTTGAGACTTTATGAGATGTTTAGAGACTTTAACCTAGTGTTTCTGACCTTGTAGTCCAAATTGTTAAGTGAAGTCAGACACTGAAGAAGAAACTTTTAGTAAATTAATTTAGTCTAAGGATTTACACGTGGAAAGATACATAGTAATAAAAAAAAAAGGCAAAGCAGGTGAGAGGGAGAGGAAGGTAAGAAGAAATGGAGGGAATGTGTATGTGTTGGGGACAAGGGAGACAGTACAGAGAAGTGAGGTGGATGAAGATGGTCAGAGAGAGGCAGCATATCACAGTCCTTACAAACCAAGAGGGAAACCTCAAAATGATATAGGTGTTGGCAGTAATCATTGCAGGTTTTCTTATATGGAGATGAAAACAGTGTTTCAAGGTGATCTAAAGGCAATGTAGTAGAGTGTACTATAGTATAGGGTAGTGTGGTTATGAGAGCTGGACTACTTGGTTTCATACCTTAGATCAGCTGCTTATCATTTGAGCAGCTGGGCAAACAACCTAAGCTTCAGTTTCCCTCTCCACATAATAGAAGTTATAATAACAGCACCTATTTTATAGGGTTATTGTGAGGAATAAATGAGTTAATCTCTTTGCAGTGCTTGGAACAGTTCCTGGCACATAGTAAGTGCTTCACAAATGTTAGTTGTTATTACAATCCCACATGTTTGTATAGGAGAGACCGCAACATGGAAACAAATCTTGAATGTTATGAGAATATAGGCAAGTTGGTGAGAGAACTACATGGGGGTAAAGAATAGGAAGGTGCAGAATTGTGAGACTCACACTTCAAAAAGTAGAAAAAAAATGCTTGAATGAAGGTGTGTGAGTACAGACTTGAAAGTGGACTGTTTGGGTTTCACTGGAAATGAATGAAGCTCAGGGAGGAACTGCCAAATTATTAGGTGTGAAAATACCAGGAGTGTTGAGTGGTGAGTAGTCATGGAAAACAGATGTCAAAGCCTTTAAAGAAGTCAAGGACTTGGGCTGGAAGTAGCAATAGCTAGATTGACCCCTGTATAATATGTCTATTATATACACATTTAAATATGTATTTTTTCATGTAAGTGGAGCAAAGAAACAATAAAATATAAAGCAGAGACTTATTAAAAACACTGCACTATTCTGACTCTTTCCTTAAGCTACCTGTGTCCTCAGTAAATGTAATATAATCAGCATAATATAATATTTTGATCATATTATACAATATTATATATTATAATAATATATAATATTTTATAACCTGCATTGTTATAGAGAGGATTTAAGGCAGCTTACAAGATACATAAAATTTAACAAGATCACACAAGTTAAGGGTGGGATAAGGGAACAAAGTAAAACGAAAGTGGAAACAGAGAGCATAGGAATAAGAGAGATAGAAATAAGATTAAAACGCACATGAGAAGAAGAATTGTGGGAAGATGATGTTGATTTAGGCAAGCAGGGCTCAACTCTCTCACATAAACAATGGAGAAAGAGCCAAGGCTATCCCAAGGACCTGCACTGTGGGTCAGCAGACAAGGACTGTGCTTCACAAATCCCAGGAGGGTGAGGGACTGAGAAATGAAGAACCAGAAACAAGAAATGTGAGTTACCAAACCCCCATCATGGCTGGGAAGGGCTCCCATTCCCCACTCCCAAGATATTAAGCTGAGATAAAATGGCTGACTCACTGCAGTTGACTGAGAGGGGAACAGACATCTTCTTCCCTGTCAGCTGCTACAAAGGATAGGGGATGGGGAGTTGGGGGCTTTTATTCAGTGAATTCAGCCAGAAGAGCCTACTTTGAATCTCAGAAACACAGGAAAACAGAGATTGAAACACCTCTGCGGAAAGGTGCAGTGATAAGCACCATTTGCAGGTGGGTCTGGAAATTGCATGTACAAACACTGCTTTTGGTTCTTTCTGTAACCTAACCTGGGAGAAAATCTGTGTACCACTAGTGAGCCCAGAGCAGGATTTTGATAGCTTAGGTGGACAATTTTAAAGACTTAGAATAAGTTGAACCAAGTATCAAAGAAGAGCTGTGAAAAAAATAGGCAAGAGAGAGAAATTAGCCATCCTAGGAAATTCACCAAAATATTCAGAAGCCTAGACATCACCAAAAAATTACACATCATACTAGGAACCAGGAAGAGATGGCCCATTCAAAGGAATAAACCAAATATCCTAAAGAGATAGAGGATTTAAGACAATTAATCAATGATAATCATACAATTCTCCTAAATCAATTCAAAGAGTTGAAAGAAAATATGACTAAAGAGATGAACAGCATTAAGAAGAAACTGGGTGAGCTTAAAGAACAATTTGAAAGCCTGAAAGAAAAGTAACAGACCTTATGAGAATGAAAGACACAATGGATGAGATTAAAAATACATTAGAGGAACATAAAATTAGATTTGAATTGCTCAAAGACAGAATTAGTGATTTTGAAGTGTAATGGTTATGCTAATGTGTCAACTCGGCCAGGTTGTGTGCCCAGTTGTTTGGTTGAACAAGCATTGGGCTAACTGTAATAGGACATTTATGAACTTTAGTCATCAGTGAGTTTACTCATAGGTGGCTGATTATATCTACAATCAACCAGGGAGATTGCCATCAGTAACAAGTGATGTTTTATCCAATCAGTTGAATGCCTTAAAAGGGGAAATGATTTCAGCATTCAGAGAGAATTTCCCAGCTTGTCTTTGGATAGTGGATATCTCCCAGAAACTTATCAAGGACCTTTATAGGACCTTCATTGGAGAATCTGGACTTGTGCATCCCCACAGACACATGAAAGAATTTTACAAAACCTCATACTATTTCGTTATCTCCTGTTTATTCTGTTTCCCTAGAGAACCCTGACTAACACACTAAGAATGAAATTCTGAACTGGAAAAAACAGGAGAACAGAAAGAGAAGAGAATGAGAAAAATGAAACAGGGTCTCAGGTAATTGCATGACAACACAAAACACACAAACATACTCAATATCAGTGTCCCAGAAGGAGAAGAGAATGGAAAAGGGGCAGAAAGAATATTCAAGGAAATGATGACTGAAACTTTCCAACCCTTATGAAAGCATAAATATCAAATAACCAAGAAGGACAATGCACTTCAAACAGAATAAATCCAAATAGACCTACCCTGAGACACCTTTGATACAGAATGACAAGTATCAGAGATAAAGAGAGGATTCTGAAAGAAGCAAGAGAAAAACAAACATCACACACAAGGGAATCACAATAAGATTAAGTACCAGCTTCTCATCAGAAATCATGAAAGAGAAAAACTGACAGTCAAGAATTCCATATCCAGCAAAGATGTCCTTCAAAAATGAGGTTGAGATCAAACTCTTAACAAATAAAAAATGACAGATATGCTACCAAAAGACCTGAATTACAAGAGATATTAAAGAAAGTGCTGCAGCCTGAAAGGAAAAATCAAGGGCAAGAGACTTAGAGATAAGTGTAGAAATGAAGATTATTAGGAAGGGTAAATTAAAGGGTAAAAAGACAGATAATAGTATAATATGACAACAGAGAGCCAAAGGACAAAAGGGATGAAGTAAGTAATGTCTTTATAGTAACAGCATTGAGAGAAATAATTATATTAAGTATATAGGCACCTAATCTGAGTGTCCCAAGAGACATGAGGCACACACTGGCAAAGCTGAAGGGAGAAATAGATGTCTCTACAGTAATAGTTGGAGACATCAATACACCACTCTCAGTATTGGAAAGAACATCTGCACAGAGGATAAGTAAAGAAACAGAGAGCTTGGTAATATAAAAAATGAACTAGACCTAAAAGACATCTGTAGTCTTGCACCCCAAAACAGCAAGATATACATTCTTTTCAAGTGTTCATGGGTCCTTCTCTGGGATAGACCACATGTTGGGTCACAAGACAAGTCTCATAAATTTAAAGAGATTGAAATTATACAAAACACTTATTCTGATCCTAATGTAATGAAGCTGGAAATCAATAATGAATGGAAAAAGGGAAAATTCATTAATATATGGAGATTAAACAACACACTCTTAAGTAATCGGTGGGTTAAAGAAGAAATTGCAAGAGAATTCAGCAAATATCTTGAGAAAAATGAAAATGAAAACACAACACATCAAAACCTATGGGACACTACAAACGTATTGCTAAGAGGGGAATTTATAGCCCCCTGCTCACAATAAAAAAGAAGAAAGAGCTCAAATTAAATACCTAGCTGTATACCTGGGAGTACTAGAAAAAGAATAGCTAACTCATCCCAAACCAAGCTGAAGGAAAAATAGTAAAGATCAGAGCAGAGATAAATGAAATCAAGAACAACAACACGGAAGTGGACTTGGCCCAGTGGTTAGGGCATCCGTCTACCACATGGGAGGTCTGCGGTTCAAACCCCGGGCCTCCTTGACCCATGTGGAGCTGGCCCGTGTGCAGTGCTGATGCCTGCAAGGAGTGCTGTGCCATGCAGGGGTGTCCCCCACGTAGGGGAGCCCCATGCGCAAGGAGTGCGCCCTGTAAGGAGAGCCACCCAGCATGAAAGAAAGTGCAGACTGCCCAGGAATGGTGCTGCCCACACAGAGAGCTGACACAACAAGACGATGCAACAAAAAGAAACACAGATTCCCATGCCGCTGACAACAACAGAAGCGGACAAAGAAGAAGACACAGCAAATAGACACAGAGAATAGACAACCGGGGTGGGGGTGGGGGGAAGAGGAGAGAAATAAAATAAATAAATCTTTCAAAAACAACAACAACAACAAAAAACAATAGAGAGAATTAACAAAACCAAAGTTGGTACTTTGAGAATATAACAAAAAGCAACAAATCCTTAGGTAGACTGACAAAGAAAGAAGAGAAGAAACAAATAAAATCAGACATGAGAGGTGGGACATTACCACTGACCCTGCAGAAATAAGATCATAAGAGGATACAATGAACAACTGTATGACAAAAAAACTAGACAATGTAGAGGAAATGGACAAATTCCTAGAAACATATGAACCATCTACATTGATCCTAGAAGAAACAGAAGATTTCAACAAACCAATCACAAGTGAAGAGATTGAAATGGCCATTGAAAACCTCCCAAAGATGAAAAGCCAGGGCCAGATGGTTTCACAGGTGAATTTGACCACTCATTCAAAGGCAATCTCATACAAATCTTGCTCAAACTCTTCCAGAAAATTGAACAGGAAAGAACACTACCAAACTCATTCTGTGAAGTCAACATCACCCTAAAACCAAACCAGATAAAGATACTATGAAATAAGAAAATTAAAGAACAATACCTCTAATGAATACAGATACAAAAATCCTCAACAAAATAATTGCAAACTGAATCCAAAAGCACATTAAAGGACTTATATACCACATTCAAGTGGTGGCCAAACACAAGAAAATCAATTAGTGTAAAAAACATTTATAAAGTAAAGAAGAAAAATTACATGATCTTCTTGATTGATACAGAAAAGCATTTGACAAAATACAGCATCCTTTCTTGATAAAACACTCCAAAAGTACAAATAGAAGGACGTTTTCTCAATATGGTAATGAGCATATGTAAAAAACTTACAGCTAGCTTTGCAGTCAATGGTGAAAGACTGAAATCTTTCCCACTGAGATTAGGAACAAAGCAAGGATGCCCACTGCCACCGCTGATATTCGATATTGTGCTAGAAGTTCTAGCTAGAACAGTTAGGGCTAGATAAAGAAATAAAAGGCACCCAAATGGGAAGGAAAGAAGTAAAATTTCCACTATTTGCTGATGATATGATCCTATACCTAGAAAATCCTGAAAAATCTACAACAAACCTATTAGAACTAGTAGATGAATTCAGTAAAGTGGTGGGATACTAGACTAATATGCAAAAATCAGTAACATTTCTATACATTACTGATGAGCAAACTGAGGAGGAAATCAGAAAAAAATCCATTTATAAGAGCAACTAAAAGAATCACATGTTTAGGAATAAACTTAACCAAGGACATAAAGGAACTGTTTTCCAAAAACCATAAACATTCATGAAAGAAACTGAAGACTTAAGTAAATGGAAGAACATCCTGTGTTCATGGACTGGAAGACTAAATATCATTAAAATGTCTGTTCTAGGTAGAATGGATGTGGCTCAAGCAGATTAGTGCCTGCCTCCCTCCTTTTCCCAGTGCCTCCTAAAGAAGACAAACAGTGAACAGACATCAAGCAGAAAATGAGCAGACATCAAGCAGACAACAAGCAGACCACAAGCAGAGACAACCTGCAGACAAGGAGAGAAAAAAACACCACCACCAAAAACAAACAGGGAGTGGATGTGGCTTAAACAGTTGAGCACCTGCCTCCCACATGGAACGTCCTGGGTTTGGTTCCCTGTGCCTCCTAAAGAAAACAAAGTAGACAATGAGCAGACAATGGGCACAAAAAACGAGCAACAGATAAGGGAGCCATGGAGGGAGGATGTCAATTTCACCCAAACTGATTTAGAGATTCAACAAAATTCCAAAAGCTTTTTTTGCAGAAATGGAAAAGCCAACAGTCAAATTCACTTGGAAGGGTAAGCCAAAAGTATCTTTAAAAAGAAGAACAGTTGTAGGACTCTTACTTCCTGAATTTAAAGCACATTACTTAGGTACAGTGGTAAAAACAGCATGGCACTGGCATAAAGACAGTCAGATTGACCAATCAAACTGAATTGAGAACTCAGAAATAGATGCTCACATTTATAGTCAAGTGATTTTTGACAGAGCTGTTAAGCCCACCCAGCTAGGCCAGGACAATCTATTCAACAAATGGTGCTGGGAGAACTGGATAGTTATATCCAAAAGAAAGAAAGGGGACTACTAGCCCCATTTTATACAAAAATTAACACAAAATGGATCCAAGCTCAGAGTGTATATGGCTCAAGCAGTTGAGCGCCCACCTCCCCCATGGGAAGTCCTGGGTTTGGTACCTGGTGCCTCCTAAAGAAGACAAACAATGAGCAGACAATGAACAGACAGGAGCAAAAACAACAAGCAATGAGAAAAAAAACCAAACAAGCAGACAATGAGAAAAAACACAAAACGAGCAGGGAGAGGATGTGGCTCAAGCAGTTAAAGTGTCCGCCTCCCATATAGAAGGTCCTGGCTTCACTTCCCAGTGTCTCCTAGGGAAAGAAAAAGAAAACAGCAATGAATAGACAATGAGCAAAAAAACACCAAAAAACAAACAAAAAATTCCTAGCAGGACAGTGATCAAAAGACAACAAGCAGACAGTGCGCTCAAGCAATGAGCAAACAGACAAGGGAATGATCTTGGGGCAGGGGATTGGAGGGGAATGGATGAAGGACTTGAATATAAAAGCAACAACAATAAAACTCCTAGAAGAAAATGTAGGAAAACATCTCCAAGATCTTGTGGTATGCAGTCTTTTCTTAAACCTTACACCCAAAACATGAGCAACAAAAGAAAAAATAGATAAATGGGAACCTCCTCAAATTTAAACACTTTTGTACCTCACAGGACTTTGTAAAGAAGGTAAAAAGGCTGTTGACTCAATCAGAGAAAACATTTGCCAATCACATATCAGATAAGGGTTTAATATCCATGATATATAAAGAGATCATACAACTCAACAATAAAAAGATAAACTACCCAATTAAAAAATGGGCAAAAGACAATTGTCTGAAGAAGAAATACCAATGACGAAGAAACATGAAAAAATGTTCAACATCACCAGCGACTAGGGAAATGCAAATCAAAGGGATAAAGAGATATCATTTCACACTTATTAGATTGGCCACTCTTAAAAAGTTGGAAAACTATAAATGTGGAGGATGTGGAGAGATAGGAAGGCTTATTCATTGTTGCCGGGAATGAAGAGTAGTATAGCCACTGTGGAAGACTGTTTGGCAGTGCCTCAGGAAGTTGAATATAGACTTGCCATGTGACCTGGCAATGGCATTGCTAGGTATATACCCAGAAGAATAATGACATGAATAGATATCTGCACACTGATGTTCATAGTGGTGTTATTCATGATAGCCAAAAGTTGGAAACAACCCAGGTGTCCATCAACTGGTGAATGGATGAACAAATTGTGGTGTATATACATGATGGAATATTATGCAGCGATAAGAAGAAATGAAGTCGTGAAACATATGACAACATGGATGAACCTGGACATTTATGTTGAGTGAAGCAAGTCAGACACAAAAGGACAAATATTGTGTGATTGTGCTATTTTGAACTAAATATATTATGTAAACTTTGGATTAAATAATTAGAATATAGGTCACCAGAAAATAGAAAGAAGGTAAAGAATGTAAAACTGATGGTTAATCTGTGCAGAATTGGTTAAAAGGTTGATTGTAAATCTTTGGAAATGAATGGAAATGGTGAAAGCACATCATGATGTTTGTGACTAACAGAGCTATTATATGGGTATAACAGTGGTTGCAAGGAAATTCTAAAGACATTTATATTACTAGGAGAAAAGCTAAAAAATGTAACATGGGATTGTATGACATGGTGAAACTGCATGTAAAATACAAATATGGGTGATATTGTACATAGAAAACTGTTTTTACAAAATATAAATACAAATAAACTAGAGAGAAGGAAATAGAATAGCAGCTATTACAGTAAGGGAAACAAATTGAGAGGCGATGAGTTTTGTTTATTATTATTATTATTATTACTAGAATAATGAAAATGCTTTAAAAATGATTGAAGTGATGAATGCATAACTATGTGATTATACAGAATACCATTGAATGTACACTTGGGATGGATTTATGCTTTATTAATAGTTATCAATAAAATTGATTTGTTAAAAAAAAGAAAAGAAATAAGGAAAAAAGTGCATATAAATAATATGAAAGCATATACATTTGCCCCAGGTGGATGGTAATGTTGTTGTTAAGCCTTCCAGCAGTGAACCAATTCGATACAATCATATCCAATTAGAACGTGGTGATAATTAATGGCCAGCTAGAAAGTGTAATTAACAATTTGTAAAGAAAAAAAAAACCTGATTGTATGGGTAAGGAAAAAAATAGCTCAAGGCAAGGAAAAATTGCAGTAAAGGATGGAAAGAAAATAATGGCTTTAGAATATGAGTTATTTAAAGAAATGGGAAATACTCTCACACTATGCATATAAAAGAAAATGGTTTTCTCCTAATCTTCGGCTGACAGGCAACATGTTGTAAGCAGAGAAAGTAGAGAGAACATTACAAAAAAGAGCTATTTCCCCAATGTTTATAAATAGCCGAAGGCTCTGATGTCAGTTAACACTGTTATAAGAATTTGAATTGTGAAGATTGCACTTTTTGTCAATTTGAAGAAAATAAGAGAACAAGAAAAAATAGAAAAAGTAGTACTAAATACGGAAAGAAATTACAACTAAAATAATGTTAACATAGTCTGTGCTTACTTTAATAATGGTAGTGAAATTGTAAGTTTTGAAATACCTTGGGGAAAAGATGGGCATCGATCTGACGGTTATAACTTAAAAACATTATACACTTAAAAAAATCCATTTCTACCTGAAATGCCCGCTTTAAGGGAGATACTGTTGTATTACAATTTACATATTCAAAAATCTTCCTTTTTATTTCCTACAATGTATCACCAAATAAAGGACGAATGGATAAAGTTCGGAAACTGTCAAAAATACACAAAGAAGCTCGTGGGAAATTTTCACCTGTAATTTTTTAAGGTGCTGCTAGAGAAAGGAAGGTTAACTGCACAGTGGGCGAGGTGGCGGTGGGAGTGGGGGACTGGGAAGAGAGAGGGCCGTGTTTTTTTTAACGATTTGATGCGAGGCAAGAAAACGTTTTCCTCAAGTGCTCAAGGACCAGGGAACCAACTGTATATCTACATATATATACCTCTATGGATATGAACACTTAATGGGGACGAGTAGAGACATGTCCCCATAAGTGTATGTGTCTCCAATGATCTCAATACAAGTCAAACGAGAGGTCAAAGAAACGAAGACCTGTCCCCATAAGTGTACGTGTCTCCAATGATCTCAATAAAAGTCAAACGAGAGGTCAAGGAACGGAAGACCTTCCTTCCGCAACCGCAACTAGTTTCGCAATTTCTCGGGGAATCCACATTTAATCCGGCGGGCGCTGGAGCGCTAGCGCGTCCAGGCTGATTGGCGGAGCAGCTCCGCGCGGGGGTGTGGGCTGCGCACCCCCGCCTCACTCTCTTTGCTAAGGGAAGCGGGGCAGCACGCAAGCACCGGCTTCTAGACGCTCGGAGAAGCCAGGGCCGCGGTTCGTATCCGCCTGGTTTTTCCACTAAAATCCCAGTCTCTTCTTCCAAAACCCACGACTGGGTGGACGATCCAAGGAAAAGCCCGAGGGAGGGACGCGCGAGGGTGGGGACAAGACGGGGACAGTTCCCTGGAAGGATCGGAACGTTCCACGTTCTTGAGCTTGCTCCCCACGGGGACGACTTCTGGGAGAAAGATTCCTCTCGCTAAGTCCGTAGGTTCCAAACATTTTAGGTGACAGCCAAGCTCTTTTGGAACGCGATCTCCGGGAGCCGCACGGCGAGGGCAGCGCAGGAAGCCGCCTCCGAGCCCGCGGGCTAGTAAACCGGGGAAGCATCCTCGGCGCGCGCCGGTGGGGCGGGCCTGGAGAGCACCCGGGCGGCGGGCAAAGTCCAAAGTATGTCGCCGCCCTCCCGCGCGCGCTGGGGGAGGTTGCGGGGACGGGCCAGGAAGCTCTTGAGGGCGACCGGGACCAGCGCGGCCAGCAGCCGCAGCCTCAGCCTCAGCGAGCGCGCTCCGCGGCGGCTTCCAGCTCCTGTGCTTTCCGCGGGGGAGTAAAAGGCACTCCCGATTCCCGCCCCTGTGCATCAAGCGTTTGACTAATTGGCTGTGCTTTCTTTCCAGTTCGCCATGGATCTTGAAGAGGGCCGAAATGGAAGAGCAGGGAAGAAGAACGTCTTCAAATTGAACAAAAAAAGGTAACCAGTTCGTTTCACTTTCATAATTTACATGTCGAGATAAATTAAGGCTTATTATTATTTAAAATCTTAAAGGGAGAGAGCCAGACTTGGTAAGCGGTTTCCCTGCTTAGGGCAGAGGTTAGATGACTAAACTGAGCAAATGCCTTGAAGAAATTCTTTATCAGCTCTCACCGCTTCCCCCCACACCACCCCCACCCCCAGATAGGCCAATATTCACATCCTTTTCTGTAGTTTATGACCTTCTGCTTTGCACGCGATGTTGAGGCCCAAGCGCCTGAGCTATCAGCTGCTACGCTCTGCTCAGTCTGGGCTACTGAAGAGGTCGTTTAGTCTCTTGGCTTCTGGTAAAAAGCGACATAAACATTGCATTTTTGTGGTATAGTAGATGGGACAGGAAATCAAAACTATATTTAGGTGGTTTTGTTTTTTTAAATGGGCAATTAATATGTGACTCTTGTAGAAGATCTCCTGAAAAGGGAAGGCTGGGAACTGAATTGTCAGGATACAGTATTCCAGCAGGGCAGGTCAAGGGGGCTAGTGTGGTGTGAAATTATCTTGGGATTTGTAATGTCGCCACATGGGGAAAATTACTATTTTAAGTAAATTTTTATCTATACAGGGCATTTTAAACTTCAATTAGTAGCTACATTCTTAGTGGTAAAGTGTAAGATGAAACAAAATAGTAAATATATCAAAATTACTAGAAACTAAGCTTTTTGGTGTAAGAGAAAAGATATAAAAATATGGAAATAAAATACATTTAAAAAAACTGGTGTTACATTTTAAACTGGAAACTTCGTGTGAATCACAAATTTTTTAAAGAGTTCCCTTTGGGTAGAATATGAAGCCTCATTGCTAGAGCATTTCTTGCTTTCTAGATATATCATGTACCATAACTTTTGAGAGTTCATAAATTTTTTCCAGTGTGAAAAACTGCCATATATTTTGATTTTGTATTTCAAATAAAGGCTTACTATGTTTCTTCTTCAAAAGACAAATAAAAATGTCATTCTTAAATTCACACACACACACACACACCAAAAAAAAAAAAAGGAAAAAAGGCTCCAAAGAGCGGAAGGTGGTAGTTATACCCCTTTTTGTGTTTAGCTTTTTTTTTTTTTAACTTGGTAGCTTAAAAAAACTGTATATTAGTGACATATAGGGATATTTGAAGTAAGACATACTGAGATTATGTGGGGAGAAATGGTAAAGAAAATTGTAAGAGCCTGTGTATATATTCCTGTTATTACTGGTTCTTATCCTTTCTTACAGACTTTTTCTCATACTAGGAATTAAATTTTTTAGTTAAGTAGTCCTTATTAAACTGTGCTCATCACCAATGATTTTAGTCTATCCTTAATAAAGCTATACGAATTGGGATTATAGAGAAGCATGCAGTTTTACTTGTAGGTATGATGCTGTGATAAAAACACCATTTGGAATATCTGTTTTTAAACATTCTTCATTCAAATGATGTTTGATGAGCAACTTGCCCTTCCTTGTAGGTACTATGATGCAAACCAATGGGGATAAATGGGTGATATAGCAGGGGTGAGAGTCCAGTCTGTGGAAGTGCAGTTCCGTGCAATTTCTGAGGAGAGGTTGGTGGTCAGGGGGCAGCATTTTTTTTTAAGCGTCTGATTTTTATTTGCTGTATTCTAAAAGGCCAAACCCTGAAAGAAGATAATAAACTGAAATTATGTCAAATAATTTAATCAAACTCCTGCTTAGGGAAAAATATCAGTGCTAATAATATAGTAAAGGCGGCAAGCATTGCTTTTTTGAGGAAATTCATTTCTCTCTATGGCAAGTTTTGACTTAGATGTTAGAGAGGAGGAAAAAATAAAGTCAAAACAAAAATTTCTACAGAACACAATGTGCATGAGGTTGTAACATATAAAATCAAATACAAAACACTCATAACACTTGTTTTAACCTAACACATACATTAAAATGTTGGTTTCTATAATGTATCCCTGATATAGTAAAATTAGCAATAAAAAACAAATTTTCCAGGAATCGCAATGAAGAAAACCATTGAAAAATTACATCACAAGTTTCAAAAATATCAAGAAAGTGTAATCTACAGAGAGAGAGAGAATCCAAATACCTAAGTCATTATTTGAGGAATGATCTCTACAATGCATTCATTGAATTCAAAGAATTCAGGGAAAAATGTGATTTAACTTAACCAATGTTCTAAAAAGTATGCCCCAGCAAGTCTTTGCTTAAAGTTCTTTACATTCTTCTGTCACTCTTTCAGTCAGTTCATCTGCTTTGGGTTCCACTAGAGAGTTGAGTTCCAGATATTGGTCTTGATCAAAGGGCCACATTGATACCATGCAGTGGGTCATCCAAGAAAGAGGGCCTTTTCAGTTTCCCAATGCCAAGAGTTTTCAATGTAAAATCATATTTTTTTGTCACTCATATCCCTGTCACTGGGATATTGGAGGCAATTCGTATTCTATACTTTGATGACATGAGCTTCTGACATGTAAGGCCCAGTAAAAACTGGTGAGATAATAACCTCTAGGTGTTTCACAATCGGCATTTTCAAGGAAATTTTCAACTTCTACCTCAGTTTGTTTGACCTTTCTTTCTGATCTATCTTGTAAATTGGCTGGGGGATCTCAGGTTTTTTATCATCCATGTCATTGTTTTCTCTTTCTGAAAAAAGTCTAATCATGAATTTTTGTTTGAATATGCATTCATCCAGAAGAGACATTAATGTTAATCTCTTGTTGGTGTCCAAGAGAATATCGAAGAAAGCTCCTCCTGCACCTGATCTGTTAAATCCAATTTCTTCGGCAGAAACAGCTGCCAGCCATTGGTCCAGGGGGCAGCTTTTGCAGTTTGGCCCATGTTTAAATTTTGGTTTTATTCTAGCTGTGGGACCTTGGACAAGTTAGTTTACTTTTCTCACCTGCAGTGTTTTCATCTATAAAAGAAGGTCAAAAGGTGCTTTACTTACAGAGTTATTTGTGAAGATTAAATGAGATTGTGTGTGGGAAGTGCTTACTTAGCCAGTGCCTGGAGCATTTTAAGTTCTCCAAAGTAGCAGCAGTTTTAGAGAAATAAAAATAAATAAGTAAAAAGCTTAGAGGTAAAATTCAGTTATTTATGGCTGTTTTTCTCTTTTCATCCTGGTTCCTGTGATACTGAAACCATGCCTTTACTAGGAATAGGGTGGGACCAAATCTGAAGAGTTATGTTTACTCTGGATTTTTTTCTTTAGAAGTCTCTTCACCTTACTTGACCTTGCTAAAACAAAGACAAAGAAGAATTTACTTTTGAACTAAAACAAAAATCTGTGAAAAAATAATGCATTTCTTCCTGTAGAGAGTCTTCATTTTATGCACTTAAAAATATAGTTGAGGAGGCTGACTTGTTATGGTCAGTTAGCTTTTTCATATCCTGGGTGGCAGTAACATAGAGTGGAAAACATGGGTTACAGAGTTATTTGTTTGACTCTGGCCTCAAAATAATAGTTGACTTTCTTAGTCCTGAGGACAGATTTTTAACAGTTACAGAACATCTTTTCCATTTATTTTGGAATGCAGTTATTAGTATAATGGTCCATTTAAGGCTCCAGACATCCGTTCAGAATTAGATTTACTCATAGAGCTTGATTTAATTACTTTTCTTCTTAGGTTACTTTACGTCCAACATGTGATCTCTACTACTCTCCATTAATGAAGGGAATGATTAAGGATAATATCTATGTAGTAGATAGATGGAATATCTCCTGCTAGAATTACTCAGATGATAATTTAGAGGGTTACTTCTGGAGAGCATGAATTTCTAATAAGCATAAATACAGGAAACTTTTTAAAGTATGTATTTGTTTTAATTGCAAAAAGTTGTGTGTGTCTGTGTGTATATATATGTGAATTCATCATAGCAAATTAGGAAATACCGAAGGCATAATGAAGAAAGTAAGTTGATGGAAATTCCAATACTTTGTAATCTCTGCATTTTTAGATTTCTAAGGTATATGTAGACATTTATATTTAAATTTCATAAATGGGATCATACTATTATTTCCTTGTTTTTTACTAAATAATATATTGTTGGCATAGTTCTTTGTCTTATTTGTCATTAAATATAAACTTTATATTAATTTGATAATTTTAGAAGTTTTTTAAAATTTTATTTTATTACTATGTTTTCCAGTAAAGAAGATGAGAAGAAAGAAAAGAAACCAACTGTTAGTGCATTTGCAATGGTAAGTTTTAAATGGATTTACTATTCAAAATACTTTGGAAATTTGACATCTCCCTAACTAGAAAAGATATATTTCATCAGGTGCAAATGTTTGTTTCGGGAATATGTTAATAGAGAGGGAGAGGCAAAATGAGTTGTTATGGTTAAATCTAAAGCAAGTGGGAAATGGGACAAATGGAAAACAGGGACAAGAAAAATAAAAGTTGGATTGTATTTCTTGCATAAAATGTACTCTTTACTTAAAGACTAGATGCACTCTTGCCAGGATTGTGCTGCAGATTCAACCCTGAGCTTTCTACATTATGCACTTTATTGAAACATACTTTTTTCCTAAATATTTATTAGCTAGCTGTGTTAAGTGCTTCCTCTGTGCCCACCATTTGTTAAACACTCCACTTATATTAGCTAATTTGATCCTCATTGTAACCCTATGATGTAGGAATTTGATTTATCCTTATGTTCCAAATGGAGAAACAGATTCAGAAGTTAAGTGATATATTCAAAGTCACCAAGTCACACATAGCTAATAAGGGGGCAAACCAAGAATTTTTCACAGACCTGCCTATTCCAGAGCCAGAATTTGGACAACTTTTATCATTTATGTCTTGGTTAAACTCTTATCTGCCTGGAATTGCGGAGCTGTTTTGTTGATGCAATTGACCTTTTGACCATCTAGCCATGCCCCAGTCATTGATGATTTTGCTACCTGGTTCAGTATTTCCCTTTCCACCCCTGGTGCTTCTATCCTCTTGGGTGACTTTTATGGTTATATGATGACCATACTTGTCCTTCGTAGCTAAAATAGTTTTTTCCTCCCTTTCAACTCAGGCATGCATCCCATGTTCACATTCTGGACTTTGTTGTTATTTGAAATTGTTCTCGCTCCAAAGCAACTCATTCAGGAGTCAGCTCTGTGAATACCATCTCTCCTCTCCTTTTGATTTGCTTATTGTTCATTCTGGAATCTGATATTTCTGTCAGCTCCTTTCTGTCTTCATTTTCTTTCTTTTCCAGCTTAGAGCAATAACCATCATTTTAGTTATTCTCTTGCCCAAACAATAAACTTCTATTCATCTGACTTTTGTCACATACAACCCAGGCAATACCTAGCTACTGCCTCGTGCCTATACCCTGATTAGTGCTGGCGAAAACCTCACAATAGGGTGTAACCTGCCCAGAAATCCTACTGCCTTGCTCCTGCTCTTCTCACTGACTATGCTAAACCTCCACTCTTATCACATTTCCCATTCTAATCATGCCAACCCCTCGCCCAACTCTTGGCCTATGATCTCTTCTCTCACTTCTCCAACAGAGTAGAAGCAACCTGCCAGAAATTCCTCAGCTTTTCTCTACCAAATCATACTTGTATGTATCTGGATCAGTTCCCTCTTCTTCACTCTTGTCTCAACAGCGGAAGCACCTAGGTCTGAAAACTAATCACTCACTTGAACTTTGGTTTCCATATCCTCTGCTTTCTCAAGGATCTTACCTTTTTCTCTTCTGTATCTTCATTCTTACCCTCTCAACTGTATCCTTCCCAATGGCATTTACAGGACAAGTCTCTTCTATCTTACTAACCATCTTACTATCACTCTCCTTGGAGCCATCCCCATCAAACTCCCTGTACATACAGGAGTTGCCTTTGCTTTCTTGCAGTCAGTTTTTAACCCAATGTAATTTGGCCTCTATTCCCACTACCCGCTAAGTTCAGTGACATTTTAAAAAATTCTACTTTGACTTCTTCAGTAGCAATTGACTCTCTTCCATATTATTCTGTTTGCTTCCACAAAAGCTGCTTTACATCCCAGCTTTTTTGGCTTTTTCTTGTGTCACCTTTTGCTGTAAAGTTAGAGTCCCTCCAACCCCTTATCCTAGGAGTCAGTGATGGTGTCAGCATACCTGGAGTTTCCACACCACCACTGCAAATTGTTTTTTGATCCTCATGCAAACTCCTTTTTCATTTGAGTCTCGTTCTCTGTAGTTATACTACGTCTTTCCATTTTCATTGGTATCTTCTACCAATTTCTATTTACTCCTATTACTTCATTGAAGACTTGGACACTTGATTGCTTCTACTTCACTCACCTATGTTCTTGTTAGTCTTCTGAATATTTTGGTACCTTATGATTGATTTCTGCAGCATGCTAGCCTCAATGTTCCTTTTTTTTTTTTAAGATTTATTTTTTATTTATTTCTCCCCCCTTACCTGCCCCCTCCCCCAGTTGTCTGCTCTCTGTGTCCATTCACTGTGTGTTCTTCTGTGACCACTTTTATCCTTATCGGCGGCACTGGGAATCTGTGTTTCTTTTTATTGCATCATCTTGCTGTGTCAGCTCTGTGTGTGTGTGGTGCCTTTCTTGGGCAGGCTGCACTTTCTTTCGTGTTGGGTGGCTCTCCTTATGGGCGCACTCCTTGCGTGTGGGGCTCCCCTAAGCGGGGGACACCCCTGTGTGGCAGGGCACTCCTTGCGCATATTTTTCCCTATAAAACATAATGCTATTAACCTATCAAGCAAAGTTAACAATAATTCCCTAATATTATCAAATGCTCAGTTCATATTCAAATTTTCCAAATTATCTTTAAAAATGTCATGTACAATTTATTTGTTCAAAAGGGGATAGTCAAGAACAATGTGTGGATATATCTTCTGAGTTTCTCTGAATGTAAACGTTTCCTCCTCTTTTTAACTGACATTAACATATTGAAAAGACTATACTAATTGTCCTATAGAATTTCCCACCTTCTAAACTATTTTGAGTGCTTCCTTGTTGTGTCATTTAACTTGTTCCTCTATGCCTAGCATTTATTATATGCTGAAAGTTAGGTTTAAAGGTTTTGTTACATTCAGGGTAAACATTCTTGGTGAGAAAATTGCATAGGAGATGCACTTTATATCTCTTCATAGCAGGAAGCATGCAATATCAGAGTATTTCACTTATTTATGATGTTGAGTTTGATAACTTGGTTAAGGTGGTGATAGGTTGATCCCTCCATTAAAGAGGTTTATTCTCCTCTCTCCCTTGTAATTAGGAAGCATCATGGGACTATCTCTTTTCACCTAATAGTTATAGCATCCACTGATGATCCTTCATCTCAAGTTCTTGAAATAATTGCTTCCTTTTTTTCTAGGACATTGCTACATCAGTTATCCACTTTCCTTCCTGTATTTTCATTTATTGTCTCTTTGACTCTACATATAAAAATGTCTATGACTTCATTAAATAATCATCCCTTGACTTTTCATATCCCTTTAGTAACCATTCTCTCTTTTTTTACTCCTTTCACCCCGACATGTCAGGCTTCTGCCCCATGTTGCCACACTCTGCTCAGGTAAAGGGTCATCAGTGACCCCCAAATTGCCAGTTACTGTGTGCTTTTCCCCCATTGGCTGTTTCCTGAAACATCTTCCTTTGGCTTCTGGTATATTGCTTGCTCTGTCTCATCCCCCCCCCCCACACACACACTCTCTTTCATTCTCTCTTAGTTGCTTTTACACAGTTTTTTATATCAGTCTTCTTAATTGGTTCTTCTTTTTCTGGCTCCTCCCTAGATGTTGTTGTTTTTTTAAAATTTTTATTTTATTTATTTTTATTTATTTATTTATAGGTGTTGGTTTTGAAGGGTCTGTTCTTTGTTGTCTTCTCACTTTTTTTCTCTTCTTGGGTGATCTTATCTACTCCCATGGCTTCTGCTACATAACTAGAGTTATAAAATGATGTCTCAAACTCTGAATTCTCTCATGTACCTCCTGAATAGAACTTCCAGAATGGTCATTTACACATGACTAAATGAGACTTCTCTCCTCCTCAGCTCTTGCTCTTCTCCTCAATAGCCCCATTGCCAGAAACTCTTGCCTCTTCCATTTTGCCCTGTAGAAGTGAAGGGTGCTTCTCATCAGTCAGCTTTTTCTTAGTGCTTCCACATCTAATACCTCAAACTTGAGAGAACCCAATCTTCTCTAAGCACATTGTGTTCTTTCCTGTCTCTGCCTCCTGTGCTTTCTGTCTAGAATGCCTTCTATTTTGCTTCTAAATAATTACTAAGCTTTCAAAGCTGGGAAGAAGCATCCTCTCCTCTATCAAGCTTTTCCTAGATAATGAGAATGACCATTTGCATTTTGTATTTACTCTGTTCTGAACATTATGTTGTCATAGCACGCAAAATATATATTTTATATATATTTTGCTTTGCCTTCCTCTTTCTGTGTAAAGTGCCTGCAGGCAGAGGTTATATCTTTGGTATTTATGCCTGACTGCTAGAAAGCATTTCATTGGCATTCAGTACGTTTTTGTATTCATAACCTGCATACTTTTATTATGGGCAATGACTAGTTTTGGAGGTAGAATGGACTATGGTGATGGTAATGGGAGAAATCTCTGCATGCCAATTTCTTTTGAGGAATTTGATATTTTGTCCACTTCAGTGGAATCTGTAAGAGAAGATAAATGGTTTCTGCTCCATCTCTTCCCTCTTATTTGTATTGTTTGAGGAAGTGAGTGAATGCTTAGTTAAGACAAAGTTCATGGTGGCAAAATTTTAGCCTGTGTTTCAATGAAATATGAAATAAAAATGTGCCAAAAATGTCGTTCTCTCATTAAAGACTTTAATTTGTAAAGATGATGATGTTTTTAGGTTGTGGAAATTATATGTCGTTGACTCAAACTTAAGCTCTTTTGATTACGTTTTTAAGAGCTTCTTACACAAAACTTCACCTTTCATTAATCATTTCATAACTTGACTTAGCTTTTTCTTTGGAGTGTCAAATTGCTTCTGTCAAGAGCTATCGCTCTTTATTTCTCTACTTGTCAATTTAATACTTTTTCCCACTTACTGCTATTGTAAGTTCCTTGTTACCTAACTTAAGGATTGGTTCTGTCCCTTCCTGAAGTATACATACGTTTTTAGATTTTTAATTTTTAAAAAAATTTTCTCTCCCCTTCCCCCCCAGTTGTCTGCTTCTTAAAATTTATGTATTTATTTTTTTAGTGCCTCATGTTTTTTTAAATTAATTTTTTGAAATATATCACCCACACACAAACATACATAAACAATAAGTGTGTAGTAATAAGTGTAAACTTACAAAACAAACATATATAACATCATACAGGACTCTCATACCTCACCTTACCACCAACACCTTACATTGTTGTTAAACTTTTTAAACTAATGATTAAAGAGCATTGTCAAAATATTACTACTAACCAAAGTAGTTTCCACCAACCCTCCCTATTATTATTATCTTTATGTCATTTATATATGGACATACATAAACAATTAAGTGTATAGTAAAAGTTGTGAACTTACAAAGCAAACATGCATAACATCATACAGGGGTCCCATAATCAACCTTCCACCAACACCTTGCATTGTCATGAGATATTTGTTACAAATTACGAAAGAATATTGTCAAAATCTTATACTAATTATAGTCCTTATCTTACATTTGGTGTGTTTTTCCCCCCAACACACCTTATTATTATTTTTTTAAATATGTTTTTTATGACAGAAGTTGTAAACTTATAAAACAATCATGCATATATGCAGAATTCCCAAGCAACACCTGTCTGTCAACACACCACACTGTGGGAGAGTATGGGCTATGATGTGGACCATTGACCATGAGGTACAGCGATGCCCAGAGATATACTTACCAAATGCAATGGATGTGTTATGATGATGGGAGAGAGTGTTGCTGTGGGGGGAGTGGTGGGGTGGGGGCAGTGGGGTTGAATGGGACCTCATATTTTTTGAATGTAATATTTTTTAAAAATGAATAAAAAAATTTGTTACCGATAAGATAATATCATCTGATTATTTCCATGTCCACAGTATAATTTTCACTCACATTGTCCATACTGCCTCATTATCAACACAGTATATCTTTGGCATAGACACAAGAATATTATATTGTTACTGCTAAGCACAGTTGTTACATCATTCCAGTTGTATTTTTCCCATGCATTCCCAACACCCTGCAGTAGTGATATACATTTGCTCTAGCTCACAAAGGACACTCTTGCACCTGTACCATCAACCACAATTCTCATCCACCTCTTGGTTTAGTGTGCTATCCAGTTCCTAGATTATTCTCTAGCATTCTGTCAACTGGCATTTACAATCCTAGACTACCATTTTCAGCTACATCCCTATTTTTAAACTAGCTATTACTATTTTTACTATCCATTCTATACACTTCCACACTTTAAAAAAAAATTTTTTTTGGTCTTTATTTTTTTAATGTTACATTCAAAAATTATATACCCCCCCCCCCCGCCAGTTGTCTGCTTTTTGTGTCCATTCACTGTGTGTTCTTATGTGCCCGCCTGTATTCTTGTCAGTGCCACCCGGAATCTGTGTCTCGTTTTGTTGTGTCATCTTGCTGCATCAGCTCTCCATGTGTGCGGCGCCATTCCTGGGCAGGTGCACTTTTTTTTGCATTGGATGGCTCTCCTTATGGGGCACAACCTTTGCGCATGGGGCTCCCCTATGTGGGGAATACCCCTTCGTAGCATGGCACTCCTTGCGCATTAGCACTGTGCATGGGCCAGCTCATCACACAGGTCTGGAGGCCTGGGGTTTGAACCCTGGACCTTCCCTGTGGTAGGCAGATGCTCTATCTGTTGGGCCAAATCTGCTTCTCTACATACGTTTTTAAAATCTTGCTTTCTTGTAGGTTGCCTGATCCCTGATCTCTGTTTTGATTTATATTCTCTGCCTAGATGTAGGACTTCTTACCCAGTCTTCCTCCTTGGAATAGAAAACTGCTGCCTATGTTTACGTGCTACATGCAAATGACCAGGACCTGCCTTGGGGTTTATTTATAGATCCTCATAGCTGATGTCCTCCTGTTTCTGTTTTTTTTTTTTTTTTTTCCCTTTCATTTGGTTTTCTTTCCATCCCTAACAAAGTTCTTAGATTTACACGGGAGAAACATTGCATGCTTCCTGAGTACACCTGTTATGGAGCCCTGACTTTATTCCTTTTACTGCGTCCTCTTCCCATCATAGTTTGGGTTCAGAGAAGTCTTTCTTTCCCTCCCGTGACTATCTTAAAATTAAAGAGATTATGCAGCTCTACATTGGTAATTCATTATAGCCATATCCTATTTTCTCAAGAAAAATGTTCATCAAGAAGTAGGTATCTAATTCATTCCCTTCCTTTTCCTTCTCATTGTTGAGGCCTAATTACCTTAAAATAATTTTACATTGATGTTATTTCAATTATACTTAGATCCTTGACAAAAGCCTCTTTCTTAAAGCAACAAAACCTGTTTTGGGGGTCTTTGGCAATCAAGAATTTTCCTGTAAGCTGAAAAGTGGTTTCTATTTTATCTTGAAAACCAGAGCGATAAATACTATATTTCTATTATAGCCCCATTAAAAACTTTACAATTACTCACAATGTCCCATGCCTCTCATACAAACCTCATATGTAAGAAGAGAAGACAGTTTGAATCCAAAATGAGGTAGGTCAGAACTCAATATCTTAAATGTCCACATCTAATTAGCTTATTGTAGTAGTTCAGCATGGGAAGATGGTAGATTGAATCGGGTGGTAGTAGTAGTATTCTGAGAAATGCTTTGATTGGATATATTTTTTAAGTGGAGCAAATAGTCCATGAAACTGTACTAATTGTGCCTATTCTCTCTGTCTCTTCAGTTTCGCTATTCAAATTGGCTTGATAGGTTGTATATGGCACTGGGGACTCTGGCTGCCATCATCCATGGAGCTGCACTCCCTCTCATGATGCTGGTTTTCGGAGACATGACGGATAGCTTTGCCAATGCAGGAAATTTGGGAAACATAACTATTCCAAACATAACTGTTCCAAACATAACTGTTCCAACTGCAGCTAACCCAAGTAAGTAATTTTTGTGATGCTAACTTTATTGGAACCTTCACAGAGAAGTCAAACTCTCAGTCTTTGTGGAGCCCTCACTAAATTTGCACAAGTTTGTAAAGTGCTGCAGGAGACAGAGGAGTCTGAGCTGTAGTTTGTCCTCTTTGATGAATTTGAAAAGATAAAATATTCATAAACATTAGAATGCATGATGGAAGTACTTCCAGAGGTACATAGAAAAAAGAGAGAGTTCTTTAAGGTTGGAATATCCCAGACAGCCTTAGAAATAGTTATAGGAACTTAGTTTGGACCTTGAATGATAAGTAGGAATCAGTTATGAAGAAAGAAATGATGGAAGCATTTAAAAAGGGATGGGAAGGGTAGAAACACAGCAACAAAGATGTGGAAGTAGGATGGTATGCTTGTGGTAGAGGGAGTATACTGAAGGATAATGAGAATTCAGGGGAGAGAGATTTATGGAAGTCTTTAAAAAGTTCATTATTGTCCTCCTCCCCCAGTTAAAAGGAACTAGAAGGACATAGCCAAGTACAGCATATGAATTGTGATTGGGTCTTATTTCTTAAGAAACCAAAATTATAAAAGACTTTTTTTGGTAATTGGGGAAATTTGAAATCTGGACTGAGGATTGGATGATTAGAGAATTGTTAATTTTCTTAGGTGTGGGTATAGTATCATGGTTATACAGCAGAAACTATTTTTGGAAGATTGAAAGGCTGAGAGTAGAGGAGTAAGATGATCTAATTCATATATATTTATATATATATACACACATACACATACACATATATTTAAAGATTTACTTATTTCTCCACCCCCTTCCTCATTGTCTGCTCTCTGTGTCCATTTGCTGTGTGTTCTGCTGTGTCTTCTCTTTAGGTGGCACTGGGAACCGATTCTGTGACCTTCTGGAGTGGGAGAAAGGTGCTCTATCTTTTGTGCCACCTCAGCTCCCTGGGCTACTGCATCTCTTATTTTCTCTTCTCTCCGTCTCTTTTTGAGGGGCCATCTTGCTGTACCAGCTCTCTGCTTGGGCCAGGATTCCTGTGTGGGCTAGCACTCCACCTGGGCCAGAACTCTGTGTGGGCCAGCTCCCCACTGGGGCTAGCAGTCCACTGGGGCCAACTCACTGTGTGGGCCAGCTTGCCTTTACCAGGAGGCCCTGGGAATCGAACCCTGGACCTCCCATATGGTAGACGGGAGCCCAATCACTTGAGCCACATCTGCTTCCCAAACTTCTATTTTTAAAGAGATCACTGTAAGGGCTGTAGTGAGCATATGGAGGAGGGTGTAAGGGTAGAAGCAGGTGGATCATTTAATTAGAAGGATATTTTAGTAGACCATAAGATGGTGGCAGTTCATACCATGGTAGTGGAAATAGAAATGGTAAGGTTTGAATTTTAGCTATATTTGTAGTGTAAATCAAATAGAATTCTCTGGCATATTCAACATGGGGTATAAGAAAGATGAGTCTTGGATGTTTTTAAAGTTCTTAGCTTTGGAAAGGAGAATGCATTTACCATCAGTTGAATTGGGATAGGTGAAAAGGTTTAAGCAGTAAATACCAGAAATTCACGTTTGGCCATTGTTGCAGGTTAGGCTCTGTGAAAGGAGATGCTGAGATGGACTTTGGGTCTAAGCTGTTTATTAGGATTGACACTTGGAAAAGAAAGGGGGAGGAAACAGGATTGGGCAGAGAACTCAAAGGGTAGTGCGGACCTGACAAAGCTAGGAACAATCCAGTGGGGAGCTCTGGAGTGAGAATCACCTGTGTGAGTGTCCTGAACTGGACTTGTGGCTGCAGTGGCTGTGCCTTTCTACCCCTGCCTTGCTCAGTCAGTGGATACAGGCTGTCTTGGGAAGAGCACGACCTTGGGTGAGGAGACTGTAGCTGAGAGAAAACCTAAAGGAGCTGACCGCTATCTTCCAGCCACTCTGAGTCAGGATTACTTCAACCCTGTGAATGTATATAATGAGTTGGGCCAGAAAATTTAATGTAAAATTTGGATGCATTTATTACATTCTTTGTGGCATTCAAAGGAACCTGCAAAAGTATCACCTTTGCACTGGCACCTTTCTTTTTTATCATTCATCATAAGGAAGTCTTTAATGCTCTCTAAATTAATAGGTTCCTAAGCATGCTATATTTGGCAGTATTCTGTGCAATTCTCTCTCTTACCACTTGCTAGTGGAAGAATCCAACTTTCGGTGCTCAGTAGGAGCTCAGCACACCATATAACACCCCATTCTAATCCTACCCACTTTTTTTTTATGAAGTTGACATACACAGTGATCTAACCATGTGATAGATATTATCCTAAGCTCACTGTCAAACTGCATGCATTACTTAAATGGATAGGTTCTCATCTATATTAATAAGGAAATTGTGAGCTATTAGAACAAACTGTTGAAGCTTGGTCCAGTCTGGGAAGAGCAGACCATTAAATGATTATCGGAAGCTAACAGAGCTGAACTCTGAAAGGCCACAAAAAACTCAACTTATGCTTTATATATTGGTCTTTTTTAAGAAATTGCATTTACGTTCAAATTCATTGTATCTCTGTCATGTGGATTTTAATTGACTCATAAGAAAACAATTGCTTTGAATGGAAGTACTAAACTTTACCAACTCCTGGCTTTCCCTGGAACACCTGCAGACATATGGGATGAACAGTAATCTGATTAAGGTTACCTAAGAATAAGCATGAGTTCCCAAACAGATGACAGTCCAGCTGTGGACACTTGTTCCCTCCTGGACAGACCATGGGTCTGCTTGCTGATAAGTCTTCCAGACCAAGTAATGACTATCTCATCATACCTTGTCAGTTGGTAGTTTGGTCTTCCATCTTCATAGATTTCTATATCATATGGTATCATACTCTTGTGGTGGTAGTTGACAATTGTACTCCTTGCTAATCTTTCCCATTCAGCTCACTGTTCCATCTTGGGAAAATTTAGGGAAATATTTAGAAGTTTGCCTCTGTTCTAATTCTGAAGAATTAGAAAACTTAGAGGGTAGAAGAGAGGCTCTGCAATTTGCTTGTCTGAATGTAAAATCCATCCCTACTGCATTTTGGTTTGGAGGTTTGGGGAATTTCTCCATGCTTTAATTTCTCATATGTAAAAAAGTTGGATAACAAATCTATTTCATGTGGTAGTTGTGAGAATTATATGGACTCATCCATTTAGGGTTTATAGAAGAAGGCCTAACATAAAAAAAAGTACTCAACAAAAGTTAGTTATTGCCATTTTTGTCAATGGGAAACTAATGCTTCCATGTTTCTCACAAATGAACTTGTATGACTTGCAATGATGATATACATTCGTCTATATCCCATTTTTATAAAACTGTGATAATACCTCAGTTTGTGTAGTTGTTGAAAGATAGGGACACACCCAAAGTTACTCAGTACCTCTTATATATATCTTGTAGCTGTGTTTAGCTTATAACCATCCCATCAAATAGCATTTTCTTAGTAACTGTGGATTACTAGCCATGTTTTTCTGGGAGGGGAGAGGTCCTCTAACTGTGAACCTTGTGCCAAATCAAGTTGCTGCCTGTTTTGTACAGCTTATGAACTAAGGATTTTTTTTTTACCATGTTTTGAATGGTTGAAAAAAGTCAAAAGCATAACATTTGTAACACATAAATTTAAATTTCAGTGTCTGCAAAAAAAGTTTTAATGGAACACAGCTACAGTCATCAGATTATGTATTGTCTATAGCTGCTTTAGCACCAGTGTCAAAGTAGTCATGACCATACCATATGGCCCACAAAGCCTAAAAGTATTTACTGTTTGGTTTTACCAAAAAATGTTGCCAATCTCTGAAGTGGTGTATTGCGTGGGAGATTTATCTTCAATCAATCCATCATTGAATTTTTTGTAAAGCCTTCTTTATGCCAGCCAGAGCACTATGTCTTGAATATTCATCCCCAATCTTTAAGATACTTAGTATAGTGCGAGGTATGGACAAGTGCAACAATGAATGCAGTTGTCTATGATAGTAGTGCTGTTTTATGGAGACACATAAGATAGTAGCGGGAAAGAGATGAAGGGCCATCTGTATTGGTCAGCCAAAGGGGCTGATGCAAAGTACCACAAATCTGTTGGCTTTTATAAAGAGTATTTATTTGGGGTAAAAACTTACAGTACAAGGCCAACTCAAGGTTGCTTTCTCACCAAAGTCAGTTGCCACGTGTTGAAGCAAGATGGCCGCTGATCTCTGTAAGGATTCAGGCTCTCCACTCTGGGCTTGTCTCTCAGGGCTTCCTGTATCAGTCTCAGCTGTCTTCCCACGGTCAGCTGTAAGCTATCAGGTGAATAGTCCATCTCTCCCTGAAGCTTTAGGTGTTTGAGTCTTCTCCTTTCACATGGCTGGCAGGCCTCTGGCATGTATGGCGCGCTTTCTCTTCCTGTGTCATCTTAAGCAAGGGTCTGTTTATGTCAGCCCACCAAGGGGTTGGGGACTCAACCAGAGTCATGCCCTACTGACGTGGTTAAATCAAAAGCCCTAAATTGATTTAATCAAATAAACTTAAAACCTTTGAATTTTATACAACCAAAGGGTATCATACCCAGAGGAACAGACCAGTTTACAAACATAATCTTTCTCTTTTTGGGGGATTTATAAATAATATCAAACTACCACAGCACCTCACTCAATATACAGGAATCACAGAAGTCTTCCCAGAGGAGGTGATAACCAAGAATGGTCAGCATATTATCTCCTTCTTGCAAAAAAATACATGTTCTATTTAACATGTGAAACCAGTTTTAAATAAAGATGAAATAAATCAAGAAAATGAATAAAGTTAATACCCTCCCTCAACACCATTCCTCATTGCCACCTGCATGTTCTTTGTCTTTCCATGCATTTCCAAAGGCAGCATGCTATCTCTACTTTAATAATTTTTTCCTTTTAGGACACTCAATACTCTATCACAATCTAGTCATCTGCACATTAAGACTTTGACATACCCTGAAAGCTTCCTGGATAGAGGGATAGCATCAAAGGCTTTAATGCTGACCCCAGAGATGAGGACAAATGAGCTCTCCAGTGATTCAGAAGGGAGAACTAGCCTGCTGAACTTCTGGTGCCCCAGACATCCTCAGATCTTCTTGTTCTAGCCTAGGCAGAACTGCATTATCTCTCTGTGGGGCAGACCAGAGACCAGAGCGTCCTTGTTGGACAAGAAGCATTCATTACGAGATTTGGATTTCCCAAGGCTCGTGAAAGCAGAGGGTTTTACACTGAATGAGGGGTCAACTAGATAGCTCTAAAAATTTTTAAGTGAGAACCTTCTTTCCTGTGACACCTGAGCCCTTATAAGTTCTCTTCTTCTGATACCTTGCCGTGATTATCAGACATCAGCTGTTCTTCTACTCTTTTGTTATAGTTCATATGGCCCTGATTTTCTAACAGCCTACTCCCATTTATCTCTATCTTGTTAGAATTTGTGCAATCATTGCCTTAAAATCTCTGATGACTCCAGCTTAGGAAATTCTCTGGTCCTGCCACACTATTTTTGTGAACAATGTTTAACCCTTCCTGTAGCATTCTATGAGTGTCATGTTCTTCATAAGACTATTTACTCTTTGGAAATGAGCCCTGGTAAAGGCAATTGTGATTTTAGACATGTTGTATTGAAGGTGACAGGTTGTGTACAAGTGTAAATGACATCCGCTGAATGCTGGCATAAAGAATAGGGCTACGTATTTGGCAATGTTAGAAAAGTGTGGAATGTTAAATTTCCTAGGGTGGAATATGGAAAAAATAGAAGGAATGAGAGACTGAAGCTTGTAGAAGGACTCCATTTATTGAGCATTTAATATGTGTCAGACACTGTTATTAATACTTTACATGCATTAATTCTTTAATCCTCTCATGTACCTGATTGATACTATTATTATATATACTTTACAGATGAGGAAACTGCTCGTAAGTAGCATCGCCAGGATTTGAATGTAGGCAGACTGACATAGAACCCAAATAATGAAGGAAATGGAAGAGTACACAGGAAGGAAGAAACTGATAATAATATACTAACCCAGAAACTGAAAAACATGGGGGAGATTCACCATATCCTGTGGTAGTTGATACCCAAAGATTCTTTTCAAATTAACTCTTACATTGTTCGTTGTCTCTAATGATTCAATAAACTGAATCCAAATTGATAGTAGTTCCTTTTTTCCATAATCATATTATGACTGGTTCTTTTTATTACCCTGCCAAATTGTGGGTAGAGGAATGGATAAAATGAGATACTCAAATTCTAGTTCAAGTTAATAATTCAGATGAAAAGGTTATGTTACTGAGCCAGGGCTTGCTGCCTGATGCACATAGGAGCCAATTCTATGACATTAGAAGTTTGAGAAAAGAAAGAGCTTTATTGCCAAGTCAACCACCAAGGAGACAGGAGGCAAGGCTCAACTCTTTCTCCCCTGCTTGAGAGCTAAGGGAGATTTTTACGGGAATGAGGGTGTGCATTGGTGTGCTTGATTGGCTAGGCATAGATTTGCCCATGTATGTTAAAGGCAGGTTTTGCAGTGGATTTTCCTTGTTGAAGGACATCAGTATTGGATTTGCCTGGGATTTCTGAGGTCATCTAAGGACACCAGGCCAGGTTTTTGTTTATGTTCAGGTTACATTGGCCTGGAAAACAAGCTTGAAAGAGGAAGCACCTGAGGAGGCTTACAGGTTTTGGGCATGTTCAGTTAGTTAGGGGGAAAGTGGAAACAAGTTTTTTTAAAAAAATACATATATATAATTGAATTTTTCTACTCTCAGTGCCCTAACATGAGCACTGAGGAACATGAAAGTGGTTTATTAAGTGCCAGTACTCAAAATCTTATCTATATTTGGATGCATAAACTATGAGTGTATGAATTGTGTATAGACTTTGCATGTGTGTGTCAAGAGTTTGGCATTGTAATCAAAGAAAACATTGTCATCTGTGCCCTCTTAACTTTATCAAGGCCAGCATTATGGATATGCTCCAAACTAGAATGATAGCCATTATTGTAATAACCCTAAGTACTTAGAAAAATTTCCATGATGGATCTGTTTTCTTTCATTTGTTCAAGGCTTTCTGCTGCTGCTAAGGATTTCGTTATAAAAGTCTTACAGATAAATTTGTGTAACATTTCAGACCGGATAGTAATAAAATATTTCAAAGTAAATTCTTTAATTTTGGTAGTTTATTTTTTAAAATTTGAGTTTAAACTTAACAACATGGCTAGTTTTTTGTTTGTTTGTTTTTTAAGAATAATAGTGTACATACTCATATTTTTTTGTTCTTGTTGTTGGAGGAATGCTTTTTCAAGCCCACAGCTAGATTAATAACAATGTGCTCTGTTGTTATAAAATTATATTATAAATAAAAGCATCAAAAATAAGGAAAGAAGAAAGAATGGAGAGGAAGGAAGGAAAGGGAAGGGAGGGGAGGAAGGAAAAGGTAGTTAGGAGAGAAGGCAAGAAAGAAAAAAGAGACAATACCTGACTCATTCCAGGTACTTATGAAAGAGGGAATTACAGCATTTTGTAGGTGAAAGGATCCTAGAAATGATCTTGTCCAAACTCATGATTTACAAATGTAGAAAAGATTTCCCAGGAAGTAGAAACAATGAGGCCATGATGGAATTGCTCACTGACTGATAGAGCTCAGTTCCTGGGCCAGGAATCCTGCATGTTAGCCTGGTATTCTTTCTACTCTACTAATGGGTTTGAAAAGTCTAGTAGTTTTCACGTGGTCTTTTTTGTTCCCTGGATGCCATCCTGTAGGTGTACTTACTGGTATTCCAGGCAGGTCAGCCAAGGGCACAGCTCTTCAGGCTAGAGGTATGAAAGCAGGACATGAAAGGAGAACAAATCTCCTGGAGTCAACTCTATTATCTGCAAAAACCCAACCATACTGAGTGGCAGACTCTAGCCTGGGCAAATGTCAGAGGAATTGGTTTTCTAAGCAAAAGGTTCAAATACCTCTTGCTTGTGGCTAATGGAGCTTCTGGTGCAAGAACATTGGGAAAATTAGAATCTCTGCATTCTTGAGCTAGAAAGGACCTCGAGGATCATTTAACTCAATGGTTTCCCTCCTCTTTTTAGTAAGAAAACCCTTCTGTGCAAATGATACCTGTCATGAAGGCTCACCAGGAAAAACAGCTCAAAAGAGGCTACTCAGGTTGAAAGTGGTAGAAGTCACTGTACAGAGTCTAGACATGGCTACTACTGTGTCCAGAGCCATCCTTATCTTTTGCCTACACAAAAACCCTAGCTTCCTAATTATTCCCTGCTTCTGCTCTTGCTCACCTGTATCCAGTTCTCCACATGCTGTTAGAGTGAGCTTCAAAAACATATATCAAGTCATACTTTTCTCAGTGGTTTCCTGTAACATGGAATACAATTCTTCACTGTGATCTAGTCTGCTTCCTGGCACCTTGCAGAACCTGCCCTTTTTCTCTGTAATGGCTTCTTCTTATACAGTTTTCATTTGACATGCACTCAGAAAGACCTTTTGTTCCTACCCCACCCCAAAGTCACTATAGCATCATTGCTTTATTTTCTTACTAAACATTATCACTCTAAATTATCATGTTAACTTATTTGATTTACTTGTTTATTACAGATACTTAAATGGGGAGAAAGGCGTAAGAGGAAACAAGGATGTCTCTGAAAACAGTGCTAGACATTTCAGCACACATAACCCTGTTATGTGAGGTTTGGGTCCTGAATGTGAAGACTGAGGAATGAGATTAGGAATGTGTCTCTCTTGTTCTTGGTTGCATCCTCAAGATCTAGCACAGTGCTTAGCACTGTTTAAGGAAGATGGTCTGAAAATCACTTTTATAGTGTAATGTCATTTAACCAGGAAATCACAAATGTATCCATGTCACACATCTTTCAGTCTCATTGTTCTTAAGAGCTTATTAGTTAAAATGACTAAACATACTGGGATATTTGAGTTAGATAAACCTGTAGTATAATCCCTCAGTGTTGCCTAATGATGCCTTTAGCCATGATGGTGGGCACAAATAAGTTCTAGGTTCCTAAAAAAGTATTGTCTGAGTTTAGAAAAGTCTCTTCTAACCAGGTAGAATGGTTTACTTTATCTTATTTTTAAAAAAATTAATTGGAGAAGTTGTGGGTTTACAGAAAACTCATGTAAAAAATACAGTATTACCATTTATCCCCCTATTGTTGACACTTCGCCTTGGTGCAGTGCCTTTGTTACAATTGATTTAAGAATATTAAAATTTCAGTATTAACCATAATCCATTAAGTGTATTTTTCCCATATGCCATTCTATTATTAACGTACCTTGTATTAGTATCATTCATTTGTTATAATTCATGAGGGAACATTCTTATACTTGTACTATTAACTATAGTCCATCATTTACACTAGGGTTCCCTGTGTTATACAGGTCTATGTTTTATCTTTTAATTTTTATTTTAATAACACATACATCTGATCTTAAATTTCCACTTTCCATCACATTCATTTATATAATTAAGTGCTGTTAATTTTACTGACAATAATGTGCTAGCATCACCACCAACCATTTCCAAACCTTTACAATCAATCTAAATAGAAATTCTGTACAAATTAAGCATCAGCACACCATTCTCTAGGCCCAGTCCATTCTCTGGTAAACCTATGTTCTAGATTTTAACTCTATGAGTTTGCTCATTAAAATTAGCTAATGTCACTGAGATCATATTGTATTCATCCTTTTGTGTCTGACTTATTTCAGTCACCATAATGTCCTCAGTGTTCATTCATGTTGTCACATAGGTCAGGAATGCATGCATTTTTGTGGGTGAATAACATTCCATTATATATATATGCCACATTTTGTTTATCCATTCATTGATTGATGGACACTTGCATTGCTTCCATCTCTTGGCAGTGTGAATAATGATACTATGAACATTGGTGTGCAAATATCTGTTTGAATCTTTAATTTCAGTTCTTCTGGGTATGTACCTAGTAGTGGGATTGCTGAGACATCTGGTAATTCTATCCTTAGCTTTCTGGGGAACCGCCAAACTGTATTCCATAGCAACTGCACCATTTTCCATTGCCATCAGCAGTGAATGAATGTACCTATCTCTTCACATCCTCTCCATCACTTGTAATTAAAAAAAAAAAAATAGTAGCCATTCTAGTGGGTGTGAAATGGTATCTCCTTGTGGTTTTATTTGTATATTTTCCTGTTGCTATTGATGTTGAGCATCTTATCCTGTGCTTTTTAGCCATTTGTATATCCTCATTGGTGAAATATCTATTCAAGTCCTTTTTTTAAAAAATTAGGCTGTTTGTCTTTTTAGTTATTGAGTTGTAGGATTTCTTTATATATTCTGGTTATTAAATTCTTATCAGATACATGGTTTCCAGATATTTTTTCCATCGAGTAAGTCATCTTTTCGCTTTTGTGACCAAGTCCTTTGATACACAAAAATTTTTAATTTTGAGGCCGTCCCATTTATCTGTTTTTTTCTTTCATTGCTTGTGCTTTGGTGTAAAGTCTAAGAACCCATTGCCTACCACAAGATCTTGAAAATGCTTGTGTATATTTTCTTATAGGAGTTTTATAGCCCAGGTTCTTATATTTAATCTTTGATCCATTTCTAGTTAATTTTGTGTATAGTGTAAGATAGGCGTCTGCTTTCATTTTTTTGCATGTGGATAGCCAGTCTTCCTAGCACCATTTGTTGAAGAGATTATTCTTTCCCAATTCAGTAGATTTGGAAGTCTTGTCAAAAATCAGTTGGTTGGGGGACGTGTTTCATCCTGGCACCACCTATGCGTAAATCTCTAGTATGTACTCTTGCTTTCTCTCGTTTCTTAATAAACCCCTTACTTGCGTGCTTAAAAAAAATCAGTTGGAGAGATCCAAGATGGCACAGTAGGTAACTGCAGGCTGCACTCTTCCTCTTGAATCTGTGGGAAGGTAGGCAGGCTTGCATGGTATAAGGGAAACCAGGGTGTTGTGGGGTGAGAGGAGAGGGCGGCTGGAGAGGTAGGGGTCCCTGCTCCACTCAGAACCTCTGGTAACCACTATTTTTATATCAGTATTACAAGTTTTTCTGTTACTATGATAATAATAAATCTAACTTTGGTCCTGGGGGAGGGGGAGCCATGCAGCCAACCCTGGGCCTGCACTGTGGCCTGCACCGGGGAGACAAGCTGCTGAGGAGTGATCCCACAGGCGGGCCTGTGCTCAGCCTGCTCAGTACAGGACAGCTGGGTGAGCCTTGGGGAGAGCTGAGAAAACTTAACTGGACGTTTTTTACCCTCTCTTTTTTTCCTATTTACTTAAAAAAATTTTTTAATTAAATTTTTTTTTTTTTTTTGCTTTATCTGGGTACTAGCAGGAAGCTGGCTGTGGGGTGACTGACTGGCAGGTACAAGCAGCTGGAGAGGAGTAGACCATTGAGTCTTGGGGGCTGAGAAAGAAGCCTGTTTTGTTTTTAAATTTTTTTTTGTGGAGTGATCAATTGTCCAAAACAGGCAGTCTGAGAGGAGGAACCTAGCAAGTCCTGGTGGTCTGAGAGGGAGACCCAGATTTTTATTTTGTTTTGTTCTGCCTGTTTCTTCTTTTCCTTATAGTCATTCCTTCTTCTATTTTTCTTAATTTCTTTCTTCTCTTCCCATTTCTCTTGTCTTATTTTTTCCCTTTTTTCTTTTTCTTTTTTTCCTCACTTTTAATCTTTTATTAATTTACCCTTTTTAATTTTTTTCTCTTTTTGTCCTCTTTTTATTTTTTTCTTCATCTTTTGTTTTTCTCACTTCTTTTCTTCCTTCCTATCTTTACTTGTTTTGTTTTTCTTCTCATCTCTCTTATCTGATATTTTATTTTTTCCATTTTCTTTTTTCACTTTTAAAAATTTTATTACCATTTACTATTTTCCCCTCTTATTTTTTATTTTTTCTGTCACTTTTTTGTTCTTTTTCCTTCCTTTTTTATTTTTTCTTTTCTTTTTTTCTCTTCTTTATTTCCTTTTTTGGGGGTCTAATATTTTGCCCATTGAACATGGGAAACTGCTACAAGGATATAGAGTAAGTGGAACCAAGTGATAAAGAGGACTCCTAATGCAAAACCAAATAAAAATAAAACCCTAGACAAGAGACACTAATCAATTGAATAAGCCCATCAAGATAAACAGATACATGGACATCAGCAAAATAATTACAACCCATATTAAGAAACAGAAAGTCATGGCCCAGTCTAATAAGCAGGAGGAAATCCACATCATGGAATAACTAATTAAGGATGTCCAAACAAATATCCTTAATCTACTCAATGAAATGAAAAGAAAGATAAAGGCTATCAAGAAGACACTAGGGGGGGAGGGGGGTGGTGGACTTCGCCCAGTGGTTAGGGCATCCACCTACCACATGGAAGGTCCATGGTTCAAACCCCGGGCCTCCTTGACCCGTGTGGAGCTGGCCCATGCGCAGTGTTGATGCGTGCAAGGAGTGCCGTGCCACGCAGGGGTGTCCCCCGCGTAGGGGAGCCCCACGTGAAAGGAGTGCGCCCAGTAAGGAGAGCTGCCCAGCGTGAAAGAAAGTGCAGCCTGCCCAGGAATGGTGCCACCACATGGAGAGCTGACACAACAAGATGATGGAACAAAAAGAAACACAGATTCCCGTGCCACTGACAACAACAGAAGTGGACAAGGAAGAGAAGACACAGCAAATAGATACAGAGAACAGACAACCGGGGTGGGGGGGTGGGGTGCGGGGAGAGAAATAAATAAATAAATCTTAAAAAAAAATAAAGTGGAAAGGCATCCTATTCAATGGGAGAATATATTTGGGAACCAACTTTTTGATAAGGACCTAATAACCAGCATATATAAAGAAATCTTTAAAAAAAATCTTGTATCTCAAAAAGACAATCCATTTAAAAATGGGCAAGAGATTTGAATAGACATTTTCCAAAAGGAAATACAAGTGGCTGAAAAGATGCTCTACATCACTAACTATCAGGGAAATGCAAATCAAAGCTACAATGAGATATTATCTAACACTTATTAGACTGGCTACTATTTGGGAAAAAAAGAAAACTGCAAGTGTTGGAAAGGATATGGAGGAAAAGGAACACTCATCTACTGCTCCTGGTAACAAGAAAGGTGCAGCCAATGTGAAGGACTGTTTGGCCGTTCCCCAGGAAGCTAAGTATATAATTGCCGTATAATCCAGCAATCCCACTACTAGGAATAGCCCAGAAGAATTGAAAGCAGGGATGCGAGCAGATATATGCATGTAAATAGCCATGACAGCTTTGACAGTTTGAGATTCCTTTTGTGAGTCCCAAAAAGAGAAGGATTATGTTTGTAAACTAATCTCTTCTGGGTGTGATACCCTTGGATTGCATTAGATTATGCTGAGGTATCTCAGCATAATTTAACAGGTAATCTCAGCATTCTTAACAGGTAATTGTTAAGAATGGGACACAACCATTCTAAGGTCCACAGGATGGAGGAATAGAGTATGGATTAGAGTGGATTTACTGATATTCTATTCATGAACTATTGTGATTAGTAATCGAAGAAAATGTGGCATTGGTGTGGAGAAAGTGGCCATGGTGGCTCCTGGGGGTAGGGAGTGGGAGGAAGAGATGTGATGTGGGGGCATTTTCAGGGGTTGGAGTTGTCCTGGGTGGTGCTGCAGGGATAGTTACCAGACATTGTATGTCCTCCCATGGCCCACTGGGTGGACTGTGGGAGAGTGTGGGCTATGGTGTGGACCATTGACCATGAGGTGCAGCGATGTTCAGAGATGTATTCACCAAGTGCAACGAATGTCTCATGATGATGGAGGAGGTTGTTGTTATAGGGGGAAGAGTGGGGTGAGGGGGGTGGGGGGTATATGGGAACCTCATATTTTTTGAATGTAACATTAAAAAAATAAAGACAAAAAAAAAAAAAATAAATTCCCTGTTAAGATTTGGCTTTGATTTGACCACATCAGTAAGATGTGACTCATTTCCCTGACACTTGGTGGGCTGATATAAGTATGCACTAACTCAAGAAGTTACAGTAAAAGAGAGAGCTCTGTCATTTTTGGTCCTGGGACCCTGAGGAGAGATGAGCCATTTGCCTGATAGTTTATAGCTCAACTTGCTAAGACAGTCAAGACTGTTGTAGAAAGCCTGGAAAGAAATGAGCCATATGTGAGGAGAGAGAGGAATCCCTGAGAGAAGCCCTTTTCCAACCTGCTGCCGAGAGAGGGAGCCCTGAGGGGAAGACTGAACCCTTGCAGAGATCAGCAACCATCTTGCTTTAACATCTGACAAGTGACTTTGGTGGGAAAGCAGCCTTGAGTTGGACTCTTTAGGGCCTAGTAACTATAAGTTTACCCCATATAAATACTTTTTAAAAGCCAACAGATTTCTGGTATTTTGCAATGGCACCCCTTTGGAAACTAATAGAGTGGCATTATTCACAACTGTCAAAAGTTGGAAGCAACCCAAGTGTCCATCAGTGGATGAATGGATAAACAAAATGTGATCCATACATATGATATAATATTACTTAGCTGTAAGAAGGAATAAAGTATTGACACATGCGACAACATGGATGAATCTTGAAGACCTTATGTTGAGTGAAGTAAGCCAGTCACTAAAGGACAAATATGTGATTTCAGTGATATGAAAAAGGATATTGAGCAAACTCACAGAGGTAGAGTCTGGAAGATAGGTTACCAGGAGATAGAAAGCGAGTAGAGAGTGGTGAACTGATGATCAATCTGGGTAGAATCTATGAAAAGGTGGATGGGGGGAGGTTTGACAGAGGATGCAGGTGATGGTGATGCAGAGATGTGAATGGGGTCAATGTTGCTTGAGTGTGAGTGTGAATGGGTTTGGAGGGATGGGTTGGACTAACCATAGAGCTGAGGTGAGGGCAGGAGAAAGGAACAGGTGAACCCTAAGGAGGTAGAAGACTGGGGTTGAGAATACAATTATGAGAGTGTGCTTTTGGCAATTATGGCAGGGGGGGGGCCACTGGTGCAGGGTGTTGGTGGGGAGGGGGATGTGTGGGGCAGGGTGCATCTTGGGAATGTCTAGGATTATGAATGTGTTCTTGTGGTCATAGGGGATTTTGCTCAGTGGGTGGAGACCTACACAATAACCAACAAAATATTGAACTTCCATCCTGGAGAGTCCTGCCACATTCTCTAATAGAGTGGCAAGAATCTCTAGAGTATATAGGCTTTGCCTAATAAAGGAAATCAAGCCAAATCATTAAGCCTTGATATTAATGTTTGTACTTATGAATCTTATTCTTGTTAAATTGAAACTTAGCTTAAAAATTTTTATTGCCTAAGAGTTAATTTCTGAAAACCTCCTTTTTACTCAAATGTGGCCTCTTTCTAAGTCAAACTCAGCAAATAAATGCACAGATATGGGACATGACTCCCAGGGATGAACCTCCCTGGCATCAAAGGATTATTACTAAGCATCAGTCAGCATAGCATTTGAAAAAAGACCTAGATCAAAGGGTGGAAACATTAAATACAAAAGAGTTTTTTACAGCTAAGAGATTTCAAAGTGAGTTGGGAGGTCATTCCAGAGGTTATGCTCATGCACATATCGGATGTATCTCATTAACTGCCACAGTAAATAAAGCCTCCAACAGGGATGCTCCCAAGTGCTCTAGAGACATCTGCACACTATAAATAAGGCAAACTCTGTGAAATCAACATAGTATTGGCGGGCCTTACCTTGGAATATATGATAAGCTATTTCCCCACTCTAATAGAGTTACACTCATTTAAAATTTCCCTACACATGATTCTTCTGCCCCTTTTATTTGAACTTATAATTAACACTATACCTATTAAATATATGTGCCAGAGATTTTTATTCTTTGTTGTGTTTATATGCCAGTTGAACCCTGAATCTCAGCAGAGTTGCAGCCAACACCTACTCTCCAGTTCATGGATTTACAGGACAACTAAATAAATGGTGATGATGGATGACCCCCATCCCAAAAGCAGAGTATCTACAACTGCAAATAAAACAGTTCCTTCCTTCTACCCCATAAGATCTAAGCCCCCTTTCAGTCTGAAGCAGAGTGGGTATCACCATCCCCAAATCCTCAAGATTGAGTAATGAAAGATATATGGGAGGAATGCAACCATGGACCAAAGTAGACTGATTATTATTGTAGTATCGGGACATCTTGGAACATTGATATAGAAATAGTGGTTACCAGAGGTTCTAAGGGGAGGGAGATGGAAGAATAGGTGAAACATGGGTCATTTTTTGGACACTAGAATTGCCCTGCATGATTTTGCAATGATGGATACAGGCCAGTATACATTATGTCAAAACCTATAAAATTGTGCTGCAAAGTGTAAAACATAAACTATAGACCATGGTAAGTAGCAATGCTTCAGTATTGGTTCATCAATTGTAACAAATGTATCACACTCTTGTAAGATGTTATTAATAGGGGAAAATGTGAGAGGGGGAGGGGATGGTGTATATGAGTTTCTCCTATATTTTTGCTGTAACTTTTCTGTAATCTAAAACTTCTTTAAAAATAAAGTATAAAACATAAAAAATAATTGGCCAGAGATCTGAGAGTCTATTTCTGAACTCTCAATTCTTTTTTTTTTAAAGATTTATTTATTTATTTATCTCGCCTCCCCCGCCCACCCCGATTGTCTGTTTTCTGTGTCTATTTGCTGCGTCTTCTTTGTCCACTTCTGTTGTTGTCAGCGGGACGAGAATCTGTGTTTCTTTTTGTTGCATCATCTTGTTGTGTCAGCTCTCCGTGTGTGTGGCACCATTCCTGGGCAGGCTGCAATTTCTTTCATGCTGGGCAGCTCTCCTAACGGGGCGCACTCCATGTGCGTGGGTCTCCCCTATGAGGGGACACCCCTGCGTGGCAGGGCACTCCTTGTGCGCATAAGCACTGTGCATGGGCCAGCTCCACACGGGTCAAGGAGGCCCGGGGTTTGAACCTCCCATGTGGTAGATGGACACCCTAACCACTGGGCCAAGTCCGCCACCCTGAACTCTCAATTCTATTCCATTGGTCACTAGATCTGTTAGTATATCTGTGCCAGAACCATGCCTTATGGTAATTTTGTAATAAGCTTTAAAGTCAGGATTTGTGAGTCCCTCAACTTTGTTCTACTTTTTCACGATGTTTTTGACTATTCATGGCTCATTACCTTTCCAAATAAACTTTATAAATGGCTTTTCCATTTCTGAAAAATAGGCTGTCGCAATTTTGATTGGTATTGTAATGAATTTGTAAATCAGTAGAATTGATGTCTTAATGATATTTTGTCTTCAATCCATGAACTTGGAATGTCCTTCCATTTATTTAGATCTTCTTTCATTTCTTTAGCAGCGTTTTGTAGTTTTTCATGTACAATTCCTTTTCATCTTTGGTTAAATTTATTCATAGATATTTGATTCTTTTAGTTGCTACTGAAAGGGATTTTTTTCCTTGATGTCCTTCTCAGATTGCTCATTTCTAGTGTACAGAAACTGCTGCTTTTTGTGTGTTGTTCTTGTATCCCACCACTTTGATGAATTCAGTTATTAGCTCTAGTAAGATTGTTGTAGATTTTTCAGGTCTTCATATTTATAGGTTCATGTCATCTGAAAATAGTGAAAATTTTACTTCTTTATTTCCAATTTAGTTGCCTTTTTATTTCTTTTTCTTACTTACCTGCTCTTGCTAGAACTTCCAGCACAAGGTTGAATAATAGCAGTGACAGTGGGCATCTTTGTCTTGTTCCAGATTTTAGAGGAAAAACTTTCAGTCTTTACCATTGAGTATGATGTTAGCTGTGGGTTTTTCATAATGCTTTTTACCATGTTGAGGAAGGTTCCGTCTATCCCTATTTTCTAAGTGTTTTCATCAAGAAAGAATGTTAGATTTTGTTAAATGTCTTTTCTGTGTCAACTGAGATAATCACTTGGTTGTTAATCCATTCCTTTAAGTTAATGCAGTGTATTACATTACTGATTTTCATATGTTGAGCCACCCTTTCATACCTGGGATAACTCTCAGGTATGGTGTATAATTCTTTTGATATGCTGTTTGATTCAGTTTGCATGTATTTTGTTGAAGATTTTTGCATCTAAATTCATAAAAGAAACTTGTAATATTCTTATCTTGTAGTATCTTTATGTGGCTTTTGTATTAGGGTGATGTTGGCATCATATAGTGAGTTAGTGTTCCCTTCTCTTCATTTTTTTTTAGAATAATTTGAGCAGGATTGGTATTAATTCTTCTTGGAATTATTGGTATCATTCACCTGTGGAACCATCTGGTCCTGGGCTTTTTTTCTTGGAAGGTTTATGTTGACTGAATTAATCTTACAACTTGGATTGGTCTGTTGAGATATTCTGTTTCTTCTAGAGTCAGTGTAGGTTGTTAGTGTGTTTCTAGGAATGTGTCCATTACGTCTAGGTTGTCCAATTTGTTGGCAGACAATTGTTCATAGAATCTTTTTATGATGATTTATTTGTTTGTTTTTTCCCGCCCCCATTGTTTGCACTTGTTGCCTGCACACAAAACATTTGGTTTTTTGTTTGTTTGTTTGATTTAAAGATTTATTTATTTATTTTATTTCTCTCCCCTTCCTACCCCCATCCCGGTTGTCTGTTCTCTGGGTCTATTTGCTGTGTCTGCTTCTTTGTCTGCTTCTGTTGTTGTCAGCGGCACGGGAATCTGTGTTTCTTTTTGTTGCGTCATCTTGTTGTGTCAGCTCTCCGTGTGTGTGGCACCATTCCTGGGCAGGCTGCACTTTCTTTCACACTGAGTGGCTCTCCTTATGGGGCACACTCCTTGCGTGTGGGATTCCCCTACGGCGTGGCATGGCACTCCTTGAGTGCATCAGCATTGCGCATGGGCCAGCTCCACACAGGTCAAGGAGGCCCAGGGTTTGAACCGCAGACCTCCCATGTGGTAGATGGATGCCCTAACCACTGGGCCAAGTCCACCACCCCACAGAAAACATTTTTGTGTTTGTTCGTTGTGTGACTGGGCCAAGTCCGCCACCCCACACAAAACATTTTTGTGTCTGTTCGTTGTGTGCTCTCTGTGCCTGCTTGCCTTCTTTTAGGAGACACTGGGACTTGAACCTGGGACCTCCCTTTTGGGAGGAAGGTGCCCAATTACTTGAGCTACATCCACTCCCCGGTTATGTCTCTTATTTTTTCTCCTCATTGTGTCATCTCATTGTGTCAGCTTGACATACCAGCCCATAACATCAGCTCTCTATCTCGGTCTTTAGGAGGCACCAGAAACCAGTAACTCCAATGTGGGAGGTGGGTGCCCAACTGCTTGAGCCACATCTGCTCCCCTTATGATCTATTTATATTACTGTGAGGCTGTAGTAATATCCCTTCTTTCATTTCTTATTTTATTTGTTTGCCTCTTTAATCTTTTTCTGTTAGTCTAGTTAGATGTTTCTTAATTTTATTGCCATTTTCAAAGAAGCAAATTTTGGTTTTATTATTTCTCTCTATTGATATTTTATTAACAACTTTTTTTTTTATTTTTTTATTTTTTTAATTTTATTGACTTTGTAATAATATTACATTAAAAATATATATGTGAGGTCCCATTCATCCCCACCCCCCCACCCCACCTCTCTCCCCCCCCCCCCCCCAGCAAAACTCCCTCCCATCATCATGACACATCCATTGGATTTGGTAAGTACATCTTTGGGCACCTCTGCCCCTCATAGTCAGTGGTCCACATCATGGCCCATACTCTCCCCCATTCCATCCAGTGGGCCCTGTGAGGATATACAATGACCGGTGATTGCCTCTGAAGCACCATCCAGGGCAGCTCCATGTCCCAAAGACGCCTCCACCTCTCATCTCTTCCTGCCTTTCCCCATACCCATCAGCCACCATGTCCACTTTTCCCAATCCAATGCCACCTCTTCTATGTGGACATTGGATTGGTTGTGTCCATTGCACCTCTATGTCAAGAGGAGGCTCAGATTCCACATGGATGCTGGATGCAATCCTCCCACTTTCAGTTGTAATCACTCTAGGCTCCATGGTGTGGTGGTTGTCCTTCTTCAACTCCATCTTAGCTGAGTGTGGTAAGTCCAATAAAACAGATTGTAGGTGCTGGAGTCTGTTGAGGCTCAGGACCTGGCTATCACATTGTCAGTCCAGAGATTCAAATCCCCTAAATATATCTTAAACCCCAACATTAACTGCACCTCCAGCACATTAGCATGAAAGTCTTATGGAGGGAGATCCCATCTGAGTCCAGATTCATCACACATAAACACCATTTCCAAAGAGGGGCCATCTGACCTGGTAGTTAACCCCATCGGCCATGACCATAACTCCCATGGGTCTCTTTAGCCCTCAAAGGAACCAATATCTGGGGGTTATATCTGCTTTATCTGTCTCTCTGACTCTGCTCAGTTGTGCATAAGGGCAATCCTTCTGCCAGCCTCCAGACTCTTTTTTAGAAACTCGTAGCCATATAAACTCATTTCTCCTTTCCATTTCCCCCTTACTTTAGGTCAAACAGCATTTTAAAGTCATGTTATTTTATGTAGACAGGGATATTCTGCTGATCCGCATTGAACCTTCCGTATAAGGTCATTTTCCAGTTGCATCATCAGTTGGTAGTTGATAGTGGTCCCTCGTTGCCAGGGAGGCTCATCCCCGGGTGTCATGTCCCACACTGGGGGGAAGGCATTGCATTTACATGCTGAGTTTGGCTTCGAGACTGGCCACATTTGAGTAACATGAAGGCTGACAGGAGGAAATTCCCAGGCACAATGTTGCTCTAGGCCTTGTTCTTATTTTAGGCTTATCAGCTCACAAGCATATTCATTAGCATCAGGGGCTCACTGTTGAACCCTCACTCCCTCCCGGTCTCCGCCGCTGCACCTGGGAGACTGTCGCTGCTCCCCTAGGGACCACGACAGAGCACCACTGGCCAGGAACCCAGTATCCCCCCTGCTGTGGTTTTTAATTGTTACCACTATGAGTATATCCAAACATTACCATGCACCCTGGACATATGTTCTGTACAGCTCCCTGTCAGCCATATATCACCTGTCAATGGCATTCCATACCAGTATCCCTCCATTGCCATTGTTGAAACACTCTGTGATCCAGAACTCCCCGAAATTTGAAGCCCAATATAATGTCAAGGTCCCTTACTAGGGAATGGCATATAGCGATGGGTTTAAAGGTTAGATAAAGAACACGTGTTTACTTGGAAAAAATTCTACATCCTATCTTTTCCTTTTTTTTTTTTTTTTTTCCCCCTAATTATTCAGCTTCTCTTCACAGGAGCCCTAGACCACAGCAATGCATATATATAATATACAGCACTTCCATACATCCACCACAAAACCTTTTCCCTTCCACAGCGATACTCTTACACCCTATTCACATCATATTTACTTAACGTGATGTACAGAGTCTGAGACACTAGCTTTCTAACAAGGTGACATCTGTGCTTACATTATGGTGCATACTTTAGGATACACAGTTTTTTACATTCTTAGTTAGCCTATGTTTTACATTATGGTTTACATTATCAGTCTGTCATCTCCTATATGTTATGGTGTAATATTACATGTTTTATATCCATCCTTGTGTACTCTCAAGAAACTCCTCTCTTACCCCCCATTTACCTTGGTTCCACACATTTAACGTCCATTTTCCCTTCCGCCTTGGTGCCCACAGTGACAGCCAACCTCCGTTTCCTGAGGAGCCCCTTCCAGAGATAGATGGAATAGTGTTCAGGGCCTAACTTGCTCAACTGCCCCAATGCCCTGGGAGCCACCCCTTCTCTCGAGGGATACAGTTCCCTCTATTTGATGGCATTAGTCCTCCCCAGGATGTGGGTCCACCCCCACTCTCACTACTTGGGTTTCTACCCCATGGTGTCACCCACTCTGGCAGAATGAGCATTTAGACATTCCCCAGTAGCCCGTCCTGCATCAGACCCTCCCCTCTGAGCATTCTAAACAGGTAACCCTTTTTATTATATTTTGATATGATTTTCTCGGCATTTTACTCTCCACCAACACCTGACCCTCTCCTGTTATTAACAACTTAATTTCTGCTCAAATCTTTATTTTTGAGATTTGCTTGCTTTGTGGTTAGTTTTTTGCTGTTCTTTGTAGTTCCTCCAGGTGTGCAGTTAAGTCTTTTTTTTTTTTGTCTCTATTCAGTTTTTTAATATTACATTAAAAATATATGAGGTTCCCATATACCCCTAAGTCTTATATTTTGCCTCTTCTTTCTTTATATGATCATTTAGGGCTATAAATTTCCATCTTACCACTGTCTTCAGCACATCCCATAAGTTTTGATATATTGTGTTCTCATTTTCATTCATCTTAAGATATTTACTAATTTCCATTGCAATTTTTTCTTTGACCCACTGATTATTTGTGTGTGTTAACTTTTATATAGTTTGAGTATTTTCCAATTCTCCACCTCTTAATAATTTCTAGCCCCATTTTAGTTTGTTCAGAGAAGATGCTTTGTATAATTTCAATCTTTTTAAATTTATTGAGGCTCATTAGTTTACTGAGACTTGTTCAGTGACCCAGTATGTGTTCTGTCCTGGAGAATGATCCATGTGTACTCAAAAAGAATGTATATCCTGCTGTTCTGTGGTTCAGTGTTCTGTGTATGTGACTTTTAGTTCACTTACTGTATTATTCATATTCTGTTTCCTTACTGACCTTCTCTCTAGACGTTCTATTGATGAGAGTGGTATATTGAAGTCTCCAACTATTACCATAGAGATATCTATAAACGTCTTCAATGTTGTGTTTGCCTCATGTATTTTGGGGCACTGTTGTTAGGTGCATAAGTATTTATAATTGTTATTTTTTTTTTGATGGATTACCCCTTTTATTAACACACAGTGTCCTTCTTTATCTCTTATAACAGCTTTTGACATAAAGTCTTTTTTTCCCTATATTAGTATTGCTCCCCCACCTCTTTTTTGACTACAATTTGCATGGTATATGTTTTTCCATCCTTTCACTTTCAACCTCTTTGTGCCTTTCAGTCTAAGGTGAGTCTTTTGTAAACAACATATAGTTGGCTCATTCTTTTTTATTCATTCTGCTATTCCATGTCTTTTGACTAGGGAGTTTAATCCACATATATTCAGTGTTATTTCTGTAAAGGCAGTGCTTACTTCAGCCTTTTGTCCTTTGGTTTTTATATGTCATATATATATTTTTTGTCTCTCTTTTCCTTTATTGCATGCTCTTTTTCTGTATAGTTGATTTTTTGTGATATATTCATTTCTGTTTCTATATGTTTTAAAAATAATTTCTTTGTGTTTACCCTGGGGTTTATATTGCACAACCTACATCTGTCACCTACTAATTTGAAATTTGTGATTTGCAGTTACCTTTTTAATTACCCCCTTACTGATGATCTTCTTTTCTTTACTCTAAGCCACTGTCTCCTGTCTTTTCCTTTTGACCTGTTGAACAACCTTCAGTAATTCTTGTACGTCAGGTCCTTTGTTGACAAACTCTCTCAGTCTGTTTATTTTATTTTATTTTATTTTTAATTATTTATTTATTTTTTAAATTACATTAAAAAAAAATATGAGGTCCCATTCAACCCCACCGCCCCCACCCCCCACTCCCCCCACAGCAACACTCTCTCCCATCATCATGACACATACATTGCACCTGGTAAGTTCATCTCTGAGCATCACTGCACCCCATAGTCAATGGTCCACATCATAGCCCAGACTCTCTCACGTTCCATCCAGTGGGCCCTGGGGGGATCTACAGTGTCCCGTAATTGTCTGTGAAGCACTATCCAGGACAACTCCACGTCCCGAAAACGCCTCCACATCTCATCTCTTCCTCCCGTTCCCCACACCCAGCAGCCCCCATGGCTACCGTTCCCACACCCATTCCACATTTTCTCTGTGGACATTGGATTGGTTGTGTCCATTGCACACCTATGTTAAGTGAGGGCTTAGATTCCACATGGGTACTGGATGCATTCCTCCCACTTCTAGTTGTAGACACTCTAGGCTCCATGCTGTGGTGGCTGACCTTCTTCAACTCCATGTTAGCTGAGTGGAGTAAGTCCAATAAATCAAAGTGTAGGAGCTGAAGTCTGTTGAGGCTCCGGGCCTGGGTGTCATACTATCAGTCCAGAGATTCAAATCCCCTACATATATCCCAAACCCAGCACCAACTACAATTCCAATAAAGTAGCATGCAAGTCTTGTGAAAAGAGATCCCCTCTGAGTCCAATTCCATCACGCAGAAACACCAGCTCCAAAGAAGGGCCATCTGTCATGGCAGTGAACCCCTTCTGCCATGACCATAGAACCCGTGGGTCTCTTTATCCCTCAAAAGAACCAATACCTGGGGCTGTATCTACCCCATCCGTCTCTTAGACTCTGTTCAGTTGTACATAGGGGTATTCCTTCTGACAACCTCCAGACTCTTTTTTAGAGACTCACAGCCTTTTAATCTCATTTCTCCTTTCCATTTCCCCCTTACATTAGGTCAAACCGCTTCCCGAAGTCATGTTATTATATGTAGACAGGTATATTCTGCTGTTCCGCATTGAATCTTTAATTCAAGGTCATTTTCTAGTTGATTCTTCAGCTGGTATGTGGTAGTGATCCCTCGGTGCCAGGGAGGCTCATCCCCGGGTGTCGTGTCCCACGCTGGGGGGAATGCATCACATCTACACGCTGAGTTTGGCTGTGAGAGTGGCCACATTTGAGTAACATGAAGGCTGTCAGGAGGAAACCCCCAGGCACAATGCTACTCTAGGCCTTGTTCTTATTGCAGGTGTATAGGCTCAAAAGTGTAGCCATTAGTATCAAGAGCCCACTGTTGGGCCCTCCTTCCTTCCTGGTTCTTGCCGTTGCACCTGGAGGATTGCCGCTGCTCTCCCAGGGCCCACAACAGTGACCCCCCGGCCAGGAGCCCAGTACCCCCCCAGCTGTTGTCTTTAACTGTCTCCACCATGAGTATATATAGTCTGTTTATTTTAAACTCTCCCTCATTTTTGAAGGACAGTGTTGCTGGCTGGATAGAGAATTTTTTCTGCCAGTGTTTCTCTTTCAGGACTTAGCTATATCATAACACTTCTTCCTTGCCTCCATGATTTCTGATGAGAAATTGGCATTTAGTCTTTTTGAGGATCTTTTGTCATGTGACAAATCTCTGTCCTCTTGCTGCTTTCAGTATTGTATCTGTATCTTTGGTATTGAAATTCTGATTAGTATGTGTCTCAGAATAGGTCTATTAGTATCCTTTTTGGAGTACATTGTGCTTCTTGGACATATATATTTATGTTCTTCATAAGAGTTGGGGTTTTATTCTCTTATGTCCCATTAGTTTGCAAGTCCTGTAACTTCTCCCTCTCTGAATCTTGTGGGTACTTTCCTTCTTTCTGTTCTCATTTAGACTTTTTCCTTACCTAACTGTAGTTACTGAAGTCTCCCAGTTTCTCCCTGTTCAAATGTTCTGGCAGCTAACTCTTTCTAGACCGTACCTCTAATTATGTCTTTTTCTGCTCAAAACCATTGACTGACTGCTAGTATGTTTTCATATACCATACCTGTATAAACCGGTTCCAGATTATCTTTCCAGAAACATATCCACCTTTTCCCACATGACAACTCTATGCCCTGGTCAGACTGGCTTATTCATTCCTTAACTTGGAATGGATTCTTGTTCATGTTGTTCACTTTGCCAGAAATAATTTTCCTTCCCTTTCCCAAATCTGTCAAAATCTGTCTCCTCTGCACTAGACTTTCCTCATAGTACATTCTAACATAACTTCTACCAATGGTGACAAGATTGAAAGTATGCCTCCCTATTGATCCAGAAATCCTGATTCTGGTCATTGTTTCCATAAAAATATTTCATGTTGGAATAGAGGAGAGTATGGGCCATGATGTGAACCAATGTATATGAGGTGCAGAGGTGCCCAAAGATGTACTTACCAAATCCAATGGATGTGTCATGATGATGGGAACGAGTGTTGTTGGGGGGGGGAGAGGGGGGGTGGGGGGGTGGGGTTGAATGGGACCTCACATATATATTTTTAATGTAATATTATTACAAAGTCAATAAAAAATAAAAAAATTAAAAAAAAAAAAAAAAAAAGGAAAAAAAAAAATATTTCATGTACACACACACACACAGGTATTTTAATGTGGCATTGGTTACAACAGTAAAATATTGGAAACAAGTGAAATAGATGTCTTGAAAAGATAGGGATAATACTACACACACTCTCATACTAACATGGAAAATTGTGCACTGAATGTAGATTGTGATTCCATTTCTGTAAAATATTAAAGGTTATATATGTAGATGTATGTATGTATATGTATGTATGTACATATATGCATAGAAGAGAATCTGAAAAAATACATGTGAAAATGTTTAACAGTGGCATTTTTGGGGGTTAAAACTGTGATGGACTTTTATAATTTACTTTGGCCATTTCTATATTATTTTAATTTTTAATGAGCATGTATAACCTTTGTATTTAGGAAAATATTTTAAAATTATTCTGGGGCCCATTTTATATGAAGTTTTAATGAAAAACCCTTCTTTTCCATTGTTTTCCCCTACCCATCTTAAGATACGGGTAATTTTTCATACCTTACTTTACTATCTTGAGGCATTTGCTATGCATTGCCTTGGCTTAAGTCTATTTTAAAATTTGAATTATTAGTTGTAGTTTGCAAATCTCTTAAAGAGCAGGGGCTGGATCTTACTACTATTGTTTCATCTAATATAAAGATAACTTGTCTATAGTAGTTGTTTCAAAAACATTTGTCAGATGGAATGTAAAGTTTCAAGTTGTGTAAATATATTTTATATCTGGATTCTTGTCAGTAATTCTATATATCTTGGGTTTGGGTACTATTATATAATAATTTTAGTAGTTAAAAAAGACAAGTGTATCCAAGAATAGCCAATATAATAGCAGAAAAAGAGAATGAGGAGGGCAAGTTAATGGGGAAAGGTTGAGCAAACTCTTCAATAAAACTATTAGAAGAAAATATAAAATTTCTTTATGACCTCAAGATAGGAAAGGATTTTTGATACTTTCAAATAGTGCAACAAAATAAGGAAAAGGTTAAACTATTGATAAATTTAACTCATTAAAAATTAAAAACTAACAACAAAATGTCATAAGCTATTTAAAAACAGAGTAAGAGAAGATATTTTCAAAACACGTACAGAAGTAGGGGTAATGTATATAAAAAACCTCTAAAAATCAATTTCAGAAAGAGGCAACCCAGTAGAAATGGGTAAATAATATAAATAAGCATTTCACAGTAAAAGTGGAAACCCAGGTGGCCAGTAAAGATATAGAAAATTCTCAACTTCACTAGTAGTCACAGAAATTAATAATAAAATATTTTATACCTATCAAATTGTAGAAATCAAAATGTCTGTTGATACCTTGAGAAGACCTTGGTGAAACAAATACCCATAATTTCTAGTAGAAATGCAATATAATTATTTTGGAGAACAATTTGGTAATACCTAGTAAAAGTGAAAATACATCTGCCTTGTAATGGAGCAAGACTGGTTTTAGGAACTCTTTCACATGGACCACTGGAGAAAGAAAAGGATGTTTACTCAGCATTATATGCAAAGAAATAAATTATAGTAGACTTATATAATAAAATACTGTCTAGAAATTAAAAGAATGAAACAACATATATGTCTTAAAAATGTGTTGTATGAAAAAGCAAGTCGCAGAATGTAAAATGTTAAAAACACACCAAACAATGCTATATGTACAAAAAGCTCAGATAAAGAACAACTTCATGACAGTGCTTGTATCTTGGGAGAGAAGGAAGGACAGTGGGACTGAGGGAGGAATAAAGGGGACTTCAACTTTATCTATAATGTTACATTTATTTTAAAAGAAATCTAAAGCAAAAAACACACAATGTTATAACTTGCTAATGCTGGCTGATGAGCTGACTGGCTTACACTATTCTTTGAATTTTGAATTTTTAAAATAAAAATAGAAACTGATAGATGCATGTTAAATTTGAAATATATACATTATTGTAAAGTATTCAATTATTTATCAGGACTGGAACCGTAGTAAAGATTTTTCTTTTATGGCATCTTGAAATAATATTCTATAAAATATTTCCCGAGAACTAAATGTGAGCTTCTTCTTACAAAGAAACATGCTCAGGTTCAGTGTGTGTGTGTGGTTGCACAGCCCAGCATTGACGTATTTAAATGGATGCCATGTGCTTATATACAATGGAAACTGAGTCAATTTGACCTATTTTGTGTAAATTTTTAAGTGACAAGGTTTTGAGTTATTCTTATATCTGATTGATATGGAGAACACAGATATGTAAATAGTATATGTTTGTTTTGTGGCCATCTAGGCGAATTCAACCAGACGGATCTCATCAACAACCTGGAGGCGGACATGACCACGTAATTATTATTTTCCTTACTATCGTTAAATTTACCTGTATTAATACAGTTATAGCAAGGTTTAAAATTTTCAATGGTCATAGTAAAGTGCTGAATTTTGAAAAAATTTCTATGGTGGTAACATATACAAACTTTCCCATTTTAACTACTTTCATGTGTAGAATTCATTGATATTAATTACAGTCACAATACTGCGTTACCAAGAGCTGAAGTTTTAAAGAGAGCAATGGTGTTGTTTTCCAGGAGGATACAAGCCAGATATTTTTAAGAAAAGCATTACTGCTGCATAGGTTGTACTAAACCTAAGATTTACTTAAATAGACTTGTGCATGAATTGATGAATATAGTATATCATGTACAAGGAAATTAGAGGAATTCAAGTGACCTTTTGCAAACCAAATCAATGAGGTTATTTTGTTTCTAGGATTTTTCAGTTATGATATGATAACAAGATAAGCTAACAGGATTTTTTCTAACTTAGCATCTAATTTTAAACAAAATAAAGTGCTCAAATCCCCAAATAAATGTAGTCACTATAACTTTAGCTCACCTAAGGAAAGCTTTTTAAAATTGTTAATGATTCACATATATTGAAGTTTGCCCTCCAGAACAACTTAAAACAAATATTCAGAGATATACATTGGTGAATAAGATAATGATCCCACATTATCCTGTAAATGATCTGTTAGATTTGAAGAAAATGGAGACATTTAGTTATATTTTGAAAATGAGAATCAAGTATCTCCAAATATGCCTCAGGAGAGGCATTGTTTTTTGTATTGTGAGAAATGAAGCAGTATGAATTGTAATCACCTTGTAATTGTTTAAATATAAATATATTTGATGGTTTAAAATACATTAAGTGATTCTCAAAGCATAAGTTCTAGTTGTTAAATGAGGTTTCATTTTACTATCTTTTGCTTTAACACTTGGGTAATAATTACTTGTTAAGTTATCCATTAACCTTCAGTGTTCTAGTTATATCCTTCCTGATAAATATACTGTGAATTATTGTGTGCAGCTTGGGGAAGATTTTTTTTTTACTATGATTCCTGCTTGGTGGAGCACTGCATTGTGAAGAATATTATCAGTCTATCTAGTTACTACTTATCAAGTTTTTATAGTTTGTGCACAGTTAATACAAACATTTTTATTTGAAGATGGCAAGTTAAGTTAAAAAAAATGGGAATATTGAAATCCTATATTTCATTTTAGAATTTTTGCCTTTAACCTAAAAAGAACTGTTTAGTGAATTTCAAAGTTGTTTTATTTTTTAAATATGAAGACTCAGATCAAGGAAACATCAATTCAGCAATTCTAGATGAACAGGAGTATGGTTGTGCAAATGCTATAAAAATTCTTTTCTCATTTTCATTTGTCTCTTGACACCTAAGTTGTGCCAAAAGGCAAAGGAGGATCATTTCCATCTCTTGGTTTGACTTTCTGACAAGTTGTGCCAGTTTTTCTCTCTCCCAATGTTCAGAGATCATCCCAAAGTGCTTATTAGCTGATGCTGATGAAATAAACGTAGACAGGACTAAAACTATAGATGTTACCTGATGATGTGCTGTTCCAATGTAGCCCAATAACTGGCATCCTCAGAGTGCTTGTTATGTTCTTGGCACTGGCTCAAGTGTATCCCATGCTTTACTGTATTACTATCCTTATCTTCATTTTACCAGTTAGAAAACTGAGACTTAGAAAAGTTAAGCAGCTTGCCTAAGATTACCCAGCAGTTAAGCATAGAGCTTGGATTTTAGCCAAGGTAGAAACCACACACACTCTTAACCATTCCTCTATGTTAGCCCATATGCTCACCTTGTCAGCTCTGCTTGCCGCAACCCCGTCTTATTTGTTAAGAATGGTGACATGCCCAGATAAATGAGAGAGTAGGAATGAGTGGTCTGTTTGGAAGAGATGCACTGAATAAGAAAAAAGACTATGTTGTTTTCCAGGTATGCCTACTATTACAGTGGAATCGGCGCTGGTGTGCTTGTGGCTGCCTACATTCAGGTTTCATTTTGGTGCCTGGCAGCTGGAAGACAAATAAACAAAATTAGAAAACAGTTTTTTCACGCTATAATGCGACAGGAGATAGGTTGGTTTGATGTACATGACGTTGGGGAACTTAACACCCGGCTCACAGAGTAAGTATGCTGTTTTATATTTAACTCAAACTTGGTTTTAGTTCTTATTAAAATGAAACAGACATCACTGGGTCTGTTAGGAGCTGTTAAATATATCACTCAGAAGTAATTTTTGAGATTAAATTCCTTTTGAGTAGTGACCAACTCTTATGCACATTTTTGTTCCCAGTACCCTGGCAGGGTGTGAGGGGGGACCCGCGAGACTGTCTCTGAATTAGGGATTGGACTTGCCAGACTCAAGAAATCCCCCAAGGTGTGCAGAAGAGCATCCCATATAACACTTTCTGAGGCAGTTTCTGAGCAATTTGAAATTTCTAGATTGAATAGTTTTTTAGGATGCTTAGGACATTTTGGGGCCACGTGGACTACAGATCCCTGGTCTTAATGACAAATATCCTACTAGAGACTTCGATCTTGTCAAACAAAATAAGCTTACAAAGACCTTAGATATAAAATAATTTATCCCATACTCAAAAAAAAAAAAAAATTCAGGGATTCAGGAGCAAAATATTGTTTACAATTCTAACATCTATTTATAACACTGTTGGTTCTTTTAGTGATGTCTCCAAAATTAATGAAGGAATTGGTGATAAAATTGGAATCTTCTTTCAGTCACTTGCAACATTTTTCACCGGTTTTATAGTTGGGTTTACACGTGGTTGGAAGCTAACCCTTGTGATTTTGGCTGTCAGCCCTGTTCTTGGACTATCAGCTGCTGTCTGGGCAAAGGTAGGTGAAGCTGTAAATCCAGACTTTAAACTGTTTTTTTTCTCCGCAGTGGAAGATTCTCTTATCACAGTGATCTTAATTCTCTATTGAAAACTTTTTCTTGGTTTTAATTCTTTTGTTCCAAATCAGAAAGAAACAAGCATATCTGGGCTCGTTGAGTTCTAACCCTGCTGGCATCCATGCTGTCCTTGGACATGTAGATATAAAGGGAAGGAAGAAGAAAGAAGGAATTGGCTCTTGCATCTCATCTTTTGCTTTTTTTAAAAAAACCTACTAACAGCATGCTGAACTCCAAAAAGCTGTGTTCTCTAGTGAGCAGTGCCGTAGTCTCATGGCAAGCACAGAATCAAGTTTGATAAATAACATATGTAATTAATATTATTATTTTATAGTTTGGTTTTGTAGATTTTGTTTAATTTATAAATTGATTTTACAGTTTTGTCAGCACTGTGAATTTAAAGAGGTTATACCTGGTTGTATGTTTATACAGCTTTAAACATATTCTTATAAGATAACAAGAAAAAGACTTTCTAGGCCAATTTGCGTTTTAGTCCTTAGCCTGCAGCTCTCAATCCTAGTCACAAAGGCAAAACAGTGCCTCCTTCACTCTGCACACACCTCTCTGAAGACCTTGTAATACTTATTTTCCCTCCCAAGGCTGGGCATAGTGTTTGTTTTAAAATGCTTTTGTGTAAGTATGGATTGTGGTGGAGATATTGAGCCAGTATTGTAATTTTTGTTGGGTTTGATACAATTTAGAGAAAACACCACAAATTCATATAGCAAAAGGATATAAAGTAAAGGAAGGCCAACCAAAGCCAAGCCTAACACAAAATAAATCAGACTTTTTGAGTATTTAAGAAATTTTGGAAATATTACTCTGTAAGATAGTTCATAATGTTATTATAAATAGTAATTACCGGCGGTGGACTTAGCCCAGTGGTTAGGGCATCCGTCTACCACATGGGAGCTGGCCCATGCGCAGTGCTGATGCGTGCAAGGAGTGCCCTGCCACGCAGGGGTGTCCCCCGCGTAGGAGAGCCCTACGCGCAAGGAGTGCGTCCCGTAAGGAGAGCCGCCCAGTGCGAAAGAAAGTGTAGCCTGCCCAGGAATGGTGCTGCACACACGGAGAGCTGACATAACAAGATGACACAACAAAAAGAAACACAGATTCCTGTGCCGCTGACAACAAAAGAAGCAGACAAAGAAGATGCAGCAAATAGACACAGAGAACAGACAACCAGGGTGGGGGGGGGAAGGGGAGAGAAATAAATAAATAAAAACCTTAAAAAAAAAAATTAATTACCATCAGTTAAGCTTCTACTATAATAGGTAAATACATATATTATGTTTCTGAAGTACAGGTATTACCTCATTTATAGAGGAAGAAACAGAATTTCTGAGAATTGTTAATTTATTGCTTAGACTAACACAGGATTTAAATGATGTTCTTGGTGGTTAAATTGCAACTCTGTTTCAGTTAACAGAATATGAGGTAAAATATTATCCTAATTGATTTTTTCTATTTAGTAGAAATGTCCATTCTAGTTAAGTTAGGAAAAAGGAGATAAGTTAATATTTTAATAATTAATTATACTGTGCTTGTTATTTTATTTAGTAAAAAAAAAAAAAAAAAGAGTCATAGGCCAGATGCCGGAGATCTAAGTTTTAATCCATATTCTACTGGTATGATTTAAAACACATCTCTTAAACTCTTTGTCAGCCGTCTTAAAAAAAAACTGGCCCAGTCTGAGAAGCCTCTTTGCTCCTGCAAGTCTCAGGCTCTCCTCTCCAACCCAGAGGCATCAGGCTAAGTGGGCTGGTCCAGGAAGCCCCTTGCATCTATGGGCCTGAGCCTATCCTTCCTTGCCCGGAAACACTGGGACAGCTAGGGAGCTCAGTTAGGGGAACCCACTATACCACCCTCTGCAAGAGACACTCAGCAAACAGGCCTGTCGAAACCACTTCTCTCACATCAGGTAGCATCGGCAGGGGCCAGTGGGAGCCCCAGTGGCACCAAGTAAACCAAATAGACCAAAACACAATATCTCCAAAGTGCTCTGGATATTAAACTGCCACTAAAAGCACAAAAGTAGGTCAAGAATTGTATTTAAACCAAAAAAGGGCGACTGCATGCTTAAAATAAAAGATTTAATTAGGACACAGAGTTTTCTAACATAATAGATAAATGTCCAAGATACAATAAAAATACAACACCTGTCATAGCAAGAAACAAGAAACTCACAGCTGGAGTGAGGAAAAAAAATATAGCAATCAATGGACTCAAACACTGAAATGAATAATATGTTAAGAGTTATATGACAAGGATTTTAAAGCAGCACTCATAAAAATGCTTCACTAATCAATTACAAAATCTCTTGAACCAATGAAAAAATTGAAGTCTCAGCAGAGTTATTAAAAAAGAAAAAAAATGAAATTAGAGAACTTAAAATTACAATAAGAGAAATAAAAATAATTCAGATGGACTTAACTCAGTAGACTAGAGATGACAAAATAGAATCAAATGAACCTGAAGCTAGAACAACAGAATTCACCCAATCTGAATGAGGAAGAGAGAATAAAAAGAGCCTTAGAGACCTGTGGGAAAATAAGAAAATTTCCAGCATTCATATCATTGGAGTTCCAGAAGAAGAGGAGAAAGACAATGTGACTTAAAGAGTATTTGAAGAAATAATGGCTACAAACTTCCCACATTAGGTAAAAGACACAGACTTTAAGATCCAAGAAGCTTTAAGAGCCTACCCCAAACAAGATATATTCAAAGTAATCTGTACCAAGACACAACATAGATAAACTATTAAAAACTAAAGACAAAGAAAAAATCTTGAAAGCAGCCAGAGAGAACACCAATTTGAATGACAGCATATTTCTTAATCTGAAACCATGAAGACCAGAAGGAAGTGGCACATTTTCAAATGCTCTGAGAAAAGCACTATCAACTGCAAATCCTATACCTGTTGAAACATTATTTAAGGAATGTAAGGTAAATAAAAACTTTCCCAGGTTAAGGAAAATGAAGAGAATGTGTCACTATCAGACCTATCGTTATGGACTGGCTATTTATATACCATACAAACACTTTTTTAAAAAAAAAAAAAAAGCAAGAGTGACTCCATTAATGTCTAATAATGTAGAGTTCAGAACAAAGAAAATTATTAGAGACAGAGGAACATTACATAAGGATGAAAGGATTAATTCCTCAGATATAAGGATTCTAAATATGTATACAATAAATAATATAGTCCCAAAATATATGAAGTAAAAATTTATAGAAGAATCCACAATTATAGTTGGAGATTTTAATACCCAACTCTCAGCTATGGGTAGAACTACCAGACAGAAAATCAGCAAGGATATAGAAGATCTAAACAACATAATTGTCCAGCATATTTAATTGGCTTATATCTAGAACACTCTACTCAACAATAGCAGAATATATTTTCTTTAAGTAATCATGAAACATTCACAAAGACAGACTAATTTCTGGGCTGTAAACAAACCTCAGCAAATTTAAAAGAACTGAAACCATAAAATGTGTATTCTCTGACCAGTGGCATCAAACTAGAAGTCAATAACGGAAAGAACAAAAGAAAATCTCTAAATATGTGGATATTAAACATTGTACTTCTAACCAACCCATGATTCAAAGGAAGTCTCAAAGGAAATCTAAAATACATAGAAATAACTGAATACAAAAACATGTTGTGTCAGAATATGTGGGATACAATTAAGCAGTAGTAAGAGGGAAATTTATAGCACTAAGTACTTACATTAGAAAAGAGAAAAAGTCTCAAATCAATAACCTAAGTTCCTGTCTGAAGATAATAAAGAAAAAGAGCAAAATAAATGAAAAGTAGAGGAAGAAAATAATAAAGAGAAAAGCAGAAATCAATGAAATTGAAAATAGGTAAAAAATAGGAAAAACTAATGAAACAAAAAAAGCTGGTTCTTCAAAAATAATTGATAGCATTGATGAACTCCTATCCACTGATAAAAGCTCACAGGATCCGTATGGGGAGAGATTATCTCAACTTAATAAAGATCACCTATAAAAAAACAACTGTTATCATGCTTAATGGTGAAAGACTGAATGTTTTCCTCTTAATATCAGGAATAAGACAGGGGTATCTTCTCTCACCACTCTTATTCAACAAAATACTTGAATATAGCTACTATCGTAAGGCAAGAAAAAGAAAGAAAATGCCTACAGACTGAAAAAAAAATGAATAAATATGTATCTTTTTGCAGAAAGTATGATTTTCTAAGCAGAAACTCCCAAGGAATCTATAAAAAAACCTCTAGGAACTAATAATTGAGTTCAGCAATGTTGCAGAATACAAGAACAACAAGCAAAAAAAAAAAAAAATACATTTATATAGCCTAATAATGAACATTCAGGAGTTCTGGGAAGATGGCAGAGTAGGGACCTCCAGGAATCTATCCTTCAACCCAATCAAATATTAAACAGGCAGGAACTAGTCTGAAACAACTATTTTGAAACTCTGGAGGCCAGCAGAACACTTTATAGCATCCAGGGAAGAGTGGAAGGGAGATACTGGTAAATTATGGTAAAGATTAATAAAATTGCTTTCTCTGCATGGTGCTTACCAGTGCTCATCTCCACTCTGGCGGTTCAGCCCCTGGCTATTTTGCTGGTGGCAGACGAATAAAGAACCAGGAAATGATGGCCCATCCACAGGAAGAGAGTGAAAATCCAAAAATACTGACGAAGAAGACCAGAATGTGAACATACCGAAGAATGACTTTTGAAAAATGAGGAAAGTAAGTAACAAAGATTAGAGTGGAGATAAATGAAATAGAGAACAAAAAAAAAAAAGAGAGAGAGAGAGAGAATCAACAAAACCAAAAGTTGGTTTTTGAAGTGATCAATAAAGTTGACAAACCTGACAAAGAAAAAAATGGAGAGGATACAAATAATGAAAATCAGAAAAGAAAAGGTGGACAATTACTGCTGAACCTGCTGAAACAGAAAGGACTATAAGAGGATACTAGGAACAACTGTATGCCAATAAATTAAACCAGATGAAATAGACAAATTCACAAACAAATTGCTAGTAAAGAGTTGGAACTATAATGATAAACCTCTCAAAAAGAAAAGCCCAGACTAAATGGCTTCACAGGGGAATTTTACCATACATTCCAAGAAGAGTTAACTCAAATTCTGCTTAAACTCTTCCAATAAACTGAAAAGGAGGTAATACTCTCTAATTCATTCAATCAGGCCAACATTATGCTTACACCAATGCCAGATAAAGATACCACAAGAAAAGGAAATTATAGACCAATATCTCTTATGAATATAGATGCAAAAATCCTCAAAAAAATATATAACAAACAGAATCTGACAGCATATTAAAAGAATTATCCAATGACCAAGCAGGATTTATCCCTGGTATGCAAGGGTGGTTCAACATAAGAAAATGAATTCATGTAATACACCACAATAAGAGAATGAAGGAATAAAACTACATGATCATCCATTCAGTGCAGAAAAGGCATTTGACAAAATACAGCATACTTTCTTGAGGTTGACATTTAGAACACTAGGAACAGAAAGAAACTTCTTCAACATAATAAAGGGTATATATGAAAGCCCCACAGCTAACATCCTACTTAATGGTGAAAGGTTGAAAACTTTCCCTCTAAGATCAGGAACAAGACAAGGATGCTCACTGTCACCACTGTTATTCAGATTGTACTGGAAGTTCTTGCCAGAGCAGTTAGGCAAGAAAAATATATAAAAGGCATCCAAATTGGAAAGGAAGAAGTGAAACTTTCCCTGTTTGCAGATGACATGATCTTATATACAGAAAACCCTGAAAAATCCACAACAGAGCTCCTAGAGTTAATCAATGAATTCAGCACAGTGGTATGGTACAAGATCAACACCCAAAATTCAGTGTGTTTCTGTACACAAGCAGTGAACAATCATAAGAAATTAAGAAAAAAAAATCCGTTTATAGTAGCAACTAAAAGAATCAAATTTCTATGAATAAATCTAACCAAGGATGTAAAGGATTTGTACACTTAAAACTAAAAAATACTGCTAAAAGAAATCAATGAAGATCTAAATAAAAATGGTCATTCCATGTTCATGGATTGGAAGATTATCATTAAATTGTCAATACTACCCAAAGCAACTTTCTAATAATCTTCTTTGCAGAAATGGAAAAGCTAATCATCAAATTTATACGGAAGATAGAGATCCTGAATAGCCAAAGGCATGTTGAAAAAGAGAAACAAATTTGGAGCACTCATGCTTCCCAGTCTCAAAACTTATTACAAAGCCACATTAATCAAAGCAGCATGGTACTGGCACAAGGCCAGAATAAAGACCAATGGAATTGAATTGAAAGCTCAGAAATCAGTTCTCATATTTATGGTCAATTGATTTTTGACAAGAGGGCAAAGACTACTCAAGTGGGAAAGCATAGTCTCTTTATAAATGGCACTGGGGAAACCAGATTTCCATTTGTAATTTCAAAAAGGAGAACCCTTACCTCACACCTTATACAAAAATCAACTCAAAATGATTAAAGCACTAAATATAAGCTCCATAATGATCAAACTCCTAGAAGAAAATGTAGGGCCGCATCTTTAGAACTTTATGTTAGGCAGTGGTTTCTTAGACTTTATACCCAAAGCACAAGCAACAAAAGAAATAATAGGTAAATGGAACCTCATCAAAATTTAAAACTTTTGGACCTCAAGGGACTTTGTCATCAAAGTAAAATGACAGCCTACATGTAACAGTTAGATATTATTTATGAATTCCAAAAAGAGATATTGTTTGTAACCTGGTCTGTTCTTCTGGGTGTGATAACCTTTGATTGTATTAAATTCAAAGGTTTTATGATTATGGCTTTGATTTAACCACGTCATTAAGGTGTGCAGGGTTGAGTCCTTGCCCCCTTGGTAGGCTGTATAACTGACAATCAAAAACACAGAGAAGATACACACTGAGGAGAGAGCTCCACAGACACAGAATAGAAGTGGACTTTGATCCTGCGGCCCAGGGAAGAGATATGAGTCACTTGCCTGATAGTTTACAGCTGACCTTGTGAAGAGAAGAGAGCAGATGAGCCCAGAAAGAAATGAGCCCCAGGGAGAATGAGAAGCCTTTTGCCAGCCTGCAACTGAGATTGGAAGAAACTGGGACCACAGAGCCTTAAGAAAAGGAGGCTGAACCTTCACAAGACATTGCCTGCCATCTTTGTCAACATGTGGCAACAGACTTTGAGTGAGAAAGTACCTCTTATGGTACCTTGAGTTGGACTCCTTAGGGCCTTGAAACTGTAAGCTTCTACCCAAATAAATACCCTTTATAAAAGCCAACAGATTTCTGGTACTTTGCATCAGCACCCCTTTGGGTAACTAATACACTACACAATGGGAGAAAATATTTGGAAACCTAATATCTGATAAAGGTTTAATATTCAGAATATATAAAGAACTCCTTCAACTTAACAACAAAAAGGCAAATGAATTAAAAAATGGGCAAAAGACTTGTATAGACATCTCTCCAAAGAAGATATGCAAATGGCCACTAAGCATGTGAAAAGATATTCAGCATCATTAGCCATCAGGGATGTGCATATCAAAACCACAAGCAGATACCATTCCATACCCATTAGAATGGCATCTACTAGGGTAACAAGATTAGAAGTGTTGGAGAGGATGCAGAGAAGTAAAACACTTATTCATTGCTGGTGGCAATGTAAACTGATGCAGGCGCAGTGAAAGTTTGTGAAAAACAGTTTGATGATTCCAATTCTAAATATAGAATTACCATATGACTCAGCAATCCCACTCCTAGGTATATACCCAAAATAATTGAATGTGGGGACTCGAACTGATATTTTGACATTGATATTCATAGCTGCATTATTGACAATTGCTAAAAGATGGAAGCTACCCAAATATCCACCAACCAAAGAATGAATAAACAAAATGTCGTGTATATATATATATATATATATATACACACACACACACACACACAATGAAATAGTATTGAGTGATAAAAAGGAATCCTGCCCTGATACATGAAACAACATTGATGAAACTTGAACATGTCATATTGCATGAAATAAGCCAGTCAAAAGGACAAATATTGTGTGATCTCACTGACATGAAAGAATTAGAATAAGCAAATGCTAGAGACAGAATCTAGAATATAGGTTACTAGTGGATGGGGTGTGGATAGGATTGGAAAGTTAAGGCTTAAAATGTACAGTATTCCTATTTGGAATGACTGTTTGGTTATAGTGGGTGGTGATGGTATCACAACATTGTGAACCAAATTTATAACAATGAAATATATATATATGAATGAGGTTAGAAGGGGGAAATGTTAGATTATATATGTGGTAACAGAAAAACAATTTTAAAAATTCCATGGAACTACACTACAGAGACAGTGAATTGTAAGTTAAGCCATGGACCAGAGTCAATAGTACAATTATAAAAATATGCTTCATTGATTATAATAAATGCTCTACATCAAGCAAGAGGGTGGTATATAGAAAGCCTGTATTTTACGCATTCTTGTTCTGTAAAACTACATCTTCCCTAATAAAGAAGAAAAGAATAAAACAATACCATTTACTATTCCGAATAAAATGAAATACTTAGACATATACTTAACAAACATGTATAGGATCTATATACCAAAATTACTAAATTTTAATGAAAGGTACTACTGAAGCCTAAATAAATGGAGAGACACACTGTGTTCATGCATAGAAGGACTCAATATAGTAAAGATATCAGTCCTTCCCAAAGATCTGTAGGTTTAAGACAGTTCCTATCAAAATCCCAGCAAGGTTTTGTAGACATCAGCAAGTTTATTCTAAAATTGATATGGAAAGACAGAGGCCCTTGAATAGCTAAAACAATCTTGATAAAGGAAAGAAGAATAAAATGAGATATTATGATATTAAGGCTTACTTTATAGCCACAGTACTTACGACAGTGTGGTTTTGTGGAGGAATAGAAACATAGATCAATGAAGCAGAATAGAGAATCCAGTGACAGACCCATACAAATAATACCCTGCTGATTTTTGACCAGAATGTAGAAGAATTCAATGGAGAAAGGATAACCTTTCAACAGTGATGCTGGAGCAGTCGGACATGCATAGACAAATAAATGAACCTTCACCTCAACTTCACATTTCATCCAAAAATTAATTCAAAATGGATCATGTACTTAAACAGTGTAAAATGTGGAAGTATAAAACTTTCAGGAAAAAACGTAGGATGAAATAATTGGGATCTAGGGCTAGGGAAGAGTTCTTAGACTTGACACCAAAAGTGTGATTGATAAAAGGAAAAATGAATAAATTCGATCTCAAAAACTAAAAACATATGCTCTGTGAAAGCCCAAATGAAAAAGATAAAAAAGATAAGCTACAGATTGGGGGAAAAATTATATGCAAACTTCATATCTAACAAAGGACTAGTACCCAGATATATAAAGAACTCTCAAAACTCAGCAGTAGACAAACAAGTGATCCTTTTAGAGAATGGGCAAAAAACATGAACAGACATTTTATTGAAGAGGTAATACGGATGGCATATAAGGACATGAAAATGTGTTCGACATCATTAACTATGAGTGAAACACAAATTGAACAACAATGAGATATTACTATATATATCAGAATGGCTAAAGTGAAAAATAGTGACAACACACAACGCTTCAGCTCATTTTAATTCCAGTTTGATACCTAAAGTGACCTTTGAAATCTGAAGGATATTCTATTTTAACTCTGAGCAGCTTTTGCTAATTTTTAAAATGTTCTTGCTGAGAAAATATGTGTATCAATCTGGTTCTTTATGATTACCAAAGTAGTCCAGGTGAAGGATTGTTGCAATTACACACAGAAACATGGCGCACCATGGGGCATTGCCTCATCACACACAGTGAGTCCTGCTGCTTCCAAGACTTAGGTGAGTTGACTTCCTAGACCACAAGAATACTTGGAATTATTCATTCAGAACAAAGACTTAAACTAAGGTGATCCATCTTCTCTTGGTTCACTTAGTTTGTATCTTTTGAGAGGAGGGGATTTAATTGGGCAGAAATTATCCATTTGTCTAAAATTGGGTCCTGTCTGCCTCCTGCCCAGCTCTCAGATAGATAGCTTATCTTGGCTCCCATATTAAATCGGTTTTTATCAGCTTTGGATAGGGTAACAGATTTGGTATGAGCCATGGCAACATAGCAGGAAATGAGCATGAGGTTCTCTTTCTTGTTTTTATGAGAGCTTTGATCCTTACAAGACTTCATCTTAGCATGTCCAATGTAATTGCTTGAAAAAGGATTGTAAATTGAAATGTTCTTAATTGTACACTCCCTGAGTACATGGACATTGGCCTATTAATATTCATTTTCTTTAAAAAAATCTGTAATTCCCAATAAAATAATGATTTTTGATGTTGAAAAAATAAACCCTAGATACTGACAAGAAAGCAGAGAAATACGTCACTCATGGATTGCTGGGAGGAATGTAAAATGGTACATACACTCTGCAAAAACAGTTTCTTAGTTTCTTATAAAACTAGACATGCAACTGCCCTATGACCCAGCAGTTGCACCCCTGGGCACTTATCCCAGAAGACTGAAGACCTACATTCACACAAAAATCCATAGGTGAGTGTGTATAGCAGCTTTATTCGTAATAGTCCCAAACTGGAAACAACCCCAGTACCCTTCAACAGATGAACCAGTAAACAAACCATGGAACAACCATACTGCAGAATACTACTTAGTGATATTGAAGAAAGAACTACTGATATATTCAGCAACCTGGATGAATCTCCAGGGAGTTATGCTGCATGAAAAAAGGCAATCCCAGAAGTATACATACTATATGACTTCATTTATGTAACAGTCTTGAAATGATTGAAATTATATGGACAGAACTGATTAGTAATTGCCAGAAGTTAGGGAGGTGAGGGGAAGGAGAACAGGGGACTGTGGCAATAAAGGTCGCCTGAGGATATGATGGAATTGTTCTTAATCTTGTCTGTGGAGGTAGTCACCTTAATCTACCCAGGTCGTAACATTGCACTGAAGTAAATACACACATGCATGTGTGCAAAAGAGTAAGACTGGTAAATCAGAATAAGACTGGTGGATTTATACTAATGTTAAATTTCTGCTTGGGATATTATTCTGTTGTTATTCAAGATGTTCTATTAGGGGAAACTGGGTCTATTATAAGATCTCACTTTCTTACAACTGCATGTATGCTACACTTATCTCAATTTAAAAAGATTTAAAAATTCAAAGCATGTAGTATGTGATGTCAAAACAAAAAACTACATTGAGAAATAGAAGAAATAAAGCTATAGGTCAAAATATTTATGATGATCAAAACATTATTTCTAAATATATTAGCTTGAACAATACAAAATTGTTTATCAATTGCTTATAAAAAGCTTTTAACTTATAGAAGTTATAATTTAATATGTTTCAAACTAATATAGATTAGGATTTGTTTAAGAGGTTATGAGCCTTTGGATGAAGGGATGGGTTGGTGATATTTTATATAGCTGGTGTGGCAAATTATAATGATGAGGTATCATCGTTCTATTAATTTTATACTGGAGGAACAGTGAAATTTGTCCTTTCATATCCCTGAAAATAGTTAGGATGGGTTTTTTTCCCCTTTAACAGACATGACCTCTGAAAGAAAAAAAAGACTTTTTGAATAGATTCTACCATAGACTTGTTTCCTTATAATTGTGGAAGGTCAAGGAATTGAGGAAGAGCTGAATTTGTTAAATTCAGTATGGCCCTTGACATGTTAACAATAAAAATGGCATATTTTTGAGGTCCTAATTAAACAATAATTCCTGATAATCTCCCTGTTGGCATTTTTTTCTCAAGCCAGCCTAGAAGTAGCATAGTGTAGTGTAAGGAGGGCAGAAGGAGGAAAGGGAGATGACTGGCTCCTCTGTGTTGTTATGTGACAGGAACTTTGTTAGGACCTTTTTAGAGATTATTTTATAATCTAGAGATTAAGAAATATTTTCTTCTTTTCATATGTGGAGACAAAGGTTCCAGGAGAACAAGCCTATACAAGATCACAGACTTGGAGTTGGAGCACTGGGATATGAAAAAAAAAACTCTGATTCCAAAGCCTGGACTTTGCCCAGAGCTCAGGTTGTCTGAATCTGGACACATAGACTCACAGGTGTTTGCGTTTTTTTGCATGCCTTGTCACTTATTAGCTGTGTGATCATGGCTGTAAATATTCGGTAATTTCTGCCTTATAGGTGTTTGTAAGGATTGAATAAAAGCAGGCATACATAAAGCTCTCAGCAGTGTCTGCACAGAGAACAAAGTCAGTAAATGTTTGTTTCCCTTCACCCACTCATTCCTATCCCTATTTTAGTTCCTTTTAGTTTTCACACAGCAAAGAAAGGAATGAACTATTAAAAACAACTTTTGAGGATTTTATGCCAAGTAGGAATAAACTAATATTACTTTCACAAATGAACCCACAGTGCCTAACAATCATTTATTGAAATAGCGTAACAGTTTAAGCAGAATTTTATTATAAATTTGTTGTGTGTGATCTTTATTTAGATAATTGATTACATCGGCATTCTAGCTACAAACGGTAACCTTAGTCCTTTGCCCATGGCAGCTGATTTGGCTTTCATCATAGGGCCCTCTAGGACCCAAATTCACATGTCAGTGGCTGCGTTTCAGAGAGAGGTTCACTCCAGTGGCTATTAATTCAGGCTTTGAAGCCATATGAACTCAGGCTTGGATCCTGGTTCTTTCACTTATTAGAACATTACTTCATCTCTTCATGACTCTGTTTCCTCATATGGAGAAATAATACCTACTTTCCTGTACAGTTGAGAGGAATGAATAAAATCTTGTGTTGTATATAAAGTACTTAGCACTGTACTTTCCACAGACTAAATGCCCAGGAACCAAATAGAAAGAGCAGAGAGCATCCGTAAAACAAATACCTCACTGTAGACCAAATGTATTCTTTTGTCTAAGAGTACCAGTAAAGGAAACTTGTTGCTTCCCCTGGCATGTGAAGGCTTCTTGAAGTCTTGTACCACATAAACTGCATTCCTCTGACTTTTCACCTTGCCAGAAGATCATCAGCAGTAGTGGATTAGGTTCCTGCCATATTTTCTTGATATAGTGTTTATTTGTTTATGATATATAATATAGACATTCTTTTCTTTTTCTTTTTTTTTTAAAAAGATTTATTTATTTCCCCTCTTTCCCCTCTTCCTGCCCTGCTGTTTTTGCTGTCTGTGTTATCTTCTCCTCTAGGATTCACCAGAATTCGATCCTGGAGACCCCTGATGTGAAGAGAGGTTCCCTGTCAATTGCGCCACCTCGGTTCCTGGTTTCTGCTGCTCTTCACCTTGAATCTCTTCTTGTCTCTTTTTTGATGCGTCATCATCTTGCTGCATGACTCACTTGCATGGGCACTGGCTTACCACATGGGCACTTATACAGGCACTGGCTTGCTGTGCGGGCACACTTTCTCTTCTTTTTTGCCAGGAGGCCCTAGGGATCGAACCCTGGTCCTCCCATATGGTAGGCAGAAGCTCTATCACTTGAGCCACATCTACTTCCCTAGTCATTCTTTTCTGAAATTTAACATATCCAAAATAGCCCACTAATATTTAGATGAGAATTCATCAGGTGTTCAGTGGGAAAACAAAATTTTAAATTGATCTAATTTATTATACCCCATCTCAGTCCAAAAAGGTTACAGATAGCTAACTGAATGATTTATATATATATATATGAATATATGGTAAATCATATGTATTTAAAATATATATTAAAACATACATTTTGTGTGTGTGTGTATGTATATATGTAAAATAAAACATCAGGACCAAAGCTGAGAGTCAAAGACTTTGTTCTATGCCTCCATTAGCATACAGGTAGATATTTGTGTATAGATTCATTTTTATTTTACAAAAGATAAAATTGTTAAAATGTTAAGTGATCTCAAATTGTGTTTTTAAACAGATATTATCTTCATTTACTGATAAAGAACTCTTGGCATATGCAAAAGCTGGAGCAGTAGCTGAAGAGGTCTTAGCAGCAATTAGAACGGTAATTGCATTTGGAGGGCAAAAGAAAGAACTTGAAAGGTATGAGTCTCTTTTTAAGTTGATAGAAATGTTAAATTTTATGTCATCTTATATGCCCTTCAGGTTAACAGTGTTGATTATAAGTGTATTCTCCTCTATGTAGGTTTCCTTAAATAGATTAATGAATATAATTGCAGCATATCTAGTATTCTGGAAAAGTTGTAATTTTATTTGTACTGTTCTCATATGTGCTAATTCAAAGGATTTTTTAGCGTTTCCTAGATGGGGAGTGACATAGAAATTGTTTCCTAAGGGCGAAGCATTTTATATCTAAGACAGTCTTTTTTTTTTGGTTTGCCCATAAAGTTAATTCTTTATTCTCTAAGATTGAGTATTTTATGCAAACTCTACGAGGACATTTTAATCTGTGAGAAAGACAAACTGGAGTCAAGTTTGCAGACGACAGCATTTTATTTAGGACACCAAAATTTTGCTGCAGTAAAGGAAGCCAGAACAGAAGTAGCTCTGTGGTTCTAGGGATGGCACATGATTTTTATAGAAATAAAAAGCAGGTTAAGCTTGACTTCTATTGTTTGGACAAGGGTTTGCCCGTCTTATGGGACTGGGTTTAGGGCAGGTGAGCTTTATTTTATATTGGGTTATAGGTAATGAACTAGGGGTTTGATTGACTATCTGGGTTAGCTGCCTTTGTGAAAATTTCAAATTTCAAAAGAGGAAACTCAAGAGGGATTTTTGTGTTTTTTTAAAATTTTTTTAATTTTTTGTTCTGAGGGACCCCCAGGGCTTTCTCTATACAATTTTAACAGTTTTTCCCCTTTTGGACATTCCCTCAGTTATGAGGGCTTGACCAAAGATGTTTCATCTCGATTTCATGGGTTAGCTGAAGTTCTCCCTTTTTGACTAAAAAATCCCTCCCTCTCCTGTGGTCACATAGGGAGGCCACAGTGACTGAAAGGAGGACCCCTTTCTTACCACTCACCCCAGCCCCTCCGCTTCCCACACCTTCTTAAAATTTGTTGTAAATTCTTCAGGAACTGTTTCACTATCTGCTTTTCAGGGTTAAAAAATATCAAAACCTTAAAAACAAACAAAAAACCATGGGTTTAAAAAGCCAGATATGGAGGGAAGAAGCAGTGACAGATGTTTTAAACATTTTTTTTGGTAATTGGCTTTTTTTATTTTTAAAATTTGTCAGTTTTTACTCTGAGTGGGCGGTTGGTATTTCATCGAGATAACCATGTCTTTGTTGAGTTCAGGTGACCTAGGAAGAGTCAAACCCTCAAAATAAAACAACAAACCACACAATAATCTTTAACTTAACTTTTTATATGATGTTTCAGTTCCCCATAATTTTGTACATAAGCTTCTGTGTTGAGTTGAATTGTAACTGCTTTTTGTATTTGCAGAGAACATGGCTATTGTACTTGAAAGCTTTTTTTAAAAAAAGAGTCCTAGTCCAGTACTACCATAGGGTGTCAGGTAGAAGAAATAAAAAGTAGCTGAAAATTAATGAGCTAAGTATCCAAGGTAAAAACTTAGAAAAAGACCAAGAAAGTAAAGAAAACATAATGAAATAATAAAGATAAAAGCAAAAATTAATTTAATAGAAAATGATGGATAGAAACAACTGAGGATTGACTAATCAATAAACTAATTATTTGAAAAGATTAGTAAAATGACAAAATATTTTGGCAAGTTTAATTAGGAACAAAACCGAATAGGAAAATTGCTACAGATAAAAGATGTGTTTTTAAAATCATGGCGTTAGACCAATAAATTTTACACTCTGATGAAACAGGCAATATTTTAGAAAATGTAAGTCAGAGCTCTAACTGAAAAAGATAACCTACAACGATTTAAAGAATCTGAAGTTAAAAATCTCCCCCATCTTTTCCCCAATCCGTACAAATAAAAGCACTGCCTAAAAAAGCAAACAAAACCCCATCAGGACCAAATAATTTTGCAGGCAAGTTCTATCAAAAGTACAGAAAGAGGTACACTTAAACAAATTGTTGTAAAGAATGGAAAAAAGAATTAAAAGCTTGTCAGCTTATTTTATGAGGCTAGTTGAACTTTGTTATACCACAACCAGACAGGAATAATAATGAGAAAGGAGAATTATAGGACAATTTCACCAATAAATATAGATGCAGAAATTTGAAACTAAATACTAGCTGAACAAATCCATCAATATGTGAAAAGAATCATCCGATTAAAATAAAGATTCTGACCATGTTGCCCTTATCCCATGAATGCAAAGATGTTTAATATTAGAAAATCTGTTACTGCAATTAACCACATTAACAAATGAAAAGAGAGACATTATTTTAATGGATAGGGGAAAAGCATTAATTACAGACTATTCATGACAAAAACTCTTAAAACTAGGAATTAAAAAAAAATTCTTTCCTAAACTGGTAAAGAGTATATACCAGAGACCTACAGGAAACATCATACTTAATGGTGAAATGTTTAAAGTATTCCTTTAAAATAACAAATGTGGGAAGCAGATTTGGCTCAACAGATAGAGCATCCTCCTACCATATGGGAGGTCCAGGGTTCAAACCCAGGGCCTCCTGACCCATGTGATGAGCTGGCCCACACGCAGTGCTGATGCGCGCAAGGAGTGCCGTGCCATGCAGGGGTGTCCCTGGTGTAGGGGAGCCCCACATGCAAGGAATGTGCCCTGTAAGGAGAGCTGCCCAGTGTGAAAAAAGTGTAGCCTGCCCAGGAGTGACACTGCACACACACAGAGCTGATGCAGCAAGATGACCTATAAAAAGAGACACAGATTCACGGTGCCACTGACAAGAATACAGGCAGACACAGAGAGCAGAATATGGGGGGGTGGGGGGGGGATAAAAAGAAAAACAAATGAGACTGGTATGTCTCCTAGCACCATATCTAGTTGGTTTTTAATGGTGCAAGATAATGTAATAACATCAAGGAAATAATAATAAAAGTGAAACAAAAAATAAAAGCCTTAAGGATTGGAAAACAAAAAGAAACAATTATTCATAAATTATAATATTTACATAGATGTTCCAATAAAATGTCTACAACTAGTTTATAGATTCTCTGTAAAGAGCAAAATGACAGTAAGATTGATGGATCCCTGATCACAATTCATAATAAATGCTATTCCTATAAATGAGAAAGGAATAATTTGAATATTTATAGTATTTCATTAGTTCTAAGATGCTCATATTTTTGACAACTTACCATTTTTCAAACTGGGATGGCTCTCCCAAACAATTGCTATGGGTCTGGACTGACATAAAATTCTTCCAGAGAGGATTTGCATTTGCATTTGTCATTCATTCATCAGGGCACTACCAATCTGAAACCACCACGCATTAAATTCTCTACATGGGTGTTTTCAGACCACACTGGTAGTGTCCATTCATACTACAGACCTGTAAGTACTACCTTATGTTTCAAATGTTTAGAAAAGATTGCCTTTTCCTCCCTGGTGCCACGGTTGAGACATGCAAGTTCCTTTGCTGTCCCTCTCTGTGTGGCATGTGTTGCTTCATTACTCTGAGGCTGTAGCCCTTTGGGTACCAGCTATAGATGGAACCTCCTATTGAGCCTCTTTCTTAATGGTTCATAAAATAACACTACTTCTTAAAATTAATGACATCCTAAATATAAAGAATATGATAATATTTTAAAAGTCTCATTATTATTAGCAATAAAAACTATAATGATGTATGGAGTGTAACCTGGGTGAGGAGGAAAAGATGTTATGGGGTCAAGGCAGTAAGGTGCTAGTGGTATTAATAGATTGGTGGGCTCAAGTGAATGGAGAATCATTAGAGGTGGGGAAGTAGAGGAAGTGAGCTTATAACATAGAATGGGGTGATTAGAGCATGAAATTGAGATTATAGAAGATTTGCCATTTATGATTTAGAATATTGTCCTAAGCCAGTGAGAGACTGAAAAGGGCAGGAAAAAAACATTATCAAACAACAGTTCAAGAAACTGCAAGACCAAGTTATTGGAAGATCATTTATGTGAATATTCAAGTCACCGAGAATTAAGAATTCCATCAGAACACCAGCAGTGTTTTGTTAAGAATTTTGCCAATCCAAAGATAAAATATTATTTGAAGATGAACAGGTCAAGCAGCTCTAAGATGAAAGAGGATAAGATGAAGGAGGACAGGAAAAAGGATAGTCTTGCTGTACCAATAGCAATGATTATTATAAAGCTAAAGTAATTAAAATAGTGTGATACAATTTGTGCCTGCCATAAAAGCAACTGAATTGAAAACTTTAAATTAGTGAATTGTATGGTATGTGAATTACATCTCAATAAAGATGTTAAAAAATAAACTGTGTTAGGGGCACAGTTAGACAAATAGACGAATGGAACAGAATAGAGAGCCTAAAGGCTCTTATGTATGGAAACTTGATTTCCAACAGAAGAATTACCAACCAGTGGGTGAAGGATGACTTTCTCAGTAAAGATAATGGGATAATTGGTTTCCATGTGGTAAAATAAATATATAAACCTTAGCTCATACCAGTCACAAAATGTATTAAAGATTTAAGTACACAGAGCAAAACTTTAAAACCCTAGGGAAGAAACACAGGACTTTACTTCCAGGATAGCAGAGTGGGGGTGGATTTCTTAAAGTACCAAAAGCACAAACCCTAGAAGAAAAGATTGATATATTTGATTACATTAAATACTTTCAAATGGTGAAACACTGTGAGCAAAGTATTTTGAGCAAAGAAAAGACACAAACTGGAAAAACATATTCTAAATGTATGTAACTGACAGAAGATTGCATTTCAGAATAGATGAAGAATTCCTACAAATGAATAGGAAAAAGACAAACACCCCAAAAGAAATGGCAAAGGATATAAATGAGCAAATCACAGAAGAGGATACCTGATGTCCAGATAAGCATAATGCTCAAGCTGATGAGTAATCAGGGAAATAAAATTGAAACTACAATTAGATACCATTCCACACTCACTGAATTATCAAAATTAATAAAGGGATATTATAGGCACATTCGCATGCTGTCAGTGAACATGCAAATGGATGAAAGCCCCTTTGACAAGTATTTTGGCATTGCCTGGTAAAGTTGAAATCTGCATACTTTAAAACCCAGAAATACCACTTCAAGATATCCACCCTGAAACTCTTATAAACATTTCACAAGAATATACATAGAGGGATGTGCAGTGCATTGTGTGAATAATAGAGAGAAGTGGAAATAACCTATTTGTCTTTCACAGGGACATGGATAAGTAAACTGGGTTTATTTGTACAAGTGAATACTATGGATTAGTTAAAATATATAATGAGATCCCTACTTTTTGTTATGACTCAATTTTAAAAGCACAATATTGAGTGACAAAAGCTAGGTGCTGAAAGATATTTCCAATATAACACCATTCATAAAATTTTTTAAGTCCCACCAAAAATGGAATATATTGTTGACAGATAAATTCAAATGTATTAAGAGTCTGAAACATTTATGGGAAGAATCTTACTGTGGTAGTCACCTCTGGGAAGGAAGTACAAAAAGAGTTAGGGGTAAATAAGCAAATAGTGTCTTTAATTTCAGTGGTGCATGCCTGTGTACTTATATCATTTCATCCTCTTTGGCTGAATATTAAAACATTTCATAACTTAAAAATAGAAACAGTAAAGTGAATTGGTATGCTTCTACGTAACTGTAACAAAAAGAAAACATATCTTACCTTATGTCCTGAGCTTCCCAATTCCTCTCTGGAACACTCTATAGACCTGATAAATCATGTCCAACTTTCAGAACATAGATAAATCTGATTATTTTAGTTCACTAAAAGTTGAAGGGAACTGAGATTATTTTTTTTAAATGCAGTGCTTTAATTAATTAGGTACACAAAGAATTCTAGAAAAGATGGTGATCAACTTTTCATTAACTCTAAAACAGAATAAGTGCAAATGGGCTTATACAGCTATATTCAATTTGTTCTATGTGGAGTCTGTTCTTCAGAAGATATTAGTTGCAGGAATGTATCTTTTTTTCATGGACACCTGGGTTGTTTCCAACTTTGGACAATTGTGAATAACACTGCTATGAACTTCAGTGTACAGATGTCTGTTAGTGTCTTTGCTTCAGTTCTTCTGGGTATATACTTAGTAATGGTATTGCTGGGTCACATGGCAAGTCTATATTCAACTTTCTTGTCTTGTTCCTGATCTGAGCTGGAAAGTGTTCAGTTTTTCACCATTGAGTACACTGCTAGCTGAAGGCCTTTTTTTTTTTTTTTCAAGATTTATTTTTATTTTATTTATTCTCACTCCCTTGCCACTTGTGTTTGCTGTCTGCTTTCTGTGTCCATTCACTGAGCGTTTTTCTGTGTCATCTACTTATCTTCTCTTCTTGTCTTTTCTTTAGGAGGTGCCAGGAACCTATCCTGGAACCTTCCAGTGTGGGAGGGAGGCACTCAATTGCTCAAGCCACCTCAGCTCCCTGGTTTGTTGTGTCCCTCATTGTCTTTTTCCTCTGTGTTTCTTTTTTTGTCATATTATCTTTTTGCGTCAGCTCTCTACGCAGGCTCACTTTTGCCTTCATCAGGAGGTTGTGGGAATCAAACCTGGTATCTCCCATATGGTAGATGGAAGCCCAATTACTTGAGCCACATCTGCTCCCCTGAAAGTTTTTCATATATGCACATTACCATATTGAGAAAGTGTCCATCTCTTCCTATCTTTTGGAATTTTTTTTATCGAGAAAGTGCGCTGTATTATGTCAAATACTTTTCTGCCTCAATTGAGAGGATCATGTGATTTTTCTTCTTAAATTTATTAATGTAGTTTATTATACTAATTGATTTTCTTGTGTTGAACCATCCTTGCATACCTGGGATAAAACCCACTTGATCATGGTGTATAATTCTTTTAATGTGCTTCTGGATTCAATTTCCAAGTATGTTGAGGATTTTGCATCTATATTCACTAGAGATATTGGTCTGTAATTTTTTTTTTCATAGCATTGTTTTCTGAATTTGCTATTAGGGTGATAGAATGAGTTTGGTAGTGTTCAGTTTTTTGGAAGAGGCTGAGCAAGATTTGTATTAGTTCATTGGTGGTAGAATTCACCTGTGAAGCCATCTATCTGGTCCTCGATTTTTCATATTTGGGAGGTTTTTGATGACAATTTCAATCTCTTCACTTGTGATTGGTTTATTGAAGTGTTCTGTTTTTTTCTAGGGTCAGTGTAGACGGTTTGTGTGTTTTTAAGAATTTGTACATCACATCTACATTATCTCGTTTTTTGGTGTACAGTTGTTCATAATATCGTCTTATGATCTCTCTTATTTCTGCAGGGTCATTGGTATTGTCTCCCTCTCATCTCTGATTTTATTTGTTTGCATCTTCTCTCTTTTTCTCTTAAGTCAGTCTGACTAAGGTTTTGTTGATTTTTGGTGATCTTAAAGAACTAAAGTGTGGTTTGTTGAGTCTATTGTGGGTCCCATCGTTTTGATATGTTGTGTTCTCATTTTCATTCATCACGTGATATTTGCTGAATTCTCTTGCAATTTCAACTTTGACCCACTGATTACTTAAAAGCGTGTTGTTTAATCTCTTTAAATATATGAACTTTCCCTTTTTTCCATCCATTATTGATTTCCAATTTCATACTGTTGTGAACAGAGAAAGTGTTTTGTATAATTTCAATCTTTTTAAATTAATGAGACCTGTCTTGTGACCCAACATAGGGTCTATCCTGGAGAAGGATCCACTTTTAAAGAAGTTATGTCCTCCTGTTCTGGGATGTAATGCTCTATAAATATATGTTAGGTCTTGTTCATTTATCCTATTATTCAAGATCTCTGTTTCTTTATTTATCCTCTGTCCAGGTGTTCTGTCCAATACTGAGAGTGGTGTATTGAAGTCTCCACAATTAGAGATGTCTGTTTCTCCCTTCAGTTTTGCCAGTGTGGGCCTCATGAGTCTTACGGTCCCCAGATTGCGTGCATAAACATTTATTATAGTTATTTCTTCTTGGTGAATTGCCCCTTTTATTAATATATAATAACCTTTCTCATCCCTTATAACAGTTTGGAATTTAAAGTCTATTTTGACCTATATTAGAATCACTAATCTAGCTCTTTTTTGGTTACTATTTGCTTGGTATATCTTTTTCCAACCTTTTGCTTTCAGTCTGGTGTGTCCTTATATCTGAGGTGAGTGTCTTGTTGACAGCATAGATGGCTCATATTTTTAAAAATCTATTTTATCAGTCTTTGTCTTTTCATTGGGAAGTTCAATTCATTAACATTCAATGTTTTTACTGTGAAGGCTTTACTTCGTCACTTTTATCCTTTGGCTTTTCATTGTCATATCTTACTGTCTTTTTACTCTTTAATTTTCCTTCCCTAACAATCTTCATTTCTACACTCTTCTCCAAGTCTCTCACCCTTGTGTTTTCCTTTCAGGCCATAGCACCCCTTTAGTATCTTTTATAATTCTGGTCTTTTGGTAACATACTGTCTCAGTTTTTTGCCTTTAAACTCATCCTTATTTTTGAAGGACAGTTTTGCTGGATACAGAATTCTTGGCTGACAGTCAAGGGAATCTTTTAGTACTTTAAATACATCATACTACTTTTTACCTTCATGGTTTCTGATGAGATGTCAGCACTAATCTTATTGAACTTCCCTTGTATGTGATGCTTTGCTTTTCTCTTGCTGCTTTCAGAATCCTCTCGTTATCTCTGATACTTGTCATTCTGAATAGAAAGTGTCTCACAGGGGGTCTTTTCAGATTTATTCTGTTTGGGGTGATTTTTCCTTCTAAGATATTGATTTCTATGTCTTTCATAAGGGTTGGGAAGTTTTCAGTCATTATTTCCTCAAATATTCTTTTTGTCCGTTTTCCATAGTCTTTTCCATTTGGGACACCAGTAACACATATGTTTGTGCATTTTGTGTTGTCATTCAGTTCCTGAGACCCTGTTCCATTTTTTCCATTCTTTTCTCTTTATATTCTCCTGTATTTTCCTGTTTGCATGTTCTGTTCTCAAAATTACTGGTTCTGTATTTGAACAATTAAAATCTGCTCTTATGTGCCTCTAAAGTATTTTTAATCTCATCCATTGTGTCTTTCATTCCCATACCTGTGTTACTTTTCCTTGCACATGTTCAAATTGTTCTTTATGCTCACGCATTGTCTTAATATGGTTTATCTCCTTAGTCATATTTTCCTTCAATTCTTTGATTTAGGAGATTTGTGTGATTATCATTTATTAATTGTCATAAATCCTGTATCTCGTCAGGATATTTGGTTTGTTCCTTTCTCTGGGCCATCTCTTCCTGTTTCCTTGTATGGCTTGTAATTTTTTGCTGATGTCTAGGCATCTGAATATGTTGGGAAAATTACTCTGATGGTAAATTTCTCTCTCTTGCCTAGTGTACTTTATTCACAACTCTTCTTTGATTTTTGATTCAATTTATTCTGGGCCTTTAAAATTGCCCAGCTTAAATTATCAAAATCAGACCAGGCACTCACTAATGGGGTGCAGGTTTTCTCCGAGGAAGTGGGATTAAAGATTTAAAAGCAGTTTTCACGGTGCAGCTTCCTTCCTGACCAGCAGATGGCGCTTGTTGGTGAGCTTTTCCAGAGGAGATGTTTATTTCAAACTCTGCTTTCCTGTGTTTTTGGTCTAGCTATAGCTGAGTAGCAGAGATTCAAAGTGGACTCTGCTAGCTTTGTCTGAAGAGAAAACAAACTCTGCCCTCCGATGCTTCCTTCCTCCTCCCTTGTAAGAGCTGACAGGGAGGAAGACATCTCTGACCTTCTCTGGTGTCTGAACAAGAGTCAGGGATTTTATCCAGGCTTAATGTCTAGAGGGTGGGGGACGGTGCCCTAGCCAGCCACCTTGGGGGCTTAGTAACTCACGATTGTTGTTTTTTTGTTTGTTGTTTTTTTGTCTCTTTGTATTTTACCTTCCTGGGGGTTGCACAGCACTGTCCTGGTCTGCTGACCCCTAAAGCAGATCCCTTGGACAGCTTTTGGCCCTTTTTCTGTTGTTTTTGTGAGAGTTGAGCCCTGCCTGTCGACTCCAATATCATCTTCCCAGAACTCCCCTGGAATATATCTTTGAAAGAACATTATCCCCTGGAGAAGTGGAACAAGTTCTGGAGATCAAGAGTAGACTCAACCTGATTGCCTAGGCTTCTTTCCATCTTGGCCATTTCTTGAAAATTTACTCATTCAACAAATTTATGTAGCACCTACCATATGCCAAGCACTGTGCTAGACTTGGGGTTTTCAGTAGTGAATAGGAATTTGATCTTATGTAATTCTCAGTCAAAAAGAGTAAGATGGGAAAAAAAGGAGCAAGAGAAAGAAGAAAGTAAGGAGGGAGATAGGCAAGATTGAAGAAATGAACTAAATTGAGGAAATTAACTGAATTATACATTTATATATTATTTACATGTGCTCTGAAAGAATCAAAGTGTTGATGAGGGTGGGGAGGACAAATTTACTTTAAATGTTATGGTCAGAGAATGCCTCTTTGAGGAGGTTTCATTTGGGCTGAAACCTGAGTAATGAGATAAAAACAGTTGTGGTGGTAGGGACGGGATGGGTGGGGAGAAGGGTCTTCCAAATTTTCTGAGGTGACAAAGATTTTGGTATGTTCTGGGAAATATCAAGGCTTATGTGTCAAGCTCAGTTGAGTGGGGTGCGATTGATGTGAAGAGAGTCTGTTGAGATGGGCAGGGGTCAGAACATGGAATTGGTAGACCATGGTGAGGAATTAGGATTTTATTCCAAGGGTATGGCGGGAAGCTGTTGAGGATGTGAGATCATTACTCTGTGGTGTGGTGAATGGACAAGAGTAAAGAGTGGAAAAAGGGAAAACAGTGAGAAGGCTGTTTTACTGGTCCACCTGAGAGGGATTATGGTGGCCTGATCTATAGTGGAGACCAGGGAATGGTGACAAACACCTCAAATGGAGATATAATTTAGAAGTAGAATTAATAAGACTATTTTCAGGCCAAACATAATCCATTTCTTTTTTTTTATTAAAACCAGTTCTTAGGAAGTGGATTTGGCTCAACAGATAGAGCGTCTGCCTACCATATGGGAGGTCCAGGTTTCAAACCCCGGGCCTCCTTGACTCGTGTGGAGCTGGCCCACACACAGTACTGATATGCGCAAGGAGTGCCGTACCACGCAGGGATGTCCCTTGCATAGGGGAGCCCCACGCGCAAGGAGTGTGCCCCATAAGGAGAGCCACCCTGCGTGATGAAAGTAAAGCCTGCCCAGGAGTGGCGCTGCACACATGGAGAGCTGACGCAGCAAGATGACACAACAACAACAAAAAAGAGACACAGATTCCCACTGACAAGAATACAAGTGGACACAGCAAATGGACATGTAGAGCCGACAACTGGGGGGTGCAGGAAGGGGAGAGAAATAAATAAAAAATAAATCTAAAAAAAAAGAAATTAAAACTAGTTCTCCCTTCCTTCTTGACTTCCACATAGACAAGTAATCAAGCTTTTAGTCTGGATTTCTCTTCAAATTAGAAGGTACAGGAGGTACCCAGCTTTCTGGGAATGGAAATTAAACTTGAATTCAAATAAATATAATAAATAGAATTATGGAATAGCTTTGTTCTTCTTAATTTAAGATTGATATTTTTCTTTCTTGTGTGTATCTTGCAAAGCTTAACCAAAACTCTCCTTGCTCTCATAGGTGGCTATTCATGTCACTGATAAATAAATTCCATAATATGTAAGAAGAATAATTTTTTTCTAAAGATCAATATTTTTGTCTTGTAACTTTAGTCCATTTTAGGAATTCCTACTTTACTTACCTTTTCCTACTTAAGCTTTAAGTGAATATTTGGTTTTATCTGTATAACATTTTTATTGAAAAACTATTGAAAAAGCCTGTGGAAAAGGAGTATTGATTATGTCTCCTTCCTTCTTAGCCTTTTCTTTCCTCCATTTATCTTTTCTGGTATCTAAATCATTTTCTTTCCTGTTGCTACTTCTTCCTATGCAAATGTTTCTTCTGGCTGCATGGGACAACATCATATCAGCGAAATGATTGCTACATTAGTCTCCATAAGCAAGAACTGAAGGAGAGAAGAGGAAGTGAGTCATGAGTACTAAAAATTTATTGAATGTAATATAATCATAATGTCTAGTAATACCTTTTATCTCAGATCAATGCCTTGTAAAGTAGGAGATCGAAGACCTCAAAATATGAATTCTAAATGGAAGTAGTTCTTTAATATCAACATTTACTTATGAGTTCCTTATTTTAGCAAGGTAATGTTCTAGGTTCTACAGGAAGTAGGGATTAAGAGGATAAAGTCAGATTTGGCACTAATTTACAATCCATCTTATTTCTCTAATCATTATATTTTGATTCCATAATTACAAAGATCTTTTATTTCTTTAAATTGGGGCCCATTAGTTTATCTCACACCCCTTTCCTTAAGCAGAATAGTCTGCTGTATTCGTTTCAAATGAGGTAAAGTTACAGACACCATCTCCTTTAGCTTTAACATCAGAAGTAACCATACTCCAAGAGTTTAAAAAGTACTTGAATTATCATTTGGAAATGAGCCTTAAGTCATTAGAACTGGATAAAGGAAATCTATTGGTCAACTCCAACATTGTTTTTGTTTGCTTGCTTGCTTATTTTTGCCTCCTCTTTGTAATTCATGTATTTGCTCTAAGAAATACTAATGGGCATTCTCCAAATTTGGCTAAATAGGCAGATATTTTTGTCGTGAACAGTTTACAAGTGCTGAGATTTTGATGCCCTTAGCCCTTGAGGCTGACAGAAAGGCCTGAGCCCCTTACCAATAGTGAATGGTCATGATGTGAAAAATGTTGGGAACGGTTGACAGAGGGAATGATATGCAGGCAATGTTTAGAGAGGCTAAGTAAGGGGGCAGTCATGAATGAATGATGTTGAATTATTTTATAGTTTTAAGCGGAATAGTTTTTATAGATCAGTGGTTTTAAAAATAGTCTATGAAAGTAAAATAAATTATACAGTTTATTTAAACGTCAAAATTATTGCATACCAATTCAGAGTTCTTGAAATGTTCTCACAATTTGGTCTTTACAGCAGTCACAGAGTGAGGCAGCACAGGCAGCAAACCATCTACACAGCTTCCTTAAGGACTGGAGAGTTAAATGACTCATGTTCAGCCCCTTCTGGCTCTATGTCTCCATTTAATTAATAATCTAGAGACATGCAGGGTTTGAAGAGAGGACAAATATTTTCATGGCTTTTATGTATGAAAAAAGACAAATCTAGAAGTTTGCTAAATATTGCGTCACTTATTTCAGTAATGCTAAAACCACAGAACGAGTAGGCAGACTCACCCACAAACTTCTATGAGACTCAGTTTTCTCTTCTACCAAAAGGGTCAATATAAAGAAGAAAGAAGAAAACACATATAAAACAGTTACCACAGGACTGGGCACATTGTAGGTACTCAGCGACCATCATGCTTGCCCACAAGTCCTTGTATGTACTATGACACATTTTCATGAGATTAATGAGTGTATGTGATGACATTATTTCTTCTTCTAGGTACAACAAAAATTTAGAAGAAGCTAAAAGAATTGGAATAAAGAAAGCGATTACAGCCAACATCTCTATTGGTGCTGCTTTTCTGTTGATCTATGCATCATATGCCCTGGCATTCTGGTATGGGACCTCACTGGTCCTCTCACGAGAATATTCTATTGGACAAGTACTCACTGTAAGTCATGTTGTATTAGAAAGTGAATTATTATTTAAAGTGCTAATGAAATTGAGTGGGGTTGGGTTGGCTTGACTTGAGAAGGATCTAATTTGAACAACTATTCAGTAATTTAAAGAAACAAGCACTATTGGAATAGAAAGTGGAAAGGAAATTAGATGCACTCAACTATCAGTTTTGTTCTCTTTTGCAGATCCCTTATAGAAATTCTCCTGTAGCATAAAGAATGTTCACATAACCAGTCTCTACAGCATGAACTCTCATTTGTTGGGATTTCCTCATTGTGCCAGATACTAAGCAATTTATTTTTATTTTATTTTCTATTCATAACCACAAAGGGCAAAATTCAGTTTAACTTCTCTTCAAATTTTCTTTTGAATGACAGTGAATCTACTTCCTAAATTTATGGGCGCATTAGTTGGTGCTCTTCCTAAAAGAGAGTTTTATTTGGAGGCTAGTTCATTTCATGCCATCTACTTTTATTTAAAGACAACGAAATAATTCACAAAATTTAACCTGTGAATTGATCTAATAAAGCACATGCTTTTAGGAGAGTTGTTCAATTTCTTTCTCATAGGCCAAGCACAAGTGTATTGAGTTAATAAGAGGTCATATTCTATTTAATACCTTAAAATAGTACCCTTTCTCAGGACTCAGATTTTTAATATAGATGTATTAATTGTCTCACTTTTTTTTTTTTTTTTTTTTTTTTTTAACTGTTGCCTCCAAATTTGTGAGGTTTTTCAGGTAGGAATGGCTTGGGGCAAAAAGTTTTCATTAGGATAATGGTACTGTGGGTGAGTCTGGGTTCTAATGAAATAAGTAATCTGTGATGTAGATAAGCACTTTTAAATCCAGTATTCACTGAACCCAAATCTGCCTCTCAAACTGGAAGCATCCAGAATAGTGAATACGAGGGCATGATTTGGTGTCAGACAGACTTGGTCCAAATCCCAACTGGGCCAGTTCTGAGTGGTGTGATATTTGGGATGCAGCCTAAACATTCTAAGCCTCAGTTATCTCTTCTGCCAAATGGAAATAATGAGAATAGTATATAACAATTTCTAGTTGTTTTAAGGACAGGGATAATGAATATAGAATCACTTAGCAAAACTCCTTCTATGTAAATTATTGGGTAATATAATTCCCATGTGATTTAAAAAGAGATGAGTAATGACATTAGTTTTCTTTAGCCCAGAAGAAAAACCATGGCAAATATTTACCAACAAGAAAATGATTTGGGTAAAGGGAAAAAAGCAAAAGCCTGGTTATGAGACCTCAAAGAGTATGCAGTCCAGTGGGGCGGGGTGGGGATGGGGGGGAGACTAACTTAATAAAGATTAATGCCTTAGGTGTGTGTGTTTTGTAATTTACAAGATATTTTCATATACACTGTCTCATCAGATAAAACAATGCTGAGATTCTTTGGAGGTAGTGAGAACAGATTGACTCTTGCACACATTTGCAAATGAAGAAACAGACCCTGAGATTCTAGGAGAATTACTTAAAGACACAGAGCCAGCTAATACCAATCCAGAATTTGAACCAGGCTCTTCTTACTATCCTTTTAGTGTTTGTTTCCCTATATGCTGTTGATGGTTTAAACGGAAACTCTTAGTTATTAAAGTAATATAAAAATATTCTATTAAAATATGCTTGTCAAAAAAAAATGCTTGTCAATAGAGCTTATATCGTTGTTTCACTGAGCAAGTAAGACTGAGTCTGCGTTCAAAATCAAAATTTTTCTAATACCCAGTATTCATTTGTTGCCTTGCCATTTTAAAATTTAATTAGATGTGCTAGAAGAAGAAAAAGGAAGTACAAAAAATTGTACTAAAGACTATTTAAATAACTTGGTTTTTTTCATTCACATTCCTCAGGTCTTCTTTTCTGTATTAATTGGAGCTTTTAGTGTTGGACAGGCATCTCCAAGCATTGAATCTTTTGCAAATGCAAGAGGAGCAGCTTATGAAATCTTCAACATAATTGATAATGTAAGTGTACACTGGCCATTTACCCATTTATCTAAGTTTTTCCAGTTAAGGAAACAATTTTCTTATTTTCTCCAGCTTTCCCTAAAATGTCTTGAAAAGTAGTTATTCTAACCTAGTAATCTTCTAAATTTTGGTCTATTTAGAAGCCAAACATTGACAGCTATTCAAAGAATGGGCACAAACCAGATAATATTAAAGGAAATTTGGAATTCAAAAATGTTCACTTCAATTATCCTTCTCGAAAAGAAGTTAAGGTACAGTGATAAATGATTAATTGGTGATTAAACACTGTATTAGATAAAGAGTTTCTGATACTTTCTGTTTTAGTTTGCTAAAGGCTGCCAAGGCAATATACCAGAAATTGGTTGGCTTTTGCAATGGGGATTTACTAGTTTAAAAGTTTATAGTTTCAAGGCTGAGAAAAAGTCCAAATCAGGGCTTCTTTAGGCAATGCTTTTCTCCCCTAAACGGCTGCTGGTGGTCTTGCATTCCTCTCTCTATTTTAAGGCACATGGCCACATCTGCTCACCTCTCCCCTCTCCTATAGGTCTCACTGCTTTCAGCTTCTGGCTTCAGTGACTTACCCTAGGTTCTGTATTCCATTGATTTCAACTTCTGGTTTTCTCTCTCAGCTTCTTGGAGTTTTTCTCTCTTTCTTCCCTTTATAAAGGATTCCAGTAAGAGGATTAAGGCCCACCCTGCGTCATGCAGTCTAATCCAAGACCCTTAAATAAAGTTAATTTAAACAAAAGTTCCTACCTACAATAGGTTTACATACACAGGAATGGATAGGTCTAAGGACATATATTTCTGGGGTCCACCCAGCTTCAAAATGTCACACTTTTCCTTAAAATATTATAAATAAGTGTGTGTGTATTTGAACCTAGGATTGAATTAAACTGTTAGTTTATAGACCACCATATCTACGAATTGCATTAAAGTTTATTTCTCATTTGTCCTGGTAGATCTTGAAGGGCCTCAACCTGAAAGTTCAGAGTGGGCAGACAGTGGCCCTGGTGGGGAACAGTGGCTGTGGGAAAAGCACGACGGTCCAGCTGATACAGAGGCTCTATGATCCCATGGAGGGCACGGTGAGATGGCTCATACTAAGCTATGTGCTGCAGTAATCAGTACTTCCTGTTATAGATCATTCTGATGTTGTAATTCCAACTTTAAAGGTATGAAAATCACACTTCTTTATTTCAGGTCAGTATTGATGGACAGGACATTAGGACCATAAATGTAAGGTATCTTCGAGAAATTATCGGTGTGGTGAGTCAGGAACCTGTGTTATTTGCCACTACAATAGCTGAAAACATTCGCTACGGCCGTGAAAATGTCACCATGGATGAGATTGAGAAAGCAGTCAAGGAAGCCAATGCCTATGACTTTATCATGAAACTGCCTCATGTAAGTCGTTTTTGGTCATCATGCTAGCAGTTCAAAGAATGGAAGGTTGGCCTGATACATATGAAGCTAGGAAACTACTATAAATTAGAGGAGACTCGTAAGAAGTGAAGTCAAAATTACTTCAGGTTTTAAAGCTCTTGGAGCATCAGTTAGTAGCAGACAGTTTTAAAATTGGGATTGATTATTTTGTTGAGTCTTAAGGAAATGGACAATATTGCCTGTTAGGCTGGGTTGTTTATGGGATTACTTACCATCAAAAATGTGAGCTGAGAAAATTTGTCTTTTTGCTAAATCATCTTGTGTTTTCTATTTGGTAGAAATTTGACACCCTGGTTGGAGAGAGAGGGGCCCAGCTGAGTGGCGGGCAGAAACAGAGAATCGCCATTGCCAGAGCCCTGGTTCGCAATCCCAAGATCCTCCTGCTAGATGAGGCAACATCAGCCTTGGACACCGAGAGTGAATCAGTGGTTCAGGTGGCTCTGGATAAGGTCTGTGAGCCTAAATTCAAACAGACTTGATTTTTAAGTGTATGAATAACCAACTGTTAAGTCCTTATACAATGGGTATTTGAAAAAGATATTTCCGTTTCCAGTAACATCTAAGTGATTCTTTTAACTAATAAAAGCTTCACTCCTCTTTGTGTCTTTTCTTTTTGTTCATTTGCTTAATTTCTGTTTCTTTCTCTGATCCTTTTTTAAGTAGAGATGAATTTATTTTCATTTAATGATACTTGTAAATCTTTTAAAGTAAACAATAAGAAATATAAGCTCAAATGAAAATGGGTCTTCATTGTGACCCTGAAAGTTTAGCTATAGGGATAACCCCAGTATTTAGGTTTCTTGACTTTGTAATATTGTCAACAAGAGAAAAATACATTTACTTTCTAAGGTGTTAAGTGCCACTTGAGGACTCTGCAGGAAATGAGAAATCTCTTCTCATTCAGGCGAGGGCAGAGAACCTATGATGTTAGAACCCTACCTAAGCCATGAAATGTTTTCGATTATCAACAGAGTTCAGCTCTCCTGCAGCTTTGAGTCCAAATGATTAATTTGCCAAATAGGATTTGAGTCCATGTTCCGTGCCAGACATTGTGTGTTTGTTCCATGGCATATAATGATAACGAGACTAGCTCGGTGAAGAAGTGGAACATGGAGAACTTTCAAACAAAGGTAGTCTGAGTTGAGGTATCATGGTAGAATTCAAGAGCAAACCCACATCTGTTTCAATTTCTGCCCCTCTCCAATAACAAAACACTACAGTATATTCCTTTAAATGTCTTGTCAATATGCATAATAGACAAAGGCAGAAAAATTAGGTTATTACACATTCTGTAAGTCAAATTGGCAGCAGATGAGAATATGGCTTTTTGTTTTCCCTTCATTTTGCTTATCTGTAATTTCACATCTGTATTTTCTTATTGTACTACAATGGAACTATGTATTAAATTATTTAAAACAATTTTAAATGGTTGCATTTAAAAATACATCTTCTCTAGAATATAAATTTTATTGGGAATTCCACATGTCCCCATTTTCTCTAAAATACCAAAAGAACTAATCCATTATTTTCTCTATTTTATAGTTGTTACCATGTAATTTTTCTCAATTTTACTATTCTACTTCTCAGGGTTTTCCACTTCCATCTTTCAATTGATGTTAGACAAACCTTTTGTTTGTTTTGAAAATTTCATTGCTAGTTACTGTGGAGAACTATAGAATAACAAAAATCATAAGCATTGTGAAAGTTACAAGGTAAAAGAAATCTCAGACCAGTTCTGGTATGGTTGGCTCTGTTCTGCATTAAAATACAAATGTGATTGGGCATTTAAAAGTATTTACATCGCTCTTCAACTTTTCCATAATGCTTCCACTTAGCAATAAGTATTATTTACTGAGCACTTACTCTGTATAAATCACAGCATTAAGTGCTTTATGTGCACTATTTTATTTAGTCATCATAACTCCCCTATGAAGTGAGTACTATTATTTCCTCCATTTTACGTGAAGAAATAGAGCCTCACACAGGTTAAGAGATTTCTATCAAATCCTGGAGTTCATAAAAAAACAGAACCAAGATTTGGGCCCAATCAGTGTGACACTGAAGTCTGGACTTTGCTGTGTCACATTTATTGTCTTATCGATCATTGAATCAGTCGTGTAAGGTAGGACCTCGTGATTCCCAGGCCTGATAGGAATGATAGCTGATAGGCACCAGGATAGCCCACTGGCCAGTATCTGTTCTGATTGGCCAATGTCTGAGCTTTGGGTTTTGTTAGTTTGTATAAGCCCCTGAGTATTATCGCACACTTGGGCTGATAGTAAACTACTTAGAGGTTTACATAATATTAATTTGTAACAGATTTTTATTCTTATTTTTATTATAATAAAAGATTGTAAGCCATTATTAATTGACATTTATGTTTGCATCAGAGGCTATCTTACATAATATAGCACAATGACCAAAGCATTCAATAAATTGACGTTGAATAAATGAATAAATGTTTGCATGTAATTGCTAATTTATTCAAAACCTAAATTTCTCTCCCTTTAGGCCAGAAGAGGCAGGACCACCATTGTGGTAGCTCATCGGTTGTCTACAGTTCGCAATGCCGATGTCATTGCTGGTTTTGAGGATGGAGTCATTGTGGAAAAAGGAACTCATGATGAACTCATGAGAGAGGAAGGCATTTATTTCAAGCTTGTCAAAATGCAGGTATTGTTTAACTGCAGCATATTCCTGAAGTATCTTAGGTATAAGCTTCGCTGTTCTTAACACTGTAAATGTTGTTTAAATTGATTATATTGAAGAGTGGAAAAAAATACTTGGGGAATACAGGATGATACCAGTGTTCTAGATTTTTTTTTTCTCTTGGAGGAAGGGAAAAAAAGATAGAGGAAATTAGAAGTTTAAAAAGTTTAAAGGTAAACAATCCAATACAGTAGCCACTAGCCATGTGGATATTGAGTACTTGAATTGTGGTTTATCTGAATTGAAATGTTGTCAGTGGAAAATAAACACCAGATTCCAAAGACCTAGTTCTAAAAAAGAATGTAAAGTATCACATTTTAATTCTTATATTGATTACATGTTGAAATGATAAATAGGATATATAGGGCTATGTAAAATATATAATGAAAATAGATTTTGCCTTTTTTTCACTTATTTTAATGTGGCTACTAGAAAATTTCAAATGATAAATGTGGCTCTCATTTATCTCTTGCACCACATTTATGTTGACAGTGCTGGTACAAAGCAAACATTGTTAATCTAAACACCCATTAAAAGGAAATGCCTAGATAAGATACATGGAATGGGTACCATGTTAATTCAACATATTTAATGAACTTCTCTTCTTATTTAGGTGTTATAAAAATATTTACAAAAAAAGCATCTCAACTTTATCCTTTCCTATAATTATTTAAACAAATTACTATTTTCCCCTTGATATCTGATGTTCATTGATTAATTTTTATTGATTAACTGAGCCAAACCAGCTTATACATATTTCTTATTTATTTTAGATGGGAGGAAATGAAATTGAATTAGAAAGTGCAGCTGGTGAGTCCAAAGATGAAAGTGATGCCCTGGAAATGCCTCCAAAAGATTCAAGATCCAGTCTAAGAAGAAGATCGACTCTCAAGAGTACTGGTGCACCACAAGCCCAACACAGAAAGCTTAGTAACAAAGAGGCCCTGGTATGGAGGCAGCTGCAGAGCATTATGTCTATACCTTCCCAGTGAGGCTCCCCTGGTTTGGGAGAGGGTTTAGGACAAAGAGCCCTTGCCCTGAATTCTCCTGTCCTGTCCCCCAGAGTTTTCCACACACCAAAATCTCAACATTTCCCAATCAGTTTAGACTATTACAAGGAGAATTTAAAGGGCAAAAATTTCAGAATGTATAAGTAAAGAGACTTGTAATGGGTCTTCCCATTTCAAACATTCTCTTCTGTTTATCCTTACTTAAAAATATTCTTGCCATGTTCCAAATGCCAGGTAGGAGTGAAATGTTTGTGGAAATAGCTTTTATTACTTAAAAAAAATAAAGGAGGAACAGAATCCTTTAGCACCTTTATTGGAAACTAAATAGCCATCAGTTGATAAGGATACAGGATTAGGATGTATTCATTTTTTTTAAAATGTTGTGCATCTAGAAGAATTGTTTACAAGGAAAAATCAACTCAGTATTAATTCTTTTTTTAACTGGCCTGTTAACAATATTTTGTGTTTTTCAGGATGAAAATGTGCCTCCTGTTTCCTTTTGGAGGATTCTCAAGCTGAATATAACTGAATGGCCTTATTTTGTGGTTGGTATATTTTGTGCCATTATAAATGGAGGTCTGCAACCAGCATTTTCAATAATATTTTCAAGGATTATAGGGGTAAGAGTTCATGTCCATTTTTTATGAATTTAGTTGTGAGTCCTGGCTGAAGAATGAACCATTTATATTTGTGACTATACATAAGCTACTCAAAACATATACTTTCCATATGAAACTTTGAAGATATAAGAAGAGAAGTCTGGTTTGTGATAGGAAAGCTAATTTTATGGACTTTCTTTTGTCCTGGCAATGGGTTTCGGTCCTAGGGTCCTGGGACCAGCTCCCTGAAATTTCAGTGAAACCAGTTAGATGACTTTCCCATATCTGCCATCACTGGACTCTGAGAAAACCATAGGAACTGTCATATCCCCAGTATGCTGGGGAGAGAGCTTTTGTCTAACACACACACATGCATGCACACACACATCAGGTTGTGAGCAGTCCTGGCATGCTACCTCTGTAAGATATCCAGCCCACTTGTTGATTAAAACAAAAAGGAACAGCATCCTAAAGATTGAGGTTCGCATATGTCATTTGTATATATGGTTTTAATGACAGCATTTTTCAACATTACAGTTTAGAATCTGGGCGGGAATGCCCTCTGTTTAGTAACAGCCATTCAAACATCAAGCTGGGGGACACTTGCCATAACTGCTGTAAACATGGAGAGACTGAAATATGGACTTAGTGCTAACTTTTGACTTTACAAAAAAATATATAAATTTTCAAGTCTATTTATTCCTGGTTAACTTCTATCAGGTAATAGTCATATACTTAATGTGTTCATTCAAAAAATATTCTCTCAGTGTCTGCTCTGTGCCAGGTACTAAAAAAAACCTGAATGAAGAAAAAGTACCTGATTTCATGTAGTGAATGTTCTAGGACAGGGATCTGTAAGCTCCTCCTAGGTCAGATGGTAAATATTTTAGACTTTGCAGACCAGGTGGTCTCTGTTGCAAATACTCAATTCTGCATTGTAGCACAAAAGCAGCCATACACAGTACATAAATGAGCATGGCTATGTTCCATTAAAACTTTGTTTAAACACTTGGTCTGTGTCTCACAGTTTGCAGATCCCTGTTCTAAGAGGCAGGGAAGTAGACTGGCATCATCAGAAAAATGGAAGTGGATCAGTTAAAAAATCGTTTGGGCTGCATGTAACAAAAACTCAGTTTACAGTGATTTAACCAAGTATGGATTTTATGTAACAGTAAGTGTGGAGGATTTTATGTAACAGTAAGTGTGATCCAAAGGCTGGCACACTAGTTCCTAGATATTGGGTAGGCAACTAGCATTTTTCCTCACTGAGGGTGTGTAACATAGCATTTAAGAGTATGGGTTCTGAGTCAGATAGTCTGGGTTTATATTCTTCTGTCATCTCAAGCAAGTTGATTAACCTCTCTGTGCTTCAGATTACCTCTGTAAAGTGGTCATAATAATATAAGAAACCTCAGGAGATAATTGTATAGATAAAATGAACTTACTAAGAATGATGCTTGACCCAGAGTAGATCTCCTTGATTATTATCCATTATTTTTATTGGAATGACAAATCAAGAAAAATTGATTTAATCTCTTCTAAAAAACCTTTTTTCTTTTACTAAAGAATAATAGTGTCTGAGTTGGGTTAGGATTGTAGCTCTATGATGTTCCTTGCGGGGTAGGTATTCCTTGTGTTCCTCAAGTCCAAGGCATCCTATTAGCCCTTCCAAGCATCTCTGGAAAGGGCTCCATTTATGGTACTAGGTCAGCCACTCTGGTTATCTAGGAGGCTTGCACAAGGAGCCTCCTTTCTTTCTGAAGTGCCTGACAACCTCTTACTGGTTCTCTGACATCACATTAGCAGATTTTCTTCAGCCACCTTGGGACAGTTTAAGGTGTCCAGATTGCCATACAATGTAGTTCCCCACCCAAGGAAGAGGAGTGTATGTTTTCATTTCTGTTGTGCAAGTAGGTATGCCACTTCAGGAACTAGGTACTTTAAGAGGGAATACAAGCAGAAAAAGTACTGGATCCCATTTATGAATAATGGCAGACCCATTCTTGCCCTCCAAGGCGGGCCAGAAGTGTACACATGTAAGGTCGGCATTCGGGATGCCAACCCTGACCCCATTAAACTAAGGCTTTCCTGACCCCTGAATACCATACTAGATGGGCAGTGGGACAGATCCAGAATGGCTGCTTCTGTGATTGAACTAAAAACCCTTAAAATGTTTTCTTACAGGTTTTTACAAGAGGTGAAGATCATGAAACACAACGACAGAATAGCAACTTATTTTCGTTATTGTTTCTAGTCCTTGGAATTATTTCTTTTATTACATTTTTCCTTCAGGTAAAGGTCTACACTTCACTTTAGTCATTTTCGGGAACGCATAATTATTTAGCTGAGGGAATTTATAAACCTTTGTATAATTTACTTTTGTTACTTCTGTTAATGTGATTATTAGCAGCCAAGTTTCTTCGACGTATGTAAGGCAAAGCTCTTTGTTTCCCTTTGGCACCCTTGTTTATCTCCTCCTCCCTACTCTTACGCCACCCCTCAACTAGAAATTGTAATGAAATCAGCTGAGACAGTGATCTAATATAGTATCTGTGAAGAAGGATGGGGACTCAGAAATGGGATTTGGGGAGCCCTGAAAGTTTTCTAAGTATCGCCAGTCAATGCAAATCCAAAGAAAGGCCTTTCTGTATTCTGAAAGCAAAGAACAACAATAAAGTAAACCCCATAAGCAATTCACACAGATTTTAAAGACGTTTGGAGAGTTTGTCATTCAACTTTTGCTAAAAGAGAAAGAACTCTTTTAAAGATAGGAGAATGTTAACCATCAAAAAAAAAAATCAAAAATTGTAGGAAACATTTGGATTTTACAGCTTGCAATCATTTCGCTGAAATGGAATTGCAGAGGGATTAATTTAAGTGCTCTATATGTTTAGTATAATGAATCAGCATAGATTTTTGGGGTTATACTTAGCTTCTAGTTCTAGTTCCATCAGTTCCTAATTTTGTATCCTTGTGCAAGAAGGCCATTTAAACTGTTTAATTCTCAGTACTTCATTTATAAAATGGAACAGTCATGCCTGCCTGATAGGGAAGTTGTAAGGACTAAAAGAGATAATGTGACTGAGTGCCCAGGTCTGTGTGAGGCAGAGGGTAAGCATTCATTCACTTACTAAGTGAATGAATGATTTGCTGATGTCACAAACAGTCCAAATGTAATTTTAAAAAAGATAAAACCCTGAATAGATCTCTTTATTTAACATTTGTAAGCATGGATTGCATTTTTTATAGGAGGAACATTGTTCTGGACTTTCTAGGAGTGCAAAAGAAGAAAAGCTGACCTCTTTTTTTCACTAAGTCTCACTTCAAGTCTCATTGGGGAATTAAAATATGACCACTCTAGAATGTGACTTTTTAATTATGCATGATTGTCATACCAGCTGTTAAAGCCACAGGAATTACAAGAAGGGAAAGATCACTGAGTATGAAGTTGGTTAAGAAATTTGGAGGGAGGTAGGCTTTAAGCTGGACCCTTTGAACTTTGGAGATTATGCACTGGCGAAGCGAGGGAAGTGGAGACAGTACCTTAATAGGCAAGAGAGGTCCTGCAGGAAACTGGAGGCTGGCTGGCCTGGCAAAAAGAGGTGAGAACAACGGTTCTGGATAATAGGACCACATAAGTATAGAAATGGCACAGTGCCGAAAGATGTTCTCCTCAGCAGCCCCTCACTTCACAGACACAGCAAGAGAGCTCTGTGGGTAAAACCTCAGGCTCTGGATTCCTGTCCTGCAAACATTCTCATAGCCCCCGTTTCAGATTCCAGCTCTGCTGCCTTAATAACTGTGGCCTCCGGCAATGTATAAACCTCTCTAAACCTCAGTTTCTTCTGTAAAGTGGTGATTTTAGTGACTGTTTATATAGGATTGTCATGGGTTAAATGAGATCATGTATGTAAAATGCAGCTTCTGGTGTAGAGTAAGCACTTAACCAAGGCTAGCACTCAACAAAAATAACAAGAATATTTCTGTAGTGGACAAGATATCTCAAATTCCATTCAGCCCAATAGCAGAAACCTTAATCTGGTCATTTCCAAGTAAATGTAATTGGTTTAATGATTTCAGTCCTAAACTCCCATCACATCTCCCCATTCTTTCCTCCTGGATCGGCGGCTGTGTTAGCAGAGGGGTTGTGCAGCATCACGGCATTGGGTGGCTGCGAATGATCTGTGAGCAGAGCATACCCCCCCATGCCCCATGCTATCAGCCTTTGATACCTGTGGTTCCATCTGGCTTTCAGTTACATGGTTACATTGCTCATCCCTTGCCTTTCCCCTTCATCAAGACCCCAGAACCACTTGGAAGAGTTGGTTCTTTCTTCCCCTGTGCTCTGCATGTGTTTCTTCCTTCCCTTAACTAACATGCTACTTGGGAGCACAGAGAAGGCCTGTCTCATCAAAGCCGCTTCCCTTCTGATACACCTCACAGCCATATGCACTCTGTTGTCCCCATGCCATTGTGTGTCAGGCATCATCTGGAAATTGCCACCTCCCAAGGTTCCAGAAGGAAAGAGAGGTACTGTTTCCATCTTCTCCTACATTCCCAAACCCAGTGGGATGGGGATTCTGTTGCCTCTCCTTCCTAGACACGGCCCCAGCACAGCATCAGGTTGACCACAATTATATCTCATTTTACTCTTTCCCAATAACTATTTTCCCTCTTCACAGACACAGATTATATCCTTGGCATAGGGAGAGGCAGTGCAGGAAATACTTGCTCAGTAAGCCCCCTCCTTAACCTGTGTTGCTTCTAGACTTTGGCTTTTTTTGGAACATGAATACCAGGAATTTGATATCTTTGTTCTCTGCCTCCTTATGCCTGAGGTGAACAGGAGAGTCCCACATTGTACCTCAAAACCTAGCATCATTTCTTTTCCACTTTTATTATTAGAGAAGTGTGAGTTTATGAAACAATCATCTATAATATACATTATACACATATTTCAACCCACTGTCAACACCACTTTGCATGGTTGTGGAATATCAGTTACAAATGATGAGAGAACATCATCAAATATTACTACTGACTATAATTCATAGCTTACATTTGGTTTGTTTTTCCATAAACCACCCTACTGTCAACACCATGTGTTAGTATCATATATTTGTTATAGTTCATGAGAATGTTCTCATATTTATACTGTTAACCACAGTCCATTTTCACTGTGTTATATGGTCCCATACCTTGTACTGTCCATCCAGCATGTACACTCAGTAGCCAGTGGTTCTTGGTTTCATTGCAGTAGAGGTATTATGGGGCAAGGAAGCTCATTTCTACAGAAATCCTAGTTCAGCCTCACCACCTAGGTGGTAAGTGGTGGTGGCAGTTTCAAAACTTGGGTTCCCTGGCCATGCCACCAGTGCTGATTTCCATGGTAGTGCAGTCACAGAAACATAGCCAACTCTATTGGGCCTTCTCACCTTGCCTAGTGTCCTGCTTTGGCATTGAGCAGAGTCCTCTTCCCTTTGTGTAAGTGGCGGGGTCTCTGACAAGTCTCCTTCCTGTGGAGTAACCGTGCGATGGGTTCTTCACAGGGCTACACATTTGGCAAAGCCGGAGAGATCCTCACCAAGCGGCTCCGATACCTGGTTTTCAGATCCATGCTGAGACAGGTACGTCTGTTCAGGGGCATGCCCTGGGATGTGTAGAACTGCAGTGGGCCTCGTGGACTCAGGCAATGGGTACTCTCTCAAGCTACTTGGCCTGTAGGTCTCCTCTTGATCTCATAAGATCAGCTGAATGGCCCTCCATATTCAGGCTCAGAGGCCTGCGATCTGCGGCCAGTGAGGACAAGGAATGGGATTGCTGAGAGACAAAAAGGGCGTGGCCAGCAAAGATTCACCTTCAGCCTTTTATCTCCGCAGCTTAGGCAGAGTAGGCAGGGTCGACCTCAGTACCCCGCCTACTTGTCTTCTTTTTCCTTCTTTTCCCTGGGAATAAGAGGACACTCCCACCATAGCGAGCCTTCTTTATCCCCTTTTTAATCAAAATTCATCCCTGTGGCCCATTTTCTCACTGCCCAGTTTCTTTGCTGGGGCTAGACTAATAAACTACTTTAAGTGAAAGTGTTCCTGGCTGATAATGACTCACATTTTACCCTGTCAAAAGCATAAGAGCTCCCTCACTTTTTACACTGTCAAAAGCATAAGAGCAGACCCACAAAAATATTTCCCCCCCAAGGGGGGGATCTTGGTAAAGTAACTCAAAACGGCCCAGTCAAATGGGAATTTTTCTTTAAAAATCATGAAAATTTGGTATACGATGACTTAATACCTTTCAATTTGAAAACCACTCATCAGTTGCTACTGAATAAAATGATGCTCCAGAAGGGTGCCCAGACATGCTGGGGGCACTTGACCCTGACTGAGAAGCATCAGTTTGCTGTGTTAGGACTTCTGGATCTCTTTCGTGTTTTCCTGGCAGCCTTTGCTTCCTCAGCCCTTTCCCATTCCTGTCACCACCACCACTCAAAAAGAAGACATATTTATGGGATTTGTATGGGACTGCGCCAGGACTGAATCTGATGGGTGAGAGAGCATTATTTGATAGGATCCTTGTCCTAGGACTCTTGGTCAAACCGCTTTCATAGCTGAACTTCCGCTTAGGCACAAGGCCTTGGTCCTCGCTCCAGGGCTTGAGACGTTGGTCCAGGGCCTGATGCCCCATTACCCCTCCAGCCTCGAGGCCAACTCCTAGGTCCATTATACTTCAGGAGCTAAGCTAATGGTTTGTGTAATGCTCTTGCCATAAATTATTAAGTACAGCACACATATTTTATGTGCCTTCTGCTTGCAATGTATAGTACTAGGTAATAGAAGGCTTTCCAACACAAGTGGACTCTGTCTTAATGGAAGTTACAGTCTAGTGGGGGAGACAGGCCTCCAAATACTTAAGTGTATTATAAAGTAAATTAGATGCATGCTATAATGATTATAGCACTTTGTTTTGTTTTTTTCTTAAATATTTTGGAGAAAATGAGAATTAGATCCCACTTTAATGCAAATCTCCAGTCCTAACAGTCTTTATAACAGACATAAATTAGTACTTCAGTTCACAGTCCTGTATTTGCATGATTAAAAATGTAACTCTATTTTTTTTGTAATGTTAAGTTTTAATCAAAATTGATTTGCTCTTAACCCAATTCATTTATTTTGCCCTGAACCTCAGTTATCTAGCTGTTTATTCAGCCTCTCTATTTGGACCATTAAAATAAGCATTTCATACTGAACATTTGATTCTTCCCTTCCCACAAGGCTTACTTCTCACCCAGTCTCTCCCAGTAAATTGCAGCTCCATTCTACCAGTTGCTCAAGCCAAAACCTTGGAGTTACCCTTGACTCCTCTTTCTCTAAGCTTACTATTATAATATCCTTCTAACTGATTTCACTGCCTCCATCCTTATCCCTATACAGTATGTTTACCTCACAGCAGCCAGGGTCAACCTAAGTTTCATGAAAACAGCGACTTTTTTGTTGTTGCTCACCTAGCATTTAGAAACCATGCCTGGAACAAAGTAGGCACTCAGAACCATTTTTGACAAGTCAATTTGTCTATGTGTTTGTCAAATAATTTTTGAGTCCCTACTCTTAAATCCTGCATGCTAATGCTGGAGGTAAAGTTACAAAACTGACCCTGTCACTGCCCTCATGGAGCTAAGAGTCTCATCAATATGGCTTTAAGATGAAAATAACATTCTGTGTCACAGGATGTGAGCTGGTTCGATGATCCTAAAAACACCACTGGAGCTTTGACTACCAGACTCGCCAATGATGCTTCCCAAGTTAAGGGGGTGAGTGCCTTCTTTGTGTTGACATTTGTCCTAATTGGCCAGGTTGAATCTCAGCATGAAACTAATTTTCTTACTATAGGTATTAGTTCTCGTCATCATTAAGAAATGTTTAACATTTAACCTACATAAAATATCATGGGCTACACAGCAAAAAAAGCATTAAATATTGAAACATACTATATGATATAAAATAAATTATGAGCTTTCTTTTGATATTTGCTATTTATTCATGCTATTAACAAAATATACATAGAATAATTACTCAGAAAAGGAAGAACTTATTAGCACACCATGCAGGCTCAATCTGTTTTAATGCTCAAGTAACCAATAGAAAATTTTAAGTGCTACTTAAAAAGGATGTGTATGTTTGCTGTAAGGAAGTTTAGGGGCACTACAGCTGAGAAAGGAAGGAAGAAAATAATCTGGAAAAAAAAAATGAAACAGCTTACAAGAATGAAAAAAGCACATTAAAATTAAAACAAGGGTATAAGGAAGAACTTTATCAAACTATAAAACTTAAATTTTGCTATGTGAATCTCTTTAATTGATATAATTAGAAACTGTTGAACCAATGAGTTTTGATTTTGTATGAAAAGGCAATTTTGTATTTTACAACTACAACTCTTTAAAGCACAAATCCACAAGATGATATGAAATTTTTTTCCTGTAATCTTATCAGTCTAAATATTCTAATCTTTATGTAAGGTAGCACTATAATAATAGCATGTGTTCTAACATATAGGACTCAGTAAGAATATATTAGGTTATGTAAGAGGAGGCACAAAGAAAATTGTAAATTGCACTATAAATCTTAGGAATAGTTGATTTGAATACAGATTTCTTTGCTTAAAGCAACCAAATAGACAAAAATCAAGGTTTAGGTCAAGTTGTATAGAATCCAAAAGAATGGAATATGCATTGCTTGAAATAACTTTGAAGTTCCTAAGGCAGATAAGGGCTCTGCCCTTATAGTGGTCTATATGGTGGAGTATCATAAGTGCTGTGGGAAACAGATGGAAGCAAGATATGGGGGTATGGCATTGCTGGTTGTCAGGTTGTCAAAACCTCAAAGGAGAGGTGATACATGTGCAGGGACCTGATGGGAGGGAAGGAGCCATCCCTGGAGAGGTTCAGTCAGAAAGAACAGCAAATGCAAAGGCCCTGAGGCTAGAGCATTCCTCAAGAGCAAGGAGGATAGTGTGGCTGGAGCTGAGTGAGGGAAAGAAAAAGTCATGAGTTGAGCTTAGTGTTGTATACAGATTAGATCGGAAGCCATTGTAGAATGTTTGAATACAGGAGTGACATGATCTGCACCTTCAAAAGGATAACTCTGGCAGCTGTGCAGAGAACTGATTGAAGGGAACAAAGGTGGAGGTAAGAATTATTGCAGAAATCCAGGGAAGAGATGATGGTGGCTTAGACTAGGGTGTTCACAGTGAAGGTGATTTTAAAAGTAGCCAGAGGGAGCGGATGTAGCCCAGTGGTTGAGCTCCTTTTTCCCACATATGAGGTCCCAGGTTCAATACCCAGTACCTCCTAAAAAATATAATAATAATAAAAAGTAGCCAGATTCTGGAGATATGTGTGTGTGTGTGTGTGTGTGTGTATATATATATATATATATTTTTTTTTTTTTTTGAGGTACTGGGGTCCAGAGATTGAACCCGGGACTTTATATGTGGGAAGTCAGCAGTCAATCACTGAGCCACATTGGCTCCCTTGGGTTGGTTTTTTTGTTTGGCTTGCTTGTTGTTTGTTTCTATTTAGGAGGTACTGCTCAACCTCTTGAGCTGCATCCGCTCCCTGGATATATACATATATATATATTTATTTTTTTAAGATTTATTTATTTATTTATTTATCCCCTCCCCCCCCCCAGTTGTCTGCTCTCTGTGTCCATTCACTGTGTGTTCTTCTGCGTCCGCTTCTATTCTTATTAGTGGCCTGGGAATCTGTCTCATTTTGTTGCGCCATCTTGCTGCGTCAGCTGTCCATGTGTGCAGCCCCATTCCTGGGCAGGCTGGACTTTCTTTCGCACTGGGCGGTTCTCCTTATGGGGTGCACTCCTTGCATGTGGGGCTCCCCTATGCGGGGGACACCCCTGTGTGGCACGGCACTCCTTGTGCGCATCAGCACTGCGCATGGGCCAGTTCCACACGGGTCAAGGAGGTCCTGGGTTTGAACCTTGGACCTCCCATGTGGTAGGCGGGCACCCTATCTGTTGAGCCAAGTCCACTTCCCTCCCTGGATATATTTTGAGAGTACAGCCAACAAAATTTGTTGCTGGATTGGAGGTAGGCTGTGAGAGAAAAGGGATTTAAGGATGATTCCAAAATTTTTGACCTGTACAACTAGAAAAATGGGGGTTCTCTTTAATGAAAATGGGAATCTGTTAGAAGAGCATGTTTGGGGTAGAATCAGGATTTGTTTTGGACGTGGAAAGTCTAATGACATGCCCACATTAGACTTCTGAGTGGAAACGTCAAGAAGGCAGGTGGATTTGCAAGTCTAGAGTTTAGCAGAGATGTCTGAAAATATAAATTTGGTGAATTTCAGTGTATCAGTGATTTTCAAAGGGATGAAAATGGATGAAATCGCCAAGGAATTGTATGTAGATAGAGATGGTAAGGACTGGGTGCTGAGGTCAGGGTGGAAGGACGATCCAGCAAAGAGCAAGGAGCAGCGGATAAGGGAGAAGAGCACTGTCCTCAAAACAAAAGGAAGAAAGTGCTTCAAAAGGAGGGAGTAACCTAGGCTGTCAAAGCTGCTGACAGGCTTCTCAGTGACTCACATTTCACAATGGCATAACTAGGGATGAGGAGGTACTGATGGTCGTGACAAGAACTGCTTCAGGGATGTAGTGGGAGCAAAAGCCTGATGGGAGTGGGTTCAAGAACGAGGGGTGGAGAAGAATTGGGCACAACTGTAAAAGTCTTTAAAGAACTATCTGGTCTAAGTGGGGCAGAAAAATGGGGTAGTAGGTGGAGGAAGATGTAAAATATCATAACTTTGTTTTGTTTTTCATTTAAATTGTTAAGTGTTTTGCTAGAGCTGTGGGGGAGGCTTTTTGGGGCATAATGATCACTGTAGACAAATTTTGCCCTGAAGTTCCCTAAATCCTGTATTCCCTGGCTAAAATTTGCCACCATACCATTAGTATACCTTTTACAGAGACCTTGCCATTTGTGCTCATAAGCTTCCAGACACACACATCCCATCTGCCATTGGTGTGGAAGACACAATCTTTGAGGAAACAGTAACTCAGTCCTTTGCAACAGATCTCCGAGCAAGTGCAGTATGGCCATTCGGCACTGGCAGGCCCTTCTTCCCTTATCTTAAATTCCTCTGGAGTTGTGATCTGCCTTAGGACTCAGTGCTTTTCTGTATTTATAAAATTGGTGGCCAGTCCCTTCCTGCTACAATGTTGTTGGTGGAGCCCTTTGCCACCTCCAGGATGTCACTAATCCCTACTTGCCTGCTGGTGTCAACCTTCTGGTTTTCAGTGGTTTCCCAAAGGCATCTCACCTGGTACTTAGTTGGCTCCACTAGCGCTGACATCTGTACACCTTGTATGAGCCATTGTGAGTCAAACTGTTCTCCAGAACATAAAACAGTGGCTAAGAGAGAGAGACCAGGGAGGAGGAAACAGGCAGGTTGGTGAGCACCTCCAAACTGGGAAAGCCCAGCATAGCTCTTCTCACAAATGGGCTGAGAGAGGACAGTTGAAGCCACTCTACACTGTGCTGATTTGTTTACGGTGAGATTTAAACATCTATATCCAGGCATACATAAACACATATACCTTCCACAATGGGCATCAGTGGAATTAATTTTTTTCTATCCTATATATAAAAATATAGGAGGCAAACAGTGATGTCACAAACCAGTGCCACCCAAGCCAGGGCTCACTCAAGTTGGTATGTGTAGAGTTTGTGATGATATTTTTAAGTTAAATTTCTGAATATTTAACTGCCCCATCAATGAAACTTTTCCTCAGATGTGTTTGGGAGTAGGTTATCGAAGTAACTTAATTCTGTTAAATATAAAGCAAAAGAAAATATATCTCTATTATCCCTATGAAATGCTGGTTTATTATTTTTGGCATTAGGATGGGTACTGAAGAGACAAATGTACGAGAGCCATATAGAAATCAAAAGCGCCTGTATTTTAAAAATCATTTTCTGTGGAGAAGGTGACTGAGAGAGAAGTGAGGTTAAGTGCACCTAATTTCAAAATTAAGTTCAGGAAACATGCTTTTTTTTTTCTTTCAATAAATACAAGTATTGTTAGATTAGAGTTTAAGTGATATTCTGGTGTTTTGAGGAGGAAAGAAATAACAGGAGAAAGAGAAGCAGGAAAAGCAGGGAGAAAGATGAGTAGGAGAGGAAATTAGCTGTACCAGAGAGTACAGAGAGATGGGGGACTATGAGGAGAAGAGTGCCTTAGTGGGGCTTTGAAGGTCAGCTCACTCATTTTTGTCTTGCCTTGCTTCATGGTTAAGCTGTGGTTTTGGGAGTGTTCCCAATTCTTTGAAATGTAAGTTACTGGCTACTGCTAATCTCTGCTCTTCCATTCATTTTTGTCCTCAGAGTTCTGTAGACTCCCTCTCTGTTTGAAGGATAGAAGTGGAACTGGAAGCAGTTATCTTCGGAATAAAAGAACAGTAACCAGTGCAATGCTCCCTATAGTGCTAAATCAAATTAAGCCAAAGGACTTAATTTCCCCCCAGCTTAAAGTCATGCATGTTTTTGTCACCCTTCATGTACTTTAAAGATGAATTTGTCATCTTTGACCCACCTTACATATTTCTGTGTCCCTTGACTTACTTCCAAGGCCGAGTATTTATAGATCTGGAAGGTCACATGCTGGGGTAATACCTCTGCCATGAACTTGTGGGAGAGGGGGCTGTTTCCATGCTTCTCTCAGCCAGGTGCTTTGGAGAATAAGTTCTGGGTAGGTCTTTTAGATACGAAGAACTGGTAGTCTATATCATCCCTGTGAAGCACATTCTCTCCAAGTCTGTTATTTGACCTTCAAACTAAAAACCAGTGATACAGAGGGCTGACTTTCAAGACCACTCCACTCTTTGACTTATGCCAGATCCAGCTAAGCATCCTTTAATATAAGCTCAATAATTGCATCAAATAGATAAACATGCTCTATTATTTATGCTGTCTCTTTTAGGCCTGGTACAGTTCCTTGGAATGGAATTTGATGTATTAGGGTTACCAGTAGTGGTAGCATATTTCACCCTACGTTCTCATCTAGTGTTATATCAAACAGGTATTGAATGATTTGAGAGGTTTGGCGTGTGGGGAGTTGTAAATTAAACTATTTTGTCATAGAATTCAGTGCAGTCCTAAGAGAAAGTTTGGTTGTTTACTAATGTACCCATGTATTCTTGGAGTTGGGAAATTTCCCCAAAGCCACAGAGATGGCTAGTGTCCATCCTAGATTGGGCTTTATTGTAATCATAATATTTAGCTGAGATCATCAAAATAATCATCATACTCTTTATGATCTAACTGAGATCAGACCCACTTGAGCAGAGAAAACATTGGGGATGGACAGAATGTGGGTCATATTCAGAGAAAGCAGGTCTCAGCATCAGAGCAGGAATTCAAAATGCCTTGAGGGCAGGCAGTGTTTCCAGAGGATAAGAGAAGCTGATAGGATGGAAGACTGAACTGACTTTGTGTTTGGTTTCTGGTTTTAGAGTAGGAAATGACTGCACATTCCTGAAAATAATGTGTCAATCACTGCCTGATATTCATACAGAAGGTTCTGGTGCCTGCTTAATATCCTAAATTAAATCCCATGAGTTTCAATTCTATATATTTTTCCCAAATCAAATGTAGGTTAAATTAAATACAGTGCATCTCAAATAGGTCAATATGTATTTGAATATCCTTAGTGACAAATATTAAGCTTAAATTATAATTAGTTGTATATTTAACAAAAAGTTCCACTACTTCCAGTTTAATATAAATTGTCAGACTTATCTTGATAATTTGCAGAACTTTAATGATCACACTTTGATTCATGAAAATGTTTTTGGCATTAAAAAATTGCACTCTGTTTTTTTGGTCTTCTCCTTTCAGCATTTATTCTGAAATCGTGGAAATCATTATTTTTATAACCTAATAAGTTTCTTATAACTAAAAATTATTTTTAATTTCATAACTGAGAAGATATTTAATAGGTTTTCATGAAGCTGAATTGCCATAATCCTTAAGAAAATACAAACGTGGGTTTTAAAGATGTAAAGTATCACTCTAATTTTCTAATTTGTTTTGTTTGTTTGTTTTGCAGGCAATAGGTGCCAGGCTTGCTGTAATTACCCAGAATGTAGCAAATCTCGGGACAGGCATTATTATATCCTTAATCTATGGCTGGCAATTAACACTTTTTCTTTTAGCAATTGTACCTATCATTGCAATAGCAGGAGTTATTGAAATGAAAATGTTGTCTGGACATGCATTGAAAGATAAGAAAGAATTAGAAGGTGCTGGAAAGGTGAGACAAACTAAATGTGATTGCTTCACTAAAGAGAATACAATGTTCTAATCAGTTCATTTTTTGTTACTCACTGTCACTTAACCATAGAGCTGATTCCCTCTTCTCTCTCTGTGGCTGGCTCCTTTATATCATTCAGCTATTAGAATTACCACCTCTTCAGAGAGGCCTTCGCTTACGGCTGAGTTAATCCCTGAGCCTCTCAGCACTCACATTAATGGTCTCCCATGAGGCCAGGACAGTATTGATGGGCTGCCCTCAGTGGGGTGCAGCAGGCTTAGGCTCCAGAACAGGGCTGTTAATGTCAAAGTCTGCTCATAACCTCCACCCTGCCCTTGACCTGTGCTGTCCAAGTTTCTGTCACTTTATTAGAAATGTTACTATTGAACATTTCTGTAAAATAGAAGCATTTTCCTTTTCGAGATTACAGCCATAATCAAACTCCTATTTATCTAGAGGGTAGGAAGAGAAGTTGTGAGGATTTTTTTGTAGAGACATACACATATTCCTTTCTTCAAAATTATTTTTGAGGGAAACTCAATGTTATTTACTCCTCCAAAATTGTACCTCATAGTTCTTACTGAGTCTCTGTTTAAAAGTCTTGGAATAAATGAAGCTGTGAGGAAGCAGGGTGCTAATTATGTCTTTTCCTAATTGTTTCATTGTGCTGGGCAAGACTGACTAATTGTGAGGTGGTTTATTGTTTTACTCATTATGCAAGGTTTGTGACTCATAAACTCTGTCACTTTTGTTGGGCTGTATGCACACTAAAAAGTGACAACATTTATAAACCAGTCATGAACAAGACACTTCTGCCCTAGAAAATTATGCACAGAAAGTATTGCTTAAAACTATTGCAATGGAATATATAGTAAAGTTGGTTTTTCAGACATTGTTATAGTTAAATTTTTTCTTGCTAATTTAGAAATTTTTGGTTTGTCTGAACCCTTATAATTAAATAATTTCGAACATGTGTTTGACTGAGGATTGCCTCTGGGGGATTTGACTGAATTATTTCCTCTTTTTGCTTTCTGTATTTTTAGAATTTTATAAAATGAGTATGTGTTCTTTTTATGTATAAAGAATCTCATAAAATATTGGAACATAAATTGAATCTGGACATTTTCTTATCTTTGTAATTAGTTAAATCTTTTTGGCTTGTGTGGGTGAGAGAATAGCTTTTATTTTTTAATTTATTTTAAATTTTATTTCTAAATAGGTTTTTTGATTTTAAGAATATGATATTAACTTTATTCTTCTAATAGCTTTTTGTATTAGCCTTCAAAATTCATTTAAGATCTTATCAAATATATTTTCTGTTCTTTTTGAAGTTAAGTAATTTGTACAATATAGAATAAAGTGAGGAATAAGTGAGATCTTTTTTTTTATTTTGAAGCTATAAATTACTCTAACTTAACTGAAAATGTCTTTATAAGGGCCATTTCTGACCAGTGTAAAGGCCAGAGAGAGAAAGCATCTTAAATAATAAAAGCAATTTCTTTTGGTGACTTAAAATTCTAGAAATTATTTCTTTTAGAATCATAGTGGCAAAAGGAACTTTAGAGACCTTGGAGTCCAACACCCTCATTTTACAGATAAGGAAAACCACTTAAAGGGAGGTGGTTCGGGTTCCTGTGGCTGCTACATGGTTGATGGAGGCTGGAATCTCATTTTGTGCATGGGTGTTCTTAGCATTGTCTTCATCTTTACTCTTGGAAAAGAGGATAGCCTCTGCTATTGGTAGCCGTGACTTAACTCTAGAAAGCAGCCTTTCTATGTCTTTCCTATCTATAAAATCCAAGTATTCCCATGTTCTCAACATATATGAACAATCAAGACATATATGTATGTCAGATATAGATCAGGCTAAATTCAAGAGAGGGATTAGTAAAAAATAAAAAGATCCTGTTTAGACTTTTTCCTGTGGAACAAAGACCTTCTTGGGAACAAGGCTATTTAGCCCTTAATTTAATTTTTGTTTAAGTCTCTGTAGCCTTCCCCATCACAACTTTTTTCTTTCCTAAACTTCTTAACAAAGTACTGAGCTCTATGCTCTGTATTGTTTTCTGTCCACTTCCCCTTAATATCAGCGGAGTTTTATCAAAATTGTTTCTCTAAAATAAAAATGACCAGAAGTCATCTTGTTGCAGTTCTTCCTTTTTTCACAGATTGACTATTGTTTTTGAAGAAATTATTTTCCCTCCCCCCAGTTATTTTCTCATGAAGGTTGTCTGACCATTGCCCTTTCCCCAGACTCTGGAAGGTGGTAAAGGATGACTACATCCCAATCACATAGCCTTGCAGGAAGTTACAATCAAAACATAATTAGATGAAAGGAACTTTCTGGAAAACAAATTGAAAATACTGTGTCATGTTCCCTAGAAAATATTTTCTGTGACCCAGTAATTTCTCTTTTAAGAACTCCTAAGAAAATAATTCAATATGGACCAAAGTTTATGTATAGGGATATTTATCACAGCCTTTTTTTTTTTTTTTTTAGGATTTAGCAATTATATATATATTTTTATTATTTGTAAAGAAGCTTTTGATTACATAAATGTTACATCACAGCATTATTTTTAGTGAGGAAAGAATTGAAAACTTTGTTCAGCAATAAAAGAATGCTTAACTGGCTGGGATATTAAGTTGCCCATTAAACACCTCATTATTAATGTGTATTTAATGCCCTTGGGAAATGTTCTTGATTTTTATTAAGGGGAAAAAATTACCTAAAACTAAAAGAATTTGATCCCAAGTTTGTTAAACATGTATATACATAGAAAAAAATGGTATGTAAGTTAACGTCAAATATACCAATATATAACTTTTTATGATCTTTGTTTTTTAATATTTTAGAGATATTCTGTAGTCATCATGGATGACAATTATAAGAGAAATATAAGTGCTACATTTTAAAAATATATGTAAAGTAATGGTAAACTTAAAATGTGACCATTGTAGAAGTAAGAATGCTACAGTAGATATAAGGTACTGAGTTCCCAGGTTAATTTTGCCTCTGTAAAGCTTGTGGCATTAGGCAGGTGCCTTCATCTGGTTAAGTCTTAGCCTCTCTTTTTATAAAGAGGAGACTGAACTAGCTGATGATCTTCCTTCCACTTGTAAAACTCGATTTGATAAATATAATAATTTTTACCATATAGAAGAAGCTCATAGGTAATAATAAATAACAAGTAGTATAATAAAATTAATTTAAAAATCTATTTTATAAGATTCAAACTGTTTGTCACTGTTTACATTCATACCTCTTAGTGACCAGGTAATCTCTGTTAACAGATTGCTACTGAGGCCATAGAAAACTTCCGAACTGTTGTTTCTTTGACTCGGGAGGAAAAGTTTGAATATATGTATGCGCAGAATTTGCAGGTACCATACAGGTAATAACCACTGGAGAGGGAGGTGGGGAGTAGGGACAGGTTTCCAAGTCATCAGTTTGTTTTCAGGAGGATCACTTTGGCTGGAAGGGTGGGAGTAGGTGGAGAAACTATTAGAAAGAAACTGGGAAGGAAGCTCTTGAACTTATCCAGGAAACAAAGGATGAGACTCTGAACTCATCTCTATGGTAGAACTAAAAAAGCAGGTGACAGCTGGGAAAGGGAGGGAGGGAATGACTCTTTGACATCGTTTGGTTAATGACCCTTCTTAATGAGATTGTGACCACCACATTGCTCTAGTTGGCAATGAGTTCTTTATTGCACATGAAATATGAGGTGTCTGTTGGACAATGAAGTGTGGTGTGCTTCCTGGGTATGCCTCTTCCTCTCTTTGCTCCTTCTCCAGTGGAAACCATTTGTTCTTCCTTCATTGAACTCCTCCCAGTGGAGTCTCTAATTAATGATGGAAACATGGGCAAGCCCAACTATCTGAATCTCAGTTTCTTCTGTAGTTAGACAGGACTGGACCTTACTGATGGGTTTTTAAACTTTAAAAAAATAATAGAGCCCTTTCTCTAAAGAAATTTCACTTAAAGTTCTAGTGTATAAAACAGATAAAAGCAGAGTTGATGTGATTGAAACAGGAGTGGAAAGTCAAGAGTGCTGTCCACTCATCAGCCTGCTCTTACCTATTTCACTGGGTACCATCTGGCTCAGAAATTCCAGGAATTTCTATCTCCGTGTAAAGACTTCTCTAACTCCAAAAGAGAGTTAAGTGCTTCCTCTTTTCTTCCCATAAGGTCTTATTCAAAGGTACCTCCATTGCATAAGAGTTTATCCAACTAAACTCCCAGGTCCCAAATACGATAGCATGCCTGTTGTTTGTATTTGCAGTGCCCACTGTGGCCACTTCAGTTTGTGGGTGTTTGGCAAATGTGTGTTGATGAATGTTTACTGTGGAGTATACATGTTATATGCCCAAATTGAGAACAAAGGGAGGAAACTTTCATGTATTAATCTTCCAACAGACTCTTTGTTTATTGGCTCATTTTATCTTTTCATCAGCCCTTTGTGGTGTAGTTAATGTTACATGAAAGATAAAAGCACTGAAACTAAGGTGAGACAATTTCCTAAATTTGCACCACTGGAATGTGATAAAATGAAGATCTAAACCCAGTTCTTTGAAAACTAAACCAATTTTTTGTCTACCACATTTCTGTAGTGCTAACCTACCAAAGTTAATGTTTTAAGGACTAAGAAATGAAAGCCAAGTTTTAAAAAAAATGTCTTCTTTTCAGAAACTCTTTGAGGAAAGCACAGATTTTTGGAGTCACATTTTCCATTACCCAGGCAATGATGTATTTTTCTTATGCTGCCTGTTTCCGGTTTGGTGCCTATTTGGTGGCAAATGGATATATGAACTTTCAAGATGTTCTTTTGTAAGTATCAGCTTAATATTTATAATTAAAACTCTATAGATAGATAAAGCTGAAATGAACATGTTTGATGTCTGGATAGAATAGCCTAGTGTGAAACCTCCTGAATAGATTTTGGTGATTCAAGAAATGGCATTTTGCCTCTGAGTCTCAATGTGTTATTATTGAAGCACCTCTGTTTCCTTTTCCAGTGCTGACTCACATATTTGACCTTTCAGAATCTGTTTTTGGGTGGGGTTATTTGGAGACTTCCAGAAGGCCTTGGTGTTTGAGATGAAGCCTAACCCAGAGCTAAGATTCCAACAGGTTCCTATTGAAGGGCTTTCTCAGTGGGGCAGCTAAGTACAGGGTTTGGAGTACTAAATTCTGCATACACTAGGGAATTCCTGGATACATTTGCTTTCCTTGACAATAGAAGAACAGTTGAAAATTCAAAATTGGAGAAATTCATCAGTGATAAAAGGAAAAATTTAGATTGCTGTTAATGCAGAAAATTGTGTCTTGGTCAGAGGAAGGCAGTCCTGGACTTAAACTTCTAAAGAACGCAGATATGTAGTTTGGTAGTGTAATCTTTCTGAGCTTCTGCATTTGGTAATGAGTACGATTCTGCCTTTATTAGCATGATGTAATTAGTAGCAATAGAGAACAAACCAGTTTTCCATTTAAACCAGAATCATATATGCTTAGAAATATAGTATGTTAGTATAATATTTCTGTTACCCCTAGGCATTGACTTGTATGTGCATTTATAGTTTTTCAGGATGATCCCAAAAGAAAATTTAAAAATTTCACTTATCATATGTGTGGCAAATGATAGGCAGGAGCTATTTATGGTTACACCTAACCTTTAAAAGATTAAAACCACGTATCACTGGGCCTTGGGTGTTTGATTAAATAATTCTTTGATATATTACTTTTTTCCAAGGTAATCATTGAATTTATGAAACTTGCTGACAGTCCTACAGTTAGGTTTGGAAAATCAGTCTTCTAAGAAAAGACAAGGGTGACTTATCTGAAGAGAAGTCCATTTGAAAAAGATTCCACATGTTTAAAAGATTACAAACCCAATATTATCTATTGGTGTGATATAGGTAGAGCTGTTTTTTTAAAACCTGAAGGGATCATATACAACATTAACACAGGCGTAGAGTCCTGAGGAAAGAAAATGATGGAGTCGCAGCATTCTGAGAGTATTTCTAAGTATTATTTGGTTCCAGGCCTGCTGTTTAAAAAAGTACATTGATAAATGTGCCCAAGGAAAGGGTAGCCGGACTGGCAAGAGTGAAAGGAGTTAGCAGTGAGGCAAAGGACCTTTTTATTGGTATTTGAGTATTTGAAGGACAGAGCAAAAGGAAACAGAATTTTCCTCAATATGAAAAAACTTCTTAAAAATATAAATACTTGGTCAAAAAACTTGCTACTTCCTGAAACAGGATGAACACCAGTGTAGAAGTGTCCGGTACAAACACTGAAAGAGAGTTAGACTTGATAGCCTACCAAGTCCTTCCCAACTTTTGAAGCTGCTGTGGTTCCCATGTCATAGATTACAAACATTGATTTATCTTGACATGATAACTAGGTGTGTAAGGAACTTTCCCTTCACTGCACAGCTCAGTTTTTCTAAGAATCTTATAATTCCATCGTCACTGACTGTATCTGTTTTTTATTGCCACAATAATGCCGTGTAGCCAACATCCACTAAACTTCAGTGACATAAATTGATAAGCATTTACTTAGGCCCACTAGTCTACAGGTCATCTAGGCAGTTCTTATGATATGAGTTGGGCATAGCTGATTTCAGCTGGACTCACCGATACGTCTACAGCAAGCCACGACCTAGCTGGCTGGGACCTACTCAGCCTTCCTATGTGTATCTTTCGTCCTCCAGAAGGCTAGCCTATGCTTGGTCTCATGTTCTAAGAGAGAGAGAGAGCACAAAGCATGCAGAATCTCCTGAGGCATAGGCAACGGTCACGTCCACCACATCCTGCTGGCCAAAACAAGTCACCAGGCCAGCCCAGTCTCAAAGGGTAGGAAAATAAACTCATTAAGTAGAAGAGCTGCAAAAGTTGCACTGCAAAGGGGGTAAGGGAACAGAGTAGGGTGGAAAGAAAAAGAGACCATTTTGTGATCAATCTACTACACTGATACAACTTACAAGGAAAAAGTGTGTGTTTTATGTTTCATCTCGTTTTGTAATTATTTGGAGTAATGCTCTCTGCTTGCACAAGTGCCAACTTCCTTACACCATGGTCATAACTCTATGCACGTTTTGCCTTTTTTCTTTTTTTTTGCAGGGTATTTTCAGCTATTGTCTTTGGTGCCATGGCAGTTGGGCAAGTCAGTTCCTTTGCCCCCGACTATGCCAAAGCCAAAGTGTCAGCAGCCCACATCATCATGATCATTGAAAAAATCCCTCTAATCGATAGCTATAGCACGGAAGGCCTGAAGCCAGTGAGTTTGATTTTTTGATTAAATGGTCTGCTCCTAACTCCTGAAGGAGGAAAGTATTGTTAGAGGAAATATAATAATATCTGCACTTCTAAAATGTGCTGATAATAAAACAAAACTTACTGGATCATGGGTTCATTTTATTAAATGCCAGTAATATGTATCAACATCCAGTACTTTTGTATAAGAAAGTTACAGGGAGATGGGAATACTGCCCACTTTCTAAGCAAATCCTGTTAATCACATTTTATTATATGTAGTTACTCAATTATTGGAGAACAAATTTGAGTTATCATATTTGCATAATAACAATATGTGTTATAACATCACTGAGTCTTTTAGATCTTATGAAATTCTAGCTGATAGAAATGAAGCCCACATGGCCTGATACAAGTTCATAACCTTCTGACACCTGATGGTATTGCAGCAATCAAAGTTAATGTTGTGTTTTTGTTCTGATTTTAGGATAAGTTGGAAGGAAATGTGACATTTAATGAAGTCGTGTTCAACTACCCCACCCGGCCAGACATCCCCGTGCTTCAGGGGCTGAGCCTCAAGGTGAAGAAGGGACAGACACTGGCCCTGGTGGGCAGCAGTGGCTGCGGGAAGAGCACAGTGGTCCAGCTCCTTGAGCGGTTCTACGACCCCTTGGGTGGAACAGTGGTGAGTGTACTTTCACAACCACCTCATTTCAAGGTTTTGCCTCATCTAAATGCCTCTGTGTATTTAACTTTTGATGATAAGTCATGCTTTTTCAAACCATTAAACAATAGCCCTGGTTAGATCAAGACTGACATCCAGCGGCGGACTTGGCCCAGTGGTTAGGGCGTCCGTCTACCACATGGGAGTTCTGCAGTTCCCATGTGGAGCTGGCCCATGCGCAGTGCTGATGCGTGCAAGGAGTGCCCTGCCATGCAGAGGTGTCCCCACATAGGGGAGCCCCATGTGCAAGTAGTGCGCCCCATAAGGAGAGCCGCCCAGCGCGAAAGAAAGTGCAGCCTGCCTAAGAATGGCGCCACCCACATGGAGAAATGACACAACAAGATGACGCAGTAAAAAAGAAACACAGATTCCCATGCCGCTGACAACAACAGAAGCAGACAAAGAAGATGCAGCAAATAGACACAGAGAACAGACAACCAGGGTAGGGGGTAAGAGGAGAGAAATAAATCATAAAAATTAAAAAAAAAAAAAAAAAAAAGACTGACATCCTAGAGGTGGCCACCAAGCTGTGTCATCTGCCCGTCAACTTCTCCCACCTCTCTCAACACTGCCCCTCAGCCTTCTATTGGAGCAGCCAGTCTTCTTACCAACCCACCTCTCATGCTTTGGTTAGGTTTCAGCTTACATGGGAGGAGCCAACAATAAATATGAAGTAGCCAGAAAACTAGAAAGGGCACTAAAAGAGAGAGGTGAGACAGCAGCCAAGGGTGGAGAGTGTTTCAGGAAGGAAAGGGTATCAGCGATGACACCTGCTATGAAGAACTAGGGTAGCATGAGGACTGAGAAAACCTGAAGGGATTTGGTGATTAAAGGCTATTTCTGGCATTTTAAAGCAGTCTCAGTGAAGTGATGGTGGTAGAAAACAGTTTAGCAAGAAGAGATGGTTAGCAGAGGAAAAGGAGAGTTAAGCAAGTGTTGATTGTCAAGAATATCAAAGATGAAAGAAAGGCAAATAAGAATAATAGCTTGAGTGGGGAGGCAGAGTCCAGAGAAATTTTTCAGGAGGAAGAATCTTGAGCATTTTTATGACTGAGGATGCAACAAAACCATTGATGGTTAGAACATGTTGAAATCACTTTCTAAGGAAAAGAAGTGAGATAAACAAATTTGGGAGGTAGATAAAGAATTTGGAGGCATTTCCTTTTGTTTCCTGAAATAAAAGGGTAAATAAAGGGTTCATTCCTTCAACAAAACTTTGAGTGCCTGTCAGGGACTGTGTTATGTAATTGGGATGAGATAGGCGCCTTGAAAGGAGAAGTGAAATTTTTAAATGACTATAATGGGGAAGAGGAAAAGAATCAAACCGGGAAGGAGAGGAATTTGGAGCAAGAGATTTTCATTATGTAGGCATTTAGTTACTGGTCATACTTAGGGGTGCTATTCAAAATATTTAACAACTTGTATTGCATGAGCACCAATGAATCAGAAGGGACACCTGCTCAGTACAGTTTGTCTGATGCAGACTGGCTCCATATGGGTCCTGGTTGCATTAGAGACTCAAGAGGAAATAGAATTTTCAGGCTGTAGTACAGAGCTCTTTTATTTCTCCAAGGCAATCACCATTTCTCATAAATATTTTTATTGTATTTAGACAGTTATGCCTTGACGCAACTCAATTCTTTAACAGCTACATAAGCCTTGTTCCTTATTCCTACTACCTTGTTCTATATTTTTTTGTGAATTTTTTGAGAATTCTGACTTTGTTTCAATTTTGAGGTCAAAGTTTGAACAAGGGATTCTAAATGAAGACCTTGCTGACACATGAAGAAATTAGATGAAGAAATGTTAACTTTCACACACTAGTTATGGTTCTCAACATGTTTATAAGCAGTGTGTTGAATATTGCACTAGAACAAGGCATACGGTAAGGTTATTACCCTCAGACTTTAAATGAGGAGATGGGGTACATACATATTGTTGTATCACATCCATCATTGTTCATTGTCAAATGAGTTACATAGCACAGAGGTCCTGTAGGACTTCAGGAGAGAGACTTCCATGAGTTAGATTAAAGAAGGATGTAGGCCTAGTGCTGGTTCTTAATGGATAAAAAATATTTGCAAAAGCGTTTACAGTCAGTAAGGCATTGCATGCAAGAGAACACTTTGATAAGCAATTAGTTCAGAATAAAGTATATAGGCCAGTCTACATACTGGCCTATGTTAGAGTGGTGGCTCTCAAACTTCATCATTATAACTCATTTTGGAAGGACAAAAAATATCTCATCACCTTTCTACCACTCTCATAATCACTTTCCAATGAGGGGAAAAAAATCTTTGTGATAACGTAGCATTGGAGTTGAAAACAGCAACAACAGTAAATAGTACAAAAATATACAAGAAGAAAATAAAAATAGAGTTTAATGATTTACAAATACATAGACATAAAAGAGCATAATTAAGAACATGGACAATAGCAGTTATGGTTTGGTGTGCAGTTATGGTTCGGTGAGAGAAACAGAAACGACCCCAGGTATGTCAAATAAATAAATATTTAATATAGGGGATTATGTGCCTTCAAAATCATTGGAAGGCTGAAAGAATGGAAATTAAGGGGGTTTCTCCTGGACTTTCAAATCACAGCACTGCAGCTGTGATCCTGTGACCAAGGAAGCTACAGAAAATTATGCCAGTGTCACACAGCTGTTATACACCTAAGAGACCAAGACTAGAGTTTGGCTGCTGCAAAACTCCTGCCAAGAATGTAGTAAAGGGAAATTGGCTTCTGCCTTCTGGATGTCACAGAGTGCATCTTACTGGTAGAACCTAAATTACTTCCCAAACCAAGGGAGTCTGGGAAATAGGTTTTAGCTTTCTAGTCCCTTGATATATGGAACTGCAGAGACACAGATGGAGATGGAAATGAATTCTGAGTGCATAGGACAGTATCCATCAAGACAACACTGATAATGCACTGACAAAGGGTCCTTTTGCATCCCATTGCAAGAATAATCATTATCTGTTCCCTATGTGTTTGCACGAGTGCTTTGAAATACTGCTGAGTGTTATCCAGCAGCCAGACTTCTTTAGCATAAGTGTCCCCAAGAATCTCTAGTAAAGGGGTCAAGCTTGGCTTATAAACTCAACCAGGGGCCCTGAATCATATTTTGAGAAACATTGACCTGGAGTGGTGGTCCTCAAACTTGGTGTGTGTCAGAATGACCTTGGGAGCTGATAAAGAACCCAGCCACCCTCCTGGCTCATTCAAATACATTAGCATCTGACCCTTGAATATTACAGTTTTCCAGGTGATTCTGGTGCCAACCATAGTTTGAGAACCACTGAATTGGTAAATTTGAAGAAAGAGGTTTAGGTTAAATTGTAGAGTTTTGAAAAATGAAGCTACAGAATTATGATGAGGAGAAGATCCAAGTTTTTGTGGAACCTGAAGGTTATACAACTCTAGGGACAAAGAAAATAATGCAAACTTATCAATAAAAAATTAGGCATGAAAGTGAATATATACTTTGAATGCAATAAAAGTCACAACAAAATACTGGAGCCTTGAAGATTCTGATTCCTTCCCTCAGTGATTGCTTTAGGCAGTTTACCACAAATGCTGACATGGAAGAGTTTCCTGACTCCAGCCTGGCTTCTCTCCCCACACATACCACGGTCAGCTGCCAGCATTTGATTCATCCCCTGACCTTCCCTTCCTTCCTTCTCTGAGACATCCCTTTAGGATATAGTTATAAACCTGTTGTCATTGTCTGTGTGTGACCCAGTCAGTGCCTGAGCCAGGATGGGGACTTTCCTATTTTGAGGAAAGATGGAAAATCCATTTCTGTTTTGAGATTTTACGTATGTGACCACAACCCAACCTACAGTGTTAAATCCTATCCTGCTCCCCCTGCTCCCCCTGCCCCCACCAGGTTACTAACTATGTGGCCCTGAGCAAGTTACTGAATATAGCTCTTGTTCTTATCTGTAAATTGGGGGTTAAAATATCACCTGCCTCAAAAAGGATGTTTTGAAGATTAACCAATAGAATGCAGGAGAAATGTTTATCACAGAGCCTAGAAGAGAGTCAGTGCTCAATTCATCTATATTATTATTTCAGAGTAAATAATATAGAGAGAATAATATATATTTAGCTTTTGACTATTTGTGCTAATAAAGGGAAGTGGTAGACTTAATTTAAACTAGATATAGCTAGTCATTTTAATTTGACTTTGCATTATTCTCTTAGCAATATATTTACTTTCTCAGTTAGGTTTTTGAGTACTTTCCACCAATCCCCAGAGTTCCTTCATCTTCTCTACTCTTCTTTTTTTTTTTTTTTTTAAAGATTTATTTATTTATTTAATTTCCCCCCCTCCCCTGGTTGTCTGTTCTTGGTGTCTATTTGCTGCGTCTTGTTTCTTTGTCCGCTTCTGTTGTCGTCAGCGGCACGGGAAGTGTGGGCGGCGCCATTCCTGGGCAGGCTGCACTTTCTTTTCACGCTGGGCGGCTTTCCTCACGGGCGCACTCCTTGCGTGTGGGGCTCCCCCACACGGGGGACACCCTTGCGTGGCACGGCACTCCTTGCGCGCATCAGCACTGCCCATGGCCAGCTCCACACGGGTCAAGGAGGCCCAGGGTTTGAACCACGGACCTCCCATATGGTAGACGGACGCCCTAACCACTGGGCCAAAGTCCGTTTCCCTACTCTTCAACCTCATCCCTTCCTCACCCAAAAAAAGCTCTGCTTTTATCTGTTTTACATTCTGGTCTTCTAAACATGTTTCCCCAGGAGAAAGGATTCTTTAGCTAACACAAGTTTTAACTAGCTTGCAATTCTATGGTATTATGTTGGGATAAGCAGGCCCAAGCGTGTTATATTCAGTGTGATGGGGAAACTCATTAAAACTTGCTGAGATAATTTAGATTCGTCTGTGATTGATTAGTTAGGCAGTGTCTGTTCTCCCCTAGGGATATAAGTGTGGGGAAAAAATCTTTAAAAACCCAATCCCCTTCTTTTCTCAGATTTCCATTTCTCAAGTATAGCATTCTAACAAAATTTTCTGTTTAGCCATAACCTTGTATGTTTTTTTCCTTACTTCTCTCCACCCTCTCTCTACTTTCTCCCTTCACTTATTATCACTGAAAGGAAGCCTGGAGCATAGATGCTCACAAGAGTCTCCATGGCAACTGAGCTTGGTACTAACAAGGTCACAACTCTGCTTTCCATCCCTGCAACAGTCAGTTTCACAGACAGAAGCTCTGTTCCTGCAGCAGAGATTGTATCTTACCTCTGGCTCTCTGGGTACCTCTGGGAGACAGCCAGCCACACAGGACACAGTGAGATGTATGGCTCAGCACCCACTCACCACCACTGCTGGGTAAGCAGCTCCGAGCATACAACCTGTGTGATGCTGAGTCACTGGTGTCCCCTCCAGAGGTAACAATCAGTTCTCTCACTTGAGTGCCAGAATTCTGTTGCAGCACAGATCTACTGGGGAGATATACTGGCATCAGAGGGTAAAGATTTTTATGAGCAAACCTGTTAAGGGGCACTCCCTGGGCCTCTGCAGGATTATCTAGGAAATCAGATGACTAAAGAAAGGGCATCCTCTCCCCTGACTCTGCATCCCAGATGCATCCATTGCACACACATGCAGTTAATAGGCTGGCAGTTCTGAGACTTGCTCAGTGCCCAGCACTGTGCTAAGTGAAATACACACATGTCGACTCGAGTTTTGGGATTATCACCACTCCTATTTTACATTCAAGGAAAATGTCTTAGAAAAATTAATTCACTTCGCCAAGATGACTAATGAAGATCCGGTACCCTCCCTTCCACATCCACTTCTACTCCATTTAACCTCTGTACCTGGTCTCTAAATGCCTGAACCTGCCGAACTGAGGTCAGGTCAGAAACCTGGCATACCCAACTCTTACGAGGTCATCATTGTTATTTATTTCCATTCTAATCCTGGCCACTTTTCTAGTGAGAAATTGAGACATAAGCCTGACTGTGCCAGGAGAACCCCCATGACTCTGATGCATTGTTTTAGTCTCCTGTGCCTGCTGTAACAAATTACCACAAACAACTCCGTGTTGCTGTAAGCCACTAATGTCTTATAGTTCTGGAGGTCAGAAGGCCAAGATGGGTCTACTGAGCTAAAATCCGGGTGTTGGCAGAGATACATTCCTTCTAGAGGCTCTAAAGAGAATTCATTGCCGTGCCTTTTCCAATTTCCAGAAACCACCTGCATTCCTTGGCTTATGGCCCTTTCCCCCTTCTTGAAAGGTAGCAATGGCCTGTCGAGTGTCTCTCACATCGCATCATCCTGACACTGACATCTCTTGTCTCCCTCTTCCCCATTTACGAATTCTTGTGATTACACTGGGCCCACCTGGATAATCCGGGATAATCTCATTTGAAGGTCATCTGGTTAGCAGCCTTAATTCCATCTGCAGCCTTGCCATGTAACCTAACATACTGTCACATTCTGGAGATTAGGACACAGACATCCTTGGTGGTAGGATGCATCCTTCTGCCTACCACATGCATATATTAGAAACTACAGTTAAAAGAAAACACGGCAGTTCCTCAAATCTTACAATTACGACCTTGATCACTTAACCTTAAACCAAACAAAGAACCAAATTTTCCTCAGTCTGACAGTAACTTGGCAATTTTAAGGTATTAAGTAACAATACTCATTTTGCTAAATGCAAAGCATGCTTGCTCTGAAGCTGATCTGTGAACTGTTGTTTTCAGCTAATTGATGGAAAAGAAATAAAGCACCTGAATATCCAGTGGCTCCGTGCCCACTTGGGCATTGTGTCCCAGGAGCCCATCCTGTTTGACTGCAGCATTGCCGAGAACATCGCCTACGGAAACAACAGCCGGGCCGTGTCCCAGGAGGAGATCGTGCGGGCTGCCAAGGAGGCCAACATACATCAGTTCATCGAGATGCTGCCAGAAGTGAGTCTCCCGATAGGAGCCGCAGGAGCATGGGGCGGCCTCCCAGCCTATAGTTTGCTCTCTAAAGGGCCGACTTTTCAAAGTGAAGAGAAATTAACATCCAACATGCACCCCCACCTGTAGGCAAGCACATGACCACGTTTTTTGAAATGACTTGATGTTACATTTACCTTATCATTAGATTCCTGTGAAAGGATCAAACTGTTGGATCTGGGTTTAGGGAAGAGAAATATTTCTGGGACATTTCTCCAGCTCAGAAGCTTATAGGCTTGAGGCCCCATGTCCCTCAGACCTAGGGAAAAGTTGTATGTGTGTGGGGGACCTTCCCCTTCAAGCCAGGCACAGGGCCTGCCGGCAAGTCCAGATCTCCTCCTAAGGATTTGCTGCTTCTGATCCCGGCCCCACTTCTCTCCTGCTGTCCATTCTGCCTCCTGGCAGCTAGAGCTCCCCAAGCCTCAAATCTCACTCTGTGTAGTCAGGCCAAGCCCGAGAGCTGGACCCATGCTGGACAGAAAGCTCTCTCTGAATGGAGCGGAGCCCCTCCGAGTGGCCTGCTAGGGTATGATCACTCACCACCATGCCCTTCACTGTTATCTCGTGTGTCCTCTAAATGCCTGGGAAGGCTCGTGCATCACTGGAACCACTCACTCATAGGTCCCTGTAATTGCAGTGCCACTCTATCTAGCTAGTTTCCCATCCCCTTCCATCGTCAGCAGTTATGCTTATTGTAAGGAAATTCCCTGTAAGAAAATAAAGCCCAGTAGGCAATCTCCTGGGAAAGACAGCAATACTAGTGGTCCTAACTCCTTCCTAGGCCTCACCTTTTCCTCAGGGTCTTCTTTGGATCACTGCGGCCACCACATTGCAGGCCCCTGTAAGGGCATTACCCACCCCTCAGCCCCAAACACTCAAGCCCAACTTTGGATAATTAACCCTTCTAGAGGCTGGAACAATCAAAACCCAAATCTCCAACCTCCTTTGCTAATGACGAGGGCAGTGGTTCATTTGGGCATGGGCCAGCAAGGCAGCCTCACCTGGGAGCTTATTAAAAATGCAAATTTTCAGGTTCTCCCCCAGACCTGCTCAACCTGAGAAACTTTGGAGGTGGAGCCCAGTGAGCTGTGTTTCAACAGGCCTTCAATGCTGCTGCAGGCTAATGTTTGAGAACCAGGTGTGCTAGGGATTAGCAAAGGACAAAAACAGAAAGTAGCTATTACCTGTCTTAAGGCTACCTTGCCCAGCTGGCATTTTTCCATCCCAGGGACTTCTCCTCTCTGGCTCCATCCATCCCCCAGAGCATATCTGTGGAGGTTGTGGCTCTTCCTCAGTACCTAGATAGCAGATAGGAGGCAAAACTCCCCTAACTCCTGGTTCCTGTCTGTGGACCCACTTCTTCTGAGTGATTAATGCCAGGATTTAAACCTCACCGTTTAGGAGGTGCGGCTGATTACCTCCTTCCTACAAGTTTCCAGCCCTGCCTTTGCCTGACTCAGCTGGTCATCCATTCCAGTACAGCCTAGGAACCCCCGCATTCACAAAGAGTCGCACACCTGGTGCTCCTGCCTTCTGAGGTGCCCACTGCTCTGGGATGGAGCCAGTCCCCTGCATCTGCCAGAGCCTCTCCTGGGGTCCCCTCACACCATCTCTGGGTGAAGACTTGGGTCTGAGTGCCAAAAAACTAGCAATGTCATTATTAGCAAATAAAATTGACAATGGAACATGAATTTGAAAGTTAAAACTCTGGGTGTTAGAAGCCCAGAGTTTAACTAAAATTTCAGCATGGCAAGACCCTGAAACTATGGTAGTATCTTTTTCTAGGTTATAAATGCTAATACATCACATTTCTGCTCTCTTCCACCTGCCCTTTAATTCCTGTCCCTATCGTCATCCTTAATATTTACTGACAATTAGAGACTGGGAGAAAAAATACCTGAGGAATTTTGGAATAATCTAAAAACAAAAAAAAAGGAGATTTCAGTTTTCAAAAATAGGTATCAAAATTGAATTCCTTAGCATCCATTAATATTGTTTATGTATTGGAGACAGCTCTGTAAAAACCGACTCTGAAAGGCTAGAATCCCAAGAGCACTTTCCTTCCTCACTTACAAGCAACGAAGAGAGCGCCACCTGCTGGTTAGAAATAAAACGCACCTCGCTTATTTTATTATATGCAGCTTAGTCAGATCAAATTTTCTTCCTCCTACTAATCCATGTCCCAAATATAATAAAACCAAAAAACTGAAAGAGACTAATGTGGCAGCCATGTTCTTCCTCATAAAAGTATTGCCATTTTCACATTAAAATACACTTTTAAGACCCAAACCTTTATTTCCAGAACAGTGATTAACCCTGCCATTTAGAGCTTTTTTTTTCTTTTCTTTAACTCTCCATGAATCCATTCTTGGCTTCTGAACTGAAATATTGTTTGCATATGTGTAAATATTTATCGTATTTTCTGTAAGAAAATGGTTTAGTAGGACTTTATTATCTGTTCTCCTTTTCATAATTAAAAAAAAATTCCTATTTGCAGAAATACAACACCAGGGTGGGAGACAAAGGAACTCAGCTCTCTGGTGGCCAGAAACAGCGCATTGCCATAGCTCGCGCGCTGGTTAGACAGCCTCATATTTTGCTATTGGATGAAGCTACATCAGCTTTGGATACAGAAAGTGAAAAGGTAAAGATTTAAATTGGCCTCATTCACCTTTGAATCGGTTGTCCTTAGGTTTAAATTTATGTTTTTATCTTCCATAGTAGAGTCCAAACCTTAGCCAGATAAATTGATTATACTCATGTCAATTTTCAGTATAATTCAATATAATTTAAACAGCTTACAGTAGCTGTAACTCCAGAGAACTAAGATGGCACAAGGCAAATTAGTCTTATAGTGCTCATGCTAAATAAAAATAGCCCTTCATCACTTTGAATTGACCTAAGAATCTGCATTCAGGAGGCATATTTCCTGGTTCTACTGGCAGCATCAACCAGTAGCCACATGAAAAGGGGGAAGGCAAGACAATCTCAAAATCTGGCTGTGTCTTAAGGTAAATATTGGCAATCATTTTCAGTTTGAGAAAAGGCTGAGTGCTCAGATATATGTGAAAGACAGATTGAGCTTGTAAAAAGGAAGAGGGGCCATCAGCCATTCTGAGATGCTCTCTATCTTTAAAAGTACCAATTTTCGAGAAGCCTGTGTTGTCTTTGTTCAGGCTTCCTGATTTGCTGGAGAGCTGGCTAACAGGCTGGTTGGGCACATTAGTAAATGTTTTAAAATGATTTAATGGGCTGTATTTACCACCATAACTTTGAGGATAGATAATTCCTGCTTCAGAACGGATTCGAACTATGATTCAGTTATTTTGTTATGACAGATCCCTCACTTTCTAAAATCTATGTTCTATTTCACTGTTGTCATTGTAAAAGAAGGATCTGTTGGAGAAATTAATCATGGGACTTGTTATGGAGGAGGAATTAAAGAGGGAGAACTACTTTTATTAGATATAATTTGTGTAATTAATTACTGAACAGGTTGTCCAAGAAGCCCTGGACAAAGCCAGAGAAGGCCGCACCTGCATTGTGATCGCTCACCGCCTCTCCACCATCCAGAACGCAGACGTAATAGTTGTGTTTCAGAATGGCAAAATCAAGGAGCATGGCACACATCAACAGCTGCTGGCTCAGAAGGGCATCTATTTTTCAATGGTCAGTGTCCAGGCTGGAGCAAAGCGCTAAGGAACTGTTAATATATGAAATGTTAAATATATTTTAATATTTGTATTTAACAATGGCATTTAATCAAAGTTAAAAAACAAGCACCTATTGGAAAAAGTATGTAGAGTTACCTGTTTAACACTTCCTGCCACTATTGAAGAGCATTCCACCAAGTTCAGGGACTTCAGAGACTTCATAATTAAAAGAAAAGAAAGACATCATAATTGAATGGGGAAAAATAATGGTTTTAATTGCAGTATAAAATTTATCCAAGAAGGTAGATTTTTAAAAATATGCAGTTTTGTTTCTATTTTCTCACTTGTACTACAACTGATTGCTTACTAAAAGGTTTTAGAAGTAGCAAAAAGTAGTGAAATGTTTGTATACAAGTACCTATAATAAAACTAAATCTTTATATGACTGGATTCATCTTAGCCAAAATGTCTGTGAATGTGTCATCTCCTAGTTGGAATATGGTAGATAATTTCTGCTTTGAAAAGGGGGGGGGGATGCCTCTTTAAACACACCCATTAATTTTTGTGGAATTGGTTAAATAGTTAAATAATTCCTGTTCTGTATGATTTTTCACTTTTGGTCATACATAACCATCTGGCTTCATTCTTGTACTTGATCCTGCTGATTCAAGAATTTCCACCTTATGATGGCTCTCAAACTGACCACAGATCAAAAACAACATTTTTGTGGTGTGGAGTATAGCATGGGATGCACAATTGTGAAGTATATTACTCCGATATGTATTAAGTATTTTGTATTGCTCTTATAAAGGGCTCTTAAAAGATTTAATATTTTGCACTTTAAAAAATACAACTACTGTTTTTCTGTTTTGATAATGACTTATTTCCCCCAAATTGGTCTTTTCCCAAGTTTATCCTTCTGTTTTGCTGATGTTTAAAATGTCTTGCGAGTTTAAGTACATCATCACACAAACATGGAAAAAGGAAAAAGTGCCCTATCCTGAAAAAGGAAAAAGCATCATATCCCAAGGAAAGATACTCTGACTACAATTTTTTTAAAAAAGTAGCCAGAAGCACTATAAACAAGATTAAAAGTCACAAATTGGGAGCAAATTTTGCTGTATTTATTTTTAAATATTGATATCCTTAATACTTATTTAAAATTTAAGAAGAAAAAAAAAACATCATCTCCAAGGAAAATGACATGATCAAATAATTACAAAGAAGAAATTCATGAAAAAGAAATGTGGATTAAAACAAGATTCACCTTTGGAAATAAATAGAAATGGTGAAAGCATATCGTGGTATTTATAACAAGCGTAACTATGATATGGGTATGACTGTGGTTGAAAGGGAAAGTCTAAGATCAAGTGTACTGCAAGAAGGAAAGCTAAGTGCTATAATATGGGGCTGTATAAGAGAGTAAAACCTCATGTAAAACAGGAATATGGGTGATACTGCATATATAAGACTATTTTTTAAAAATATAAATACAAATATCCTAAAGAGAAGGAAAAAGAATAGCTGCTACATATGGCAAGGGGAACATAGAGAGACTGAGAGGTGATGAGTTATATTTGTTTGCTTTTTGTTTATTATTATTATTATTATTATTATTATTATTACTGGAATAATGAAAGTACTCCAAGAATATTTGAAGTGATAAATGCACAAATACATGGTTACACTGAATACTGTTGATTGTACACTTTGGATGGATTTATGCTTTATTAATATGTATCAATAAAATTGATTTTTAAAAAGTGCAAGATTTGCTTTTATCCTTAGCAACTTGACAATGAACAAAAGGACAACTAATCTCTAGTTTGGGCACTCCTTGTTGATTAACTTAGTGGTTGGTATTAATAGCCTCAATCATTGTTTGGCAATGTAAATTAAAAGTTTTTAAAATGTGCTTATCCTTTGATAGCAATTCCAATTCTAGGAATTCAATTAAGAGATGCATAATAGGATGTTTATTTTAGCATTATTTATCATTTTGGAAACAATCTATTATTTAATAGTAAAAAAGTATTCATTAAATTTTGGTGCAGTCACAAAATGGAATACTATACAATCGTTAAAATTAAAATGTAGAAGAATATTACCAAACCAGATCATTTCGTGTAAAGAAAAATTGATTGCCAAATTGTATGAACAAAATGGTAGCTTTTATGTTAAAGATATTATGTATAAATATATAGGAAAAATAGTAGGGAGAGCCACTAAGATAAACTAGTTGGAAATAATTTTTTTTTTCAGATTTTATTTTCTGAGCTTTCAGATTTATAATTTTGTATGTTTTTAAGGTTTTAAAAAAGTGCACTTCTAGAAAATTTAGGAAAATTCATACAAACAGTGTCACTCTTGGTTACATTTCACAAAGACAGTGGTTTTTTTCTTAATTGCTAGAAGAAATTCACTACATATGACTTTGCCTTTGAAAAAAATTCTTAGGTATTGATAAAAAAATAATAAAATTACCTTCTTTTAGTTATTTTCACAATCCAGGTCTTATAAATAATGTTCAGGTCTGAAATTCTGTGGGTTGTATTCATTGACTCCAACTGAACCATGTTTCCCTCTATTTACTGTTTTGCTCTGGGTGGAATCTCATGAGGTGGAACTCCTCACAGGGGCCTCCTGCATTCTCTGCCCCCATAAACTGTCACTGCTTAAAAGGCTGGCAGGGAAGCAGCTCTTCATCATCTTCATGTTCCTCAGTTTTCCCTTATGGAGTCAGTTACCACACCTGTGAATACAAATGCAGGAAACCATTTTAGTGCAAGTAAAGTCTCACTCAAATATCTGTCCAGCATTATTTTTTAGCACTCTTACACTTGATCATTTAATCGGGGGAAGTACAAGAAGTAGGAATCTTTGAGCTAAAGAAACATTTTCTTTGGGTACACAATTAAAAGACTAATACAGTAGTGAATCTGTACAACAATGTAATTAAGGACCAAATTGTGTGACACACTATTTAGCAGGAATAAGCAATGTGTGGAGGCTGGCCTATGAGATGGGGGTGTGTTACTCTTCATTGTTCTGTGCTGAGTTGTCATTGTACATTTGTCCCTTCAGCTGTGTCAACACACTCTGAAGGCTGGGGTGGCATCATATCTACCCTGGTATCTGCACCCAAAAACCTAGAGCATTGCCTTCTGTGTAGCAATGTCTGGTGAACTAAAACTGGAGGATGTGGGTGAATTCCAAATGTGGACAGGGCCAGTTGTGGTAAACCTTGAGTGTCAGTTGGTGGAGCTCAACTTGGATGATACAGAAAAATGAAAAGCCATTGACAATTGACAACAGGAGTGTGTGGTGATGAAAATACTATTTAAAACTTACCCTGGCCACTGAGGGCAGGAGGGGTTGCACAGGAAGAGACTCGTAATAGGTTGAATGGTGGCCCCCCAAAAGATATGTCCACATCCTAATCCCTGGAAACTGAATGTGAACATATTTGGGAAGGGTCTTTGCAGGTATAAGTTTAGGATCTTGAGATAAGGTGATCGTCCAGGATTACCTGGGTGGACTCTAAATCCAATGTCAAGTGCCGTAATAAAAGTGAGGCAGAGGGAGGGTTGACACATTCCAAAGAAGAGGAGGCAGTGTGACCATGTGGGCAGCAATGTAGCCACAAGTCAAGAATGTCAACAGCCACCAGAAGCTGGAAAAGGCAAATAATGGATTCTTCCGTAGAGCCTCCAGATTTTGGACTTCTGACCTCCAGTGTGAGAGAATAACTTTTGTTTTAAGCCACCAAGTTAGTGGTAATTTGTTACCACAGCCTCAGGAAACTGATACAAGCCCTGCATCAGGAAAGTTAAACAAGATACACTTATTTTAAAAATAAGGGAATGAGGCCCTGAGTTGGGCTGGTAAGAATGGAGAAGAATGGTGGCTATGAGAAACATCCCACGGACCAGATAGGAATGATGGAGGGGTGATAAAAATTAATACCAGGCACCCTCTCGATAGAGGGGTGGAGTGGACATAGCCATCCTAGGGTCCACAGAATGGAGGAATAGAGTATGAATTAGAGTGGACTTACTGATACTCTATTCTGGAACTAATGTGATTAGTAGTGGAAGTAAATGTAACACTGAGATGGAGAAAGTGGCCATGGTAGCTGCTGAGGGTGGGAATGGGAAGAAGAGATATGATGTGGGGGCATTTTCAGGCCTTGGAGGTGTCTTGGGTGGTACTGCAGAGATAGTTACTGGACATTGTATGTCCTCCCATGGCCCACTGGGTGGACTGGGGGAGAGTGTAAATTGTAATGTGGACCATTGACCACGTGGTGCAGCAGTGCTCAGAGATGTATTCACCAAGTGCAATGAATGTCCCATGATGAAGGAGGAGGTTGTGGTTATGGGAGGAGTGGGGTGAGGGGGGTGGAGGGCATATGGGGACCTCATTTTTTTTAATGTAACATTAAAAATAAATAAATATTTAAAAAAGGGACTCTCCCTGGGTACCACAACCTAAAAAAAAAAAGTTAATGCCAGAATTTTGGCTGGGAAAATACAATGACACTGATGGTAGTGAACAGCTCTTTTAGGAGGAAGATGATTTGCTCCCATGTCTAGGAAATGACATCAAAACAGAAGGTATTTGAAGGGGTGGCCCTCAGGAAAGACTAAATGCAGATGTGCGCCAGTATGTGTCATTTGCTTGAATTCAACCCTTTCCTATGTCAGGCTCTTTTTATTTTCCTGATTCTACCCTATGATTAACCAGCTAACCCAACTCTAAACAATTTAAAGGCCCTTTTATCTGGTTCACAGAATCAACTTCTGAGTTTAGGCCAAAATATACTTCGATCTTTCCTGATACACAAAGTGGTCCCTTAGTTGCAACAGTAAGAAGTCTTTTTTTGACTCGTTGTGCTTACTCACATCTCCTTTTCAGATGCCTGCTCCCAGCTTGTGAACTCTTGGAGGAAGGACTGTGTCATTGTGTCACCCTCATTCCTGTGTTTGGCAAAGTCCTTGAATTATAGTATGGGCTTGTTAGGGACTGAATTCATGTCCTTCACAAAAGGCATGTTCAGGTTCCAACCCCAGGTCCTGTGGGTGTGAACCCTCTGTAAACAGGACCCTTGAAGATAATATTAGTTAAGGTATGCCCAAAGTGAATGAGGGTGGGCCTTAATCCAATATGACCAAGTCTTTATAAGCAAAAGAAATTAGACATGAAAGAGTAGCCTTCTGGAGCAACGAGAAGCTGCAAGTCAATGGTACCTTGAAAAGCCAAGGACGAAGGATTGCTGGCAGCCAGCCTCTGAAAGCTAGTCTATGGGGAGAAAGCATCATTTTGCTGACACCTGGATTTTGAACTTCTCCTAGCCTCAAAGCCATGAGTCAATAATGTCCCATTGTTTAAGCCAATCCATCTTATGCTATTTGTTTTAGCAGTCAAGAAACTAATACAAATCTCAGTAAATGTCTACTCTTTTGTTAAGTTTTTGATCCAGTTATGCACCTTCAGTTTGCTTTAGCACAAATTAACATGTGATAAGTTCTTTGCTAATGTAACTATGTTGAGTATTCTTATCTAAGATCTTATCATTTTATAGAAAAACAGGGAGAGGAGCCCATAATTACTATGAAACCTGTGACCTAGGCCTTACCCACTATACAGAACAAAAGGAACAGCCTTATATGAATTGTGTCCATAAGTTTTCCTAAGACCAAAAAATAAAAAAATTTAAAAAATGAAATTGTAGTAGTCTAGTCAACAGTATTATATTAAAGTCAACTTCCTAGCTTTCATGTACTATGGTTATATAGTATGTCACCATTGGGGGAGGCTGGATGAAGGGTACGCTGGATTTTATGTACAATTTTTGCAGTTCCATATAAGGCTGTCATTCTTTTGAAATAAAAAGTTGAAAAAAAAACTAGATAGTTAAATTTTACTTAAGGATTTGCTGCTCTTAAAAAGATTAAACAACAAAATATTTTTAGGAGGCACTTACTTCAACTAGTCCTTTGCCCTAGTTGGAACTCCCAAAATCAAGTTGAAAGATCTCTGCCCTTGGAATCTGGAAAAATCAGAATAACATAGAGGACAGCTGGAATGCTTACACATGCATGCAAGAGGCAAAGATACATGTTGAAATATTTTAACCTGGACTCTTTCAAAAGATCCAGTTATGGGCATAAGAGAAAGTGACCTTTGAGTTGAAAACTGAAGTTTTTTGCTTTCTCCACTGGGCAGAGAAATGTAAATATTTTCTCCTTCATTGATTGTTGCTTGGTGAATGGAGAAGCATCCAGGCTCTCCTGCACAAAAAAACTGGGTTAAACTGGGATGAAATGGTTTTTTTAACATGGAGTTCCTTATTTTCTCAAAGCCTCTTTCCTCCTTGACAAATTAGGATTTCAATAGCTATGCCCTTGGATTACTTGAGAACTAAATGTTAAGAATATAGATATATATAGGAATATAAGAAATAAATATTAAAAATATAGGAAATACAAGCCAAAAAAAGTTGCTTGCATTCATCTCATATCTTCTTTTTTTTTTTTTTTTAAAGATTTACTTATTTTTTTTTTCTCTCCCCTTCCTCCCCCACCCCGGTTGTTTGTTCTGTGTGTCTATTTGCTGAGTCTTCTTTGTTCGCTTCTGTTGTTGTCAGCGGCACAGGAATCTGTGTTTCTTTTGGTTGCATCATCTTGTGTCAGTTCTCCGTGTGTGCGGCACCATTCCTGGGCAGGTTGCACTTTCTTTTGCGCTGGGTGGCTCTCCTTACAGGGCACACTCCCTTGCGCGTGGGGCTCCCCTATGCAGGGGACACCCCTGTGTGGCAGGGCACTCCTTGCGCACATCAGCACTGCGCATGGGCCAGCTCCGCACAGGTCAAGGAGGCCCAGGGTTTGAATCGCGGACCTCCCATGTGGTAGACGGACGCCCTAACCACTGGGCCAAGTCCGCTGCCATCTCATATCTTCTTGATCTTTAAGTCTACCAATTCTTTTGTATGAAAAGAAAGTTTTGTGTTTATTCATTTAAAAATATTTTATGTGCCTACTAGACTAGATACTGGGAACACACTGATAAGATACGGCACTCTCCCATTTAGGTGACAAGATATAAGTTGTAATGCATATTGATGACAGAGATTCCCTGGAAAACTGACTCTATGCTTGACAGATGGAAGTTTCCTTTCTAAAGATATAACCCTTTTGCAATTTTCAAAAGGAAAGGAAAGAAGAACAAATTCTAGAAACTTACCTTGCAGCTCCTTCTGAGCCTGAAAGAGAGGTTCAATGACTAGCATTTTGCCCATAACCATTGGGAGGGCACAGCATCCCAGCATCCTGGAGAAGGAATCACACGCTTTTCTTTGGTGGAGGAGGGAAAAGACAAGGTGTGGGAAGGAGGATTTTTTTCTTTTCAGTCAAAAGAGAGAAAATTTAAAAAATATTAATAAGGTCATAACTCTAATATTTTATTTCTATATTTAAACTGAATGCCGTTGAGGCTTCCTTATTCTACCAGAATTTGAGTATGACAATTTCATTTTTCATTTCCAAAGAGATAATTGTCCCTCTTCAATTCCCTTATGAAAACCACCTCTAACCTCAGGGGCAATGACCCCATTACCCCTACTCTTTAGAGTGTAAATAGATCAGTCAGGCAGGATTTATCCATGGATTTTCTATGTTGCTTTGGGAAAGTGCCAGTTCTAGCCAAATGTGGGCTGAGGCTAATCGAATTATATGAAAAACACTATGCTGCAATATTTTACCTCCCCAGACTAAAAAAAAGTGGTATGAAGTTCTTTGGATTCAGGGAACCCAGGTGTGGGACATGTGCATATAAACATAACCTATAGAGAAATATGCTGAAATGGAAAAAAATTCTACATGAAAACAAATACTTAAAGGGTTTAAGAATTTGTGAGGCTAAATACAAAATACAGGCTATTGTTTCACAAAAAATAGCATGCATGAATCCATCCTTTGCATATAATTCAATCCTGAAAGCAAACTTTTTGAGTAGCTAAAATTTTTATTGTGAATTATTATTGGCCATTAATAGATGAAATTAAATTTCAAGTATATTTCAAACCGTTAAAACTTGAATTTATATCAGAAAGTTACATTAGCCAAGAATTACACATATTAACACTTCAAGGTTCAAGGTTAAAGTCAAGTTATCTCTGAAATTTCTCTGCACTGAACTCCCATATACTTTTGACACCTCTTTATATTTCAACTCTATTTTAATTATTTGCTTATTTTTCACTGTTTATAGTTGTTTTGCATATGTGTCTACCTACCTTATTAAAGAGACAGAACACTACTTGAGAGCTGAAATCCTGCCTTACTCTATGTCTTCACTGTATAACATAATGTCTTGTAATAGTATTTGCCTTTTTCAAGAGTTTTAGATAAATCATGAACAGACACAGATAGTCAGGAAATGACAGAGTTAAAATTTATTTTACCACTTTACAGATTCTTCTACTGTAAGACAGGTGCCAAATATCTTTCCTTTGCCTTTTCATATTGTCTTAGTTTGCCAGGGTTGCTATGACAAATACCACACAATGGGTTGGCTAAAACAACAAGAATTTATTGGCTCATGGTTTCAGAGGCCAGAAGTTTCAAGCCAAGGTGTTGGCAGGGCAATGCTTTCTCTCAGAAACAACAGCATTCTGGTGATGGCTTGCTACAATCCCTGAGGTTCTTTGGCCTGCCTTGGTCACATGGCAATATTCTTGGTCTCTTCTTGTGGCTTTCTCTGGCTTCTGTGTCTTCTGACTTCTTCTGGTTTCTGGGTTTCTACTGATGGACTAGGTCTGAATTTCCTAACCTTATAAAGCCTCCAGGAATATGGACTAAGAGCCACCCTGCTTCAATTAGGCTCTACCTTAACTAATAACAATTTTAAAAGGTCCTGTTTTTAAATGGGTTCACAACTACAGGAATGCAGATTAGAGTAGGAATGCAGATTGTTGGAGGACATGCTTCAGTCTATCACACATATCTCCTTTTTCTCCACAATCATCTCTGCCCTGGGGGGTTGGCTTCTGTGGACTGAGCTGACCAGGAGCCTAGGAGGTGGATGGAGTGGGGAAGGAGAATAAGATCTGGGTATAGATTGCCAAGTTCCTGCCCTGCGGAGTTTCCCAGAGATGACTGTGCCCTTCAGGTCATTGCTCTTTTCAAAACTGTTTCTTAAACATGACAGTCATTATGGGTTTTGGTGACTGCTTTCTTCCCTTACCCCTGCCTAGCACATATGGAAATTCCAGAATTCCAGAAGGAAGGCAAGTGGTTATCAGAGACCACAGTGTTTATATAAACACTTTAGGCACAGTGACTCACTGTTATCAGTTAGGGGATGGGAAACCTTCTGAAACCTCCTGAAATCCAACTTCTCAGATGCCAGACAAGGGCCACCTTTGCAAGTAAATCTAAGGATGGCAGTCTCAGGTCTGCTCTGTTGACTCCTTTCTGCACATGAGCGTAAATGTAAAACATAAAACGATACAATTTTAGGGGGAAAAAACACAGGAAAAAATTTTTGAGATCTAGGCCTAGGAAAAAGTTCTTAGACATGGCACCAAAAGCACAAACCATGGAAGAAAAAATTGATAAGTTGGACTCCATCGAAATGTAAAACTTTTGCTCTGCGAAATTATTAAGATGATGAAAAGATAAGCTACAGAATGTGAGAAAATATTTGCAAGCCAAATATTTGACAAAGACTACTATTAGGGTTTATAAAGACCTCACAACTCAATAATAAAACAACAAAACATCATATTCAAAATACGCAGATGGTATGAACAGATATTTTACCAAAGAGAATGTAGAGATGGCAAACAAGCAAAGAAAAGATGTTATTAGCCATTAGGAGAAATGTAAACTAAAATCACAACAAGATATGGTTAAGACAAAAAAAGAAGTGACAAGAGTGCAGAGAAACTGGATCATTCATGCAATGCTTTTGGGAATATAAAATGGTATAGCCACCTGGGAAAAACAGTTCCACAGTTTCTTAAAACATTAAAAATACGACAACCATGCAACCCAGCTGTTGCACACTGGGCATTTAATTTGAAGAAACAAACATTTGTGTTCACACAAAAACCGATACACAGACATTTATAGCAGCTTTATTCATAATAGTCAGAAACTGGAAACAACCCAGATGACCTTAAACATGTGCATAGTTAAACTGTAGCACATGCATATCATGGAATATCACTCAGCAATGAAAAAAAATGAATTATTAATATACTTACTGACCTGCATGACTCTCCAGAGAATTATGCTCAGAGAAAAAAAGCCCATTCTCAAATGGCTATATAACTATAGGGTATGATTCCATTTATGTAACATTCTCAAAATGGCAAAGTTAGAGAGACAGAGAACAGATTAGTGGTTGCCAGGCTTAATTAAGGAAGGGGTGAGGATGGGAAGGAAGAGGGTGTGGTTATAGAAGGGCACATGAGGGGTCTTTGTGATGATGGAAATGTTCTGTATCAATCCGTATCAATCCTGGTTGTAGAATTTTACTATAGTTTTACAATATCCTACCATTGGGGAAACAGGAAATGGTACAAGGTAGCTCTTTGTATTAGTCTTACAACTGCATGTGAATCTACAATTATCTCAAAATAAATAGCTTAATTTTTAAAAAAGCAAGCAGCAAAAGAGGAAGATAAAGAGAACCAGATTCTACCTGACCTGAGAGCATTGGAGTTCCATAATTGATGCACAAATAATTGCTACCCAGAGTTAATTTTGCTTTGGTAGATTTCTAAACATTTCATAACACCTTTTAAAGGTTCTTGAAGAACTCTTAAGATGCCACAATTTCAGGGTTAGGAAACAGTGCCATGAATAATTAAGAACTAACATCAAATGCAAACCTGATATCTTTTTTTGTGATATTATTTTTATATATTTGGGTATGATATTAGCAAATATTTTAATCTGTGACAAAACAAAGTACAATATTTCAAAAAGATGCAGTTTTAGATCTTTTAACAGTGAATCAAAACAAATGACCTAGTTGAACTGAGTAATTATTGTTAATATACTATAATATTGTTATTTTACATTTATCTGGTCTACTCCAGCTCTTTTTTTGGTTACTATTGCATGGAATACCTTTTTCCAACCTTTCACTTTTAACCTGGTTGTGTCCTTATGTCTGAGGTGGGCCTCTTGCAGACAACATACAAACAGCTCATATTTTTTTTATCCATTCTATGAGCATTTATCTTTTGATTGGGGAGTTCAATCCATTAACATTCAGTATTATTACTGTAAAGGCATTACTGACTTCATCCATTTTGTCCTTCAGTTCTCTATTGTCTTAACTGTTCTGTTATCTGTTTTCTTATCCTTTAGCTTACCCTTCTTAATAATCTTCATTTCTAAACCCTTCTACACATCTCTCACCCTTGTTTTTTCCTTTCAGGCTGCAGCGCTCCCTAAGTATCTCTTGTAAATCTGGTCTTTTGTAACATATTCTTTTGGTTTTGTTTGTCTCTGAAGACTTTGAACTCATCCTCATTTTTGAAGGACAGCTTTGCTGGATACAGAATTCTTGGCTGGAAGTTTTTCTCTTTCAGTATCTTAAATACATCGTATCATTTTCTTCTCTCCTCCGTGGTTTCTGATGAGAGTTCTGCACTTAATCTTTAAGTTTCCCTTGTATGTAATACTTTGCTTTTCTCTTGCTGCTTTCAGAATTGTTCCCATGATCAGTATTCTGTAAGTTTCTTCATACAAAATAAACACTTGTTTTTAATTGTAGAGGACTGGAGAAGAGACATATTTTTGGATACTTAATTTTTCTTTAACCCTTTCTTATGCATAGCTGCTAATTAAAACAATCTATCTGGATTAATAATGATTTAACATGACCACTGTTGAAAAAGATTTTGAGTTTTTCTGCCTCATAAAATTATGAATTGGATAATGATATCTACAGTAATTCATTCCAATAACCTGTGAAAAATTCCCAAATACGAATATGATTATCCAGAATTACAGCCTAAATGAAAATTCAATAACTAAACCAATCATTTATTTCATTCTTAGAGATTATGTCTAATAGTTAGAACTGTGATATAAAAATTAGAATTATGTTATGATTAATTTTTATTATATTAGAATTATTATTTACATTTATAAAAATTTTTTGCCATACTATCTATTTCATAAAATTGATTATATTAAATCTAACCTGGCCTTACACTCTCTTTCAAAATTCATAATTTCTTTCAATCTATTTTTCTATTTTATTTTATAATAAAGGTCTTTTTTTTAACAGCTAGAAAAAGCCATTGATTATACACTTTGGATAGATCATATGGTATATTAATATATCTCAATAAAACTACTTAAAAAACAAATAAATAATTGTGCAAGAATAACCAGAAATAGATGCTATGTACAGCAGGGGAACCAAAGAGATTGAGAAGGGGGGAATTTTGTTTGTCTGTTTTTTGTTTATTATTATTATTGAAATAATGAAAATGCTTTAAAAACTATTGAAATGATTAATGCACAGCTATGTGATTGTACTAAATATCATTGATTGTACAGTTTGGATAAATTGTATTCTTTATTTATATGTATCAATAAAATTGATTTGTTTAGAAAAATAGGGTCGGTTGGGGGAAAATACACCAAATGTTAGATATGAACTATACTTAGTAGTAACAGTTTGATAATGCTCTTGCATAGCTTGTAACAAATGTACCACAACAATGCAAAGAGTTGGTGGTGGAGTGATGTATGGGTCCCTTGAGTGATGTTATGCATGTTTATTTTCTAAGTTCACAACTTTTACTATACACTTATTGTTTTTGTATGTTCATGTGTGAATGACATACTTCAAAAAGAGTATATTTTGAAAAATGACCTTAAGCATAGTGACCCTAGCTAGTGCTTATCCATTTTATTTCTGGTCTTGGCACCCTGCTGTCCTCCCCTCTCCACCCAAATAGTTCCCATAAACTCACACAGCACATCAGGTAATGTGACCTTGGAATTCTTAATGTGCCATGACTCTATGATGGCAGAAGCTATATGACATTGTGATTAATAGTAAACTTTCTCCATGTGTTTCTCTAAGTTCTATCATGGTACCTTTATAAGTCCACTTGGTTTATGAGGATACAAGAAAGAGTTTGTTGGTACAGAGAGAATTGAATCGGTGATACAATCGTCTTCAACATCTCATGAATGGCTGCCAGTGCGGTGGGCCAAATAGTTTGTATACAGAGCAAAAGAAGAGTGAAACTAAAATAAAATAATTTTTAGGAGAGAAGAGGCCAAGGGTGGTGAGAGACTTTTGTTTTTTTAAAGCAGTGAGATTTTTAAAGAATTTTGTGAGAAAAAAATAAGATGCAGCATGGATTGAAGGAAGTGAAGACAGGAGAAATAAAGATTTTCAAATTCTGAGGAGATGGAAATTTAGACAGAGGTTGAAAGGTATTGGTGGCAGAAAGTTTGTGAACAATTATTCTAGTTGAGTGTGGCCAAGTGCAAATATAATAAGTAAAGGTAGCATCTAACCTTCTAATTTCAGAGAGGAAAAGTCAGAGAATCAGAGAATCATTAGATAGTGGGGAAAAGACCAGAAAGCAAACACCCTGAGTTGGAATGCTGCCTCTATTGTTTGAGGAATAACAAAGAGGCCAGTGTGACTGGGATAGAGTGAGTAAGGGAGAAAAATAGTAGAAGATGAGGTCAGAGAACTAATGGACAGGATGAACCATTGCAGGCAAGACTCTAAGTAAGTGGGGACCACTGCAGAATCGCATTTCAAAAGTCACTTTTGAGAATGAGCAAAGGCAGTAAAAGTGTCAAAGACTGAAGCGGGGGTGGGGGTGGAGGTGGGTGGAAGCTATTGCAGTAATTGAGGTGAGAGATGACAGTAGTTGCACTATGATGGTAGGTGGAGGTGGAGAGAAGTGGTCGGGGTCTGGATATATTTTGAAAGTAGAGCCAACAGGATTTCCTGACAGATTATTGTGGCATATGAGAGAAAGAGAAGAATGCAGAATGACTCCAATGATTTTTGTTGAGCAACTGGAAGGAAGGCTGAGCTGCCTGTTTAGAGGAGAAGCTATCGGAAGAGGTAGCTTGGAGAGAAGATCTGGAGCTCAGGTTGGACATGCTAAGTTTGAGAAGTCTATTAAATATCCAAATAGAGATGTCAAAGATGCAGTTACATATATGAGTTATTGTTCAAGAAGCCAGATGTAGGGTAGTATATTAGTCAGCCAAAGGGGTGCTGATGCAAAATACCAGAAATTGGTTGGTTTTTATAAAGGGTATTTATTTGGGGTAGAAGCTTTCAGTTACCAGGCCAAAAAGCATAAATTACTTCCCTCACCAAAGTCTGTTTTTGCCACATGTTGGAGCAAGATGGCTGCTGATGTTTGCCAGGGTTCAGGCTTCCTGGGTTCTTTTCTTCCTGAGGCTTGCTTCTCTCCAGGTTTAGGGTTCCTCTCTTCCCTGGCCTTTCTTCTGTTTCCTTACAACCAAGCTCCTCTGTGTGCTTATTTCCCAGAGCTTCAGCTCAAAACTCCAGCATCAAAACTTCAACATCAAAACTCCAACTCTGTCCTTTGCCAAGTCTTTTATCTGTGAGTCCCCACCCACAAAGGGGCAGTGACTCAACACCTTACTGATGTGGTCCAATCAAAGCCCTAATCATAATTTAATCACACCCAGGAATAAAGCAGTTTACAAACATAATCCAATATCTATTTTTGGAATTCATAACTATATCAAACTGCTAGACTCCACCCTCCAAATTCCAAAAAGACATTACAATATTTTTAAAAAACTTAAATCAGTAACAATGCAAGTACTAAATCACATCACAATAAATTTAAAGAAATACAGTTTATCTTGGGGCAAAATATCATTTGCTATAGACCTCTGAAACTTACAAAACTATTTATTTTCTTCCAATACACAAATGGACAGACAAAGGATAAACATTTTCATTAAAATAAGGAGAAACTCGAAGTGAAACATGAGTCAGAGTTCCTCTACAGTTCAGTAAAACTGCAGGGCATCCTGCCTTCGATTTCCAAGTCTGAGAGTCATTCTTAAGATGATGGTTTCTTCTCCTTGGAGCCACATGTGGACCCACACTTTCCACAGGTTTGCCCAATGGCCATTTTCTTAGTTCCACCATCATCAAATCTGGGTGTTAACCAAGTTCCAGATCTCACCCTCCAAGACTGTTTGGGTGATTGCCACACCTGACCCAATTTTTGGTTAGAATCTTAACCCCTCTAGTACAGTGACATGAAGACAACATTTCTCCTAATTTTTGGCATACAAGCTCAACCTTCTCAGAGCAATGAATTGGCCACCTGGCCTTCCCTAATCTATGGGGACAGAAGCACCCCTCCCAGACCTATGCGGTGCTGACCTTAACTACCCTAATCCTTGAGGGATGTGTTCCACCCTCTCTGTACCCTGGGGTGGCATAATTCTCCCCGAACATTGAGTAGGAACATCCACCCTCTTCAACTGCTGGGGCAAACTCACCCTCTCTGTACACATGGGTGGGGTTCCTCTCTTGAGCCAAGGCAGTGTCCTAATTCCAGATCTCAGCTTCCATGGTTTTCCTCTTAAAGCTGTTTCTCTTTCAACCTTTACTTTTTATGTCCCTTTTAGTCCAAGCTGACAGTGGTTTTGTTCATACAGCTCTCTCAAAAGGTTTGTTGGTTTAGCATGTGTATCAGTCAGTCAAAGGGGTGCTGAAGCAAAATACCAGAAATTGTTTGGTTTTTATAAAGGATATTTATTTGGGGTAGGATCTTACAGGTACCAGGCCATAAAGCACAAGTTACTTCCCTCACCAAAGTCTATTTCCACATGTTGGAGCAAGATGTTTGCTGATGTCTGCCAGGGTTCAGGCTCCTGGGGTTCCTCTGGGCTCAATTCCTCTGTTTTCTCCACAAGGTCAGCTGTGTTGACTATCAGGCAAATGCCTCTCTCTCCCCCTGGGGCTCCTGCTTCAGCATCAAACTCCAAAATCAGAACTCCAACATTAAAAACCCTTAACTCTGTCCTTTGCCATGCCTTTTATCTCTTACCCTACTGGCGCAAGATATTTACATAATTACTTAATCAAGTAAACCTATGAATCCAATATAATCTAATATTCCCACAGGAACAGATCAGTTTACAAACATAATCCAATATTTCTTTTTGGAATTCATGAATAATATCACACTGTTACAAGCATGCAAGAAGCAGGGGTCTAAGCTATCAGACAATAAAACTTTCCACAAGTCTTTCCTAGATAACTGCATCATTAATCCTGATTTACAAATTCCAAGTTTAGTTAAGTCCTCCAATGGGGCACTGTCTTCTGGAGACTTGATTTCCAGAGGCTTGGAATTTCTGGAATCAATTTCTCATTTCTTTGTGCCCAACAATTCAGTCATCAGTTATTTCACTCATCTAGCATTTTGCTGTAAGCTGCAAGGAGAAGCCAAGCCACGTTCTCCAAGTTTACTTTGGAAAGTTCTTCAACTAAATGCCCAGGCTTGCCATTTTCAAATTCTGCCTTCCATAAAATATCAGGAGTCAATCTTGCTAAGTTCTCTGTGACTTTAAAACATATATCACCTTTCCTCCAGTTTCCAATAATAGTTTCATCATTTACTTCTACAGCATCATAAAAAGTCTCTTTAGAGCCCATATTAATATCAACAGTCTCTTCAAAGCACTGTAGGTCTTTTCTACCAAGCATCTCACAATTCCTCCAAAAATACCCCTTACCCATTAATAAAACCATTCCAGTATTTTGGTAATTGCAAAAGCACTACCCCACTCTCCAGTACCAATTCTGTATTAGTCAGCCAAAGGGATGCTGATGCAAGATACCAGAAATCAGCTGGTTTTTATGAAGGGTATTTATTTGGAGTACAATCTTACAGTTGCTGGGCCATAAAGCATAAGTTACTCCCCTCACCACATGCTGGAGCAAGATAGCTGCTGATGTCTTGTGAGGTTCAGGCTTCCTGGGTTCCTCTCTTCCCAGGGCCTGCCTCTGTTTCCTCACAGCCAAGCTCCTCTGTGTGCTTACTTCCTGGGGCTTCAGCTCAAAACTTCAGCATCAAAACTCCAACATCAAAACTCCAACTCTGTCCTTTGCCATGTCTTTATCTGTGAGTCCCCACCCACAAAGGAGTGGGGACTCAACACCCTACTGATGTGGCTCAATCAAAACCCTAACCATTTAATCATGCCCAGGTGGAAAACAGTTTACAAACATAATCCAATATCTATTTTTGGAATTCATAATTATATCAAACTGCTCCAGGTAGCAATAAAAATTTAGAAATTGTTGAATACAGATTATTTGCCACAAGATTGACTGAGATTAGAGATGGGGCAAAAATAGAGAAGAATTTCAAGTAGTGAGACTAGGGACATCTCAACATTAGATAAGAAAGTGAAAGAGGAGGAAAAACCATGAAAGGGTACTGAAAAGGTGTTTCCAGTAAAGTATAAGACAATCCAAGATTTAGATGATGTCCTGGAATCCTAGTGAAGAAAATGTATTAAGGAAGTCGTAGTTTGCCAGGATTATTTGACAAATACTACAAAATTTTGGTTGCCTTAAAAAAGGGGAAATTATTGTCTCATGATTTGGAGGCCTGAAGTCCAAAATCTAGGTCTTGACAGGCCATGTATCTTCCTGGAGTCTGTAGAATTCTGGTGATGGCTTGCTGCAATGCTGGGGAATCCTTACTTGCATCTCTGCCTCTGTTACATAACAATCTGCTTCATTCTCTGGCTTTTCTGACTTAGAGATTCTACTGATTTCTAGATTCCATGTAAAGTTTTCTTTGTTTATAAGGACTCCAGTCAAAAACCTACCCTGTTTCAATTTGGCCTTGTCTAAATTGGATCTTCAAAGGATCTGGTGACAAAATGAGCCTAGACCTTATCTATTAATAACATCTTCAAAGGTACTCATTACGAATGAGTTCACACCCACAGGAACATGAATTGAGAATGAATAAGTCTTATGTGGGGGGCATGATTCAATCCCCAACAGGAAGACAGAGTGATGAATTTATCAAATGCTTGAATGTGTTTCAAGGAAGATAAAGACAGAACTGGCCACTGGATTTAACAATGTAAAAGTCATCAGTGACCCTGACAAGGGCACTTTTGAAAGAGTAAAAGGGTCAAACTCATTTTTTTAAAAATAATTTGCCTTTTTCCCCTCCCCCTCCCCCCAGCCCTGCTGTTTTTGCTGTCTGTGTCCATTTGCTGTGTGATCTTCTGTGCCTATTTCTCTTTTTTGTCTTGTCTCATTTTTTTCCTCCTCTCTAGGATTCACTGGGATTCAAAGTTGGGGACCTCTGATGTGGAGAGAGGTTCCCTGTCACTTGCACCACCTCAGTTCCTGGTTTCTGTTGCTCCTTGTCTTGACTCTCCCTTTTGTCTCTCTTCTGTTGCATCATCATCTTGCTGCATGACTCACTTGCATGGGCACTGGCTCACTATGCAGGCACTGGCTCACCATATGGGCACACCTTTACCAGGAAGCCCCAGGGATCAAACCTGGCTCCTCCCATATGGTAGGTGGAAGCCCAATCACTTGACCCACATCTGCTTCCCTCAAACTCCTTATTAAAGTAGGTTTAAGAGAGGATAAAAGGATAGGAAATGGAGACAGTTATATAAACAACTCTTAAAAGAAGTTTAACTACAAAGGGGAGTAGAGAAATGGAATGGTACCTGGCACAGGAAGAGAAGTTAAGAGGTTTTAGTTTTAGTTTTTTGCGTATTTTTTAAATGGAAGAAATAACAGCATGTATGTGTGTTGATGGGAATCATCAGTTCACGGGAATGTTGATAATGCAGTAGAGAGAAGAAAGAATGGCTCAAGTGATGTCCTTAGAAAGTAAAAGGGAGACTTCTGAGAAGATGGAAACGAAGTAGGTAGGCATAGCTCAATTCTCTCACAAAAAAACAATAGAAAAAGAGCAAAAACCTACCTGAGAGGGCTACTTTGGGGATCTATAGAACAGGAAAGTGCTGTGCATCATCCAGGGAGTGGGGCAAGACAGATAAAGAAGCCAAAGAAAAACCATGAGTTACTCACCCCTGTGGCTGGACATGGCACAAATACCCCACCTTTAAGGCAAATAACCTTGGTAAAACCCCTGGCTCACTGCAACCAACTGAGTGTGAGGGAGCATTCCCTGGGAGGAAGAAGGGCAGAGGGGTGGAGAGTGATTTCTTTTCAGTGAGTTTGGCCACTTGAGCCCTCATTAAATCTCAAAAAAGACCTCAACCAGCACCAAGGCAGCCCCAGGGAGAGGTAAGGGGGATCTTTTCAAACAGGGATCTATAGCCAGCCACCCTGGGAGAGAGAAGAACTAGGTCAGTGAGAGGGTGGAGACAGGCACCTAACCAGCCCAGCTCGAGGAAACTGTTAGAAGCCTAACTAGCCTGAAGGAACGGGGGCTGGAAGAGCCAGCTAAGCTTTCAGAAGCCTACCCAACCATGGAGCCGGTGTAGCTCAGGGGAAAATTCCTGCCTTGCATATATGAGGCCCCTGATTTGACTTCCAGTACCTCCTAAGAGAAGGGATCCAGAGAGTGATCTACCAGGTTATCAGCCTGTACCTTACGACAGGGAATGTATGGACAAATATTTTTTGTTTTAGGTTTTCTTGGATCTGTTATTTTAAAATTTTTATCAGTCCTTTTTTTCTTTCTTTACTTTATTTGCTAAAACAGGGTACATTACCTGTGGAGGGCAGGCTGCAGGGTGATCCATTGATGAGCACTGGCAGCCTAAGAAGTTCCTTTGTGGCCTAAGAGGGAAGGATGTTTTTCCTGGATTTTTTTTTTTTTTTGGTTTGTTTTATTTCTTGTTTATTGTCTTTCCCTTTTCTATGATTCCTTTTTTCCTTCTACTTATTTTTCTACCTAGTTTATTTCTTTTTTTTCCTTCGTTTTGCTATCTTCTGTCTTCAGTTGATTTTCTTTTATTCCACCTCTTCTTGTTTGGCCTTATTTTTTCTCTTTATATCTCTCTCTCGTTGTTTTCTTTTCCTCTCTTCTCATCTTCCGGCCTTTTAATGTATTTTTTTTCTACTCTGTTTCTTTTTTTATTAGTATTTTTTTTTAAAAGATTTATTTTTATTTATTTAATTCCCCTCCCCTACCCCGGTTGTCTGTTTTCTGTGTCTTTTTGCTGCGTCTTGTTTCTTTGTCCGCTCCTGTTGTCGTCAGCGGCACGGGAAGTGTGGGCGGTGCCATTCCTCGGCAGGCTGCTCCCTCCTTCACGCTGGGCGGCTCTCCTTATGGGTGCACTCCTTGCGCGTGGGGCTCCCCTACGCGGGGGACACCCTTGCGTGGCATGGCACTTCTTGCACGCATCAGCACTGCACTTAGGCCAGCTCCACATGGGTCAGGGAGGCCTGGGGCTTGAACCGTGGACCTCCCATGTGGTAGACGGATGCCCTAACCACTGGGCCAAAGTCTGTTTCCCTCTACTCTGTTTCTTATTTCATTTTTTCTATTCCACCTTTTTAATTCTTAATCCTTTGTATTTTTTATGATTTTTAGTCATATTACTTATTTATTTTCCTAGTTCTTGTACAGTTCCTCTTCTCCCTTTTAAAAATTATTATTACTATTATTCTTTTTCTCTTCTTATCTTTTTGCTTTTCTCTGGTCCTAATTTTTTTTTCCAAAGAAGCACAGACAACTGCAAGGATATATAATAAGAGGAACCAACTGTCAAAAGGAACCTTACTGCATACATGCATACAAAAACAACAAAATAAAATCCTAGAGTAGAATGAGAAGCTAACCAACTGAACATGCCCATCAAGATAAACAGATGCCTAGACACCAAAAGCATTACAAGACTTACTAAGAAACAAGAAGACATGGCCTAGTCTAATGAAGAAACTGAAAAAAAACAGGAAGAGATGCAGAATGTGGAGCAATTAATCAGGGATGTCCAAACAAATATCATGAATCAAATTAATGAAGTGAAGGAAGAGATAAAGGGTATTAAGAAGACACTGGGGAACATACTGAAGAATTTGTGAACACACATAAAAAGATAACAGATATGATGGTGATGAATGGCACAATGCAAGAAATAAAAAATACACTGGAAGCACATAACAGCAGATTTATACAGAAAGAAAAAAGAATCAGTGATATAGAAGACAGTACATCGGAAATCAGACAGATACTAGAACAGATAGATAAAAAGGAAAAATCCAGCAGGGTCTTAGGGATTTGAATGACAACATGAAACACACAAATATACACATTATAGGTAAGCCAGAGGGAAAAGAGATGGGAAAGGAGGCAGAAGGAGTGTTGGAGGAAATAATGGCTGAAAATTTCTCAACTCTTTTGAGGGACATGGACTTTCATGTCCAGGTAGCACAGTGCACCCCAAACAGTAGAAATCCTAACAGGCCTATCTCAAGATATATACTTATCAAATTGTCAAACCCTCAAGACAAAGAGACAATACTGAAAGCAGCAAGAGAAAAGATATCCATCACATATAAGCAAAGTTCTACAGAATTAAGCACTGATTTCTCATCTGAAACCACAGAGGCAAGAAAGCAGTGGTATGACATAGTTATGGTGCTAAAAGAGAAAAAAAACCTGCCAGCCAAGAATTCTCTATCCAGCAATGTTGGCCTCCACTGCGGCACTGCAGGCGGGTCACTGCAGGCGAGTCGCTGCCGGGGATCGGGCCTACGCCACGGCCTGACCGGGGTGGCAGCGGGCGGCTCAAGGCTTGGTGGGGACGCGCGGTTCGATGGAGGAAAAACCACGGAGACGAGGTCTATGCGCAGGTCTGATTTTATTCGGGAAGTACATGGGGTTTTATAGTGTCATGGAGGCGGGGAGGTTGTGGGAGGGGCATGTCCGCGGGGCAGCTGAGGATTGGCTGCAGAGGCAAGGGCGGACCTGCGGTTTATGACGTAAGCCATTGATGGCAGAGGGGGTTGTTTCCGAGGTTGTGCCGGGGCGGATACGGGATGAGGGCGGTTGAAATGAGGCGGGGAGAACAGCGATCGGCTGGGAGGGGGAAGATAACAGTGGCTGGGAGGAGGGGCGGAGGGAGGCAGCAGCACAAACTGCTGCTGAGAAGGGCCATAATACAGGGAGGTTACGAGGAACAGGCGGGCAAAGTGTAAGGAAGCGAAAGGCAGGGTGGGAGCAGGGGACAATTGCTCCCTCTTTCGAAAATAAGAACGCACAGGTTTTGTGGGATTGACATTTTGTAGGGAGGAAAGATGAGGGGGGTGAGAGGAGGGGAAATAGGAGAGAAAGGAACGAGGAGGGGCTACCGGCAGGGGGCGTGGGGGCACGAGGGGGGCGTGAGCAGAGGGGAGGGCGGCTGAAATGCCCGATTCCCCATGAGGAGGGCAGAGAACCCGTACCCGCAGCTCGAGGCGACCACGATGGGCCCTATCGATGGCCGCCTCCTGCCACCTCCGTGAGCCACACCTGGGCGTGCCGGGCCTCCTCGGGAAGGGGATGGCTTTGGGAGAGGACTAGGACAGCTGTGGCCAAGAGCCTTTGCCGCTCTCGGTGCTGGCGAACGGACTTGCGGATACAGCAGGCAAGGCCTAGGAGGAGGAGGAGAAGGAGGAAAAGGAAGGCGTAGAGGAGGAGGCTGGAGGGTTGGAAAAGGGAGAGGAATTTTTGGAGCACGTCTCTAAGGAGGGAAGCTGAGAGGGTTGGGGGCTTGATGGATTCGAGGGTGAGGATGTGTTGCTGGAGGGAGTGGGTGTAGTTGAGGAAGGAGGTGTTGTAAGAGGAAAACATCCATTGGCGTAGTGCAAGGCGGGTGGTCACCGACGAGTTGACGGGGTGGGGGGTTAAGCAGAAGCTAGAGAGGGGCCAACGGGCATCACAGGTGGTGGTGGCTATGTCTTAGAGGGCGGCAACGTCAGTGGCGAGCAGGTCGATTTGCTGCTGTAGGTTGAATAAGGCTTGGTGGTGAAGGTAGTTGATGTTGCTTTGGTCGCCGAGGGCAAGGGCTGCTGCTGTGGATGCGTTGATGACGGCGGAGGCAGCGCCAGAAGAGACGGCAAGGGCCGCCGCCGCGGTGGTGGCGGCTGCGAGGGATGCGAGGACGGCAGCAGTAATGGCGGCTGTGATGCCAAAATCTCGGGGGTGGCGAGAAAGGGGGAGATCTACCAGCTGGGGGGCAACCCAGTCGGGGGAGTCAACAGGGAGCCACACAACGCGGGGCTGCATCACCAGAAAGGCGGAAGGGAAGGAAGAGTTCCAGTGGTTTGCGAGGCTGCAGTTGGTGAGGGTGGATTCGGAAGGAGGGGGGCATAAAAGGAAATAGTAAGGGTGTCGAACGAACGGGGTGGAGGTGAAGGTGACGTTGGGGGGAGGGGTTGTAGGCGAGGAGACAGTATGGGTGATAACCGAGACGTTGGCGTGGGAGACAAGGCAATTGGGGTGGCAGGTAAGGGCGCGGAGATCGAAGCAGGTGTGGGGGTTGCACAGGGACATGACGCTAAACGTGCGGGGGACCAGGGGGGAAACTTGGAAGGGGTTTGCATAGCAGGGGGTAAGGTTGTGGGGGTCGGAGATGTTGCAGGGGGCTCCGTGGAAGAGGCCACCAATGCGAGGCGTGGGGTAGAGGCAGGGGGTCCAAGGGAAAGTGGGAAGGCGGGCCGGCAGGGTGTCGGCGTGGCAGGGCTGGACGAGGGGCCGCATGAAGGGGTGGGAACTGGGCATGGGGGCGGAGTTGGTGGGGAAAAGCCAGGGACCTGTGACATTGAGAGCGGAGGCGTTGAAGGAGGAGTTGACGTTGAGGGGGGAGGTGGGGGAGAGGTCAAGAAGAGTGGCGTTGGTGAGAAAAAGGCAGGAGTTATTGCGGGGGTTTACGCACAGGGAAAGGTTGGTGACGAACTGCAAGGCGTCGAGGGAAATAGGGATGGAGACATTTGGCAACGACGAGGAGACAGGAAGGGCGAGGGGGTCGCAGCTTTCTGGGAGGAAGTCGCAGTTGGGGGAGTACATGGTGGGGAAGGTGGGGGAGTGAGGGGAGAGAAAGAGGAAACCAGGCGGTTGAAGAAGGGCGGCCCAAAGGGGCGTGGCCTGGGCTGAGGAGGCTAAGGAGAGCATAATGATGAGAAGGTGTAGGGGGGGGTGGTAGGAGGGCGCGGGGCAGGGGAGGCGCGAGCACGATGGAGAAGCTGGAGAATTTGCTGCTCGATGGAGGCATCTTCGAGGGAGAGACGGCTCAAGCGGCGGACAAGAAGACGACGTCGACGTCGCTCCCGGCGGGAGAGAGCTGGCGTGGTCCCTGCGGGTGATGGCGCAGGAGGGGCAGACTCAGGCGGGCTCGACTGGGCGACTGGAGGCGTCATCTGCAATGACAAGAGGAGAAAAACCTCACGGGGGGGGTGAGGTGCGGAGAGGGGCCATCATTATGGCAGGGGGGAATCATCAGGGGGAAGGGGGTCAGGAGGTGGAAGGTCGGCAGGGCCGTGTGGAGTGAAGGGCTTAACAAGACGAGCAGGGATCCAGACAGGCTGGGGTGCAGATTCCGGGAAGACGCAGGCAAATCCTCGCCCTTGGGTGAGAAGGGGCGCTGGTCCGGTCCACTTGCTAGTGAGCGGGTCGCGCCAGAGGACGAGAGGGGCCGGAGTGGGCCGGTAAGAGGGCCCCCAGTGCTTGTGGACGGGCGAAAGCCCCTCAGAGTCAAAGGTCATCAGGTTGTGCTGGATGAGCACTTGCGTGACTGTTTCACGTGGGGTGAGACGGGGTTGAGTCTCTCTAATCTTCTGGACGAGGATCTTGAGGGTTTGGTGAATTCTTTCAACAAGTCCTTGGCCTTGCGGGTTGTATGCGATGCCGAAGTGGTGGGTGATGTTGTAGAGCTTCACAAACTCGGCAAAGGCGGCGCTGCGGTAGGCGGGGCCATTATCTGTCTTTATGTCCCAAGGGACTCCCATGAAGAGGATGGCTTCCCGGAGCGCTTGAGTGGCATACTTGGCAGACTCTCCCGGGAGGGCGACGGCGTAGCAGAGGTGCGAAAACGTATCGATGGCAACATGAAGGAACTTCCATCGGCCAAAGGAAGCGACATGTGTGACATCTAATTGCCATCTAGAGTTGGGCCGCAATCTGCGCGGGTTGACACCCTGGGGCTGGAGTGGCCCCAGGGGCAGCAAAGGTGCGCAGGAGCGGCACGCACGCACCAGATGTTTGCATGTCTCGATGGGAAGTTCTGGGAGGAGTCGATGGAGGGCGGGCGCACCAAGATGGAAGCGCGCATGCAAGGTCTTTGCCTGGTTGATAATGTCTCCTACGGCAGCTGCGGGGCTAAGGGCATTGATGGAAGCACCTTGGGCGGCCTGGTCAGCGAGATGGTTGCCGTGAGCCAAGGGGCCTGGGAGGCCTGAGTGGCTCCTAACATGGGCAATGAACCAGGGTTGTCGCCGCCTCTCTAAGAGGAGTTGAAGGTCAGCTAAGGCCAGGTTGATGTCCCGGTTGCCGATGCTAGCAGGCGGCAGGAAGGCCGCAAAGGCAAGGATACGAGAGACCTGCAGGCAGTAGAGACTGTCCGTGAAGATATTTACTGGCTGGTCCTGGAGGTATTGGAGAGCCAGAGTGACGGCTTTCAATTCGGCCACTTGGACAGAGCTGCTATGTCGGCGGGTGTGGCAGAGGGGTTGTGTGGAGTTTGGCTTGTAGAGGACTATAGCAAGGCAGTGCTTGGAGGCGTCAGTGAAGGCGATGGCGGCGTTGGGGAGTGGCTTGGAGGACGGGAACGGGAAATGGTCAGGAGCTGCGACGGGGAGCGTGCTGAGGCCTTGTATGAGGCGGTGCTGGGGGAAGTGATTATCGAATGGGCCGGAGAATAGGAGGAACAGTGCCTGCATATCTATGGAGTCCTTTAGCAAGTGAGTGACCTGCTGAGTTGTAAGGGGCCAAATGATGACATCTGGATGACGCCCGTAATGGTGGGTGGAGCGCTCAACAAGGGCGATGGCGAGCTGCGCGAACAGGACGGATTGGGGGGTGATTTTGCGAAGCTTGCTTTTGGCTAAATGGACCCACAGGAGTGGACCGTCCTGCCAGATGAGGCCAGTGGGGGTCCCACGGGTGGGAAGGACAAGTCCTGCGAATGGCTTGTCTGGGTCTATTCGCTGGAGCAAGCAGTCCATTAGGGCAGAGTTGACACAGCTCAGGGCGCACTCTGCTTCATACGACAGGGTGACCCTCTTTGTGGGTGCCTGTGATGGTGGGCCAGTGGTCTGAAGGAGCTGGAACAGAGGCTGCAGCTGATGTGTGGTGACTGGCAGCGACGGGCGCAGCCAGTTGAGCTGGCCACAAAGCTGTTGGAGATCATGGAGCGTCATGGTTTTGGGGACGTTTATAAGCGGCGCCATGGGCGTGACCGTTTCCGAGATTTCAAAGCCCAAGAATTGAAACGGTGGGTGGAAAACGGCTTTCTCTATGTTGATCTGAAGACCGATATCTTTCAGATTGGAGAGAAGACTGGCAACTATAGCTTGTAGTTTTGGCTCGCTCGGATGGGCTACAAGGATGTCATCCATGTAATGCACGATAGTGGCCTCGGAGGTTAAGGGCTCAATAGCAGTAGCCACAAACAGCTGGCAGATGGCAGGGCTGTTCTTCATGCCTTGGGGGAGGACTTTCCACTGATACCGTTTGGCAGGCCGGTGGTGGTTGGGCTGGGGAACAGTAAAGGCGAACCGTGGGCGGTCATCCGGATGCAGGGGGATAGAGAAGAAGCAGTCCTTGATGTCGAGGACTGCCACATACCAATCTCGCGGGAAGGCTGACGGGTGAGGCATGCCGGGCTGAGGAGAGCCCATGGGTTTGATGTGCTTGTTAACCTCTCGCAGGTCGTGGAGGAGGCGTGGCTTGCCAGATTTTTTGATGATGAAAAAAATGGGAGTATTGTATGGACTGGTGGAGGGCTCAACATGGCCAGCACGGAGCTGCTCTTCCACGAGGTCCTGAAGAATAGCTAGTTTCGGGGCAGTCATAGGCCATTGCTCCACCCAAATGGGTTCCTCTGTGTCCCATTGCAGAGGAACGGGTGCTGGAGGTCGAACGCGAGCAACGGCCAAAACTATTGGGGGGGCAGCGATGGCTGCGAAGTAAAAAGAACGGCGCCTGACTGGTGAAGAATGTCGCGCCCCCAAAGGACTTGCTTGATATCCCTGAGAACCAGGGGACGGAAGAACCCTGACCGTCCATCGGTGTCATGCCAGGCAAGATCTTCAGCCGCCTGTTGCGAGGAGGACTGGCCTGTGGCGCCTACGATGACGGGTCCGGCTGTGAGTGGGAAGTCACGAGCTTGGGAGAGTGGGATGCAGGAGATTTCGGCGCCGGTGTCAAGAAGGCCGTCCATCCACTTTCCATTGACCTTGATGGTGAGGCGCGGCTGTGAAGCGGGCGACATGGGAACGGACCAGTGGATGCCTACGGGCGGGGCTGGCGCGGGGCGATTGGAGCCTCTTGGTGGCGGGGCTGAGGCTTGCCCCGCTGCCCGTTTAAAGGCTGTCTCGGAACACGGCAATCGCGAGCCCAATGATACCCTTTTCCACAGCGCGGGCAGGGGGTGGAGGGCGGCCGGGCGGCAGGAACAGGGCGCGGTGGTGGCACCATAGGCTGGACTACGGGTTGCGGCGGAGCCGGAAGGTTGGGGCACTCGCGAGCGAAGTGGCCCAATTCGCCGCAGCGGAAGCAGGTGTTGGTTGTTTGGACTGCCGCGACAATAGCCGCTGCAAGCGCAGATGCTTGCCCAGAAACTCCGGAGCATGCGAGGACCCAGTCTTGGAGCGGCTTGTCATGAAGGGGACGAATGATGGCTTTGCAAGCTGGGTTAGCCCCCTCCTGCAGGATGTCCTTAACGAAGGACTCGCGGGCTGCATTGCCGACAACTCGCCTCTCTGCAGCGGCCTGCACACTGAGCTACGAACTCATTAAACGGCTCCTCGGGTTTTTGGAAAAGCTTCACGAGGGGCTCTGGGGCGGCCGCGGCGCACGAACAGAAGGCTCGAAAAACACAGTCACGGAGCTGGATGAAAAACCCAGGCGGGGTGGCAGTGTAGGCCCTGGGATCGCCGTAAGGGCCGAACCCGAGAAATGCGTTTGCAGGGTAATGCACACCCTGACGAGCATTGTCGGCAATCTGATTGTCGATCAGGACACCGAGATGGGCTCGCCAGTCAATGAATTGCCTGGGGGAGAGAACCGCTCGGGCTAGAGAGATCCAGTCGTAAGGGATGCAGCGAGGGATGGTCATACGCTCGAGAAGGTCTTGGGCATGAGGGCTGGCAAGGCCATCCTCTTTTATCGCGTTGCGGAGCATTTGGATGTCTTTGGGGGAAAAGGGGACCCACGCTTGTGGGCTCTGCGGAGTGCGAGCGGGATTGAGGGGGAACATCTGAGCCAGAGGCGGAGTGGGGGAGGTGAGAAAGGCGGTGTCGTACGCTGGTGGAGGAGGATTCCCGATGCTCCCGCTATTGCTGGGGCAGGCGGGAGGTGAAGCGGGCCATGGAGGTGAGGCATGGGCGGTGCCACCGGGCGCCGGCCAGGAGGGCGCGGCGGCAACGGTGTTCCTGATTGGCCAAGATGGCGGCACGGTGACGTCACGCCTGACATCACTTCTGGCCTCGGGCCAAGATGGAGGAGTGGCCACGTCATTTCCAGGTACAGGCCAAGATGGCACCGGAGGCTCTGCCGGTTTAGCCGAAAATGGCGATCGGCAGGCATCCGGGACGGGACCGGATGGCGACGAGACAGGAAGAGGTGGGTAAAGGCGGGAAGAGGGCACCGAGGAAGAAGAAGGAGGAGGTGTGCCATGTTGGCATTGTTTGCAGGACGCGGTGTGGGGGGGAGAAGGCGGGGGGTCGCCATGTTGGTTGGGGTCCGGATCGGAGGCTGTGGGGGGATCCAGTTCGAGCGCGGCCTCTAGCTGGGCAGACAGAGAACGAGCATCGTCGTCTCCATCAGGATCGCAGGTGAGAGGGTGGCTAGGCTCACAGGCGAGAGCGGAGGCAGGGGAAGGCACACCTTGGAGACAGGCGCGGATAGCGACGAGGGTCGGGATAAGGCCGGGGGGAAACTGCTTGCGATCGTGCTCCATAGCGGACGTCACCCGCTGAATTAAACGTTCGTAGGTCTCTGGGCTCCAGAGAGCACAGGTGATGAGCCAAGGGTTAAAGGGTAGGAGAAGGTCCCAATACCGCTGTAGCTGACGGAGAGAGACCTTCACGTGGTGAGTCTCTAAGAGGGCAGCGAGCAGGCGGACTTGAGGAACCTGACGGGATGAGAGGGAGGCCCCCATCGTGGCAGAGGGCTCAGGAGGGGGGTGAAGGGAGCAACGCCGGAGAGTCCCTACCTTGAGCGGCGGCACGGGAGGACGGCGATGGGTCCCGTGCGAGGGGTCAGCAGCGGGCTGGCCAGACAAGGGGCCGTAGCTGGGGTCCCTGTTCGGGCGCCACCTGTTGGCCTCCGCTGCGGCACTGCAGGCGGGTCACTGCAGGCGAGTCGCTGCCGGGGATCGGGCCTACGCCACGGCCTGACCGGGGCGGCAGCGGGCGGCTCAAGGCTTGGTGGGGACGCGCGGTTCGATGGAGGAAAAACCACGGAGACGAGGTCTATGCGCAGGTCTGATTTTATTCGGGAAGTACATGGGGTTTTATAGTGTCATGGAGGCGGGGAGGTTGTGGGAGGGGCATGTCCGCGGGGCAGCTGAGGATTGGCTGCAGAGGCAAGGGCGGACCTGCGGTTTATGACGTAAGCCATTGATGGCAGAGGGGGTTGTTTCCGAGGTTGTGCCGGGGCGGATACGGGATGAGGGCGGTTGAAATGAGGCGGGGAGAACAGCGATCGGCTGGGAGGGGGAAGATAACAGTGGCTGGGAGGAGGGGCGGAGGGAGGCAGCAGCACAAACTGCTGCTGAGAAGGGCCATAATACAGGGAGGTTACGAGGAACAGGCGGGCAAAGTGTAAGGAAGCGAAAGGCAGGGTGGGAGCAGGGGACACAGCAAAGGTGGCATTCACAAATGAGGGAGGGTTCAAAATATCCACAGATATCCAGAAATTAAGAGAGTTTGTCAACAAGAAACTTCCCCTTCCATACTAAAGGGAGCTCTGCAGGCTGAAAGGAAAAAACAGGAGAGAGATGGTTGGTGGAGAGTGTAGGAGAGAAGATTATTGGTAAGAATTACTAAAAAGATAAAAGTAAACATAAAGACAACATATGACATACATAAAACTAAAGAAAATATGGCTAATGTAAGTAATACCTTGACAGTAATAACATTGACTATTATTAGATTAGACTTTCCAATCAAGACACATATATTGGCAGAATGGATATGGAAATATGACCCATCTATATGCTGACTATAGGAAACTCACCTTAGACACAGAAACACAAGGAAATTGCAAGTAAAAAGTTGGAAAACAATTTTACATGCAAACAATAACCAAAAATGGGTGGGAGTAGCTTCACTGATATCAGACAAAATAGACTTTAAAACTATTGAAAGAGACAAAGAAGGACACTGTATATTAATGAAAGGGGTAATATATCAAGAAGAAAGAACAACTATAAACATTTATGTACCTAACCAGGGTGCCTGATTGGAAAAACTAAGTGGAGAAATAGATGATTATAGTGGGAGACTTTACAGTGGGGGACTTTAATACACCATTAGCACAATTAGACAGAACATCTTGACTGAGGATCAATAAAGAAAGAGAGACCTTGAATATTACATTAGAGTTCCTAGACGTAATAAACATATACAGAACATTACACCCAAATACAGCAGGATATACATTCTTTTCGAGTACACATGCATCATTCTTCAGGATAGACCACATGCTAGGTCACAGAACAACTCTCAATGAATTCAGAAAGATTGAAATTATTCAAAGTAATTTCTCTTATCACAATGGAATGAAGATGGAAATGAGAAAGAGGCAGATAACCAGATTAGGGACAAAGATACAAAAGTTAAACAACACACTCTTAGACAATCAGTGGGTCAAGGAGAAAAGTGCAAAAGAAATCAGTAACTACCTTGAATAGAATGAAATGACAAGACAACATATCAAAACCTATAGGATTTATCAAAAAAAAGAGCTGACAGGGAAATTTATAGCCTTAAATGCTTATATTAAAAAAAGAAGAAAGACCTAAAATCAAAGAACTACCTGTAACACCTGAAGGAATTAGAACAAGAACAACAAACTAATTCCTATGCAAGTAGAAAGAAGGAAATAACAAAGATTAGAGTGCAGCTAAATGAAATTGAAAATAAGAAAGCACTAGAAAAATTTAACAAAACCAAAAGCTGATTTTTTTTTTTAGCAGATTAATAAAATTGACAAACCATTAGCTAGACTAACAAAAAAAGAGAGAAGATGCAAACACATAAAATAAGAAATGAGGAAGGGGATATCACCATGACTCCACAGAAACAAAGAGTTTATAAGAAGATACTATGAAAAATTTTATGCCAACAAGATGGATAACTTTGGTGAAATGCACACATTTCTAGGAAAGCACAAGTAGCCTACATTGATGAAGGAATTGATGAACTCAACATGCCAATCACCAGTAATGAGACTGAATTAATCATCAAAAAACCTTCCAACTGAGAAGAGCCCAGGAATAGATGATTTCACAAGTGAAGTCTACCAATCATTCCATAAAGAACCAAGACCAATCCTGATTGAACTCCCCCCCCCCCCCAAATTGTAGAGGGAACATTGCCTAACTCATTCTATGATGCCAAAATTGCCCTAATACAAAAGACACCAAAAGAAAGGAAGACTATAGACAAATTTCTCTTATGAATAGGTGCTAAATCCTCAACAAAATACTTGCTAATCATATTCAACAACCGATCAAACAAATTATACATCATGATCAAGTGAGTTTCATCACTGGTTTACAAGAATGGTTCAACATAAGAAAATCAACTTAATACATTACATTAACAGATTGAAAGATAAACTCACATGATCATCTCTATTGATGCAGAAAAAGCATTAGAAAAAAATACAGTAAACTTTCCTGTTAAAAACACTTCGAAAGATAGGAATAGAAGGAAACTTCCCCAACATGATAAAGGGTATATATGAAAAACCCAGAGCTAACATCATATTCAATGGTGAAATGCTAAAAGCTTTCCCTTAGAGATCTGGAAAAATACAAGGATGTCCACTTTCACTACTTCTTTTTGACGTTGTGTTAGAAGTACTTGCTCAATCACTTAGGCAAGAAAAATATATAAAAGGAATCCAAATTGGAAAGGAAGAAATAAAAATTTCACTATTTGCAGATGACATGATCCTATACATAGAAAAACCTGAGAAATCTACAAGTCTTTTAGATATGATAAATGAGTTCAGTAAAGTGGTAAGATATAAGATGAATGTTAATGGTAACTCTGGGTCATGCAGGTCAAAATCATACTTATTGGGCATATATTCCTAACCCATCTCTAGTATGTGCTCTAACATGGAGAGACCTATCATTTCCTGTATTTTTGAATAAAACACATGTGTTTCCTGGGCCTATAGATGACAGACTACCTTTAAAACCTGATGAAGAAGGGAAGGAAATATATAATCTTACCCTTCCTTTTGATCATAGACCATTACGTATTGGAAAAAGTCCCCCTTGCATGCAAACAAAAAATCAGACTATGGTTATCATGAAAAGTAATGGTACCAAATTATTAATAACTTCGTTTTCCTCATATAACTTTCATAACTAAAAAGCAAAATTATAATTGTCCACCCCAAAAACCTGAAAAGAAAGAGGGGTGGCAGGAATGCCATATAGGAAGAAGATCTGTCATTTTTAATGATTCCTATGGAATAGTGTGGAAAAGTGCTCCTATGGAGACCCCCAAAGAATATAATGTCAGATTTATATGGTATGGACTTAACAACAAGGGTCAATGAGTTAGTAATATGTAATATCCTTTTTCAAAATCTCTATTCTTGGGTGAACAAGTGGTATATACTAAAAATTTTACTATTTGGAAATGTAAAGGAAAATGGTTACCATCTCCTTGGATTAATGACACCTATCATCTTAATATACATAAAAATTTATGGAAAGTATTTCTTGGAATTGCCTGTACTTATGAATGGATTGGTAATTACAGTCAAACAAGTCAATATCTACAATTAAATCAAATCTATCAATTGAAAGCATGTGTCAGGAATCCTTTTGTATTCATTACTGGAAAAAGAACTATAAAAGATAATGCCTTGTTTTATAAAAATGGTGCCTTGTATACATGTCTGTCAGAAAGTGTGTTGCAGTATGGAGACACTGTCACAATAGCCAAAAGATAATGAGGTATATGGATTCCCATCCAAATCAACCGAATGTGGCAGTCATCACCTGAAAGTCAGCTATTGCTCCACATGGCAGAAGAAATCCTGAAATGGACAAAAAGATTTGTTGGACTCCTAATAATTAGTATAATGGGACTAATTGGAACCATCACAGCTGCTGCAACCACTGCTGTTGCTTTGCATGAGACTGTTCAAACTCAACAATATGTGCATGATTGGCATAAAAATGCTAGTGATTTGTGGCATAGCCAAGAGCACATTGATGAACAGTTAAATAATCAGGTTAATGATTTAGAATCAGCTGTTTTGCATATTGGAGATCAATTATATAATTTACATTTGTTAAAGGGATTGAAATGTGATTAGAATAAAAGCAACTTTTGTATTACTCCTCTATCCAATATAGAATGGGAAAAATTAAGAATCATTTGGTAGGCCATAAAAGTAATATCTCTCTGGAAATAATTGAATTACAGAGGAAAATATTAGAAATGTCTCAAAACCAAATTCATGTAACCAATGATAAGGATATTTTCTCAGATATGATTTCACATAATTACAAAATTTAACACAGTTAATTGGTGGAAATCACAGCATTTCCTGTCAGCTTTAGGAATAGGGCTAATCATATTTTTTCTGTTGCGCATGATTCTCACCTGTGCCAGACAGTGCTTTCGAAGAAAATTGCAAAGCATAACAGCCATGAGACATATGAATAATCTGGTGCTAGCAAAAGCACTTCAATAACTTCCCCTAGTCGAAGAGCTTGGCCGGTAGTCAATGATCGGTAAAACTCTCATAGGAGGGCAACCTAAAACAGGCATGGTTACTAAAACAAAAAGGGGGAAATGCTAGAAACTGAGGCACAGTGGTCTCCAAGGAGAGATTTGCTGTTTCCATGGCTATGCTTGCAACCTAAAGAATGCAGTAATTAAGAGTTCCTGGCAAACAGGATGAAGCTGTGAAAGGATGAAAGAAAAGATGAGCAGATAACATTTGTGTAGTAAATAGAACCCTTAAACTTTGTACCTTGAGATAAGATATTTTGAATTCCTTAGACTATGAGTAATGTTGATGGTTAACTGCATGTTGCTGCTTCTACCCACTTGCACTGGGGTATATATAGAGCCCCTTGTGAACAATAAAGTTGTCTGATGAGTCTCTACTGGCAGATGCCCTGAAAAAATAAATAAAAGATATAAGATCAACACACAAAAATCAGTAGCATTTATGTACACCAATAATGAGCAATCTGAGGAGGAAATCAAGAAAAAATTCCATTTACAATAGCAACTAAAAGACTTAAATACCTAGGAAATAAACTTAACTAAAGAAGTAAAGGACATGTACACAGAAAACTATGAAACATTGTTAAAGAAAATCAAAGAAGACCTAAATAAATGGAAGAATATTCCCTGTTCATGGATACAAAGATTAAACATCATAAAGATGTCTATCATCCCTAAAATGATTTACAGATTTAATGCAATCCCCCCCAAAATGACAATAGCATTTTTTACTAAATTGGAAAAGCTAACTATGAAATTTATTTGGAAGGGCAAGGGCCCTGAAAAGCCAAAGATATATTGAAAAAGAAAAATGAAATTGGAGGAATCACACTACCTGACTTTAAAACATACTACGAATCTACAGTGGTCAAAACTGTATGGTATTGGCACAAGTATAGACATATACATATAGACTAATGGATCAGAACTAAGAATTCTGATATATATCCTCACATATTCTGTTAACTGATATTTAGCAAGGCCACCAAGCCCACTCAACCTGGAAAGAATGGCTTGTTTAACAAATGTTGCTTCGAGAAATGGATATCCATATCCAAAAGATTGGGAGGATCACTATCTCACACCCTATACAAAAATCAACTCAAGATGGATCAAAGATCTAAATTTAAGAGCAAAGACCATAAAACCCCTGGAAGGTAATGTAGGGAAGCATTTATGAGATCTTATAGTAGAAAATGGTTTCAGAAACTTTGTACCCAAAGCATGAGCAACAAAAGAAAAAATAGATAAATGGGGTCTCCTCAAAATGAAAAACTTTTGAGCTTCAAGGGAGTTTGTCAAAAAAGTGGAAAGGTAGCCTACTTAATGGGAGAAAGTATTTGGTAACCATTTTTCCAATAGAGGCCTAATATCAAGATACATAAGGAAATCCTACATCTCAAAAATCAACAGACAAACAACCCATTTAAACCCATGGGGAAGTGATTTGAATAGACACTTCTCCAAAGAAGCAATACAAATGGCTAAAAAGCACATGACAAGATGCTCAATATCACTAGCTATTAGGGAAATGCAAATCAAAACTACCATGATATATCATCTTATACCCGTTAGACTGGCAGCTATTAAAAAACAGAGGACTACAAGTGTTGAAGAGGATGTAGAGGAAAGGGAACACTTATCCACTACTGGTGGGAATGTAGAATAGTGCAGCCATTGTGGAAGCCAACCATAGAACTGCCATATGATTCAGCAATCCTGCTGCTAGGTATATATCCAGAAGAACTGAAAGCAGGGACACAAACATATATATGCGCACCAATATTCATAGCATTATTCACTATTGCCCAAAGTTGGGAGCAACCCAAATGTTCAACAGATGAATGAATAAGCAAACTGTAGTATATACATACAGTGGAATATTACTCAGCTCTAAGAAGGAATGCAGTATTAACACATAAGATAACATGGATGAATCTTGAAGACCTTATGCTGAATGGAGTAAGCCAGGGACTGAAGGACAAATATTAAATGAACTCATTGATATGAATTAAGCAAATTGAGCAAATTCACAAGAGTTAGAGTATGGAAGATAGGTTTACAGGAGACAGAAAGGGAGTAGAAGGTAGTTAGCCAATGCCTATATGGAAAAAATCTATGATGAGGACACAATTGTGCAGTGGATGGGTATAACAGTGGTGCAGTGATGTGGTTGGGTTTGTGAGGGGGAGTAGGGTGGGGGTTGGGTTGGATTATCCATGAAAATGGGGGGAGGGTCAGGGGAAGGAGTAGATGAACTCTGGGGATTTGAAGGTCTGCAGTTAAAACTACAATGTTGGGAATGTTCTTTTAGCAAATACAGCAGTGGAGGGTTACTAGTGTAGGGTGTAGGGTGATAAATGTGAGTGGGTATATAGGAAAGGGCGTACCTGAGTGTAGCAGTTTCATACTGCTTATGAGTTCCAAAAATAGATATTGGATTATGTTTGTATACTGGTCTGTTCTTCTCTGTGTATTAGATTCAGAATTTTCACTTTTACTTGTTTAAATTATGATTAAGGCTTTTATTGAGCCATGTCAGTAAGACTACACAGCAATGGAGAGTTTTTGAGTTTTGAAGCTGGAGTCGTAGGAAATAAGTACACAGAGTAGCAGGTATGTGAGGAAAGAGACACGGCTCCTTTAGACACAGCAGAGGCCCTGGGAGGAGAGACAAACTATTTGCCTCATAGTTTACAGCTGGCCTTGTGGAGAGAGCAGGGCAGCTGAGCCCAGAGAGCAGGTCTTGGGAGAGAGACATGACTTATCCCAGCCTAGGGCTGACATTGGAAGAAGCTGGGACCACAGAGCCTTAAGAGGAAGAGGAAGGTTGAACCCTTGCATCAGTAAACATCACCCACCATCTTGCTCAACACATGGCAAATGACTTCGGGTGAGAAAGTACCTCTTATGGTACCTTGAGTCGGACTCTTTAGAGTCTTATGACTGTAAGCTTCTACCCCAAATAAATCCCTTTATGAAACCCAACAGATTTCTGATACTTTGCTTAGCACCCCTTTGGCTGGCTAATACACCGGGGTAGGCATCTATGAAATATGTAAGCATTCATCTTGTCATAGTGTATTATATCAGTGGGTGGAGACTCACACAATAAACAAGAAAATATTAAACTCCCATCCTGGGGAGTCCTTTTCTCAATTAGAGGGACAAGAATCCCTCGAAAACATAGGCAGTGCCTAATAAAAGAAAAACAGAACAATATGTCAAGCTCTTAATATTATTGCAAGTAATTTGAATCTTATTCTTCAAAATTTGAAACTTAGTGGTTACCAGATGTTCTGAGGGGGGGAGGGGAAGAATAGAATATATAGAACATAGGGCATTTTAGGGCATTAGAACTGTTCTGCATGATCTTGCAATAATGGATAAAGGCCACTTTAAATTTTATCAAAACCTACAAAAGTGTATGGCCTGAAATGTAAACCATAATGTAAAACATTGGCTATAGTTAGTAGTAATGCTTCAGTATTTGTACATCAGTTGTAACAAAAGTACCATTCATATGTACTATGTTATTAATAGGGGAGAGGGGAAAAGGAGGAGGATGTTGGGTATATGGGAATCCCCTATATTCTCTACGTGACTTTTCTGTAACCTAAAACTTCTCTGAAGATAAAAGGAAAAAAAATAAGACACTAGGGACATATATGGAAGAAAATGTCACTGTACATATAAGACAATAGATCTTAGAGTGATGAAGGACACAATGTCTAATTTTTTTTATTATTTCAATTTTTAAATTTTTTGTATTTTGTTATTTTAAAAACTATTATTATTTCATTTTATTATTAATGTTGGCTTCATTTTTGGAGAGGTTTTGGATCATAGAAGGGTCAGAGCTGTGGCAGGGGAGGATCACTGGTGCAGGGTGTCAGAGATGGGGGATGCATGGAGAGGGGCTCACCTGCGGCATGCCTCCAAGGCATGTGAATATGTTCTAGAGCTCACAGGACATTATCTCAGTGGGTGGAGATCCACACAATAACTGAAATAATATTGAATTCCCATCCTGGGTAGTTCTGCTATATTCTCTGATAGGACAGCAAGAATTCCCTGAACAAAGGAAGTGCCTTGTGAAGGAAGAAAAGACCATCACACCAGGCCCTTGATATTGAATATTGTACTTATGAAACTTTTCTTGTGAAATTGAAACTTAGTCTAGTAGTATATATTGCCCAAGAGTTACCTCCTGAAATTCTCCTTGTTGCTTAAATGTGGCCTCTGTCTAAGCAAAACTCAGTATATAAATTCACTATCTTCCCCCAGTGTGGGACTTGAATCCTGGGGATGAACCTCCCTGGCAACAAAGGATTATTAATAAGCACCAACTAGCAATGAACCTGGAAAAAGACCTTGACCAAAAGGGGGAAATTGTAAATACAAATGAGTTTTTATGGCTAAGAGATTTCAAAGTGAGTTAGGAGATCATTCCGGAGGTTACGTTTAAGCATGTCTCAGCAGGATTTCATTGACAGTAAACATTGCCTCAAATAGTGGGGTTCCTGAGGGCTCTAGAGCTATCCAGATAGTATAAGCAGGGCAAACAGCTCAGGAATTCAGCAACCCGTCAATGGGGCTTACTTTGGAATTTATGCTCTCCAGTGTAACAGAGTTACCCTCATTTATAGTTTCCCTACACATGGCTCTTCTGCCACTTATATTTGAACATAATTAACACTATACTTGATAAATATATGTCACAGAGACTTAAATCTTCATCCATCCATGTGCTAGTGGGGCCCAGAATCTCAGGAGAGTTGCAAAACCTACTCTCCAGTTCACAGGACTCACCCAAGACTACTAACAAGGAGATGACGATGGACAACGCCCATCCCAAAGATTAGAGAATGTCTGCAAGGGCAAGCAAAATAGTTCCATCCATCAGCACCATGGGATCTAAGCCCCTTCTCAATTAGAAGCAGAATGGGCATCACCATCCAAAAACTGTCAAGATTGGGAAATGAACAATGGGCTAAATTAGTAGACATTTATTATTCTACTATAGACATTATTATTCTGGCAATGGAAGAAATTTATCATTGATATAAAGGCAGTGGCCATCAGGGTTTCTGAGGGAAGGGAGCAGCAAGAATAGGTGTAATATGGGGCCATTTGGGGGGCATTGTAACTGTCCTGTAATGATGGATACAGGCCACTATATATTTTGTCATAACCTACAGAACTGAGTGGAAAAGATTGTAAATTATAATGCAAACTATAGTCCATGGTTAGTAGCAATGCATCAATATGTCTTCATCAATTTTGGCAAGTGTACCACACAAACAAAGGATGCTGTTAATGTGGAAAAGTGAAGGAGGAGGAGGGAGTGAGGCATGTGGGAATACCCTATATTTCTTATGTAACATTTATGTAATCTAAATCTTCTTTAAAAATAAAAAAAATTAAGTAAAAAAAAGAAAGAAAGCAAGAGAAGGTGGGCTCTAATATGCTAATGGGAGAGCTGACTGTAAATAGGAGAATAAGTAGTTCATTTATAGAAACAAATGGAAAGGAGAATGTGTGTTCCAGGTTATGAAAGGTGGGAAAATATAATGATGGTATTTGTAGCAGTTTCCTTCTAGACACTTCAATTTTATCAATGGTATAAGAAGGATAGTAATTCAGCAAAATGTAGAGTGTGGTAAGAGTGATAGACATTTGAGGAAAGAGAAGGTGTAAAATAATTATCTAGGGAAGTATTAGAGTGAATGGACCAAGGAAACAACTTATGATAGTTGGACAGCAAATGCTGGATGCATCAGTAAATAAAATGGTAAAACAAACAAACAAACAAACAAAAAACAACTTTGTTCTGTTGATCCATACATCCCATGGAGTATACAAATAATAAGTATAATAAATACATTAAGTATATAGCATAGAGTCATTTAGACTCATGGTGAGACCAGTCAGATGGTTTTGTGATTTTCTTCAGCCATATTCAAGTGCATGGGTGCAGGCTTACAGTAGTAGGATACTTTAATTATGCCAGGGTTGTGGTTTTACCAAACAAGCTTGATTAAAAGAAAAAAGGAGTCCAAGGATGTTTGCAAGCTAGATAATAAAGGAAGAGAGGACTTTAATGCAGTGAGGAACAGTGAAGAGTTGGTGTATTAGTCAGGGTTCTTTTGGGAAACAGAATTAACAGGAGATAGCTGCAAATAGTAGGAGATTTATGACTGTCTCACATGACCATGGGGATGCGTAAGTCCAGGTTCTGCAGGGAGGCTGCAAACCAGGGCCTCTGGCGAAAGTCTGATGAAGGTCCTTGAGTTTCTGGGAGATGTTGGCAGTCCAAAGATGAGCTGGGAAATTCTTTCTGAATTCTGAAATCACTTCCCCTTTTAAGGCATTCAACTGATTGGAGAAAGGGTCTCTCGTTGCTGATGGCAATCTCCTTGGTGGCTGCAGATGCAATGAACCATCTATGCAGTAAACTCACTGATGACTAAAAACCATAATTGCCCTTGTATTACAATTAGCCCAGTGCTTCTTGACCAAACAACTGGGCACAATTACCTGGCTGAGTTGACACGTTATCCTAACCATCACAGTCTACTCCTTGTCAACTTGGCAACCATATACATTACCTTAAATTATTATTAGCATCTAAATACTAATAAAAGCAATAACAGATATGCATATATATATTTCCACCTAACAATGTTCAACCCTCCTGTGTACAACATAGGAAACACATACATTCCTTACAGAATAGGGTGCAAGTTCTTGGGTAATATTCATGCTTAAACTTGACAACCTTAAATATTATCATATGAAACTAATACTATTTGTCATATGATAAGGGAAAAGGTTGGGGAAGATAACAAAGAAATTCATTTTGTGTACATAAACAATCATACTCATAAATGAAACAAGGAAGAATGATTCATGGCTATTAGTCTTCATTTCTGTAACTGGTCATGTGGATGAAGTTCGTATTTATTACTACCTTCTTCCACAACCCATGTTTCTATTACTCTCCGCAAGCACTTCAGCTGGCCATGGTTCTTTGCCTGGTGGGGTGACCCAAACTTTCCTTCTTGAAGATTCTGAGCCATTGTTAGTCCTGCATTGATTGGGTTGTTGCAATTTTCCATTGACTTTAATCACAGGGCATAGCAGTACTGGAAGACACCCTAGAGGATCTCCTGAATTCTACGCATACTCTTCTTCACTCTTATCACGTAGATGCAGTCCTATTTCCCCTTGATAGTCAGGATCAATCACCCCAGTCACTACAATAATTCCCTTCTTTGCCTGTTGATTCAGAGGTAGGAGGAGCACAAAAGTGACCAGGTGGCTGTCTTAACTTCTAGTTCAAAGGAATCATTGTTGTGTTCCCTGGTGACAGCCCTCCTCCTTTTGGAACTAAGACCTGTAAACTAGCAGAACTTAAGGTTGCAGGGACGGGAAGCAGAAGTTTTCCTACTGGGTCACTAGGGGTAATAGTGAGTGGTGCCACTCCCATTTCCACCTCTTGATTCCTGGACCCATGAATCCTGGTTAAGGGAGAAAGAGCACCATAGAGTGGATGCTGATTTAGACCAAACACAGCCTCCTGGAGAACACTGCCCCAGCCCTGCAAGGTTTTACCACCTAGTTGGCACCATAATTGAAGTCCTCAAAAGAACATTCTGTGTTTCTATCAATCCAGCTGCTTCGGGGTAGTGGGGAACATGGTAAGACCTATGAATTCCATGGGCAGATACCCATTCCTGGACATCATTTGCTGTGAAATGGGTTCCTTGATCAGAAGCAATGCTGTGTGGAATGCCATGGCAGTAGATAAGACCTTTGGTAAGCTCATGGATGGTAGTTTTGTAAGAAGAATTGAGTGCAGGAAATGCAAACCCATATCTGGAGTGTGTGGCTATTCCAATTAAAACAAATCACTGCCCCTTCCATGGAGGAAGTGTTCCAAAGTACTCAACCTGTCACCAGGTAGCAGAATTGGTCACCTCAGGGAATGGAGTCATATTAGGGGGTGAGTGTGGATCTCTGCTCCTGGCAGATGGGCATTCAGCAATGGCTGTAGCCAAGTCAGCCTTGATGAAGGGAAGTCTATGTTGCTGAGCCCATGCATAACCTCCATCCCTACCTCCATGGCCACTATGCTCATGAGTCCATTGGGCAATGACAAGAATGGCTGGGGAAAGTGGGTAAGCATTAGCCACAGAGCAGGTCATCTTATCCACTTGATTATTAAAATCTTCCTCAGCTGAAGTCACCCTCTGGTGAGAATTCATGTGGGACACAAATTTTTTCATGTTTTTTTTTTTTTTTTGCCCACTCTGAAAGGTCTATCCACATACCTCTTTCCCAGAATTCTTTGTCACCAATTTTCCAATCCTGTTCCTTCCAAGTCCCTGGCCATCCAGCCAAACCATTGGCAACAGCCCATGAATCAGTATACAAATGCACCTCTGGCCATTTCTTCTTCCAAGCAAAATTAACAGTCAGATGCACTGCTGTGAAGTTCTGCCCACTGGGAGAATTTGCCCTCCCCACTGTCAGGGATGTTCCAGAAAAGGAACGCAGTGCTGCAGCTGTCCACTTTCGGGTAGAACTTGCATACCATGCAGAACCATCTGTAAATCAGGCCCAAGTGTTTTTTTTTCCTCAGTCAACAGATTGTAAGGAACTCCAAAAGAGGCCAAAGCTGTGTGCTGGGAAAGAGAAGGTAACATGGCAGGGGTGGTGACCATGAGCATTTGGGCTACTTCCTCATGTAACTTACCTGTGCCTTCAGGACCTGCTCAAGCCCTATCTTGTACATACGACTTCCACTTTATTATGGAGTGCTGCTGTACATGCCAAATTTTATGGTTTAGTGGGTAAGATAATACCCAGCTCATGATAGGCAACTCAGGTCTCACAGGAACTTGATGGCTGATGGTTAAGTGTTCTGTCTCTACTAAGGACCAGAAGCAGGCCAAAAGCTGTTTCTCAAAAGGAAAGTAGTTTTCTGCAGAGGATGGCAGGACTTTGCTCCAAAATCCTAAGGGTCTGCATTGTGATTCTCCTATAGGGGCCTGCCAAAGGCTCCAGAGAACATCTCTATTTGCTGTGGACATTTCCAGCACCACTGCATCTGCTGGATCATATGGCCCAAGTGATAGTGCAGCTTGCACAGCAGCCTGGATGTGTCCCAGAGCCTCCTCTTATTCTGTTCCCCAATCAAAACTAGCAGAATTTCTGGTCACTTGGTAATGGGCCAAAGTAGCACACCCAAGTGAGGAATGTGTTGTCTCCAATATAAAAAAAAAAAAAACCAAAAACTAAGAATTGTGCCTCTTTTTTGGTCATAGGAGGGGCCAGATGCATCAGCTTATCCTTCAGTTTAGAAGGGATATCTTGACATGTCCCACACAACTGGACACCTAGAAATTTCACTGAGGTGGAAGGCCCCTGTATTTATGTTTGATTTATTTCCCATTCTCTCTCATGCAAATGCCTTACCAATAAGTCTAGAGTCTTTGCTACATTTTGCTCACTAGGTCCTATCAATATGATATCATCAATATAATGGACCAGTTTGATGTCTTGTGGGAGGGAGAGATGATCAAGATCCCTGTGGGCAATATTATGATAGGGCTGGAGAGTTGATATACCCCTGAGGCAGGACAGTGAAGGTATACTGCTGGCTTTGCCAGCTGAAAACAAACTGTTTTGAGAAAAAAGCATTTGTCAGATCAATAGCTGCATACTAGGTATCAGGGGATGTGTTGATTTTGTCAAGCAATGACACTGCATCTGGGACAGCAGTTGCAACTGGAGTCACTACCTAGGTAAGTTAACAAAAATCTACTGTCATCCTCCAAGATCCATCTTTTTATGCACAGGCCAAATAGGAGACTTGAATGTGGATGTGATGGGAATCACCACCCCTGCATCCTTTAGATAATTGATGGTGGCACTAATCTCTGCAATCCCTCCAAGAATCTGCTATTGCTTTTGACTTACTATTATGCTAGGTAGGGGCAATTCTAGTGGCTTCCGCTTGACCTTTCCAACCATGATAGTACTCACTCCACAAGTGAGGGCTCCAATGTGGGAATTCTGTCAGTTACTGAGTATGTCTATTCCAATTACGCATTCTGGAACTGGGGAAATAACCACAGAATGGGTCCAGGAACCCACTGGACCTTCTGTGAGATGGACGTGAGCTAAAACTCCATCAACCACCTGACCTCCGTAAGCCCCTACTCTGACTGGTGGACCACAGTGGTGTTTTGGGTTTCCTGGAACTAATGTCACTTCTGAGCCAGTGTCTAATAATCCCCAAAATGTCTGATCTTTTCCTTTTCCTCAATGCACAGTTACTCTGATAAAAGGCTATAGGGTTCCTTGGGGAAAGCTGAGAGGAATATTAACAGTATAAATTTTTGGCAGTTTAACAGGATCCTTCCTCAAGGGGACCTGGCCTTCTCCTCATTCAAAAGGGCCCTGGTTTTGTAAACTGTCTCAAGTTTTGGAATTGATTAGGGGCTGTGATTCTCTGCATCTATAATTTGAGGTAGGATTTTGTTCACTTGACCTAGAACTCTTCTGCTTATGCAGATACAGAAGAATTTTAGTAGATTGTCCATCTATTTCACTTCTAAGTATCTCATGATCTATTAGCCAACACCATAATATGTGACTCAGATTATTTTGAGTACTCCATTGAATCTGCCTTTCATTGTGGTAGCCACCCACCTTGTCTCTGGTGATTAATCTAGACCTTTACTGCTCTAGATTCGATCATCCCCATAATGTTTAAGGATTCTAATTCCATTACAGCCCTCCCTATAGTAATATCAGGAGTACAGAGCAAAGCAACTACAGAGATCTTCAGGGAAGACAGAGTTAGTCTTACAAATTTATTCCTCACAGTCCTGGTTAAAAGTGTGTCCTCCAGACATTCCTGGGGTAGGTCTTAAATGGTAAGTCCATTCTAGCATTCTAATCCCTCTAAGCCTTTGAATTCCCTCTTCTACTGAATACCAGGGCAAATCAGGTATCTCAACCTCAGACATGCTAGGCCATCTTTTGGTCCATGTTTCAGCCAGCCACCCAAACAAACTATTAGAGACCTTCCTAACCCCTTGAGCTACAGCATTGAATCCAGAATTTCTGCTTAGTGGGCCTATGTCAATAAATTCAGCCTGATCCAACTTTATATTCCTTCCACCATTATCCTATACTCTTAGCATCCATTCCTATACATATTCCCCTGATTTTTGTCTACATAAGTTGGAAAAGTCATGCAGTTCTTTCATAATATAGTGTACTTCCTCATGGGTCACACTTTGTATTTCACTTTTGGGGGCTTGTTGTGATTTTATCTGAGTAATAGGTCTGGAAGAGAAGAGGGGTGGTGGGGATGAGTAAGGAGAAGGATTAGAAATAGCTTGCAAACTGCTGACTTTGGGGCATTCCTTTGCATTTTCTTCTGGTGAGACAGGATTAATCTCTTCAGGCATGGGTTGGAAGGCAGATTCCTCAAGGGCAGAGGTTGGGCAGTGAATGCTGGAGTCAGGTTGTTACCTGCCTCAGGTCTGGGATGAGGTCCAGAGTACCTGGGGTAGGCCAGAGGCTGGGTGATACTAGGTTGACAAGAGTGGTCTCCACAGCACAGACCAACACAAGGTTATCTGGTAAAGTCTCAGTAGAATTTAGGGTTCCAATGTCCCCACCAACATTATAATCATCCCATATGTCTCCATCCCAATCCTCTGGGTTCTACTCCTTTCCAACCAATGCCTTCATATTGACCACAGATACTCAGTAGGGTTGAGATTTTTGTTTCCTTTGTAACTCTATCACTTGTTCAATGAGTGTCTGAGTTTGGTTCTCAGATATCTCAAGCCTGTGGTGGCAGGAGACAAGGTTTTCTTTCAGAGCACACATAGAAACTTTCACAACATTCATGCAGCATTTAAGTTTCAAATTTGAAGACTTTAGCTCATCTCTTTCTTTTGTAACTATATCCAGAGTATCTAGGAACAGTCAGCCAATATCATTAAACCTTTTGACTCCACAAAACTGTTAAGGTGTTGAAAACGCTCTCACCCAGATCCTTGCTTTTTTTTTTTTTTTTAAGATTTATTTATTTATTTATTTATTTATTTATTTATTTATTTATCTCCCCTTCTTCCCCCTCCTCCCACCCTAGTTAACTGTTCTCTGTGTCTATTTGCTGCGTGTTCTTTGTCCGCTTCTGTTGTTGTCAGAGGCACAGGAATCTGTGTTTATTTTTGTTGTGTCATCTTGTTGTGTCAGCTCTCCATGTGTGTGGCACCATTCCTGGGCAGGCTGCACTTTCTTTCGCACTGGGCTGCTCTCCTTATGGGGTGCACTCCCTGCGCGTGGGGCTCCCTTACGAGGGGACACCCCTACGTGGTTTGGCACTCCTTGTGCGCATCAGCACTGCACGTGGGCCAGCTCCACATGGGTCAGGGAGGCCTGGGGTTTGACCACAGACCTCCCATGTGGTAGATGGATGCCCTAACCACTGGGCCAAGTCCGCTTCCCCCTTGCTTCTTATAAGCATGGAATTAGGGGACTCCAGTGATGTTATTTTGTGTACCTCTATTGCCAACTCATGCCATGGAATGTTAGTGGCCTCTTCATTATTGCAAAGGGAGTCATTAGTACCCTTGAGTCCAATTAGAGCAGAGAGCCAATTGCAAAACTACCAGAACCATCTCAGACATCCCATGTTTAATATTCTGTTCCTCAAGAACCACTCCCAGTACCAAAGTGTATTAGTCAGGGTTCTTTTTGGAAACAGAATCAACAGCAGATATCTGTAAATAGTAGGAGCTTATAAGGTTGTCTCATGTGACTGTGGAGATGCACAAGTCCAGGTTCTGGAGGCAAACCAGGACCTCTGATGAAAGTCCAATGAAGGTCCTTGATGAGTTTCCAGGAACAGGTGGCTGTCCAAAGATGAGTTGGGAAATTCTCTCTGAATCATGAAATCACTTCCCCCTTTAAGGCATTCAACTGATTGGAGAAAGCATCACTCATTGCTGATGGCAATCTCCCTGGTGATGCAGATGTAATCAGTCACCTATGCAGTAAACTCACAGATGACTAAAGCCCGTAATTGTCCTTGTATTACAATTAGCCCAGTGCTTGCTTGACCAAACAACTGGGCACAATTGCCTGGCCAAGTTGACACATTAGCCTAACCATCATAGTTGGTAAGATCAGAGGATGGAGAATGAATGAATGTGTTTAACCATTTTCTTCTCTGCGACGGTTTGCTCGGTCGGTAGAGGTGGGGTCTGGCTGCGGACGAGGGGTCGGTCCAGCTCTGGACGAGGGGTTGGTCCCGCTTGAAATGAAGGGTCGGTCCCACTTGGGACAAGGGGTCGGTCCGGCAGCAGACGAGGGATCGGTCTCACAAGGGGTTGCGCGGTTCGGCTGACGGGGTCGCCCGGCGAAGCCGGCGACGAAGGGGTCGCCCGGAGAAGCAGGCGACGAAGGGGTCGCCCGGAGAAGCAGGCGACAAACTGGGGACAAGGGAGGCCAGGCCCTTGTCGGGGGCTCTCAGGACTGGAGGGCGCACGGCAGAAGAACTACCGCGGAGACAAGGTAAACACGCAAGTCCACTTTACTGAGGGAGAGGCAACAGTTTTATAGGGGTTGGGGAAGACTGATTGGTCGAAGCCACGCCCTGTTCTGATTGGTTGCCGGTGTAAGGTCAGTGGGCGGTACTGGACGGGGGAGGGGTGGTGGTTAGGGATTGGCTGTCGCTGTTGCTGGGGGAAGGGGCAGGGTTTAGGGATTGGTGGCTGCTGTTGCTGGGGTGGAGGGCAGACTTGAGTTTCCCGCCCATGCCTGGCTGTTGCTGCTGTCGGGGGAGGGGAAAAGGGCAGACTGGATTTTTCCGCCCACGCCTGGCTGTTGCTGCTGTTGGGGGAGGGAAAAAGGGCAGACTAGAATTTTCCGCCCTGCGCCTGCGCAGGGAGAAAGAAGAAGGGTGCCGCTCCACAAGGCATCATGTGGCGCCATCCGGGAGGAGGGGCGGCCGCGGAAGCATGGCTGCCGAGAAGGGGAGACCTGAGGGCACTCTGCGCCCATGCCGAGCTCCCTTCAGGGGTGGCGGTGAGTCCGACCAGCCACCCTATTATGGGGGCAGCGGAATTAGGCCTACCGCGGCTGCTCCCCCGCCAGGCCAGCAAACCACACTTCAGCCCAAGGGGTGACCGCACTTCTCTTTACTAGTTAACATGGTGTCTAAGAACACTGCCTCAGTTAGAATTTTAGCTCTGTCAATGACAAGCTCTCTATTGTATTTTATTTTAATTTTGTTTATCTTGGCCCATAACACATTGCCTTATTACTATAATTTCATAAAGTCTTGATATTTGTTAAGGGATATTCCCACATTTTGTTCTTTTTCAGTAGTTCCTTGGTTATTTGGGAGCTTGATTTTCCAAGAAATATTTTGAATTAGTTTGTCAATTTTCTCCAAAAAAAGAAAAAAAAAAAAGACCTACATAAAAGTTTTAAATAGAATTACACTAAACTCATAGAGTCAGTTTGGCACTAATTTTAAAAAGCAATCAGGCACTTAAGGCAATGACTCAAAATGACTGAAAATCAAGCAAAACTAGAAATAATAGACACTGACCCAGGGAGTACTCAGATAAATGAATTATTGAAAGACCTTAAAATAATTATGTGTAATATGTTCAAAATAATACAACTAATAAAAGATAATATTGATAATTTTTAAAACTGACAAATACAATATCTGAAGTTTAAAAACACAAAGATGGGTTTATTAGAAGATAAGACAGGGATGAAGATAAAATTAATGAACTGGAAGATAGAGCAACTAAAATATCTGGAAAAGAAACATGGAGAAACAAGGGATGGAAAATACATAAAACTGTATAAGACATATAGAGAATATCATGAAAAGGCCTACTATTATGTAATTGGAAGCCATGAAGAAGAAAGAATGGAACAGAAGCAATATTTGAAGATAAAATGGTGAAAACTTTCTTCAAACCACAGATTCAAGAAGTTTTTACAAACTCTGAGCTGAAATAAGTAAAAATAAACTTACACCTAGCTACAACATAGTAAAACTTAGGAAAACCAAAGAAAATAGAAAATTATAAAAGCATAGAAAAACAATTGTTTCTCTTCAAAGGAGCAATCACAAAATTTTCCACCAATTTTTCATTACAAATTATGGAAACCAGAAAACAATATAATGACATACTCAAAGAGCTAAAAGAAAACTTATAACCTATACTTTTTAAAAATAAAGGTAAATTTTCAGAGCAAGAGAAAAAAGCTGATAATACTCATCACCTACTGAAGGAAATAAAAATGCAGAGGGAAATAATCCAATATGGAGGCTCTGAGATGTTGCAAGAAATAAGGAGCAAGAAAAGGATAAATATATAGACAGATCTAAATAAATGTTGACTCTATAAAATAATATTTTCTGATGGATCATAAATATATAGAGAGAATTTAAGTGTATGACAACAATAGTATGTAATTCAGAGGTGAATAAATGTAGTTGTTATATCCTTGCATTGTCCTGAAAGAGAGAAAAGTACCAATGAATAGTCAAAGATATGTGTCATAATCTACAGGAAGCAGGTAACCATTAAATGAACAATGAAATAATGTATAATTAATAAGCTAATAGAAAGAAAGGCAAAATAATAAAAAGACTGAATTGATTCAAAAGAAGGAAAAAATGAAGACCGAAAAAGGAATATTAAACTAGTGGGAAAATACAAAGGAATAGTGGATAAAGATTTAGTCTAAAATATACCAGTAATTATATTAAATGAACATAGAACAGATGTTCAAATTGAAAGACAAAGATTTTTATTAGATCAAGAGAAAAACAAACCCCAATTCCATGCTTTTTAAAAAAGATACTAATTAAATATGAGGATAAAGAAAACCTAAGAGCACAACAATATCATGCAAATACTATCCAAAATGAAAGCTCGGGTAGCTACATTAACATCAGACAAAGTAGACTTTAAGGTCAAAATCATTACTAGAGATAAGAATATTTCACAAAGATAAAAGTTTTGATTCAGCAGAAATATATAAAAGTTATACATATATTTGCATACATATATAACCATGATTTCCTTATATAAGAAAAATTGCAAGAACTAAAAGAAAAATTAGATAAATCTACACTTGTAATTGAAGATTTTTAAATACTAGTCTTAGTAATTAATAAAACAAGTTGGCAAAATAAGTAAGAATAATAGATTTAAATACCATTATTAATAAAAGATGACTGAATTGACACATATATACAAAACTGCACCCAACAGCTGCAGAAGTTTTTCAAGTACACTCAGAATAGTCTATCATCATTATTTATGCATTCTATATTTGCGATTGCTTACACACTAGAATTTATTTGTAATTCATAATCACTACTCTTGGTTCATAAAGCCATGAAAATTTTGAGTCAGCTGATACACACATCCCTAGCTGAGTTTTTTTTTTTTTTTTTAAAGATTTATTTTCATTTATTTAATTCCCCTCCCCTCCCCCGGTTGTCTGTTTTCTGTGTCTTTTTGCTGCGTCTTGTTTCTTTGTCTGCTTCTGTTGTCGTCAGCGGCACGGGAAGTGTGGGCGGCGCCATTCCTCGGCAGGCTGCTCCCTCCTTCGCGCTGGGCAGCTCTCCTTATGGGTGCACTCCTTGTGCGTGGGGCTCCCCTACGCGGGGGACACCCCTGTGTAGCACGGCACTCCTTGCGCGCATCAGCACTGCGCATGGGCCAGCTCCACACGGGCCAAGGAGGCCCGGGGCTTGAACCACGGACCTCCCATGTGGTAGACCGACGCCCTAACCACTGGGCCAAAGTCGGTTTCCCTAGCTGAGTTTGAATAAGTCAACACTCTGCCTTCTTTTTGTCTCTCATTTTGTAAATAAACATCATTTTCACAGGGTAATTAGTGCCATTTTGTGATTTTTGTTGGTGATTGTGTTATTTAAAATAGCCACCGAATACATATATAAGACAATATGCCAGGAACAAGTTGGTCTTTCCCAGACTTCAAATTCATTTAAAAACCAATCAAGAGAGGAGTTCTGGGAAGATGGTGTCAGAGTAGGCAGGCAGGGCTCTACTCTCTCACAAAACAACAGCAAAAGGGCCAACAGACCTGCTTTGGAGGTCAGCACATTGTGACAGTGCTACACAACCCTCAGGAGGGCAATGGACAGAGAGACAAAGAACCCAAAGCAAAAACATGAATAACTAAACCCCTGCTGAGACCAGGAAGGGTACCCTTTCCCCACCCTCAAGATGTTAAGCCTAGATAAAACCCCAGCCTCACTGAAGCCAAATGAGAGGGAAACAGCATTTTCCTCCTTGTCAGAAGATACAAGGGTAGAGGGAAAGGTCATCAGAAGGTGGGAAATTGTTTCTCCTCAGTGAATTTGGCCAGCAGAGCCTGCTTTAAATCTTAGAGCTGGCCAGAGAGAAACAGGGGAAAGCAGAGGTTGAAAGAACACCTCTGTGGAAAGGTTCACTGACAAGCACCATCTGCTGGCCAGCCAGAAATTACAAGGAGAAAACTGCTTTTAGGTCTCTCTTTATCCCCAACTTTTAGGAGAAAATCTGTGCCCCATTAGCAAGTCCCTGGCCCAATTTTGATAACCCAATCTGGGCAATTTTAAAACCTCAGAATAAGTTGAAACAAAAATCAAAGAAGAGCTGTGGGGGAAAAAAACACTAGACAAGAATTTGAAATTATTCTTTCAAATATTTGTAAAAAGTAACAGAGCTTATGGGGATGAAAAAGACAATGGATGAGATTAAAAATACATTAGAAGCACAAAACAGCAGATTTGAATTGCTTGAAGACAGAATTAGTAATTTCAAGGACAAAACATCTGAACTGGAAAAGTCAGGAAAACAGAAAAAGAAATGAATGGAAAAAATGAAACATAGTCTCAGCAACTGAATGACAATGTGAAATGTACAAACTTAAGCATTATCAGTGTCCCAGAGAGAGAAGAGAATGGAAAAGAAGCAGAAGAATATTTGAGGGAATAATGACTGAAAACTTCTCAACTATTATGAAAGACATAGAATTAATAGCCAAGAAGGACAACACACTCCAAACAGAATTAATCTGAGTAGAACTACTCTGAGACACCTACTATTCAGAATGACAAATATAAGAGATAAAGAGAGGATTCTGAAAGGAGCAAAAGAAAAGCAAAGAATGACATACAAGGGAACCTCAATAAGATCAGGTGCTAACCTTTCATCAGTGACCATGGAGGTAAGAAGGAAGTGTTATGATGTATTTAAGATACTGAAAGAAAAAAACTGCTACCAAGAATTCTATATCCAGCAAAACTATCCTTTAAAAATGAGGGTGAGTCTAAAGTCTTCACAGACAAACAAAACCTGAGAAACTATGTAACCAAAGACCAGATATACAAGGGATATGAAAGAGAATGCTGAAGCCTGAAAGAAAAAAACAAGGGGGAGAGGCTTAGAGAAGAGTGTAGAAATGAAGACTATTAGGACATGAAAAAAGAGACAATAGTAAGATATAACAATGGAAAGTCAAAGGATAAAATGGATGAAGTAATGCCTTTACAGTAAAAACATTGAATGTTAATGGCTTGAACTCCCCAATCAAAAGATAGAGACTGATAGACTGGATAATATATATATATATGCCATCTATATTAATCAGCCAAAGGGATGCTGATGCAAAATACCAGAAATTGGTTGATTTTTATAAAGGGTGCTTATTTGGGGTAGAAGCTTATAGTTACCAGGCCATAAAGCATGTTACTTCCCTCACCAAAGACTTTTGCTACGTGTTGGAGCAAGATGACTGCTGATGTCTGCTAGGTTCCAGCTTCCTGGGTTCCTCTCTTCCCAGGATTCAATTCTCTCCAGGCTCAGTGTCTCTGTTTTCTCCACAAAGTCAACTGTGGACTATGAGGCTCTCTAGGATTTGCCTCACTCCACAAGGTCAGCTGTAAACTACCAGGCTACCAGCTCTGTCTCTCTCCTCAGGGCTCTGCCATAGCTAAAGAGCCTATTCCTCTGTGTTCTTCTCCCATGTGTTCACTTCCTGGACTCCAGCTCAAAACTCCAGCATCAAAAGTCCAACTAACTCCTCTGCTCTGCCATGTAGTTTTAGCTGTAAGCCCCTGCCCATCAAGGAGGTAGGGACTCGATATCCTACTTATGTGGCCCAATTAAAGTCCTAATCATAATTTAATCACACCCTGGTACAGACCATTTTACAAACATAATCCAATATCTATTTTTGAAATTCATAAACCATATCAAACTACTACACCATCTATGTGCTGTCTACAAGAGATTCACCTCAGATGTAAGGACAAAACCAGGTTGAAAATAAGATGTTGGAAAAATACACTCTATGCAAACAGTAATCAAGAAGCTGGAGTAGACATACTCATATTGGACAAAACAGATTTCAAATGCAAAACTGTTATTAGGAATGATGAAGGTCATTATATTTTAATAAAAGGGACAATATACCAAGAAGAAATAACTATAACAAGTATTTATGCACATAACCTGGGTACCTCAAGATAGATGAGGCGCACATTGGCAAAACTGAAGGGAGTAATAGATGTCTCTACAATAATAGTTGGAGACTTCAATACATCACTCTCAGTGTTGGATAGACCATCTGAACACAGAATAAATAAACAACTTGAATAGTATGATAAATTAACTGGACCTAACAGACATTTATACAGTATTTCACCCCAAAATATCAGGTTATACTTTCTTTTCAAGCACTCATGGATCCTTCTCCAGGATAAATCATACGTTGGGTCACAAGAAAAGTCTCAATAAATTTAAAAATATTAAAATCATACAAAACACTTTCTCTGATCATAACAGAATGAAGCTTGAAATAAAAAATGGACAGAAAAGATAAAACACATAAATATATGAAGACTAAACAAAGCACTTTAAATAAGCAGTGTGTGGAAGAAGAAATTGCAAGAGAATTCAGTAAATATCTTAAGATGAATGAAAATGAGAAGAAAATACATCAAAGCCTATGAGACACTGCAAAGACAGTGCCAAGAGAGAAATTTATAGACCTCACTGCTTACATTAAAAAAAGAAAGAGCTAAAATTAAAGATATAACTGCACACCTAGAGGAACTAGAAGGAGAACAGCAAACTAATCCCAAAACAAACCAAAGGAAAGAAATAGTAAATATCAGAGCAGAAATAAATGATATCTAGAACAAACACACACACACAATAGTGTGGTCACCCCTCGGGCTGAAGTGTGGTTTGCTGGCCTGGCGGGGGAGCAGCCGCGGCAGGCCAAGCCGCTGCCCCCATAATAGGGTGGCTGGTTGGACTAACCGCCACCCCTGAAGGGAGCTCGGCATGGGCGCAGAGTGCCCTCGGGTCTCCCCTTCTTGGCAGCCATGCTTCCGCGGCCGCCCCTCCTCCCAGATAGCGCCACATGATGCCTTCTTTCTCCCTGCGCAGGCGCAGGGCGGAAAATTCCAGTCTGCCCTTTTCCCCTCCCCCGACAGCAGCAACAGCCAGGCGTGGGCGGAAAAATCCAGTCTGCCCTTTTCCCCTCCCCCGACAGCAGCAACAGCCAGGCGTGGGCGGGAAACTCAAGTCTGCCCTCCACCCCAGCAACAGCAGCCACCAATCCCTAAACCCTGCCCCTTCCCCCAGCAACAGCGACAGCCAATCCCTAACCACCACCCCTCCCCCGTCCAGTACCGCCCACTGACCTTTCGCTGGCAACCGATCAGAACAGGCGTGGCTTCGACCAATCAGCCTTCCCCAGCCCCTATAAAACTGTTGCCTCTCACTCAATAAAGTGGACTTGCGTGTTTACCTTGTCTCCGCGGTAGTTCTTCTGCCGTGCGCCCTCCAGTCCTGAGAGCCCCCGACAAGGGCCTGGCCTCCCTTGTCCCCAGTTCGTCGCCTGCTTCTCCGGGCGACCCCTTCGTCACCTGCTTCTCTGGGCGACTCCTTCGTCGCCGGCTTTGCTGGGTGACCCCGTCAGCCGAACCACGCAACCCCTTGTGAGACCGATCCCTCGTCTGCTGCCGGACCGACCCCTCATCCCAAGCGGGACCTGTGGGCAGCTGCGGGCCTCCGGGAGGGTCGACGCAGATGGCCGGATGAGCTCTCCGGATGGGGCTGCCCCATGGTTAAAGGAGAGGAGGGGAGTCGGCACGAAGCCGTTGGGCCCTCGCTCTCTCTGCTCAGGCACGGGGGACGCGCGGTGCAAGCAAAAACACCACGGAGACGAGGTCTAGGCACAAGTCTGATTTATTGTAGAAGGGGACATGGTTTTATAGGGTCTAGGGATACGTAAAGGGACTTGATTGGTGCCGGCGGGTGCTGTTGCTTGCGTAGACGGTTACTGGACAGTAGGCAGTTACTGGACGTAGGCGGTTACTGGGCAGTAGGCGGCTAAAGGGTTAGGAGCAAGGGAGGGGAAAGGGAAAGTGTGGGCTGTCTAGATAACGGCTAGGCGGAAGACGGAGAAGGAGAGAAGGAGGGGCAGCGCCGGCTGCCAATACTGGGCGGGAAGGAGACGGGGACAATTGCTCCCTTTTGTTTAAAAGTATGTGGTTCGGGGGAGGTGAACTGGTGGCAGCAGGGGCAGTATGGGAGGGGGTACTGGGGTAAGACGAGGGGAGGAGGGAGACCACGAGGACCGGCTGGCAGCGAGAAGCAGAGGGTCCTCCCAGCTGCTCTCAGCTGCAGAGGACACAGCGTCTGGCCAGGACGCATGTGCCTGCTGCTGGGGTCGGCGCACGCCGGCGCCTGGCGTGCGCCGAGCTCTGCCAGCAAAACGGGGTTGTGATGTTCCTGAACCCCTCGCCCGATTGGGGGAGAAGGAGGGAGATGAGTGAGGAAAGGGAGACAGGAGGTTACAGGCGTGCGGTTCGGTGTTTGCGGCGGGGGCGGGAGGAGCGCGGCGGATGGCTTGGTGGTGGCTCTTTAGTGGCGAGGCGTTGATAATGAACCTGCACAAAGGAGCTGAATACTGCGTTGGCTTGGTCTTTGGTGAGGCGGACTATTTTTTTGATGGCCCAGGGTCCTACAGTGAGGGCTAAGATGATGATGATGAGTGGGCCTAAAAATGGAAGGAGGTATGGGAGGAGGGTATGGAGAACACTGGAAAAATAGTTCGCATTTTCTCGCTCTTTGCGGTGCTTATCCAATCCCTCCTGGACCTTTCTCAGGTTGTCCTCGACTAAGCCAGTGGAGTTGGCGTATATGCAGCACTCCTCTCCAAGGGCAGCACAGAGACCCCCTTCCTTAAGGAGGAGGAGGTTGAGGCCATGGCGGTTCTGGAGGACTACCTCAGAGAGAGAATTGAGAGAATTTTTTAGATGTTTTACAGCATTTTGAAGGTAGGTGATATCTTCGTCGACGGCCTGTCTGAGAGAGGAGAGGGCAGAGGACTGTGTGGCGAGGGCGGCGATACCTGTGCCTGCCCCTGCAAGACCTAGGAGGGTAGCGACTGTCAGGACTGCGGTGACAGGCTCTCTCCTTTGTAAGTGGAGGGAGGTTTGTTTGCTCAGCACGCGGCGGAAAAATTCGTGGTCAGAATGGTAAACGACTCGAGGAGCGAGAAGGATGAGCAGGCAAGTCTCATGGGTAGCGTTGAGGGTGGCGACATTGAGGCAGGGGGTTAGCCCGGTGGAGGTGCAAAGCCATTGGGAGGTGTTAAGGGGGATTAAGAACTTGGCGGAAGCGCTGGGAGAGGAGTAGCTAGAGCAAGCACTAAGGGAGGGGTGGGAACCTTGACGAGAATGAACACAGCGTCCTGTGGAGGAAACAGATTGAAAGGTTAGGGGGACGGAGGAAGTGTTCCAGTTGCACTCGGCTGGGTATACTGAAGTGGATTCGTCGAACGTGAAGTTAACGGCGGGCGACAGGCTCATAGATAGGAAGGGAGGGGGAGAGGCAGAGCCAACAGTTCTTGGTGAGGTTGGGTTGAGAAGTATTTAGAGATAAGTAGGATGCATAGATTAACGCAAGAAGGGGACTGGAATACTTGGTAGGGGGGGCCATAGCTGGGGAGTGATGGATGAGGGGGGGGTGCCGCTGGAAGGGGGGGGAGGCGGGGGGATTGAGGACTTTATTGGGGCCAATGGCAAGGGGTGGGGATTCAGGCGTGGGCAGTAGTTTTCTGATGATGAGGAAGGCTTCCTCTTGCCAGCGCTGGAGGGTCCAATTGGAGCATTGATGGGGCGAGTTGACAACGGCCGGGGAGATGAAGGGAAGCATGACGATGAGAGCAATGGGAAGAACGGAACTACCCGCGTTGCGGCGAATCATCTGTGGAGACAAAAGAGAGAGAGAAGACTACAAAGGAAACAGCGATGGGAAGGAGGCAAGTTAGGTAGGCAACTCGTTAGGAGGATCATTGGCGTTAGCGTTAGCGGAAGCCTCGGCGGTGTGGGGCTTGATGAAACGTCCTGGGACCCAGATGGGCTGCGGCTCTGATTCAGGGAAAACGCAGGCGAATCCCCGTCCTTGGGCTAAGAGAGGGCAGGTCCATGCCATTGGGTGGTTTGCGGGTCACGCCAGAGGACAAGCGGTGCAGGGGTGGGCCGGAAGGTAGGCCCCCAGTGCATGTGGACCGGTGAAAAGCCTTGGGCATTGAAGGTCATCAGGTTGTGTCGGATTAGGGCCTCTGTGACGACGTTGTGAGGGGTGCGACGCGGCTGGTCGGCAGATGTCTTGAGAATGAGGGTTTTGAGAGACTGGTGAGCACGCTCTACTAGGCCTTGTCCCTGCGGATTGTAGGGAATGCCGAAGTGATGGGTGATGTCGTAGAGTTTGAGGAATTCGGCAAAGGAGGTGCTCCGGTAGGCAGGTCCGTTGTCTGTCTTGATGTCCCATGGAATGCCCATGAAAAGAATAGATTCTCTGAGCGCTTGGATGGCATGCTTGGCTGTTTCTCTGGTGAGCACGGTTGCGTAGCAGAGATGAGAGAAGGTGTCGATGGCCACGTGGAGGTATTTCCATCGGCCAAACTGGGGGACGTGAGTGACGTTCAGTTGCCATCTGGAATTGGGGCGGAGCCCACGAGGGTTAACTCCCTGCGGTTGGAGCGGCCCCAAGGGCAGCAATGGAGCACACGTTCGGCATGACCGCACAAGGTGTTTGCAGGTATGGATTGGGAGGTCTGGAAAGAGTTTGTGGAGGCCAGCTGCTGAGAAGTGAAATCTGGCATGCAGCAGCTTGGCCTGATTGATGAGGTCTCCGACCGCGACGGTGGTCTTGGCTGGAAGCAGGTGAACGGCCTGATCAGCAAGGTGGTTGCCGTGGGCTAGGGGCCCGGGAAGGCCGGAATGGCTGCAGATGTGAGCGATGAACCAAGGCTGTTGGCGGTTCTCTATGAGCTCTTGAAGGTCCAGGAGAGCGACGTTAATGCTTTCACTCGCTGAGTTGTCGGGCGGAAAAAACGCAGAAAAGGCGATGACTTGGCAGACTTGTAGGCAGTAGAGGCTGTCTGTAAAGATGTTCAGTGGACAGTGGGGATGGGTTTGGAGTGCTAAGATGACAGCATGCAGTTCGGCCACTTGCACAGAGGATTGATGGAGGCGCACGTGTGAACGTGGCTGGTGCTCGCCGGGTGCGAAGACAACGGTGGAAAACTTAGTCTTGGAGGCGTCTGTGAAGATGATGGTGGTGTCTGGAAGAGGCTTGCTGGACGGAAAAGGGAAATGGCCGGGGGCGGCGATTTCTAGCAGGGGAAGGCCCTGCAGTAACCGATGCTGTGGAAAGTGGTTATCGAAGTTGCCATGATAAAGCTCCATAAGAGTTTGCATATCAACGGAGCTGCGTAGCAGGGTGGTGACTTGCCCGGTAGTGAAGGGCCACACAATGGTGTCAGGTGGGCACCCATAATGATGGGTGGCTTGTGTGCCTAGGGCGGTGGCGAGCTGAACGAGTAGGGTGGTTTGAGGTCCAATCTTTCGGAGCTTGCTCTTTGCCATATGGACCCAGAGGAGCGGTCCATCTTGCCAAAGAAGGCCAGTAGGTGTTCCCCGAGTGGGTAAGACTAGGCCTAACAACGGTTTCCCAGGCTCATGTCGCTGGAGTTGGCACTGTTCGATGGCTCTATTTACCCGGGCCAGGGCATTTTTGGCCTCGTTGGTGAGGCGAATCCTCTTTCCGGGTGCGGATGATGGCGGAGCATTGGAGCAGAGTAGCCGGTACAGGGGCTGGAGTTGCTCTGTGGTAAGCGGCAGCGCTGGGCGCAACCAGTTGATCTGTCCGCAGAGTTGTTGTAATTTGAGGAGCGTAAGCAGGTCAGGAATTCTGATGTGTGGCGTTTGGGGCGCAACGGTGGAAGTGATGGAGAACCCTAGGAACTGGTAGGGTGGATGAATTGTTAGCTTCTGTGTATTGACTTTGAGATCTAGGTCTCGAAGGTGGCGCAGCAGTTGCTCCAGGACTGCGTGCAGGCCTGACTCTGAGGGATGGGCCACGAGCAAGTCGTCCATATAGTGGATGATGTTAGCGTACTTCACGAGTGGCTGGATGGCTTCGCGTACATACATCTGGCAAATGGCAGGGCTGTTTTGCATGCCCTGAGGCAGAACACGCCAGTGGTATCGCAGTGCCGGTTCCCGATGGTTGGTCTGAGGAACCGTGAAGGCGAATTTCGGTCGGTTGTCCGGGTGCAACGGGATGGAGAAAAAGCAGTCTTTAATATCTATCACTGCAACAAACCAATGCCGGGGCACCGCGGTAGGGTGGGGGAGGCCGGGCTGCGGCGATCCCATAGGCTTGATGTGTTTGTTGATTTCTCTTAAGTCTTGAAGTAGATGGGACTTCCCGTTCTTCTTTTGAATGAAGAAAATTGGCGAGTTGTATGGGCTGGTGGAGGGCTCGATGTGGCCCGCGTGAAGCTGCTCATCAACAAGCCCCTTAAGAATGTCCAGTTTAGGGATTGGGAAAGGCCATTGCTCCACCCAAATGGGCTCCTCTGTATCCCATTGCAGAGGAACGGGTGCTGGAGGTTGAACGCGAGCAATGGCCGAAACTATTGGGGGGGCAGCTGTGGCGGCGATGCAGTGAGAACGGCTCCCGACTGATGCAGGATATCACGGCCCCAAAGAACTTGCGAGATTTCCTTCAGAACGAGGGGGCGGAAGGTTCCCTGTCGACCTTCTGCGTCTCTCCAGACGACGTCCTGGGCAACTTGCTGGGAGGGCGCTTGGCCGGTGGCTCCCACCACTAGGGGGCCATCAGTCAGAGGGAGGTGCCCGGCCTGATCGAGTGGGATGCAGGAAATTTCTGCTCCTGTGTCGAGTAGCCCTGTGAGCCAGCGGCCGGAGACTTGGATAGAGAGAAGAGGCTTGGTGGAGGGTGTGATGGGAATAGACCAGAGTACTTTCATGGGCGGGGGCACTGAGTCGTTGCGGCCTCTTTGTTGTGGGGCTGAGGCCTGCCCCCATGGCCGTTTAAAGGCTTGCGGCTGGAGTTAGGGACGCGGCAGTCGCGGGCCCAGTGGTATCCTTTTCCGCACCGCGGGCACGGAGTGGAAGGAGGCCGTGGTGGATGGCCTATGTTGGGCACGTCCGGCGGCGGCCGTGGCTTGTTGGGGCAGTCTCGAGCAAAGTGGCCGAGTTCGCCACAGCAGAAGCATTCGTTGGAGGCCGAGACGGCAGCGAGGACAGCCTGGGCCACGGCGGAGGCCTGGGCGTTGACTCCGGAGCAGGCGAGGACCCAGTCGTGGAGGGACTTGTCTCTCAGCGGCCTGATGATCGCCTTGCAAGTTGGGTTTGCGCCCTCCTGAACAATGTCCTTGATGAAGGAGGTTTGGGCCTGCGTGCCGACGACTTTGCGCTTGGCCGCAGCCTGGACACGCGCCATGAAGTCGGAGAACGGTTCCTCTGGTTTCTGGAAAAGTCTGGTGAGTGGCTTGGGTGCGGAGGTGGCGCAGTTGCGGAAGGCACGGAGGGCACACTGCTTTAGCTGGATGTAGAAGCCTTGAGGGAGGGCGATGTAGCTCTGTGGCATGGCGTAGCGCCCCAGTCCGAGGAACGCGTTGGCAGGATATCGGGTGCCGTCGCGGGCATTCTCGGCTATTTGTTTTTCGTTCTCGGCAGCGAAATGTGCGCGCCCGTCAATAAACTGCCCCGAGGGAAGTATGCCTCTCGCGAGGGATATCCAGTCATAGGGGAGACAGCGGGCAAAGGTCATACGTTCAAGGAGGTCTTGAGCATGGGGGCTGGCGAGACCATCCTCTCGGATAGCGCTGCGGAGGGTTTGCATGTCTTTTGGGGAGAAGGGAACCCATATTTGGGGGTTTGCTCGAGAACGATTGGGATTTAGCGGATACATATCAGCGATTGGAGCAGTGGGGGGCTCGAAGAGAAGATTATTAGAGCGCGGGAGGGGGTGTCTATTCGGCGGCACATAAGACGGCGGGCGCTCATACGCATCATCTAGGTCGTCATCAGAAGATGGCGGATAAAGCGCTTCCGGTCCCGGGTAAGGGCAAGATGATGCCGGTTCCGGGTAGGGGCAAGATGGTGCCGAGGCAGGAAGGGGAGGGTACAACGGCGGATAGTCCTTCCGTGAAGAAGCAGGAAGGGGCGGGGAGTGCGGCTTCTTCCTCTTTTGGGAGGAAGAAGGAGGGAGCGCGCCCTCTTGGGTGGGCTTTTCTTTGTTTCGTGAGGAAGAAGGCGGAAGTGCGCCATCCTGGTCGGAGTCAGAATCAGCGGCGCGAGGGGGGTCAAGCTCAAGCGCGGCCTCCAACTGAGCCGAGAGCGATTTGGCATCGGAGTCGTTACCGGGAGCGCCGTCTTGGCGGCCGCGCCCTTCCCCTGACTCATCCACGGTATCGCACGGGAAGGCTTTGGCCTCGGGAGCGGGCACGCCTTGCAAACAAGCGCGAATGGCTACAAGAGCGGGGAGGAGGCCGGGGGGAAAGACCCGGCCCTCATGTTCCATGGCTGAGGCTACTCGTTCGATTAGCCGGGCATAAGTCTGAGGATTCCAGAGCGGGCAGGTGATGAGCCAGGGATTGAACGGGAGAAGTAAGTCCCAGTAGCGCTGAAGCTGGCGGACGGAAACTCTAACCTGGTTAGTTTCCAGGAGGGCAGCCAGGGCCCGAACCTGCGGGACCTGACGGGAGGAGAGTGAAGCACCCATTTTGGTTTGAATGGGAGACGCCGAAGAGTCCCTACCTTGAGCGAAGGGTGGGGGGTAGGCGTCAGAGTGGGCCCCACCCACGTTGGGCGCCAAATGTGGGCAGCTGCGGGCCTCCGGGAGGGTCGACGCAGATGGCCGGATGAGCTCTCCGGATGGGGGCTGCCCCACGGTTAAAGGAGAGGAGGAGAGTCGGCACGAAGCCGTTGGGCCCTCGCTCTCTCCGCTCAGGCACGGGGGACGCGCAGTGCAAGCAAAAACACCACGGAGACGAAGTCTAGGCACAAGTCTGATTTATTGTAGAAGGGGACATGGTTTTATAGGGTCTAGGGATACGTAAAGGGACTTGATTGGTGCCGGCGGGTGCTGTTGCTTGCGTAGACGGTTACTGGACAGTAGGCGGTTACTGGACAGTAGGCGGTTACTGGACAGTAGGCGGCTAAGGGGTTAGGAGCAAGGGAGGGGAAGGGGAAAGTGTGGGCTGTCTAGATAACGGCTAGGCGGAAGACGGAGAAGGAGAGAAGGAGGGGCAGCGCCGGCTGCCAATACTGGGCGGGAAGGAGACGGGGACAGGGACCGACCCCTCGTCCCAAGCTGGACCGACCCCTCGTCCAGAGCTGGACCGACCCCTCGTCCGCAGCCAGACCCCACCTCTACCGACCGAGCAAGCCGCCGCACAATAGAATCAACAAAACCAAATTTGGTTATTTGAGAAGACCAACAAAATTGACAAACCATTAGGTAGACTGACAAAGAAAAACAGAGAGAAGATGCAAATAAATAAAATCATAAATAAGGGGGGGCATTATCACTGACCCTGCAGAAATATGAGAGATCCTAAGTGGATACTATGAACAACTGTATGCCAAAAAAACACGATAATGTAGATAAGATAGTCAAATTCCTAGAAAAACACGAACCACCTAAACTGGCCCAAGAAGAAATAGAAGACCTCAAGAAACCAGTCACAAGTAAAGAGATTGAAATAGTCATCAAAAACCTCCCAAAGCTGAAAAGCTCAGGGCCAGACGGCTTCACAGGTGAATTCTACCAATTATTCAAAGACAATCTAATACAACCTTGCTCAAGCTCTTCCAAAATATTGAAAAGGAAGGAAGACTAGCAAACTCATTCCTTGAAGTCAATATCACCCTAATACCAAAACCAGATAGTTACTATGAAAAAAGAAACTTACAAATCAATATATTTAATGAATATAGATGCAAAAATCCTCAACAAAATACTTGCAAATCGAATCCAAAAGCACATTAAAAGAATTATACACCACGATAAAGCGGGCTTTATCCCAGGCATGCAAGAGTGGTTCAACACAAGAAAATCAATTAGTGTAAAAGCCTACTTTAATAAATCAAATAAGAAAAACCACACGATCCTCTTGATTGAGGCAGCAAAGGCATTTGATAAAATACAAGATCCTTTCTTGATTAAAACACTCCAAAAGATAGGAATAGAAGAAAGCTTTCTCTATATGGTAGTGTGCATATAGGAAAAACCTTCAGCTAGCAGTGTACTCAATGGTGAAAGACTGAAAGCTTTCCTGCCAAGATCAGGAACAAGACAAGAATGCCCGCTGTCACAATTGTTATTCAATAGTATGCTACAGTTCTAGCTAGAGAGTTAGGGTAGATAAAGAAATAAAGGCACTTAAATAAGAAAAGAAGTAGTAAAACTTTCACTATTCACTGATGATATGATCCTATATTTAGAAACTCCTGAAAAATTTACAACAAAGCTACTAAAACTAATTAGACAAGTTCAGCAAAGTCGCAGAATACAAGATTAACATGCAAAAATCAGTACTGTTTCTATATACTACTAAGGAGTAAACTGAGGAGGAAATCAGGAAAAAATTTCCACTTATAATAGTGACTAAAAGAATAAGATATTTAGGAATAAACTTAACGAAGTACATAAAGGACCTATATTCAGAAAACTACAAAACATTGCTAAAAGAAACTGAAGAAGACTTAAATAAATGGAAGAACATCCCGTGTTCATGGGCTGTAAGACTAAATATCTTTAAGATGTCAATTCTACCCAAACTGATTTACAGATTTAAAAGCCCAACAGCCTTTTTTTTTTTTTTTTTGCATAAATGGAAAAGCCAATTATCAAATTTATTTGGAAGGATAGGGGGCCCTGAACAGCAATAATGTCTTAAAAATGTAAGACTCTCCCTTGCTGACTTTAAAGCATATTACTTAGCTACAGTGGTAAAAACAGCATGGCACCTACATAAAGATAGACAGATTGACCAATGGAACCAAATAGAGAACTCAGAAGTAGACCCTCACATTTACAGTCGAGTGAATTTGACCAGGCTGTCAAGACCTCCCAGCTGGACCAGAACAGTCTCTTCAACAAATGGTGCTGGGAGAACTGAATATACATATCCAAAAGTAAGAAAGAAGACCCCTATCTCACACCTTAAACAAAAATTAACTCAAAATGGATCAAGAACCTAAATATAAAAATGACAACCATAAAACTCCTAGAACAAAATGTAGGGAAACATCTTCAAGATATTGTGGTAAGTGGTGGTTTCTTAAACCTTACACTCAAAGCATAAGAGATAAAAGAAAAAAATAGATGAATGGGACCTCCTCAAAATTAAACACTTTTGCACCTCAAAGGATTTTGTGAACATGTTCAAAAGGCAGCTGACTCAATGGGAGAAAACATTGGGCAATTACGTATCCGATAAGCATTTAATATCCATGATATATAAAGAGATGCTACAAATCAACAGTAAAAAGACAAACTACCCAATTAAAAAATGGGCAAAAGACTCGACTAGATTATTGTCCAAATATAAATGGTGAAAAAAACACATGAAAGAGTGTTAAACATCATTAGTGATTAGGGAAATGCTAATCAAAACTACAATAACATACTGTTCCACGGCCACTATTAAAAAGTTGGAAAACTACAAGTGTTGGTGAGGATGTGGAGAGACTGGAACACTGTTAGTGGGAATGAAGAATAGTACAGCCACTGTGGAGGACTGTTTGGGATTTCCTAAGGAAATTAAATAAAGACTTGCCATGTAACTAGCAATACCACTACTAGGTATATGCCCAGAAGAACTGAGAGCAGTGACACGGACAGACATCTGCACACTGATGTTCATAGCAGCATTATTCACAATTGCCAAAAGATGGAAACCAATTCAGGTGTCCATCAACCAGTGAATAGATAAACAAACTGTGGTGTATATACACAATGGAATATTATGCACTGGTAAGAAGAAATGAAGTTGTGAAGCATATGACATGGATGAACATGGATGACATTATATTGAATGAAGAAAGCTAACACAAAAGGAGAAATACTGTATGATTGTGCTATTATGAACTAAAAGTAGGTCACCAGAAAATAGAATGAGAGTAGAGAATGTAAAGCTGAGGGTTAATCTGTGTAGAATTGGTTAAAAGGTTGTTTGTAAATCTTTGGAAATGAATAGGAATCATGAAAACACATTATAGTGTTGTAAGTAGTAGAGCTATTATATGCATATGACAGTGGTTAAAAGGGGATGTCTGGGAAGCGGATATGGCCTAATGGATAGGGCATCTGCCTACCACATAGGAGGTCCAAGGTTCAAACCCAGGGCCTCCTTGACCTGTGTAGACCTGGCCCACTTGCAATGCTGATGCAAGCAAGGAGTGCCATGCCACGCAGGGGTGTTCCCTGTGTAGCAGAGTCCCATGCACAAGGAGTGTGCCCCATAAGGAGAGCTACCCTATGCGTAAAAAGCACAGCCTGCCCAGGAATGGTGCTGCACACACAGAGAGCTGAGGCAGCAAGATGACGCAACAAAAAGAGACAGATTCCGGCTGCCGCTGACAAGAATACAAGCAGACACAGAAGAACACACAGAGAATGGACACAGAGAGCAGACAACTGGGGGTGGGGGTGGGGCAGGGAAGGGGAGAGAAATAAATTTTAAAAAATAATAAATCTTAAAAAATAGGGGAAGTCTAAGGCCATGTATATTACTAGAAGGAAAGCTGAAAACGTAACTATATAACATAGTAAAACCTCATATGAAATACAAATACAGGTAATAGTGCATATATAAGAGAGTTTTTACAAAATATAAATATAAATAACCTAGAGAGATGGAAACAGAATAGGAGCTATGTATGGCAAGGGAAGCATAGAGAGATTGAGAGGTGATGAGGGTTTTTTTTGTCTGTTTTTTGTTTATTATTATTATAACTGGAATAATGAAAATGTTCTAAAAATGACTGAAGTGATGTATTCAGAAATATGTGATTATATACTATTGATTGTACACTTTGGTTGAATTTATGCTTAATTAATATGTATCAATAAAACTGGTTTAAAAAATCAGTTGATGTAAGTTATTAAAAATATAAACATGGGAGCAGATGTAGCTCAAACGATTGGGCACCCACCTCCCACATGGGACGTCCTGGTTGGCTTCCAGGTGCCCCCCAAGGAAGATGAGACCCTGAGCGTTGCAATGAGCTGCAATGAGCTGCAAGCGGAAATGGCTCACGCAGTTGGGTACTCACTTTCAACATGGGAAGTCCCAGGTTCAGTTCCCGGTGCCTCCTGAGGAAGACAAACAGACATACGACAGAGCCATTTTGGAAGGTGTGGGGATGGGGGATAAAAATACATATATAAACAAGAAAAACCATGCAATAATCCAAACTGATCATAAAAACATTTGATAAAAATTTATCATCTGCTTATGATTAAAACCTTTAAAAGAATAGGAATTTAAGGGAACTTTATTAATGGCAAAATTTAATGGTAAAATTTTTTTTTTAAAGATTTATTTATGTTATTTCTCTCCCTTCCCCGCAGTTGTCTGTTCTCTGTGTCTATTTGCTGCATGTTCTTCTTTGTCCGCTTCTGTTGTTGTCAGCGGCACGGGAATCTGTGTTTCTTTTTGTTGTCTCATCTTGTGTCAGCTCTCCATGTGTGCAGTGCCATTCCTGGGCAGGCTGAACTTTCCTTCGTGCTGGGCAGCTCTCCTTATGGGGCGCACTCCTTGCGCGTGGGGCTCCCCTACGTGGGGACACCCAAGCGTGGCACGGCACTCCTTGTGCGCATTAGTACTGCGCATGGGCCAGCTCCACACGGATCAAGGAGGCCCGGGGTTTGAACCGCGGACCTCCCATGTGGTAGACGGACGCCCTAACCCCTGGGCCAAGTCCGCTTCCCTAATGGTAAAATTTTAAAAGTTTTCTCTATGAAACAGGGAACATGAAAAAGACGCCAACTGTAATCCTAAAAGATGCCAAACTGCTACTCCTGAGGTTGCCAGACAGTGTACTACGGGAAGAAAAAAAAGGTAGAAGAAAGAAGTAAGGAAAAATAATACTGCCTTTTTACCCCAGGCCAAAATTTGTGTGTAAGCAACTGAGCACTGCCCCTTCATTTGGCTTGTCCCATTCTTCCTCTCTCAAGCAAGGTAAAGTCTGTGGGGTTGTCTTTCGGATGCCTAGCAGTTTTGGGTTCACGTTAAGTAACCCAAAAGTCATTAACAATCTCCTGAATTGAGAAAGATAAAAAAAGGCTTGACTTTTGGGATGATGGATGGACAGTAACACCAGTCTTCTATGTCAATAAGAAAAAAGCATAAGTTAACAATAGATTTTCCTACCAAAGAGAAAGTTAATATTTCTTACACACTGAGTATCATGGAGAAATCTGGTTTGTCATAGAAATTTAAATATATTAAGTCTTCAACATCTGTTTTATGGTTGAATGAATAAATAACTGGATGGATGCCCTGGCAAGGTAGTTGCATTGTTCTCAAATAAAAATAAAAGGAGCCCCTGGAATTGGCTCTGATACAGTTAAAACATGTAATCCTAGCCATGTAGGCATGTATCCTCTCCACAGATACCCACTTGAGATAGGTTTTCACCTCTATGAAGACAGAGGCACAGAAAGTACACATAACGAGCACTTCTTCCAAGGACAACCTTGACTCAGACACACAGGTAAAGATGCATAATTCCTGGGTGTTTTTGTTTTTAGTTCACATAATAGTTTCCAAAAGCTGTTGTAACAAATTACCACGAACTGGGTGGCTTAACACATGGAAGTTTATTTACTCACAGCTCTGGAGACCAGAAGTCCAAAATCAGTTTTAGAGTCCTACACACCCTGAAGGCTCTAGAGGAGAATTCAGGTTAGCTCCTGATTAGGGTGCTGTGCGCCATATTTGTTGACCACTTATTCTGTTTTAGGCATAGTTCTGGATGCTTTTATCTTCCAGAATTCGTTTATTCCTTACCATAAGGGAGATATTTTTATCCCCATTTTACATACTAAGGAAACTGAGGCCTAGAGAGGGGTGGAAACATAGATAGTAGATGTTCAAGGCTACATAGATAATAGATGCGAAGCTCTGATTTTGAATCCCAGTAGCTTCAACATAATTATAGTTTATTGCTTTCTGTTTAAAACCTTTGGGGGGAAAATGTGAAGAATTTAGTCTGAAAGGGGTCAGTCAAATAGGCCCTGCCTGTAGAGAAATTTTAGTCCAGGGAGAAGTCTAAGATTAGACCATGGAGACAGAGAAGAACACTGTCCTGAGGCTCAGGAGGTTTACCCTGGACCTGGTCCTGCTTCCTGGACTCTGGACCGTTAGCGCAGCCTCAGGCAAAGACTTAAACTCTCTGAGCATCCGTTTCTTCGTTGTTAAAAAATGAGAGTTTTGAATTAGGTCATCACCAAAGACATACTTTTCCAAAGAGCGCAGTGTGGAGCCCAGGACACCCTTTGACAGCGTCACCCTTCGGGGTCGGCCCTGGTTAGCTCGTGGACTCGCAGTCCCGGGAGGTAGCTGGGTTCAGGGCTACCCGGACTAGAACTGGGGATGCAGAAGTGGGAGGCGAGTCTTATTAATGCTCCCTCTCGGTCCTCGGCTGCCCTGTCATTGTTTGGCGTCCGGAACCGGTTCCCCTCATGGGTTTAAGAAGAAAACTAATGAGCACCGAGGGAGTGTTGCAAGGGCTGCTCCGCCAGGCTTACCGGCTGCAGCCCGCAGTGGCGGCCCGGGCCGGCGGCGCGCCCGGGTGGTTGGTGGCCGCGCTCGGGCGGCCCCCGCGGCGAGGGCGACGTGCTAGGTCCCTCGCCCGCGCCCGGCCTGCGCAGCCGAGCTCGCGGGCGGTGGGCGCTGCTCCTGCGGGCCGGGGCCCTCGCCCGGGCGGCACTGGGAGGTGCGGCAGGGACCGGACGCGCGGGGGGCGGGGGCGGGGGCGAGAGCGCCGAGAGCAAAGTCCAGACCCCGCGGCCTCAGCGCGCGGCGGTTCGGCTAGAGACCCGCGAAGTCCAAGGTGAGCACGGCCCGGGCGCGCGTGGCCACTGCCGGAGAAGCTGGGGGCGGTGGGCGCCGCTCGGGGAACAGAAACCTCCAGCCCGGCGCCCCCGGGGCCGCGACATTTGTGCTTCGGGCTTGGACCTTCGGGGGAGGGGTGCGAGGAGGCTGGTTGCTCTTCCCCGGCTGGGGGGCGGGTGCACTTGGACCTGAGGCTTTGGTTTCTCCCCAGGCTGAGATGGATCCTGAGACGGGAGTGAACGGAACAGACTGGCACCCGAAAAAAACGGAGGGCGACTTTGAACTGGGGAGCAGCAGGTACATCACCCCCAGCCACCCGCTTTTCCGTTCGTTACCCGTGAATTCGCAGGGCTGAATTCAATCTTGCCGAGAAGCCCAGAGTATCTGTATATGCCTTTAGCCTTTGTTTTGGAGGATCCTTTGGAAAGTCGTCTCTGACGTTTTGATGTTGAAGTAGAAGTTTTAGGTAGCCTCAAGGAATGTCACGGGGGCTCCTTTTGAAAACAGGAAGGAAAGGTCTTTCCTCAGCAGTGCCCGCTTCCCCCATGCAGGGTGATTAGATGAATCTATGTGCTGTATATTAATATTCCTTGTATTATGCAACTTTCAAATTTTACAAATACCTTCATATACAGCATCTGATTTTTCATGCTCCCTAGAGCATTGAACATCTGCTGCTGATAGTGTGCTTTTGAACAAGGGTAGTGAAGCACAGAGCCCCACCTCACACCCCCTGCACCTCTTATTTCTCTTCCTCCTGCCCCTTCTCCCTTTCCATATTTCTCCCCTCTAGGCGGTGAGATGGGGAGAGGGTCCTTGAGAAACCTTATTTTTCTGTAACTGTGCTTCCAAATCAGTTTTTGTTTAAGTTTGAGGGAACAACTTCAGAGCTTCCAGCACTTGCCTGTATTTCTCCTTGCAGCACTACTTTTGTTGGGGCTGGGGTGGGTTTGGTAGGGCATGCTAGTAGGAACAGAAGTGGCCACTCATTAGTGTGTGTCTCTGTTCCCTCTTTCACTGTCGGAACAGTGAATCATTTTCACCTTTAGCCTCAAATAGTCTATGCACCTATTATAGTCTGAGTTCACGCCAGGCCACCCAGAACTAATTGACCTGTGTCACTGAGTGATCACCAGAGGGACACATTTATCAGGTTCTATAGTTTGCCCTCAAGCTGCAAAGGGGCCTGATTTACTAACTAACTATCTGATGTTCAAACTGAAGCACTGTTTTAGTCTGCTAACTTCATGTACTGGTATTGCTGTATTCCTTCTAAGTATATGATCTTTATTCATACAAAATTTAGTTTCACCATATAGAATTCGGAAATGGATAGACAGTGTTATTTCTAATAGAAAATATGTGGTTTTCATCACCTGGCAATTTAGGCTGGGAATGACTGTGAATCTCTAAATAGATGGCATTTTCATGAAGAAGCTATTTATGTATTGGACTGGTTGTACATTTAATGGGTGCACAAAGGAGCTTCCCGGCAAAGGGGGAGTAACACTAAAGATCCGAGGAAGGCCTCAGAAGTAGGGCTCACGGTCTTGTGGTGGAAAGAATAATATAATTTAAAAAGAGAATTTTAAAAAGTTAAGCATAAGGTGGCTCTAAGATTATGAAATTAAACATGAGACTAATTTTTATAAAAGCAGACCAAAAATTATACAGTTATAGGAAGATAAGCCCACTTTAGTCATCTACATCAATTGAGAATTAGTAATATACCTGCTCCAAGAATGTTGCTATTTTCCATGCATATTCTTTTGGATATATTTGGTGGTAGATATTTATCCTTTGATTTTAGCAAATACTCTAAATAATTTGGAATCAGCATGTTATGAATAAAACTATCACCCATGTGGACATTTTAGTTAGATGAATAAATTTTAGGTCAAGAATCCCTGCCTTCATGGAGTTTACATTATTGAATGGAAGACAGACATAAATAATACACATACTATTTAGTGAACTATAGAGAATGCTAGAAAGTGGTGAATGCTATGGAAAATAATTAATGGAGTTTAAGGAAATCTGGAGTTCAGTGGGGTAGTATGTAAATTTAATTTCATTTATGGGTAGGCCTTGATGAGAAGGCAATCTTTGAACAGATGTGAAATAAATGAGAGGAGAGTAGTGAGTGGGTATCTAGGGAGAGAGCATTCCTGGCAGAGGGAATGGATAATGTAAAGACCCTAAGATGGGAGCATGTTTGGTGTGTTCAAAGAAGAAAAATGAGGCCAGTGTGGCGGAAACAGAATAAGTGGAGGGCAAGTCAGATAGAGTGGCAGATCTGGTCAGAGAAGTAAGAAGGAGACAGATTTTATAGGGCCTTAGAGGTCACTGTAAGGACTTTGGCTTTTACTCTGAGAAGAATGATGGCCATTGTAGATTTTTGAGCAGGGTAGTGACATGATATGACTTGTATTTTTAAATGATCATTCTGGTTGCTGTGTTGAGGATAGACTGAAGTGGGCATACATGGAAGTGGAGAGACTAGGCAAGAGGCTGTTCTAAAACCCCAGGTGAAAGACATTGTGGCTTGGTCCTGGGGATAGCAATGAAAGGTTGAGAAGTGGTTGAATTTTAGAAATATTTTGAATGTAAAGCCAACATGATTTTTTGATGCCACTTTCCACAATCCTTCAGTATGCATTTTTTGTCAAAGAATTATTGGGTTGATTTGGCAGATATTGCTAACATATTATTTTTCTACCTGTATGTGAGCTCTGTAAGGCAGAAGACCATTTCTCATTTGTCTATATATCCTTGTAGTACCTTGGACAGTTACCTTTACTCATGATGGCTACCTTACAGTATTTGTTAAACTGGGTAATTTTGACAATTTGTGGCATTACTCTTTTATATTTGAAAATATCGTAACACTTAAATATCATAACTGCTCAAATTTATATTCAACTGAGTATAAAATATTTTGTAAAAATTTTAAATTCAAACAATTTTATTTTACAGCCACCAAGACAGAAAAAAAAGGAAGAAAGTGAATTTGATTAGACCATTAACACTGGTAAGCTGAGAAATGTTGAATGTGACAAATACTATCCTTCATTGAATTTGGTATTTTGAATCAATAACTACAGAGAAAGTACTTTAAGATGGTCTACAAGTAGCACTAGCTTTTCCTTGCTGCACCTGTGCTATCTTAGATTGGCTCACTATTGTCAACGGCCCACATTCTCAAGAAGGATGCTGAATGAGGGCAGAACTAACTGGTTGAGGTTCCTAGGCTGCTCAAAGCAAATACCATGAAATGGGTCAGTGTAAACAATGAGCATCTATTCGATCATGGTTTTGAGACCGGGAGAATGTTTAAATCAAGCCATCGTCAAGACAATGCTTTCTTCCTGAAGACTGGCTAACAGCTATCCTTGGCTTCTTTGTCACATGACAAGGCACATGGTGGTGTCTGCTGGTATCTCCCTTCTTTCCCGGGTTTTATTGATTGCTTTTCAGCTTCTTGCTTCTGTGGCTTTCTTTCTCCTTATCTAAATTTCATTCTCATATAAAAGACTCCAGAAATAAGATTAAGACCCATCCTGATTGAGGTGGGCCACATCATCACTGAAGTAACCTTAACAACAGGTCCTATTTACAATGTGTTCACACCCACAGAAAGGGCTTTATTTATTTAAAGTTTATTTATTTTTCATTTATTTCTCTCCCCTTCACTGCTACCCCCCACCCCCCTGCCCCATTGTCTGCTCTCTGTGTCCATTCACTGTGTGTTCTTCTGTGTCCACTTATATTCTTGTCAGCAGCACTGGGAATCTGTGTCTCTTTTTGTTGCGTCATCTTGCTGCATCAGCTCTCTGTCTGTGTGGTGCCACTCCTGGGCAGGCTGTACTTTTTTTGTGCTGGGCGGCTCTCCTTATGGGGCACACGCCTTGCACATGGGGCTCCCCTACACTGGGGACACCCCTGCGTGGCACGGCACTCCTTGCATGCATCAGCATTGTGCGTGGGCCAGCTCACCACACGGGTCAGGAGGTCCTGGGTTTGAACGCTGGACCTCCCATATGGTAGGTGGATGCTCTATCCATTGAGCCAAATCCACTTCCCTGGGATTAAATTTAAGAACATGTTTTTTTGGGTACACACAGCTTCAAACCACAACACTCCACCATCTGGACCCCAAAAAGACCTGTTCTTTCTATATGCAAAATACATTCATTCCATCAAAATATCCCAAAACCTTGAGTCCTTTCAGAAACAATGCATTTCCAGGCCTGACTTGCGCTGAATGGCTGACTGCATCCATGTTCAGCTGAAACCTCACATGAAGCACTATTCTCTGGGGACTTACTGTTTGGAAGCTCAGAATTTTCCAAGCCATCAATTTCTGCTTTCTTTGTGCCCAGGAGTTCAGTTATCAGCTTATCCCCCTCAGTCTCACATTTCACTATAAGATGCAAGGAGAAACTATGCTGCACTTTCCAAACGTGGCTTGGAAATCTCCTCAACTAAATATCCAAGTTCATCTCTCTAGGTTCTGCTTTCCATCCAACATCAGGACTCAATTTTGCCAAGATCTCTACCACTTTAAAAGAACAATTGCTTTTCCTCCAGTTTCCAATTACATACTCATCATTTTCTTCTAAGGCCTGATCAGAAATACCTTTAGCCTCCATATTTCTACCAACAGTCTCTACAAAGCAATCTAAGCCTTTTCTATCAAGCACCTCATAATTCTTCCAGCCTCTACCTTTACCCAATTCCAAAGAAATGTCCATATTTTTGGTATCTGCAATAGCACCACCCCACTCCCAGTACCAATATCTGTTTTAGTTTCAAAGCAAGTACCATGAAATGGGCCCAGTTAAACAATGGAAATTTATTCAGTCATGGTTTTGAGGCCGAGAAAATATCCACATCTCTCTTCGGGGTTTTGTTGATTTCAGTTTCTTGCTTCTGTGGCTTTCTCTCTCCTTGTCTAGATTTCACTCTCTTATAAAGGACTCCAGTAATAGGATTAAGACCCATCCTGATTGAGGTGGGCCACACCTGAACTGAAGTAACCTCAACAAAAAGTCCTCCTTAGAATGAGTTCACACCATAGAAATAGATTATCTTTAAGAACATGTTTTTCTGGTTTACATACAGTTTCAAACCATCACACTGGTGTATGGGGAAAATGAAAATAGGACTTCTGCTCATAGCAACATACGAACTAATCAATTTCAGAAAACTGCATCTCCACTTTTGTTTCATCATAAACCAAATTTACCTTAAAATAAGCTTGCATATAAAGTAGTTGATTGTTAACTTACAGAAAAGTTAAAACAGAGAATCTATGTTCATATTTATCTTCCAGGAAAAGTAGTTCAATATAGGGTAACTATTAGGGACTCATTCTATGTTTAAGGTATCTTTCACTGCTTTTCGGCTGGTACAAGGCAAGCAATATATCTTTGAAAGACCTTTAATTTGCTGTTTTCCATTTAATATACATCCCAGAGAGGTGGCCCAAAAAAAAGTGTTTGCCCACTTTTGGTAAATATGATGTGTTTCAAACCATGATAGTCATTCTTTTATAGCAAGGAATTAATTATTAAGTGGCATGTTAAGTGAAATCTCCAACTTAGTAACTAAAAGGATGAAAAGACACCAAAACATCCATACACTCAAATGCTGCTGTGTAGTTCTCATTTCACCATTAAGCTCCCATTTATTCTCATCTTCCTTATTCTTGTGATCTTTTTGCCATTGTTTAAAAAGCCTCAGTAAAAGTTAAAAAAAATTTAATTTACTGCTTTAGATAAAAAATTGTGTATAAAAGAAATCTGGTTTTGATGCACAGGTTTTAAATATATCTCCTACAAAAAACCATAGTACAAAATTGAAATTAAAAACAGAAAATTAAGTTTGAATTTTAAAGCGTTGCTGAAGTATTTCTTCAGTATTTGAAGAAATTCTTTTTCAAAAGAATTCTCAAGACAAAAAACTGTGTTGTTACAAGAGTTAGAAATACATTGTTTTATTGAGAATTGCTGAACACAAATCTAGATTTATTTAGGAATTTGCTGTGAGATTCATCTAATTTTAAAATTAAGCTTAGAGACTGTAAGATTTTGTTCAACTAATACAAAAAGCATTTAAAATATTCCTTGATTCAAGTAATATTCAATAAAGAGAACATTACCTGACCAACTGACTCTGCTTTTAATGGTAGCTGACACACTCAAATGTTCCATCCTCTTTCTAGATGCCACTAAAAATGAACCTTGGAGACCCATGTCCCTTTTGTAGCAATTTTTGGGACTCTTTCTGATTTACTCCTGACTTTCCTATTCTCCATGTTCTGTTCCAAGCTCAACCTGGCTTCTTACACTTTCTCTCTTTTGGCACCTTCCCTGCTCTTTGTGTTGAATTTTGGAATTTGGTGTCCCAGTCTGAACTTCTGGAACTCTCCGAGGACAGTTTCTACCCCCTTCCCCCATGCGCTTCCAACCTCGGGCTGTCCCAGGGTATTGACACCATCTGACTCAGCTACCGCCCTCATGGACTGCATTCTGCCAAGCCTGACTCATCAGCCACTTCCTCATGGCTGGTCCCAGCCCCCAAAAGAGGCGGTGAGGGAAATGGGCAGAGGAGGAAGTTTTAAAAGAGGGGATAGGTTCAGGAGACAGAGGGAACACTAAAGAAATGGGAAAATAATAGGAGAAAGATGTAGTCTGGCAGATAGGGGAGGAAAGAAGAACAAAGAGAGAGAAAGCCTGATTGGTCAGTCAAAAAGACAGAAGGTTAGTGATAAATGGAGAGGCGTTAAAAGACAGTGGATGACAGAGTGTTTGGAAGTGTATGACATTGCTGAGCTGATTAGTTCTGGCTGTTCGTGTGCCTCACTGTACAATTGCTATCACCTCTCCCATCCTCAGATAGTGTGAATTCTAAGATCCTCGGTGTGGCCACCAGGCCCTCTCTCTTTCTCTCTAATATGGTCTTCCACACCTTGTACTGTGCACTCCAAGAACAGCACTGAGTTACCTCACACTTCGTTCACTTTCTAGTTACCTTGTTGTTCTTGGCTTAAATATCCCTAATTTTCCTACACTTCCTGAATCTCCTCCAGCTAATTTCCTCTTATCCTTCAGGATCCCTCATGAATTTCATCTCCATGAGCAACACTTCCCAAAGGTACATAAATAGGCACTTGTAGCGTTTGTTGAGCTTTGCTAGTGAGCTGCCTTTTAAAAGCTAACGTAAACCCTCAAAACTCAGAGGGTAGGAGTAGGTGTAGCTCAGTGGTTGAGTACCTCCTAAATATAAGCAAACGAACAAATAAATAATGTAAAACTGAAAAAACCCCAAAACTCAGAGGGTCTGTTCTCCCCCTATTTTTAAAAAGATTTTATTTGCCAAATTTGTACAATTCAGTGGCATTAATTACATTTCCAGTGTTGAGCTACCATCATCATACATTACTAAACCTTTTCATCACCCCAAACAGAAACTCTGTACCCATTAAATTCCTATTTGCCCCTGCCCACAGATTCTGATAACTTCTAATCTACTTTCTGTCTCCATGGACTTACCTCTTCTTGATATTTCATATAAGTGGAATCATACAACATTTTTCCTTTTGTGCATGGCTTATTTTGCTTAGCATAATGTTTTCAAGGTTCATCCATGTTGTAGCAGGTATCAGAATGCTGAACTGAATAATATTGTATTATATGTACGTATCACATTTTTTTAATCCATTTATCTGTTGGACACTTGAATTGTTTCCACTTTTTGATTGTTGTGAAAAATGCCGCTATAAACATTGGTGTACAATTATTTGCTTTGAGTCCCTGTTTTCACTTCTTTGGGGTATATACCTAGGCGTGCAAACGCTGGGTCATATGGAAATTCTATTTAAATTTTTGAGGAACCAAAACCTGTTTTCCACAGCAATGTATGAAGGTTCCATTTTTTCCACATCCCCACCAACACTTATTTTCCAATTTTTAAAGAATAGACATCCTTCTAGGTATTAAGTAGTATCTCGTTGTGGTTTTTATTCACATTTTCCTAAGGACTGATAAGGTCGAGCACCTTTTAATGTGCTTATTGACTATTTGTATATTTTTTGGTGAAATATCTATTCAAGTACTTGCCATTTTTAAATTGAGTTGCTTGCCTTTTTTCTTCTTCTGAGTTACAGGAGTTCTTTATATATTCTGGGTATTAAACTGCTATCAGATATATTATTTGCAACTATTTTTTCCCATTCCATAGGTTGTATTTTCACTTTCTTGATAATGCCCTTTGATGCACAAACTATTTTATTTTAATGAAGTTCAATTTATCTATTTCCTCCCTTTTAAAATTCTCTTTCTGAAATATTCTGAATGCGTTTTTAAAGGATATGGCATGTGAGTATGTGTGCATGTGTATGTAAATTTAATGTCTGCTTCAAGCTGTTCTTAACTCACTACCTCAGGAGCACAGAAAGACCAATTTTCCTTAAAGGAACCAAGCCTTTATTTCTTTTGATTACATTTTTAATCATTCAAACAAATTAGATACTGATGAAAACAGAATTAGTATAATTTCTTCAGAGAATGAGTAGTCATGAAATTAATTTGTCAGTGATTTACTGTGAACTTTTTCTTCCCTAATACATTCATTTTCAACTGTTGAGAAATGTGCTGACCTTAAAGAGAAATCCAAAGAACTTTTAATTGTGGAGAAAAAATTTTAATTTATAAATTAAGTATGATTTTGTTTCGTTTTTTTCAGTTTCGATACTCTGATTGGCAAGATAAATTATTTATGTCCCTGGGCACCATCATGGCCATAGCTCATGGGTCAGGTCTCCCCCTCATGATGATAGTATTTGGAGAAATGACTGATACCTTTGTTACTAATGCAGGGAACTTCTCCATTCCAGGTAAGCATTTTCCTACTTTAAAAAAAATTCTATGCTTTTCCTTTAACTCAGTAAAAAATTGGAAATTTATTTTGGTATTCAGTATTTACTTTCTTAATGATTTCAACACCTAGGTGACTCCAAATATCACAAAAGGAGCTGAAAAATTCTCAGAAATCTCCTCAAAGACAATTTATTTAAATTTTGTGAAATATATGTATGCTGTTTGACTTTTTATATAGGTTAAGGAAATTTAAGAGATGTTGCATTTAAATGAAGTAGATAGGTCACTCTACTTGAGGACATTAGAACCTTACTGAAATATAGATATTCCATGACATGTCACTAGATTTCAAAGTATATCGGTTAGCATGGTGGCTACCCTAAACTTGCAGATCTCATTTCTGGGTTTTCTTTCTTTCTCTCCCTACTCCCTCCTTTTTAAAATTACACCTGTCTCTACTTTTGTGATCAGCCAGATTGACTAGAACTTGCTATAACACTTCACAAAAGAGTGATGTGCTTTGGAACTCACCCAAGGGACTATACTTACTGAAGAGCCAAAGGAGTCCCCTAAGTTAGGTTTATGTATAAAATGGACCCTGGCAACAGCATTGGAGTGACACTCCAATGGACATAGTTATTATCGTATTGGCCAATTTCAACACAGGAAAGAGGATATCTGTACTTCGTGTGAGGCCTTGTGGTCACCAGCCTGGAGGAAACTGAGTGATGCTTTATTGGGCATGGATAGTAGAATGTAAAAAAAAAGAAACTGATAAAGGAAAGGTGACTTTCATAGCAAAGATACTTAAAAAAAGTATACTTTATTGTTTAGTTAACATTCAATATAATTTTCAGTGTTCACTGACTGAAAATTGGTTAGCATTTTAGGGTTAAGTATAATTACCTAAGAGAATATAATTGCTTATTTTATACAATAGCATCTGTTTGTAAAAATATTGATAAATATTAATAATACATTTTAGATATTCAGCATAAGCATCCTCTGAATAATTAAATCAAAATCCTACAAAACAGTATGATTTTTACTCTCAAGTATCTTTGTCTCTGAAAAGAACCTCTTTATAATAAAAATAACAACAATAGCAATCTTTCATTGCATTTATTACTATGTTGTAGTCCCATGCTAAGCACTTTACAAACATATTTCACTTAACTTTCACAAGAATAATCCTACACAGTAGGGAAGATTATCCTGTGACGTATGGGGAAACAGAGGCTTAGAGAGGATAAATAACTAGTCCTAAGTTACACAGCTGGTTAATGTTAGGACAGAATTCAAACCCAGATTTTTCTGCCATCTAAGTCATGGTCATAGCTATAAAATTATACTGCCAATGTAAATAATTGTGCTTTACTTAGGATAAAACTGAATGTGTCTTGGAAAATTATAAATGGGTTGCTTATATTCAAACAGCAACCAAAACTTCAACCCATACACGACAAGTGTAAAATTGGAGTAAGACAGGATAGTTTAAAAGCCCTTTAAGGAAACAGAGATAGGAAATTTTTTTTTTGGTTACCAGGGATTGAACCCAGGACCTTGTATGTGGGAAGGCAGCGCTTAACCACTGAGCTACACTGGCTCCCCTAGAGAAAGGAATTTTATATTTGTTTTCTTTTAACTTCTTAGAAGATCTGTGGATTTCTTTTTTATTAATTTTTGAAGATATCTAGGGCAGCATGATGCCCATATTGGGTCATATCAATCAGGTTTTAATTTTTATTCAAACCAGAGTAATTGCACAATTTTCTTATTTGGAAGAGTTTTCTTTTCTTTTCTTTTTTTTTCTTTTTTAACTTGTTTCTTAATTATGCAACCGATTGACTACAAAGCTGGACATGATGGACAGGTGCCCAGGGCCAAATTCAAGGTCTCTGGGGATTGGCAGGAGCAGAGTCACTCACAGACCTGTGATTTCTGGAGTGATGAACTTAGCAGAATTGCCAACTTGGTTGTTTCAGTAGCCTCCAAATTATAAACACCCGTGTATGACCCTTGGTCTTCATAGCCACGTTTCCCATTAGGCTTGTTGGCTGCCGTGGAAGGTTTGGAATGGGCAAATGTCATGGACATTTCAATGTCATGAATTTCCAATTTCCACTCTTTGGTCATTTAGGAAATGATATTCTTATATATCTTTGAAAAGAGTGAAATCTTTAAAGGATGCTCATTCTAAAACCAGAGAGCTCATTGAAATGGTTATGGCTGTAGAGTTTAGCAAAGATAAACAAACTATGGGTTGTGATCAGAGTAATTAGTTCAGCTCATTAGCTCATCCAATGATATTTATTTAAAGTTTGCTAAGAATTTCTGGCTTCTTGGACAGCTAGACTTAATAGGAGTCCAATGAGAAAGGAATTTTAAAAGAAAAAAAGAGGTTTCAATTACAAGAGGGTCTTAACAATGAGTCATCATTATGAACAGAGCCTGCCCTTGACACCAGGATGAAGCTACTAAGTGACAAGGTAGTTCCCTCACAGTGACTCAGTTGTGAGAGATCTGCACAAAGCATTCTGCATCCAGAACCTAAGGACAGAGTCTTAGAAATCAGTTTTTCCTGCAGAGCATCAGGAACTTAATATTTTTTTATACCAAAGCTATTTGACTATAAAATATAGAAAATTCTGTAGAAAAATCCCTGCACCCAGCATGTCTTTGCATTGCCTAGTAGTTGATGGGAAAAGGCAGTTTTGAGCCCTGAGTTACTTTAATTAACTGCCTATGCTACCTAAGCTGAAGGAAGAAATACCAGATCTGTTTTGCACTAAAGCATCCTATGTGATTAAAAAACCCTAGACAGAATCAAGGAAGGCTGACATTGATTTATTTTGAGTCTCAAAAGTAACAATGAGGAATATGTTTCCCTATCTAATCCTTAATTTATTCACTCATTATTTAGATTCTTCAGTAACTAGCTGTATGACCTTGGGCAAGTTACTTATCCTCTGTAACCCTGACTCTTATTTTTGAAAGTAATTATAGACTTCCCAATAGAATTAAATGAAATGATTTATGTAATGTGCCTGGAACTTGGTAAATGATCAATAACTATTAAATAAAATGGGCTGTGAGAACTTGGAAATGAAGCAACCCTTCTAAAATTCTGTTTCCTCATCTATAAAATGGATGAATTTACATTGGAGCTCTCTAAAATGAATAGGGAGTTTCAAGAGTCAACTGTTAACTTTGTAATGGGAGGCATCCAGGTGGACTGGAGGAAGAAGAGTTCTTAATTTTGGCCATACATTAGGATCAACTTTTTAAAAATACGATGCCTTAGCCCAGTGTTCTGATTTAATTTGTCTTGGGTGGAGACTGGCCCTTTATTTGTAAAAGGTTTCCATGCAATTCTAATGGACAGCCAGGTTTGAGAATCACAGACCTATAGTAGTCAAGAACACCAACCTATTTCGAGGTTGTTTATGAGATTAAAGTATAATAAGTAGCACCTGACAAAAGCACTTTCTAAGCCCTTACCAGATCTAGAATTTCATGACTTTTCCAGGAATACACTGACATACAATTTATCCCTAGGCAGCAGAAACTCTTGGTTTCTTTGGGGGCACTGGGGCTCCTAAGGTTACCAACCCAGAACTAAATTTCTATTCTTGGCCTGAGTCTCTGAAAAAAGAAGCAGGTCAAATGTGGAATGCCTCTAGATTCTTGTTTTCTAGGGAAGGTTGGTCTGAGTTATTATATCTTCCTTGAGAGAACTAGAAAGTCTGAGGTAGGTATTGGAAGAGAATAAAATTTATTTAAGATTTCACCCAATTTCTACATTCGGGGGGGTGGTGAAGCCATGTACATATATACCTGAAGATTCCCGAAGGTTTGGAACACTGATTTCTACAAATACTATAGCTGTCGGGTAGCTTAAGGGCCTCCAGTTCCAACTTCCAATTTGCATATTGAGCGTGCCGTATTTAAGAATTCAGGTAGGAAATGAGCACACAGAACTGAACAGATAAGAACAGAAATAAATTAAGGATATGATTCCTCAAGGATTTGATAGCCAATAAAAAAACTAAATTAATAAGCAAAAACTTCCCTGTGGGCATCAGGAATTACAACTGTGAGGGGAAAATTATGCTAGAATCAGAGTTGGACATCTAGGAATTGATCCTGACAGCATTTTGAGTTTTAAATAAAGTCAACCTTATCTCCTTTGAAAGATACAGAGGACACACAGCACCCAGAAAACATGACCCCTGTGCTGTTTACACATGATAAAGGATCAAAGATAGACTGATTTCTCTCCTAGGATCATGACAGATGGGAAATACCTACCCTTGTATGTTTGAGCAACAATGCTGTGGGGCTAATTTTTCCTATTATTTTGTGAATGCAGTAGATAAGTGTAAATAATTTCCTTTTTATCTTTTTTACTTTGTGCTTTTAAAAACATGAAAATTATTACCATGTAAATTAATTAATACAGTGTTTCAGTTTGCTAGGCTGCCAGAATGCAGTATACCAGAAATAGGGTGGCTTTTTCAATGGGGATTTATTAATTTATAAGCTTATAGTTCTAAGCCACTAAAATGTCCAAATGAAGGCTTCATCAGGTGACATTTTTCTCCCCAAAGAATGGCCATCAGTGATCTTGGACTCCTGTGTCATATGGCAAGGCACATGGCGGAGTTTGCGGGTCTCCCTTCTCTTCCAGGTTTTGTTGCTGCAACTTCTGGCTTCCTCTGGCTTTCTCTCTGCCTCTGTGAATTTCTCTGTTCTGAGTCCCTCTCTATGTTTATCCCGTTTATAAAGGACTCCAGTAAAAAGATTAAGATCCACATTGGGTCACACCTTCCTGAGGTAATCTAATTAAAATGTCCTTAACTGAAGTACCTAATCAACGTGTCCCATCTGCAATAGTTTCACAGCCACAGGAATGGATTAACTCTAAGGGCATGTCTTTTCTGGGGTCCATAAAAGCCTCAAACTACCACAAATGGCATATACATACATACATACATTCATACATACATACATATATATATAAAATAAATCTCAGTAAATTTAGCTATTATTAAAATATGAAAACTAGGAAATGCACAATGACATTTTAATCAAATTAGTTCAATTTAATAGACAATAAATTTCCTTCCAATTAATATTCCTTAAAAGAACATAGAAGACAGCATAGATAGAAAACAGGACATGAAACACAAGGCACTGACTAATTGCCAATGAATCACTGATTTCTCTTTTTTTTTTTAGATTTTATTTTTTATTTATTTCTCTCTCCCCTCCCTCAATTGTCTGCTCTCTGTATCCATTCATTGTGTGTTCTTCTGTGACCGCTTCCATCCTTATCAGTGGCACTGGGAATCTGTGTTTCTTTTTGTTGCATCATCTTGTTGTGTCAGCTCTCCATGTATGCGGCGCCATTCTTGGGCAGGCTGCTCTTTCTTTCATGCTGGGCGGCTCTCCTTACAGGGTGCACTCCTTGCGTGTGGGGCTCCCTTACGCAGGGGATACCCTGCGTGGCAGGGAACTCCTTGTGTGCATCAGTACTGCACATGGGCTAGCTCCACACGGGTCAAGGAGGCCCTGGCTTTGAACTGTGGACCTCCCATGTGGTAGGCAGATGCCCTATCCATTGGGCCAAGTCCACTTCCCCTGATTTATCTTTGAGCAAGTTATCTTGCCAGTCTTTAATTTTTCCTCCTGTGCAATGGATCTATCTCAGCCATTTCCCTTACTTATGTTATAAGGAAGCATCCAAGAGAAAGCACACAAATACAGAAACAGCAAGTATCTATAAAGTTCTTTGAGCCAATAAGAAGAATGACACTTAAACCCTTTGTTTTCTACTTCCTTCCACCCCCTCAGCTTTCTGCATGCTCTGGGTTCTCCTGCTCCCTGTCATTCCGCAGCAATCTCTGCTGCCTTCTGAAACTGCTTTGTTAAAGGCCTGAGACCACTAGGGGGGAGAAGAACCAGGGAAGGCTTCTCTTTCCCCCTCTGGACTCTTGCTGGTGTGAACCTAAATCCTTGGGTTCTTTACTGTATGGTACACTTTAGTGTGAAAAGAAAAGAGTGGGTTTTCTTGTGGACCCTAACTACAGCATCTTCTAGCTTTCCTATATCTAAATTCTTAAAGGATTTTTAAAAGTTGGCAATGCCTAGTAATAATTCAACCTTTAAAAATTTTGTTTTTGTTTCGTTTTGTTTTTATTTAGTGAATTTTTCATTGTTGCTGTTAAATCCAGGCAGAATTCTGGAAGAAGAAATGACCAGGTAATAGACTAAGATATGTATCTTAATGCTGTAGTTTTTTTTTTTTTTTACTGTCTTCTTTGAAAATGATTTCAAACTTATAGAATATTTGGGAGAATAGGAAAAAGAACACCTGTTTACTCTTTACACAGATTCACCTGTTTTAACATTCTGTCCACTTGTGTTATCCTTGTATCTCTCTCTCTCTCAACAATTTGAAAGTAAGTTGTGTACATCATGGCCCTTAACTCATAAATACTTCAGTGGAGTTCCTAAGAATAAGTATATCCCATTATATAACCACAGTACAGTTGTCAATGTCAATAAATTTAATATTGATACAATACTTTAATCTGCCATCTCTATTCAAGTTTTGTCACTTGATCTAATAATGTCATTTATGGCACTTTTTTCCTTCTGCCTCAAAAGCCTGTAACATAATGCTTGTTTGCTTGCATATCAATTAAAGTAGCTGATTAAAATGAGTACTATCTATATATTAAAGTAGGCCAGAAAGGCTTATATCTGGAAACTGTAAAATTAGATAAAAAGTATATTTGAGACTTCCAGGAAGTTGGCATCGGAGTAGGTCAGCAGGGCTCAACTTTCTTACAAAAACAATGGAGGACTGACAAAAACTGTCTAAGGGAGCTGCTTTGGTGACCTGCAGATCAGGAGAGTGTTGTGTGCATCATCCAGAAGGAAGAGGGACAGAGAGACAAAGAGGCTGTAATGAAAACCATGAGATTCCTGTCCCCATGGCTGGGAATGGTGCTCATTCCATACCCTTGAGGTAAATAGCCAACATGGCTAACTTGAGAGGGGAATGGACATTTTCCTCTTGGGAAGAGGAAGGGTAGAGCAGAAGGCTGAATGAGTTTTCTCTTCAGAGAGTTTGAACAGTGGAGCCCCACTTTGAATCATGGCCCTAGCTGGCCAAGAAACACCAGCAAGTGGAGAATGAAAAAGTCACTCCATGGAAAGCATTGCCAGAAATAAATAAAATAAATCTTTTTTTAAAAAAAGCACATTAGAAGAAGTACATAGCATGATCAAATGGGTTTTATCCCAGATATGTAAGGGTGGTTCAACACAAGAAAATTAATCAGTGTAAAAAGTCGCATTAATCAATCACAGAAGAAAAATCACACATTCATCTCAATTGATGCAGAAAAGATATTTGACAAAATATAGCATCCTTTCTTGATAAAAACACTCCAAAAGATAGGACATGAAGGAAACTTTCACAACATGATAAAGTATATATATGAAAAATCCACAGCTAACATTATACTCAATGGTGAAAGACTGAAAGCTTCTCTGCTGAAATCAGGAACAAGACAAGGATGCTTACCGTCTCCACTGTTATTCAATATTTTGCTAGAAAGTCTTGCTAGAGCAATTAGGCAAGAAAAAGAAATAAAAGGCACTCAGATAGGAAAGGAAGAAGTAAAACTTTCACTATCCACTGATGATATGATCCTATATCTAGAAAATACTGAAATAGGCAAACAAAGCTACTGGACCTATTAAACGGATTCAGCAAAGTGGTGGGATATAAGTTTTATAAGCAAAAATCAGTAGCATTTCTATACACTACTAATGAGAAAACTGAGGGGGGAATCAGGAAAAATTCCATTGACAATAGCAACTAAAAAATAAAATATTTAAGAATAAACTTAACTAGGGACACAAAAGACCTGTATTCAGAGAACTACAGAACATTCCTAAAGAAACCAAAGAAGAGCTAAATTAATGGGAGGACATTAGTATTTATGGATTGGAAGACTAAATATTGTTAAGGTGTCAATTCTACCCACATTATTTTGCAGATTCAACACAACCCCAGTAAAACTTCCAACTGCCTTTTTACAGAAACGGAAAAGCCAATTCTCAAATTTATTTGGAAGAATAAGGAGATCTTAAAAGCAAAAAATATCTTAAAAAAAAAAAAGCAAAGTTGGAGGAGTCTCACTTCCTGATGTTAAAGCATATTACTTAGCCACAGGGGTCAAAACAGCATGGTACTGGCTTATAAATAGACATATTGACTAATGGAATCAAAGTGAGAGTTCAGAAATAGATCCTCACATGCATGGTCAAATGATTTTTGACAAGGCTGTCAAACCACCCAGGTTAGTTAGAACAGTCTATTCAACAAATGGTGCTGGGAAAACTGGATATCCGTATCCAAAAGAAAGAGGATCCCTATCTCAAGCCTTATACAAAAATTAACTCAAAATGGATCGAAGACATATCTGTAAAAGCTAGAACCATAAAACTCCTAGAGGAAAATGTAGGGAAACATCTTCAAGATTTTGTGGTAGGTGGTGGTTTCTTAAACCTTATACCCAAAACATGAGCAATGAAAGAAAAAAATTGATATATGGGACTTCTTCAGAATTAAACACTTTTTTGCTTCAAATGATTGTGTCAGGAAGTGAATAGGCTGCCTACTGAACTGGAGAAAATATTTGGAAACCATGTATACGATAAGGGTTTGATCTCTGTGTTTTAAAATGAGACCGTGCAATTCAATGATAAAAAGACAAGCAACCCAATTTAAAAAAAGGGCAAAAGATCTGAATAATAGACATTTTTCCAAAGATGAAATACAAATGGCCAAAAACTACCTGAAAAAATGTTTCACATCACTAGCTATTAGGAAGATGCAGATCAAAATTACAATGAGGTATCATTTCCCACTTTACAGAATGGACTTTTATTTATTTATTATTATAATTTTTTTCTCTATTTTTAAAAAATGTTACATTAAAAAAATGTAAGTGGTCCCCATATACCCCCCACTCCTCCCACATCAACAACGTCTTTCATCATCGTGGGACATTCATTGCATTTGGTAAATACATTTTGGAGCACTGCTGTACCACATGGATAATGGCTTACATTGTAGTTTATACTCTCCCGCAGGCCACCCAGTGCTAGAGGGGAGGTGGAGAAAGGAATATCCCTTCCCTGTTGATGGGAATGTATAAAGGTGCAGCCTCTGTGGAATACAGTTGCCAGTTACTCAGGAAGCCAAATACAGATTTTCCCTATGATCTGGCAATCTCACTACAAGGAATACACTCTAAAGAACTGAAAGCAGGGACACAAACAGTTATTTGCACACCAATGTTCATAGCAGCATTATTCACAATTGCTAAAAGACGGAAGTAACCAAGTATCCATCAACTGATGAATGGATAAACAAAATGTGGTACATACATTTGATGGAATACTATTCAACTGTAAGAAGAAATGAAGTTGGGATGCATGTGACAATATGGATGAACCTTGAGGTCATTATGTTGAGTGAAGTAAGCCAGACACAAAAGGACAAATAGTGTATGGTCACACTAACATAAACTAAATATGAGTATAGGTTATTAGGAGAAAGAATGAGGGTTAAGAAGGGGGAACTGATGCTTAATGTATGCAAAATTTTTAATAAGGTTGATTGTAATGTGTGGCAGTTGATAGCATTGATGGTAACACATTATAGTTAGTATAGAACTGCTGACTTATAAATGTGATTGCCAGTGAAAGGGGTAATCTGTGGACATAAATGTCAACTGAAGGAAAGCTAGAGGATAATCTAGGGATTGTATAACACAGTGAACTTGGTGGTGAATAAGGATTGTTGCAAATAATACAAATATAAGAATATTCTCCTATGAACTAGAACAAATGTACGTCACTATTACAAGGTTTTAAGAATAATGTGATACATGGGAAAATATGACTAATGTAATAATGTAATTTAAGGACTATAGTTAACAGTAATATTATAATATTTTTGCATCAGTGGCAAAGAAGTTACCATATCAACAGGTGTCAACAATGGGGGTAAAATGGATTATGGTGTTTTTTCCTTTTGGAGCAATGAAAATGTTCTATAACTGACTGAGGTGATGAATGCTGTGATGAAACTGAGAACCACTGATAGTACACTTTGGATAGATTGTACAAGGCATGGGACCCTATAACACAGTGAACCCCATAGTGGAGGATGAACTTTGGCTAACAATACAAATATAAGAACATTCTCTCATTAACTTTAACAAATATACTATATGAATACTTGGTATTAGCAATAAGGTGGTTTATAGGGGAAAATACACCAAATGAAAGCTAGGGTCTATAGTTAGCATTGTACTTTGATGGTGTTCTTTCATCATTTGTAGCAAATGTTCCACAACAATGCAGTTGTTTGTGGTGGGGTGATGTATGGGAATCCTATATGCTATACATGATTGTTTTGTAAACTCAAAACTTCTCTAATAAAAAAAAGTCAGAGAAGTGCAGGAAAAAAGTGTTATTTTATTTAAAGATTTATTTACTTATCCCCACCCCAATTGTCTGCGCTCTGTGTGTTCTTCTCTGTCTGCTTGTATTTTTACTAGATGACTCCAGGAACCAATCTTGAGACCTTCTGGAGTGGGAGAGAGGCAATTATTCTCTTGTGCCACCTCAGCTCCCTAATCTGCTATCTCTTATTCTCTTTCCTCTGTGTCTCTTTTTATTGCATTGTCTTGCTGCACCAGCTCTCTGCTTGGACCAGCACTCCTACTCAGGGCAGCACTCCTGCGTGGGGCAGCAATCCTGTGCCGGGAAGTACTCTGCCTTAGGCCAGCACTCCGCGTGGGCCAGCTTGCCACACAAGCCAGCTTGCCTTCACCAGGCGGCCCTGGGCATCAAAACCTGGACCGCGTATGTGGTAGACAGGAGCCCCATTGTTTGAGCCCCATCCACTTCCCAAAAGTATTATTTTTAAAGATACTAACTCTCCACTAACTTGTTTAAGCCTTCATTCCAAATTAGTTTGAATTTATGACATTTTAGCATTTTATTAAAAATTTGTTTTTTAAATTCTGCCAAATGAGAAAGAGGGTTTTTTTTTCAGTTATTTATGTGAACAGTATGGAAAAACTTACCATTCACATGGTCAATCTGTTTCTTCCTATATTTGCAATATGTGAATAGTAGTGTACTTTTTTCAGGAGAATAAGATATGCAGATCTAAAATATTAATTATGAAACAAGAGTTGAATTGTACTGACAAATTTTTCAATACTAATTTAAAAAATTCATCACTTATGCCATTTTGGGGGGCAGTTAACAACGAACATTTTTCTATTCTCAAGTAAAAAGATTTAGCATTATGGAGTTCATAATTTTACTTCCCAATTCTGAAGACTTCTAAAAGAGATGAATGAATAAAGGGCAGTAACTAAAAGAGCCTTTCTAATTTTATTTTCCAGATATGCATATTACTACTCAGGCTTAGGTGCTGGAGTTCTTGTTGCTGCCTACATACAGGTTTCTTTCTGGACTTTAGCAGCTGGACGACAGATTAAGAAAATTAGACAAAAGTTTTTTCATGCTATTCTACGGCAGGAAATAGGATGGTTTGACATCAACAACACTACTGAACTCAATACTCGGCTAACAGAGTAAGTGTATTGATAATAGCACACATATTATGTGAAAATGTCAAGTAATGATTAAAAGGCAAAAGTATTAGAATAAGCATTTGATACATATTTGGACTATATCGTCTGACAGCATTTAATGCCTATGCCACAGTGTATTTTCCCTATCAGTTAGGTTTTTTTCCTTCCTTTCTCCCCAGTTATACAGTAGGTTTATTAGAGGACTGGGCTCATATCTTATACTTGTTTATCTCTCATAGACCTTACCATAGGGCCTGACAAGTACTAGACATTCAATGAAAATGGCTGAATGAATGAATACATGATGGAATGAATTTACAAAAAGTTCTTAATAAGTATTGACTCTACATTTTTTTCAATTTATTTATTTGAAGTCCTCTTATGTGCCAAGCACTATTCTAGGTGTTGTGAACAAAATAAAAATTTCTTCCTTTTTGGTGTTTTCGATCCAGCAGGGGAGATAGATGATAAAGCAAAGAAACATAATAAATACATAACTTAAATAGAATTCTAGGTAAATAGATAAGTCAATGGCAGAATGGAAAGTAGAGCAGGTAAGAGGTTTGGGGAGTGTCCAGAGGGTGGGGTAAGGGTTACAATTTAAAATAGGGGGGTCGCTGTGAAGGTGAAAATTGAGCAAAGATTTGAAGGAGAGCAGAGCTATCTGTGGGCAAAGTGTTACAGGCAGGGGTATCAACCTGTATCACGTGCCTACTGACTGTGTCTGGTGAGCACTGACTGAGAAGAGCGCAGCGTGGAGGGAGGTCAAAAAAGAAGGAAGGTCAGGACATGGAGGGGCCTCACAAGCCTCTGTAAGGACTTTAGCTCCTAGTGTGAGTGAAAGGGGCAGCCATTGGGAGGTTTAGATCTGAGGAGTAACGTATTCAAACTTCCATTTCAAAGGATCACACTCACCTCTGTATTGAGCATAGGGACAAAGGTAGAAGCAGCCCTTCCCTGTATTGTTGCAATACACTTTTTAACTCCTGGTTTTAAACACATTGGTATGAAGGTTCAAAATATTAGGGGGGGAATACATCTATAGACTAAAGTAGACTTATTATTAATCTAGTAATGGAAGAACTTGTAACACTGATATAAAGACAGTGGTCACTAGAGGTTCCGAGGGGAGGGCGAGGGAAGAATAGGTATAACATGGTCATTTTTGAGACATTGGAATCGTCCTGCATGATATTGCAATGACAGATACAAGCCACTATACATTTTGTCAAAACCTATAAAATAGTGTGGTGCAAAGTATGAAGCATAATGTAAACTATAGACCACGCTGAGTAGCAGTGCTTCAACATATGTTCATCAATTATAACAAATTTACCACATTAATGAAAGATGTTGTTAATGGGGGAAAGTGTGGGAGAGGTATATGGGAATCCCCTAAATTTTTTGATGGAACATTTATGTAATCTAAAGCATCTTTAAAAATAAAGAAAGCAAGTTTTGAAAATTTCTAAAAAATTTTAAAAATTAGTGTATCTCCAATAGGATTAAGTAATTTAGTAGTATCAACGTCAGTGATATTAACTTCTTAGAAGTATGAGCTAATCCTGAATTTCTTCCTTTGTGTAGCACTCAAGAGGCTAAGACTCTGAAAGAGGCTTGCATTAACACAGATGAGTTTTATCTATGTGTTTGTGAGATGTCTATTTCACTTTTCTAACTGAAGACCTCCTGCCTGTAACCACTTAGGTGTGATCTTTTTTAGTGACATCTCCAAAATCAGTGAAGGAATTGGTGACAAAGTTGGAATGTTCTTTCAGGCAGTAGCCACGTGTTTTGCAGGATTCATAGTGGGGTTCATCAGAGGCTGGAAGCTCACCCTTGTGATAATGGCCATCAGTCCTATTCTGGGACTCTCTTCAGCTGTTTGGGCAAAGGTATGTGAAACCTGGGTGTGTTCAAGCATACAGAATTATTTTTAATATGCAGGTTTCTGGTGCTTGCATTTGTGCAGATCTGTGTTTAATGTCAGTTAAAACCACATCCAGTGTAGTGGGTATAGCTAGGTAGTTGAGTACCTGCTTTGTATGTACGAGGTCCTGAGTTCAATTCCTGGTACTTCCTAAAAAAAAATGTAGCCACATTTAAGAAAACAAGCAAACAAACAAAAAACACATCTAGAAGTGCTGTGTTTAATGGTGCTTGAATGAAGAAATTTATTTTTAATGTGATTTACTGTTCTCACTTCAATTACAGGTTTTTTTGCCCTGCTGTTATTTCTTTGGGTAAATCTTCTGGCATAGTAGTTGAAAGTACATATGTGGTTATGTTCTTATTTAAGAAAACACAATTTAAAAATATAGCATTCCTCCATAGTATTGCATAAAATAATGTAAAAATTATAAAGTTTGTATTTGTTTCACTTGTCACTGACACTTACGTGGCTCTTACTTTGCCTTGCAATAAAATTCACATAATCTATTCTATTCAGCCAACTCTGCTGAGTTGAGGTATTTTACTGGCAATTTTCACTGATTCTGGGGTTTATTATTTACTTAGTGAACTGTTTGTGCTCTTTTGTTTTGATCCTTCTTTTATATTCGGCCTGCAACTTGTCTTTTAGCCATCTTATTATACAGTAGTATACCCATAGTAGGTCTGGAAGTATTGTTTCTGTAGTAAACAAAAATCGTGACACAATAAAGGAAAGCATGGTGAATCCTTTCAAAGCAGTAAGGTTTTATTTTATTATACAATCAATTGAGAAAAAATAGAGCGGATTTAGAATTTGACACTATTAATGATAACTGGATTTAGAGAATTATGTGTGGATTTCCTTTTCCTGACTCCTCTAGGGGTGGGTATCACCAGGATAGCCTAGCCTTGTAGGAGGTGGAAGTAGCCATCAGATCTGATAACCTAAGTTATTTAGTGAAGGAAAGTATTTGGGGAAAAACGGTTTCAAGATTTGAACAGACTGTCTTTAACTTTTCTCTCCAATCCAAGTAATGGATGTTTCTCTTCTGTCCAGATACTCTCAGCATTTAGTGACAAAGAACTAGCTGCATATGCAAAAGCAGGTGCTGTGGCGGAAGAGGCCCTGGGAGCAATCAGAACCGTCATCGCTTTTGGAGGCCAGAACAAAGAGATAGAAAGGTTAGGTTCTTTGGCTGCCAGTTTAAAGAACTCCCTTTTACATTTTCTTACACTTTCTTTTGTGGTATGTGTTTATTATTTCCCCTTTCCTAATATTAATCCCTTCCCCTCAAAATATAAACATTCCTTACTCATTAGAAATCCATGGAACTTTTTTATTCCATGAATTTCTTTGACAGTCTGATGAAGCCTATGGACTCCCTTCTTAGAGTAATGTTTTTAAATGCATAAAGTAAAATATGTAGGATTACAAAGAAAACCAACTGTACTGAAGTACAGTTATCAAAATATTTTTTAAATTGTGACATAATATATGCTTTTAATATTAATGTGTTAAATATGATCTAACTGTGCTATTAATTATATCTAACTATAGCTATTGCAATTTTGAATTGGGGATGTGGGTATATAACCTATTTCAAGATATCTGTAGCAATTGTAACATGATAGAAAAAAAATTCTGGGATTTCTATTAGAAACAAAGTCACAGTTACTGCTATTTCTATAGAGGTTTGTTTCCTGCATTTATAACTGTAGGAAATGCTAAATTTTAACCAGAGGTTAGTAAAAATAATGTGTAATATTTTTCTCATTCAAGTTCACAGAATCCTTAACCATGGACCCCAGGTCAAATACCCTTGCTTTAAAGGAATTCGATATACAAAAACTAAATGACAGAATATATTTCCACTGTTAAAGAATACTTAGCCTTACTTAATGTTCCCAAACAGTTTTCTTTAAATAATAACATCCCTTAATATAGTTGAAGTATGAGTCTATGTCAGGTGTTTTTTTTTTGTAGTTTTATGGGACTCCTGATACCCATACTCTTTGAAATAAAAATTCTCTCTCTCCAGCATTAAAAGCAAAAGTTCCCTAATTCCCTCCATTTCATTTCCTATTGTCCTATTTTCCTTTTCCTTAAGCCCTCTTCAAAACCAACGTATTCCCGGTTCTCTAATGTCTCCTTTTTTCTCTCTCACTGCTGCTTCCTGCACACAATAGTCCACACAGACCACACTAACCCTCAGTTGGACCTCACGATGTCAGTGTAATCAGTGCCGTTCCAATAGCCGCGGTCAGCAAGCCGCCTAAGTGAAGGTAATTACAGCATGTCCACCACTGTCACTGGAGCCTTGTGTCACAATGGGCAGATAGAAATCTTCCTGTAAGCATCTTGAGACCAAACCACACAGGAGTGATCCTAATGCTAGGCATGTCATGTGATGACTTCATCCCCAAGACTCAGCTCTGCTGAACAAACACAGCACCCAAAGTAGAGGAAAGTACACTGAAGAGTTAGGTGCTTTAAGTGATTAAAAAGACAAACTTTGGTGGCAGCCTACAATTTTTTTTTAAACTAAAGAATTCCCATGTCTCGTTTGGATGAACTAAAATGTGGTGATGGTGTTTTTTTGTTAGAAACACCCTAATTGTGTGGTATTTTCCCAAAAGTTTCATTGTATATCCATTGAATTTTTTTTTTTCTGATTTTAGGGATCCAAAATTAAGTTTTAGACCTTGTGAGTCTAGCATGGAACAGTAAGATTTAATTTAATTTAACGTGAAAATTATTGTAATTTAATTGAACCATTCCAAACATTTGCATCTTATACCAAATCCTAGAAACCAATATGGATTTGAATTACTGTTCAAAAATATAATTGAATGAGCAAAATTCAGAAATAGATGAAATTCTATACAATAATAGTAACAATACTATTAATAGGGATTATCAGGTTTTGCCAACTATTGCCAGGCCCTATACCAACTACTTTCTATAATTATCTATCAACTTCACAATTGTCTAGCAAGGCAAGCATTGTTTGCTCTATTTGAGAGAGACTAATATCTAGAAAAATTTAGTAAGAGCTTGTATCCCATAAACAGGTGATTACTTTATAACCTTGTACTCTGGCTTGATGGTTGAAGCTCAGCCTGATCAAAATATAATAACAAAAATCAGAGAGACACCCAAAATTTATATACAAGAACATGTAAAATTCCTGTCCTTTGTCCATGGGGGCAGCAGAGGGAGGATTTTCTTTTCTCTAAAGAGAAGAGAAATCAAGCTAAGAGCCTGTTTTGAAGTCCAGAGGAGTATTTACATTTCTATACCATTCTTGGTTGGTTTGGCTTCTTCTCTTCCACCTTAACCCTGCATTGTGATGCCAGCTATGAAGGTGAAGGCAAAGCCCCTCTATTCTCCAGAGGTAAGAATTCAATTCCGGGATGGCCAGAGGAACATTGGTTGGACTGGCACAGACCATGGGAGACGGATCCAAGCCAGTGAAGAGAAAGTTCAGATCTGTTCTAGTGCTGGCTAAAACTCTGAATGGGTTCATTCGCAGTGGGCTGGTCTCATCAGTGGTATATTATCTTAATGGGTTTGTTCCTTAAACCACGGACTATATAGGAGGTGAGTATGGCTCAGATTATAGCTTGCTATTCTTATTATAACATTTCCCCCTCCTTTTTGGTAGGTATCAGAAATATTTAGAAAATGCCAAAAAGATTGGAATTAAAAAAGCTATTTCAGCAAATATTTCAATGGGCATTGCCTTCTTGCTAATATATGCATCCTATGCACTGGCCTTCTGGTATGGATCCACTCTAATTATAGCAAAAGAATATACTATTGGAAATACAATGACAGTAAGTAGTGTTCATAGTGTTTATGCAGAATCTGAAGATATTCTTTTTCTCTCTATTATTTCTTTTCTTTTATATACCTGCTTTTCAATGAATGAGCTAAGATTTTAGCTTTTATTTTTCTGTGAATTTCTATTGTGTATTGTAGGTAGAGCTGACCTTCTAGAATATACATGGCATAAGTATGAGTAGAGAAAAGAAACACTGATCAACCGACAAACATATAAAACATGGGAAATAATAATTGGATTAATTTATGAATGAATGAATATGCATTTGGAGTTATCCTCATTATGCTGTTGAGTTTTATTTTATAAGAAAGTAAACCCTATAATAGAGAAGTTATAGATAGGTCATGTATGAGAGAATGTTAGATGTACATAATATAAAACATCTGCTACCTAAAATATGTGATAAGTTATTTTGGATAACTGATTTTGATTTGTTTTCCATTTTCAAAATGAAAATAACTTCATTTTCTGATTATAAAAATAATAAGCCTGTATTATACAAAAGATTAGAATATAGAATTTTAAAAATTAAAATTACTTATGATCTAATAATCTATATATACCTAATGATAATTTGGATGTATATCCTTCAGATTATTTTCTATATATACATTCTCTTTTTTTCCTTTCAAAACTGGAATCATATTATGCATACTCTTTTATAACCTTTTTATAAACTAGCAACATTTTCTGGAAACCAGTCCATGTCAGTGAAAATCAAAGCAAGTATCCAAATAAATAGAAACCATTCAAAACCAAATGCATTTCCTTAGCTTCCAAAACAGAGAACAGTGAACATAAATTTGCCTTTTCATGATGACTTAGGGTCATTAAAGAAAAAGCGATAATTCCAAAATGCCTTATTCAGGAATATCTTTAGACACTATTGAGGTATTTAGGGTGTTTGGCTGGATGAGCTTTTGTAATTGCTGACTTTATGACTGAAGTATGAAGAAGGGAGATTGAATTCTGACTTTGTCACTTACCTTTTGTAGTGAGTTTGTCCTCTCTGACCTCAGTTTCCTTGTTTGCAGTATGTGGACAATGATATCTACTCTGTAGGGATGGGGGAGTGATATCCACCGTGACCAGAGCCCAAAGCCTACCCCTCTGCATGAAGGGCTGGAGCTCTATTGCATTAACTTTACAACATCTACTTTGGTGGGGACTTCTTTTGCCTCCTTAGTGGCTATTATCTCTCTTTTAGGTAGTGGATAGATATTGGGCAGAGTTTGGAGTTTGTTATGTTAAATTTTGTTGTTAATGCCTTCTGGGAAAAGCTAAATTATATGTAGCATTTTCACCATGCCCAGAAAAAAGGGAGTATTATTCCTTATTTATATTTTCCTCAGTTAAGTTACAGTAAGAATCTGCATTCCTGAATCTATATTCTGGACTTTTCTATATCAATTTATTTTTCTAGTGAAAAAATGTGAACGGGAATCGTATTGATTTGTGTGCTATTGTAAATAATTATTGTGCAAGAAATTCCTAACCTGTGAACAAGGGTGTGATTTAGTGTTTCATAATGTATGCACAATAACTTTTTAGATATATTTTTAAAAGCTCATAAAAATGTATCTTTAAAATGGTGCTCTTAGGAAAATTCCATGGAGCCAAAATTTAGTCTGGTTTCTACCTTTTTTCATCTTGAACATTCTGTGTAACTCCTTATATATTTAGTTAGAGAAAATCAGATGTGGCTGATTAATAGTACAGATGGAGAAAACGTTTCTCTCTAGTGGCATTAGCTTCAGAGTAAAGGAAATACATTTGAAAAATCTTTTTGAACCTATACCAGCTCAGAAGAAGAGCAACAGATAGTTTGGAAGGTAAGAAAAACTGTTTTTGAGGTAGGAGAAACCAATTCATTCAATGAAGTGCTATATTTAAATTTGCTCTTTTACTAAAAAAAAAAAATTAAAAGGAAAAACCTAAACTCAATCCTTTGTGCAGTATGTTTCAAATAAATCATAATTTAGATAATAATGAATGCCAGAATATGAATAATAACTTTTCCTGTGTTCTTTTGCTCAGGTCTTTTTTTCAATACTCATTGGAGCTTTTAGTGTTGGACAAGCTGCTCCATGTATAGATGCTTTTGCCAATGCAAGAGGAGCAGCATATGTTATCTTTGATATTATTGATAATGTAAGTAATTTATTATTTTAATGCCAGAAAATCTTGGATAATTAAATGTGACTTTAGGTTCTGACTTAGTTTGTCAGAGCTGCTGTAACAAAGTGCCACAGAGCAGTTGGTTTAAACAGCAGGAACTTATTGTCTCATGGTTTTGGAGCCTAGAAGTCCAAAATCAAGGTGTTGTCAGGATCCTGCTTTCTCTGAAGTTTGTTGCGTTCTGGTTCTAGCTTGCCAGAAATCCATAACTCAGTCTCTACTTCTGTCATGTGGCCGTCTTCTGTCTTCTGTTCCTGTCTATGTCTAAATATCCTCTGCTTATAAGGACTCCAGTCCTATGGATTAAAGTCCACCCTGATTCAGTTTGGCTTTACCTTAATTAATAACATCTTCAAAGATCCCATTCCAAATGAGCTCATATCACATTGCGTTAGCACTTACATGTCTCTGTGGGAGACATGATTCACTCCATAACAGTTACACATCATGTGAACTTTAATTATGTAAAATTAAAGAAATGACCTTCTCTTAGTAGTGGATGAAACAAAATGCCCCTTACTAATATTTCTAAAAGTGTAACTTTAGTATAATATAATACATCTCATCTAGGAAAATACATCTGGACTAGTATATGATTATTAGAGTAAAAAGAAAGATTTTGTCTTGATAGTTTTTCTCTTTCTCTTTTATATTGTAGTCAGACTTAGAATATTATGACTTTTATACAGAGGAGTGGGTGGATAAATTTTTGGTGGGATCAAAATTGACAGTATGTTTCGCTGTGGGTTGCCCTCCTCCTAAAAAAATTATCATCACATATTTGATATGATTTTGGATCAACTGAGTGCAGTGAATAAAAGTAAGTGGTTTGACATACAGTTGGACAGATGTAGTATGCCACTGCATTTATATAGATACAATGGAAAGGAGATAACTGAAATTTGATGGTTTGAGCCAAGTAACCTCCTATTTCAATTATCTAAGTCATGAGGAAATTGCTCAGCTTCTGAATATATTTAAGTTTATATTGTTCCTAAATAACTTAGCTATAAGTTCAATCACTCTTCTTGACCCAATCCACTACATTTATTATTTAGGAATCAGCTATTTTCATTAAATACTGAAATACCTGGCTATATCAAATATAGTGTTTTGTTATTGCAGGCATATAAATATGCATTTCTGACCAGTTAGAAAATTTCTGAGGATATGTCATAGGTTTAAAATGAAATGAAATTAATATATTCCCTATGTAGTTTGCAGAAAAAGCCTGCCTGTTTTCTGAATAGGAATATGTTCTTAAACAAAACACATACACTGACAAACATTCTTCACCTGGGGTTCTATTTCATATGAGAAAGATTGTGTCCTTCCAGGTTCTGTTTTTGGAATTTGCTGAAACATATTCCTTAAAAATGTAATTGTTTGTCCTATAATGGAATAGTCATTGAATTTTGTTTTATTTAGAATCCTAAAATTGACAGTTTTTCAGAGAGCGGACACAAACCAGACAGCATCAAGGGGAATTTGGAGTTCAATGATGTTCATTTTTCTTATCCATCTCGAGCTAATGTCAAGGTACTGTCAGTAATATTTACAGGAATTTCTAACTCGGGTTGATTATTTATTCAACTTAAAGAGTGAAGTCTCTATTATTTAGATATTTGTGTGCGTTTTGCTTTGGGTGTTATATTCCCTTATTGGATACTTTTTCAAATTTAAAATTGAGCTGAATTACTCCACTTTCGTCTTTTGATATTCATACTATTTTCCTCTCTCTTCCCTCATAGATCTTGAAGGGCCTCAGCCTGAAGGTTCAGAGTGGGCAGACAGTGGCCCTGGTGGGGAACAGTGGCTGTGGGAAAAGCACGACGGTCCAGCTGATACAGAGGCTCTATGACCCTGATGAGGGCACGGTATGTGCAAAGAACCAAATTCTGTAATGTGGGAAGCTGGGCACAAATTTGTCCTTTGAAATTGTTTTTGTAGTAAGAAAAGTGCATACAGTTCTGGTAAAGGGACTATGGAATTGCAATGTGTCTGGTTTAACTAGCTTACTCAGTGATAAAAGCCACAGAAGTGAGACAGCACCCTCTTGTGTTCCAACTAAGCTTTTCATAACCCACTAAATCACTGAAAAAATGTACTGACCCATAAAACTCTGAGTAATGTTTTCAATAATATATTGGCTTTGGTAAAAAACAGAAAAAATTCCATATAGCAGTTATTGACAACTTGGGAATCAGGGTCACAAGAAATCTCAGGACAGCAGTTAAATTCATCAAAAAGACTTGAGTTTCCTTCCTTAAATATTTTATATATATATAATATTAATATATTGTGGGATAGGGAAGCAGACTTGGCCCAGTGGTTAGGGTGTCTGTCTACCACATGGGAGGTCCACGGTTCAAACTGCGGGCCTCCTTGACCCGTGTGGAGCTGGCCCATGCTCAGTGCTGATGCACGCAAGGAGTGCAGTGCCATGCAGGGGTGTCCCCCACGTAGGGGAGCCCCACACGCAAGGAGTGCGCCCCATAAGGAGAGCCGCCCAGCGCAAAAAAAAGTGCAGCCTGCCGAAGAATGGCGCTGCACACACAGAGAACTGATGCAACAAGATGACGCAACAAAAAGAAACACAGATTCCCGTGCTGCTGACAACAACAGAAGCGGACAAAGAACACGCAGCAAATAGACACAGAGAACAGACAACTGGGGCTGGGGGTGGGGGAGGAAAGGGAGAGAAATAAATAAATAAATCTTTAGAAAAAAATATATATATTGTGAGATAGCAGCCTACGGTTTTTGTGTTTTTTTTGCCTTTTAAAAAATGTATTATAATTTCAGGCTTAGAGAAGAGTTGCAAGCAAGGAACTCACATACACCCTTCACTCAGATTTGCTAATTGTTACCTTTTGCCCTACTTGCTTTATTGTCCTCTCTCTAACGCTCTCTCTCTTTATTACACACATGCACATACACATACACACACTTACATGTAAACTTTTGAAAGTAAGTTGGAGGCATCATGCCTCTTGACCCCTCTATACTTCTCTGTATATTTCCTAAGAAGAAGCGCATTCACTTACATAAACACAGATGATAATCAAAATCAAATAATTTAACATTAATTCAATACTAGTCCATAATCTATATTCAGATTTCCTCAATTGTTCCAACTTTAGGACATTGACCTTAACTGAAAGTAGAGTCTATTATAATTCAAAGCTGTGAAGTGGAAGATTATAAGGTAAAAATCAAACATAAAAACATAAAATGACAAAGGGAGAGATGAAAGCTTGTAAGAATTATTACTTTTCTAGGATACTATATTGTTTATTAAGTTTAATAAAATTAATACTTTTGGAAAAATCTGATATTACTATGGAAGATTATACAGCCACCTCAATTTCTAAAGCAAACTGCAGGATGACTCAAATGTATAAATTTTACTTTAGTTTACAAGTATCTCTTATTTTTGTTATTATTGAAATAATACATATTTTGTTAGAAAATATGCAAACTATACATCAGCAGAAAAAGATAAGTCTTCAGAAATTCTATAACTCAGAGTTAGTACTTGTTCACATCTTGATTTAACAATTTTCTTATGTCCAAAATAAGGGAACTGCTGAGTGGCATAGTTGATAAGTTCAGTTTTTCTTTAAATCTTGCTCCAGTGTAAATCAGTAAAACTATTGGCATCAATAAATTGGATCAAATGATTTATGATATATATAAGTATTATACTGAATATTTGAGAGATTAATATGAATTTATGAAGGCAACCCTCTGTGCTCAAAATAGGATATGAACATGCATATTTTTCAAGAATAAATACATATTTGTAAAAAGTTTCAAGAAATATTCAGCCTCACTTATAAAAATATGCAAACTTTAATTAAATATGAGGGATTAGGGCATCCGCCTACCACATGGGAGGTTCGCAGTTCAAACCCCGGGCCTCCTTGACCTGTGTGGAGCTGGCCCACACGCGGTGCTGGTGCGCGCAAGGAGTGCCCTGCCATGGAGGGGTGTCCCCCGCATAGGGGAGCCCCATGCGCAAGGAGTGCGCCCCGTAAGGAGAGCTGCCCAGCGCGAAAGAAAGTTCAGCCTGTCCAGGAATGGCGCAACACACACGGAGAACTGACACAACAAGATGATGCAACAAAAAGAAACACAGATTCCTGTTCCACTGATAACGACAGAAGCGGACAAAGAAGAGCACGCAGCAAAATAGACACAGAGAACAGACAGCTTTGGGGGGGGAGAAATAAAAAATAAATAAATAAATATGAGCTACCACTGCATACCTATTAGTTAGAAAATAATAGATTAAAATGATAAAACTCAATGCTAATGAATTACAATAAAGCCATTATAATTATATATTCCTGCTGACACTGAAAATTATTAAAATATTTGAGAGTTTATTAAATATTTATTCAACAAATAATAAATATCCAACAACACCAGTTACTGTCTGGGTATGCAAATGTTATTAAAAAAGAAAGGATGACTCATTCTCTTCAGCCTGGTAATTCTCTAATTTTATAATGATTTTTAGAGAAAGCCAAATTTCCAACAGGTGAGAAAACCTCTGAACAAAGAAAAGCCCAGAACCAGATGGCTTCACTGGTGAATTTTACAAAACATTGCAAGAAGAATATACACCAATCCTCTTTCAAAAAATTAGAAGAGGAAAGAACACTTCCTAACTCATTCTATGAGTCCAGCATCACCCTAACACACAAACCAAATAAAGATATCACAAGAAAAGAAAACTACAGACCAATATCTCTTATGAATGCAGATGCAAAAATCTGCAGCAAACTACTAGGATTTTGAATCCAACATCACATTAAAAAAAATTATATACCATGATCAAGTGGGGTTTATCCAATGCATGCAAGGGTGTTTCAAACATAAAAAAATAAATTAATATACTACACCACATAATTAGAATGAAGGGGTAAAAAACACATAATCATTTCAATTGATACAGAGAAGGCAACTGACTAAATCCAGCATAGCTTCTTGATGAAAACTCTTAAAAAAACTAGGAATAAAAGGAAATTTCCTCAACATGATAAAGGGTATTAATCACCTACAGCTAACAGCATAGTCAATGGTGAAAGACTGAAAGCTTTCCTTGTAAGATCAGGAACAAGAAAAGGATGCCCTCTGTCACCAGCATTATTCGACATTGTTCTGAAAGTTCTAGCCAGAACAATTAGACAAGAAAAAGAAATAAAAGGCATACAAATTGGAAAAGAAAAAAGAAAACTTTCCCTAGTTGCAGAAAACCTGATCCTGTATATGGAAAATCCTGAAAAAAACACACAACAAATCTACTAGACCTAATAAACAAATTCACCAAAGAGGTAGGGTACAAAATCAACATGTAAAACATAGTATTGTTTCAATACACCATCAATGAAGATCTGAAGAGGAAAGCAAGAAAAAAAATTTCATTTATAACAGAAACTAAAAGAATCAAATATCTAGGAATAAATTCAACCCAGGATACAAAGGACTTAAATGCGGAAAACTACAAAACATTTTTAAAAGAAATCAAAGAAGACCTAAATAAATGGAATGATATTCAGAGTTTATGGATTGGATGACTAAATATTGTAAAGATGTAAAAAATTTGTAAAAGGAATTGTAAAAAGCAATTTACATATATGATATAATCCCAATCAAAATTCCAATAGCCGCCTTTGCAGAAATAGAATATGCAATCGCCAAATTTATGGGGAAGGATAAGGGTCCCCAAATAGGAAAAAAATTTGAAAAAGAACATAAGTTGGAGGTCTCACACTTTCTGATTTTAAAACTTAATACAAAGCTACGATAATCAAAGAAGCATGTTACTGGCACAAGGACAGAAATATAGACCAATGGAATTGAACTGAGAGCTAAGAAATCAACTCTCACATTTATGACCAACTGATTTTTCATAAGGGTGCCAAGTCCACTCAATGGGGAAAAATAGTCTCTTCAATAAATGGTGTTGGGAAAATTGGAGGTGTTCCCCCATCTGATACCACTTATAAAAATGAATTCAAATGACTCAAAAACCTAAATATAATAAGAAAGATTACAAAACTCTAGAAGAAAACATGAGGAGGCATCCCCAGAACCTTGTGTTAGGCAGTTGTTCCTTAGACTTTATACTAAAAGCATGTGCCAAAAGAAAAAATAGATAAATGGGACTTCATCAAAATTTAAAAGTTTTGCACATCAAATGGCTTCATCATGAAAGTAAAATATAACTTACAGAGTGGGAGAAAATATTTGGAAACCACATATCTGATAAGGGTTTAATATTCAGAATATATAAAGATAACCTAAGACTCAACAACTAAAAGACAAACAACCCCATTAAAAATGTACAAAGGACTTAAATGGACATTTCTCCAAAGAAGATATACAAATGGCCAAAGGTCACATGAAAAGATGTTCAACATCATTAACTGTTAGGAAAATTAAAATCAAACCCACAATGAGATAGTACTTCACACCCACTAGAATGGCTACTTTTTTTTTCCTTTAAATGGAAAATAGCAAGTGTTAGAGAGGATGTGGAGAATAGGAACACTCATTGATGGTGGTGAGAATGTCAAATGGTGCAGATGCTTTGGAAAACAGTTGGGCTATCCATCTGAAAGTTAAGTGTAGAATTAACATATGACCCCGAAATCCCACTTCTTGGTATATACCCAAAAGAATTATAAGCAGGGACTGAAAGAGATATTTGCACACCTGCATTTACTCACCCTGGCATTATTCACACTTGTCAAATAATGGTAGCAACCCAAGGGTTTATCAACAATGAATGGATAAACAATATGTGGTATGTACATACAATTGAGTATTATTCAGCCTTAAAAAGGAATGAATGACGGTTTGATTCATGCAACAACATAGATGAACTTTGAAGACATCATGTTGCTGAAATAAGTCAGGCATAAAAGGACAAACAGTATATAAATTGATTGATATGAAATAACTGGAATAAGCAAATTCATAGAGTCAGAACTAGAATACAGTTTACCAGGGCCCAGGTTGGGGGTAGAACATGGGAAGTTAATGATTAATTTGTACAGAGTTTCTTTTTGGGGTAATGGAAACATTCTGGAAATGATTGTGGTAAGGGTAACACAACATTGTGAAAGTAATTTGCACCACTGACATGTATTTGAATATGGCTAAAAGGGGAAATTTTAGGTTATATATATATGTTACTAGAATACATTAAAAAAAAACAAACCAAAGTACTGTACAAATCAAACAGTGAACCCTAATATAAACTATGGGCTATAGTTAATAGTATAAAAATGATAATATTGTTTCATCAATTGTAACAAAGGAACCATACTAATGCAAAGTGTTCATAAATAGGAAAATCCATGTGTCAGGAGGGGTATATGGGATCTCTGTACTTTCTGCATGATTTGTCTGTAAACTACAACTTCTCTAATAATAAAATAATAATAGTATGCTAAAATATATAACCCAAAGTAGCTTATGGAGAATAATTCAGCCGTGAAAAAAATATATATATAAGATAATAAAGATCAGAAGAGGGCATAAACTCATATTTATTCTTGCACATTGCTGGTTTTTTTTTTAAGATTAAAAAAAAAAATTTATTCTACCCCTGCCCCTTGTTGTTTTGCACTTGATGTATGCTCTCTGTGTCTGCTCATCTTCTTTTTAGGAAGCACCAGGAACCAAACCTGGGACCTCCCATGTGGGAGGGAGGCACTCAATCACTTGAGCCACCTCAGCTCCCTGTTTTGTTGTCTCTCATCTTTCCTCTCTGTCTCCTTGTTGTGTTATCTTGTTTCATCAGCTTGCTGCACCTGCCCTTTGCTCCAGCTCACTGTCTTGCTCATTTTCTCCAGGAGTCACTGGGAACCAAACCTGGGATCTCTCATGTGGTAGGCAGGAGCTCAATCGCTTTAGCCACATCTGCTTCCTGCTCTTTATTTCTAATGGTCATTTCTAACAACTAAACAAGTTAAATATTAGCTAAGGCCTTTTTTGGGGGGGTAACAAATTAGAGTCCTGATGTTTTAGATATCAAGGGTTTTAAATATTTAACAGGAAGTATTTCTTTTTTTTTCAGATTAATATCGATGGACAGGATATTAGGAACTTTAATGTAAGGTATCTGAGGGAAATAATCGGAGTGGTGAGTCAAGAGCCAGTACTATTTTCTACCACAATTGCTGAAAATATCCGTTATGGCCGTGGAAATGTAACCATGGAAGAGATAAAGAAAGCTGTCATAGAAGCCAATGCCTATGAATTTATCATGAAATTACCAAAGGTAAAACCTCTGATAATGTTCATTCTGAAAATTAGACTATCACTTCATAGTGTTCAGTTATTTCTTTTTGAAAGGTTAAGCTATTAATGTTTGAGATGCAAGGTTATCCAATTTTGATAGGTAATTATTTAGTCTTGGTTTAAGGAGTAATCTGCTATATGAATACTATAAAATCTTATACAAAATACGTTGTATTTTTAAAATAATTCAGCATGCATTTATTTTATTATAATTTACATTGTGGTAGTCAAAACAAAACTCCATGTTGTCTCTTGAAATTCTACAGACTTTGTAGCCTTTTTAATATAATATACTTCAAAACTCCTCTTTGTTTTTTAAAATGTAGAAATTTGACACGTTGGTTGGAGACAGAGGGGCCCAGCTGAGTGGCGGGCAGAAACAGAGAATCGCCATTGCCAGAGCCCTGGTTCGCAACCCCAAGATCCTCCTGCTGGACGAGGCCACGTCAGCCTTGGACTCTGAGAGTGAAGCTGAGGTACAAGCAGCTCTGGATAAGGTCAGTAGATCCTAAACACTTGAAGAACGAACAAACCGAAACTTTGTTGAAAACCTTCTCAATGCTTTCCAGAGTTTGGATTGATAAACATATATTTAAGGGCAAATGAAGCCTCTTATGGGATTTTATTGATTTCTCCTTTTTGTCAGGTCACATTGTCTATTGAAAGAAGTGAATGGTCAATTAACTGCCTTGCTTTGACCATGGTATAGTAGACTCAAGTCCAGGTCGATCCAATGAGTCATTTAACTTTCTCTTTTTCTTGGACATAGATTATTGCTTTGATTGAAACTATAAATATACCAAGAAAAAAAAATCTGGTTACCTAGACACTAGTTCCCCTGAAAAATATTTCAGAATGTTAGCCCCGTTCTGTAGACAACATCACTTTTATTCATGAAGGTTTCTTTTCTGGAAATAAAGTTCAATTTGTGCGTTTATGAGGTTTCTGTAGCACTTAAATAAGTAACACATTTCAGGGTGCTGAGCTCATGTGTGCAGCTCAGATATTTCTAAGTCAGTCACTAGCATCTTTACTGAGCTGAAGCATCACAGGGAGAACCTTATCTTGGCATACTGTCAGCATCAGTCCTGATATCATCTGTCATAACAACACATTATTAAAATCAGAATCAGATGACACCACATAAATTAGTTTTGAATGGTTAAAAATATATTTGATTCAATAGTTTAGCAAGAAAATTGTGCAAGTTCCTTGACTGAACCAAACTACCTCTTGCATTTTCGAGACTAGTGTATAAACCTTATTTTCTCAGGAAAATTTATACATGGATCCTAAGTAAACACAACTGCTTGCATGCTGTAAACTGTAGTTAGTCAATGCTTCCTGATTTATCAGATTAACATTTTAGTTTATCTCATATAATTTAATAATGACTAATGGAACAATGAGAACTATTACCTCACAAATTATTGCACTAAATTATATTTTTTCATGTATGTTAAGTGATAATATTAAAGAATCAATATATCAGACATATAAGATTGGTGTTTGGTTGGTTAATCAAAAGTGATTTAATGCAGGAAATCATTAAAAATTATATACGGAAATTTAATTAATTTTAACTTAAAACATATAAATGAACATTTGTGTATTGACCTTTTGATATGGGAATAGATTTTTTGTCATACTTTTTAAAAATTGTCTTTTTTAAAAAAAAGATAAATAGACCACATAAAACATTACATTAAAAAACCTAAGAGGTTCCCATATACCCCACTCCCCACCCCAATCCTACTCCTCCCACATCAACATCCCCTTTCATTAGTAAGGCACATTCATTGCATTTGGTGAATTCACCCTGGAGCACTGCCACACCTCATGGACCACAGTTTATATTGTAGTTCACACTCTTCCTCAATCCATCCAGTGGGTTATGGCAGGATATACAATGTCCTGCATCTGTCCTTGCAATATCACTCAGTACAAATGCCCCATATCACACCTCTTCCTCCCTCTCCCTGCACTCAGCAACTTCCATGGCCACCATCTCCATATCAGTGATACAGTTTCTTCCATTGCTAGAGTCACAACAGTTCTATAGTAGAATACCAGCAAGTCCACTCCAATCCACATTATATTGCTGTATCCTGTGAACCCTGGTATGGTGATGTCTACTCCACCTCTAAATTGAGAAGGGGCTTAGATCCCACATGGCTGATGGATGCAGTTCTCTTGCTTGTAGTTGTAGATACTCTTGGTTCCCTGGTAGGCTGGTTGACCATTCTCACCTCCCTGTCAGCTGACCTGGATAAGTCCAAGGAACCGGAGAGTAGGTGTTACAACTCTGCTGAGGCTCAGGGCGCAGCTGGCACATGGACAGTCTAGAGATTCAAGTCCTCTGAGCATACACAAACCCAAGCACCAATCACAGGTTCAGTAAAAGTGACAGAAGAGGCATGTATAGAGAGGTCACATCTGAGTCCAACTTCATCACAGTCAGGAGCACAAATTCCAGAGTAGGTCCCAATGGCAAGGCAATGAATTCCAGAGCCATCTGTCATGACTGTAGAACCCATGGGGCTCTGTAGCCCTCAGGAGCACCTGGGGTTGTATCTACTTTGTCTGTCTCTGGGATCCTGCTGAGATCTGTGTAAGCGCAACCCCTCTGATGTCCTCCCGACTCATTTTGAAGTCTCTTAGCCATATAAACTCATTTGGCTTTACCATTTCCCCCTTTTATTCAAGGTATTTTTTTAGTTGCATCACCAGTTGGTGATGGTATTAATCCCTTGGCACCAGGGATGCTCATCCCCGGGAGTCATGTCCCACACTAAGGGGAAGATAATGCATTTACTTGCTGAGTTTGGCTGAGAGAGTGGCCACATTTGAGCAACATGGAGGCTCTCAGGAGGTAACTCTAAGGCACCCTGCAGCTCTAGGCCTAGTTGAAATTTCAAGCACACAGGCTCATAAACATAGTTGTCAGTATCAAGGGCCCATCATTGAACTGGTCTTTGCCCTTGCACTTGGGGGAGGGAATAGATTTTTTATGGTAAAGTCAAGTAGGGTAAGAGAGATAGTAACAACAACAACAACAACAACAAACCAGCAAAAAACAAACAAACAAAAAACCCTTATTCAGTCCCAAGGCCATGGCCTAATCCTTTCTATGATACAAATATTCAATATATTAGCTTTTTCTGTGCTAAAAGAACAGGATTATTGGGGATGTTGTTTTTCATGGAATGGTTCCTTGCCATATAAATTGTCATCTTGCAAATTTTAATTCATATTTGGACAAGTTACTTCACTCAATTTTAGCAATTTCTTTGTATTATGTAGGATTACAGGAAGCTCCCCAACTGGTAACATTTTTCATATCTTTATGTATTTGCATATTTTTACATATTTAAAAATGCCTGATCACTCGAGTTTTTTTTTTTGCTTTTATAACTTTTTAATATTACATATATTAAGAAACAAAACTTTATCAGATATATTTCTCTCTTTGGGGATAATAAATTGTTATCCTAAGAAAATATATTTTAAAATTAGGGCAAGTTTAGGGAATAGTTATTTTCTTTACAATCTATGGACTGTCTTCTTAAAACATTCAGCATTTTGACATGATTTTTTTTGATAACTTGATTATATAAGTGCCACTCATATATTTTTCTTTCTTTTTTTTTTTTTTTAAGGGGGACTTGGGATTGAACCTAGGACCTCTGTAGGTGGGAAGCTGGCACTCAACCACTGAGCCACATCAGCTTCCCTGAGTTGGTTTTTTCGTTTGTTTTGCTTGTTGTTTTTGTTTTTTGAGGAGGCACCGGGAACTGAGCCTGGGACCCTCCATGTGGGAGATGGGTGCTCAACCCCTTGAGCCACATTGCTTCCTCATAATTTTTAAAGTTCTTGAGAAAAGTCATAAGAAGCTCAGGAAGGTAGTTAAGTGTACAGGCTTTGTCTCTGACAGGCTGGGGTTGCAGTCCTGGTTCTACCCCTTTCCAGCTGTGTGACCTTGGGCAAATAATAACCTCCCTGAGCCTAATATAGCTCAGAAATAATTGTGCTGAAAGGTAATCATATGGTTAAATGAGATTCTGTAGGTAATGTTTTTAGCAACGTTTAGCACAAAGGAATCACTTGATATATGTAAGTTACTGCACTATGATGATTAATCATCATTACCATGATTAGTATTAATTTTATTTGTTTGCCTAGCATACAGGTAAGAGATATTTAGCTGCTATTATTATGGTGATTATCATTACCATGATTATTATTAATTTTATTGATTGCTGAATTGGTCACCTATTGCTGCGTTACAAACCATCCCACTTCTGTGACTTACAACAATTTTGTGGGTTGGCTGGGTGGATCCTCTGCTGTTTTCACCTGAAGATCACACAACATGGCTGCATGTAGCAGGAAGGTTAGCTCAGTAAAAAGTCCAAGATGGCCTCACTCAAATGCTGGCTGTCAGCTGGGCATCTCAGTTCTCCTCCATGTGGCTTCTCAGACTCCAATAGGCTAACTTGGCTTCCTTACATGGAAGCCTCAGGGCAGTAAAAGAGGGCAAAGGCACAGGCTATAAGGTCTCTGGAAGCTTAGACTTAACTCACACATTTTCACTTTCACCACATTCATTTAATCAAAGCAAGTTACAAGGCTAGCCCAGACTGAAGGGATGAAGATACATATTCCGCCTCTTGATGGGATGAGCTGTAAAGAATTCTTAAGCTTCTATAGTGCACCCTCTCACCAAAATTATTTACATCTCTCTTGCCTGCAAAATAAATTCACCTCCCAAGACTCTCAAAGCTTTCATCTAATTATGGCATCAGGCTTACAGTCCAGTAGCTCAAGATCTGCATCTAATCCAAATATGGGTGATGTTCTTCATGTGCAGTTCATCTTAATCTAGAATCCAGTGAACTAAAAAGAAAACTTATCTTCCTCACAAACACCCAACATATAAAGGTAATACTTGTACAGGATGGTCAAGACCTGTGTCTGCAGCTTTCTCAGCTTGTCTTCTACCTATAGCAATTTGGGGGCCCAAAGGCCTCCTTTTCATTTTTCATTTTCTCAGTCTCTTTTAGTCCAAGCTAGTGAATTCTCTTTAAGGCTTTATGAGTTTGCTTAGAATCTGATTGTGGTTCACTCATACCCCAAAGCTTTATAATTTTTTTCAAAACATGTCTCTCTCTACTTTGGGCTCCATGTGAAGTTGCTGTGAGAAAACCCTTAAGATGTTTAGAAGCCCTTCTATGTAACTGACAGTGTCCACTGGGCATTGCCTTAAATCTTTAATTAATTTTTATTAGAAAACTTGTGGGTCTACAGAACAATTGTGCACAAAATACAGGATTCCCACATACTACCTCACCACCAAAACCTTGCACTGGTGTGGAACATTTGTTACACTGGATGATAGCATATTTTTATAATTCTACTATTAACTATAGTTCATGGATTAAGTCAGGGTTCATAGTTCATGGTATTTTCTAAAATTTTTATCCTGTTACCTTATATACAATAGAATATTTCCCCTTTTAGTCGCATTCTTAGATATATTTCCATGTTGTTAAGTACATTCACAATGTTGTACTTCCATCATCAATTACCAAAATATTTCCACCATTCCAAATAGGAATGCTATACATTTTAAGCCTTAACTTACCATTCCCTATCCTTACCCCATGCCCTGGTAACCTGTATTCTAGATTCTGACTCTATGAGTTTACTCATTAATCTCACACCCATAGCCTAATTTGATCTTTGGCTTCAGACCTCATTTCACTTGGATGACTAACAATTTCATTTTCCTACCCAGAAACCACTAGACCTTCTCTATTACTTCTAAATTTTCCTTGCAAACCAGAGTTCCTTCTTTAGCTCTTCATTCTCTTCCCACACCTTAGCATATACAACTAGGTTCATGTAATTGGAACTTTTTGATAATCTGTCTATAGAACTCTGGAATCTGTGTAACCAGAGCAAGTTAATTTGATAAAATACTATCTTCCAAGTTATAGAACACAAAATTTTTATCAATTATTCCAAGATTACATAACAGAGGTTGCCTTTTTCTGTCCTGCAATAGCAATTTCTTCACTGTTCTTCTGGTTTCCACTAACAGTATCATCACTCTCCTACAGACTTACTTTGACTAATAGAATGTTAATGAATTGAAATTTGAGGAAGTGGAGAAATAGACTCCACCACTGGATAGAGCTCACCCAAATCTGAAGAGATGGAGAAATAGACTACAGTACTGGCTGGGAGTAGCTATAAAGTATTTGTGGCCATATTTAAGCACCATACTTGCTATGAGAATAGTTCATAATCTATTCCAGGTGACCTCCCACTTTGAAGCTATCTACCCTGATACATTTTTAGATAATAAACCTTATTTTTCAATAGGGATATCCTTCTTTAGTGCACCCCCCACAATGATACTAGTCAGATATTTGGCCAGTCAATCCCTTCACAAAGCCCTTATTTGTAAACTTCAGTATACATGGCGAGTCGGGTCTTCTCAGATTGAACCCTGGGTGCCAGGCATGAGGACAGGAGAAGTCTTGGGGTCAGTTCCAGAGATCTGGCTGCTGCTGCCCTCCACTCAAGTGGTGGATGCGTGTGCTGCTCCAAACCTGCCCAGGCCAGGTGGCGAACATCTGGCCACACGGCTCCCCCACAGGACAGGAGACTCATTACCAGGGAATGAGTGGAAACCAGAACCTAACTTTTACATAATCTTAAAGAGGAATACAACAGCAGATTTGGTTTTCTGATTTTCAGAAGAAAGTTAATAATCACAAAGTTTCAAACCTTCAGTCACACAACTCTACTCACAGTGTTATCATATTAGAAGGGCAAGAAAAGAACCAAAAGATTGCCTCTGTGGTGATTTGCATGAAATGACTCCATGAAGTTTCATTTCTGTGTGTTTTTACAGAAGCTCCAGAAGGGCTAATAGAATAATACTTTCTTTGTTTGGCCCTGCCTTTCATAATACATTCTATCCTTGCATACCTGAAATTAGTTGGTGTCCTTGTCTTGTCAATGTCTTGTCAACATGAGGGTGTCTGAGAGCTCTGAAAAAAAATCTTTTCAAAGCTCTACTTTGGCAAAAATTTTGGTTAAGGGTGACAGTTGCTAACTTTCAGATTCACTCATACTTTGTTTCTCCTGCAGGCTGATCATTCATTCACAAATCTGATTCCATTTCCTCTGTATTGATCTTTTGACATAGCATCAACCTATTGTTATCATAATGACAACATAATCATAATTAGCAATTTATTAATCACTTTATTATCATGAATATAAATGAGATTAATCAAATTACTTCCTATATACCTTATCATATGTGGACTGTATTAGCCAAAGGGACACTGATGCAAAATACCAGAAACCGGTTGGTTTTTATAAAGGTATTTATTTGGGGTAGAAGCTTACTGTCACAAGGCGCTAAAGAGTCCAACTCAAAAGTTACTTCCTCACCCAAAGTCTGTTGCCATGTGTTGAAACAAGATGGTGGATGATATCTGTGAGTGTTCAGTCTTCCTTCTTCCCTGTTAAGGTTCCGTGGGTCCAGCTTCTTCGGATCTCAACTGTAGGCTGGCATAAAGCTCATTTCTCTTCCCAGGGCTCATTTCTTTCCGGGCTCTGCTACTCTGCTTGCTCCACAAGGTCAGCTGTCATCTCTCAGGCAAACGACTTGGCACTCTTCCATGGGGCTCCAGCATCAAAATGAAAAACTCTCTCCTTTGCTTTGTCATTTTTTCTGTTAAGTCCCACACCCTTGGTGTCATACTTATGTGGCTGAATCAAAGCCCTAATCATAATTTAATCTAGTAAAAGTGAAACCTCTCAGTTGAATACAATCTAATATGCCCAGAAGAACAGACCAGTTTATAAACACAATCCAAAATCTATATTTAGAATTCATAAACAATACCAAACTGCCACATGGTCCAAGCTATGAAACTTCGGCATCAGTAAATATTTGTGAATGCTTCCTTGGGGTTTATAAACTAAAAATCAAAGAACAGTCTTTAATGTTGTCCTAGATCTATGTTCTAGCCTCTCTCTTTTTTTAAGGTTTTACTCTTTTATATTTATTTAAATAACAGTTGATGCCCCTTATTTTAGTGTAAGGACTGATGTAAAGATACCACATTATTTTTTTTCTAGGTGGCTAACAATTATCTTAATTTTTTGTATAACTTCCCTACTAATAGATAATAGCATCTTTATAATAAACTAAATTCTTAATGTTTTGGATCTATTTCTGGACTCTATTTTGTTCTGTTGATCAAATTGCCTATTCACGGGCTAGATTCGCCTGGATTTTACTATTTACTGTATCTTCTTATGTCTTAATACCTGCTAGAGATATTCTCCTCTTATTAGCCTTCTTTTTTTTCTTGAGGCACCAGGGGTCAGGGATTGAACTGGGGACCTCATATGTGGGAAGCCAGAGCTCAACCACTGAGCCACATTGGCTCCCCTGAGTTGGTTTTTTCGTTTGTTCTGCTTGTTGTTTGGCTTTTAGAAGGCACTAAGAACTGAACTGAGGACCTCCCATGTGGGAAGCAGGTGGTCAATGACTTAAGCCACATCTGCTCCCCATTAATCTTCTTTTTCAGAATTTTCACGGTTATTCTTTTTATAAATTTAAGATATAATTCACATACCATAAAATTCATCCTTTTGAAAATGTACAACTCAGTGATTTTTAGTATATTTACAGAATTGTGCTTCTATAATTGCTATCAAATTCCAGAACATTTTAATCACCCCCAAAAGCAAGTCCTTACCCATTAGCAGTCACTCCTATTTCTCTCTCCCATCCATCCTTAGCAACAACTAGTCTACTCTCTGTGTCTATGGGTTAGCCTCTTCTAGATATCCCAGATAAATAAATCTTACAGTTATGACCTGTTGTGTTTAACTTCTTTCACTTAGCATGAAATTTTTAAGATCCATCCTTTTTGTATCATGTATCAGTACTTCACTCCTCTTTATGGCTGAATAATATTCCATTGTATGGATATATCACTTTGTGTTTATCCATTAATCAGTTGATAAACATTTGGATTATTCCTGCTTTTTAGATATTATGAATCCAGCCTCAGTTTTAATTGATATTTTAGCTAACTTAGGTGAATTACCTACATTCTAATGATCTTCCTAATGAAATAGTTTCATTTTTCAGAGTAGGAGTTGTCTTAAAAAGCTGCTCCTCTAATTGGGCTAATGATGATAAAAAAAAAAAGTAACCATTGTTAATGACATAACAATAATTTGTTGGGTATTATCTAGGTTTAAATGCCCAATTCAACTTACCCCACTCAGCTAGCATGGAGTTGAAGAAGGTCAACCACCACACCATGGAGCCAAGAATGCCTACAACTGAAAGCAGGACGATTGCATCCAGCATCCATGTGGAATCTAAGCTCCCTCTTGATATAGATGTGGAGTGGACACAACCATTCCAAGGTCCACAGGATGGAGGAATAGAGTATGGATTAGAGTTGATTTACCGATAATCTATTCATGAACTATTGTGATTAGTAATTGAAGAAAACGTGGCATTGGTGTGGAGAAAGTGGCCATGGTGGCTGCTGGGGGTAGGGAATGGGAGGAAGAGATGAGATGTGGAGGCGTTTTCGGGACTTGGAGTTGTCCTGGGTGATGCTGCAGGGACAATTACCGGAAATTGTATATCCTCCCATGGCCCACTGAGTGGAACATGGGAGTGTGGGCTATAATGTGGACTACTGACCATGAGGTGCAGTGGTGTTCAGAGATGTATTCACCAAATGCAATGAATGTCTCATGATGATGGAGGACATTGTTGTTATGGGAGGAGGAGTGGGGTGAAGGGGTGGGGGGTATATGGGGACCTTGTATTTTTTTAATGTAATATTAAAAAAATAAGACAAAAAGAAAAAAAAAGGCCCAATTCATAAATCCACCAATCAACATGTCAGGTCACTAAGCTACCTAGGGAGTTATTTGTTGACTTTAGCATATGTAAAAATCATCTGGAATACTTGTTTAAAATCAAGATTACTGGTCCCATGCCAGAAATAGTGATTCAGATGGTCTTTGAACCTCAATGTGAACAATCTTGATCCAGAGGTAGCTTTCACCTAAGCTGCCTGCATGCAGTCTGTCAGAATTACAGTTAAAATCTGGAGAAGGCTGTCCCTTGCCAACAACTTGCCTGAAATGTTTTTGCTAAAGTCTCTTGTATATCGTTCAATTCAGTACTTGCCTCAGGCAAGTACTAGGGAAAACATTTAAGAAAGGTCAAACCTTTTTTTGTTTTTCTTAAGCGAACACTGCCTCTACCTTAGACTTCAAGAGTCACCATCCTCATACTGAAGGGGTTGGTCTTCTACCTGGTCCAGAACTGAAGTCTGACTTTAACCTTTCATAGAAGAATAATGATGATCTTTTCTCTACTCACACAGAAATCTGGAGGACATGATCCACTTTAATCAACTGCAAACAACATCAATCCAAGAGCTTAACTGGGTATGTTAATTTATAGCATGTCATTATTGTAACTTTGTTGCACCATGTTTTTGTCCTTCTCTCCATTAGGCCAGAGAAGGCCGAACCACTATTGTGATAGCACACCGACTGTCTACAATCCGAAATGCAGATGTCATCGCCGGGTTTGGGGATGGAGTTGTGGTAGAGCAAGGAAGCCACAGCGAACTGATGAAGAAGGAAGGGGTGTACTTCAAGCTTGTCAGCATGCAGGTATCTGTTTCTCAGTAATTTTTTCTGCTGTTTGCTCCACAATGTAGTAGTCTTTATATTGTTCAAATTGGATGCAGCTAATGTCATACTGAGAAATAAGAAGCTTCGGGAAGATTGCCTAAAAGAGTACTTCCAGGACTTTAATTCAGAAAAGTGAAAGAATCCATGAAAGAGAGGAGGGAGAGGAGAAAATAAAGGAAAATACCCAAAGCACTCTGAATCTCTGTCCATATTGCTAAATTGACTGTTCAAACTAACAGGTCCCTTTCCACCAGAGATTAGGGATGGAGAGGATGGTAGTAAGACTAAGAAGGAAATGCCAGGATCTCTAGTGGTTTGGGGGCAGTCCTGTGTGAACCTAAAGTGCTTCTTAGATGATCCTAAGATGATCTAATATGACCAACTCCAAGATTCATGAACTGTAGGAAGTAGTTAGATTTTATTTAAAAAAAACAAATCATTCCCTCTCGTTGAGGTCCTAAATCAGGTTATATTGATAACTATTGCTTTGTTTATTATTAAATAAGACATTTTATTGTGTTAATTCACTTGAGCAAATTTACAGAATAACCCCAAAATATTTTGCTCTATAAGCATGATTCTTATGTTGTCAAAGTCTACACATTTGCTTTGATTTAACTGTAATTAGTGTGTACGCAGGTGTTTTTGTTCCTTTTTTATCATTTCAGATACACATTCTCCAAATACTATCATTTTAAAGGTTATTCAGCAGTTCAATTTATTAATATGCAATAAATTTCTTAGTCATTTCTCTAAAATTGGATATTTGGTTTCTCTGTTCTAAATACTGCCACTGTAAGCACATGTGCAGCCAAAAAAAAAAAAAGTTAACAATCTGCTTTGTTTTCTGACAAGTTTCTTAACTCCTTTTCATCTGATTTCCACATTTGGAATATTGACACCTACCATTTAGGGTCTGTCTTAGTTTGCCAGGGTTGCTATCATAACTGCAAATTGGTTTATTTATACATAGGTATTTACCGTCTCACAGTTTGGGAGGCTAGGAGCCCCAAAGCAAGGCATCGGCAGGCCATGCTCACTCCAAAGTCTGTAGTGCTCTGGTGGTGGCCCATCCTCTGCTTGGTCACATTGAGTCTGTCTCCTTCGGTCTCCTCCTCTGGCTTCTACTCTTTCTGCTTAGGTGTCTGTCTCTTCCTAGATATCCTCTGCTTATAAGGACTCCAACTCCAGTCCTAATGGATTTAGGCCCCTCCTGTGTCCCATCCCGCGGGACACTAATGAGGGCTCGAGTACCTGCCAGGGAGGAATGGTGGGACAAGAGACATGAAGAATGACAGCAAGACAATATTCTGATCAAGCTGCAAAATTTTATTGAGGGGACTGGGCAAATATACTCTAGGGAGGAGGAGGGGTGGTGAGTAAGGACAAGCGGTGACTTGGGATTGGTTGTTACAGTTGCTAGGGAGGGAGGCAAACGTCTAAGGAGGGGATTGGCTAGAAGTTCTTGTCTGGTATGCAGAGTTTCGCGCCTTGCGTCTGCGCACTGCTGTATTTGCCTGGGCTGTGGCGGGAAGCGGAGAACAAAGAAGCAGGGAGGAAGAAGAATAAGGAAGTGACAGAGCAGATTTGTGAACTCCGCCATGTTGCGGAGGGCTGTGGTTAGGTTTCACAGCAAGTGGCTCTCTACATAATTCCCCCTTTTTTGTTTTATAAAAATTAAAAAGAAGGAACAGCTGGCAATGGCTCTTGGTAGCGCAGGGCGCTCTCAGTGATGGTATATGGCTGAAAAGGTGCTCCCGTGCTGAAAGGGGGGCTGTGCCTGTCTTAGGTCGGGACTACACCCGGTAAGCAATTTATCTTACCCGATATGCGATCAGTCTTACCCGTCATTGGGAGTCATGGCAGCGAAAGGCCATGTCCCTGTCTTAGGTTGACTGATGGGTTAGTCCAGTTGCCTGTCATTGGCTAACCAGTCCAGCACCTCAGCGACAGATGGCTTGCAATTATGGCAAGCGGTAACGGTGAGCCCTCATAGACCGCGTAGGACAAGCGTGCTGCACTGAGATTGGTGGGTGTGGCCACACCCGCTCTGGTCTTGTTAGGCCAGAGTGCCCGTTGTTCGTTCGAGCTGCTAGATTTTTGCCGGAGCTGTTCAGTGATATAGATTTAAACAGAGAAGTTTAAGCCATAATAAAAGGAGGTTTAGACCGTTATTGCATCAGCTCTGGCAGCCATTCTGTGTTCCCTGGTATTGCTGAAGGCAGGCGCTGTCCTGAATGTCCCCAACATCATCTCCCCCTTTTTAAAGGGTTTGGAGGAAGAATGCTCGCTGAGCATTCTTTTGGCATTAACCTGCTGGGGGAAGCAGAGGCCTCATTCCCCATGTTGTTTGTGGCTCTGTTTTTCTGGGGAGGGGAATTTGGAGTAGGATTCGCGCCGAGCGAATCTCTTATTTGCGCAGAGCGACCCCCTATGCTAATGAGGCATGCTTCTCAAGGAGCTTGAAAACGGCCTTTTCTTTGTTTTGGCCCTCCTTTGCAGTGCTTTGCCTCGCACCCAGCGGTACCAACCTCAGCTCGTGCATTCAGTGAGGAGCATATTTTCAAGTTTTATGCTGTTCCCGTAGGAGGGGGCTGGACAGCGCCCAGGTATTCCGGATTTATGCCTCGGTCAGCAAGATGGAGTTGATGGTAATGCACTTGAATGGGCTTGCTCAGAGCGGAGTCAATTTGGTTCTTGCATTATGTAGAGAGTTATTACTAGGATACTAGATAGGAAAAAGAGTTATTACGAGGATACCAGATAGGAAATAAGGCAACATAAGAATTTACATTTTTAAAGGTTACAAGTTTGTTCACAATATAGTTTCATCTTAAAAAACATATTTTCTTTGAGGTTAGAGGTTGCTTACAGCATTATTTCAGGTTGGGGGGGGGCTTTTCGCTCGTGAGGGTGAGTTGCCGTTTTAATTAGTCTAAAGATATACCTTGATCAGCAAGGTAAAGTCTGTGATAGTGCACCTGAATAGGCTTGCTAAGAACGGAATCAATTTGGTCTTTTACTAGTTGTATAATTCTTTTTATGGCCCAAGGTGCAAAGGATATTATAAGGAGTATAGTTATTAAGGGGCCTAGAATGGGAAGGATATAAGGAAGGATTCCGTTAAATCCTCAGGAAAGGTTTCCTTGGGCTTCCCTTTCTCTATTACGCTTTGCTAGTCCTTCTCGGAGCTGGGCCATATTGTCTCTAATAAGGCCGGAATGATTGGCGTAAAAGCAACACTCCTCTCTTAATGCGGCACAGATTCCTCCCTCCTTAAGGAAGAGGAGGTCTAGTCCTCTGCGGTTTTGGAGGACAACCTCGGATAGTGAATTTAGGGATTTTTCTAGATGGGAAATGGAGGTTTCGATGCGGGCTATATCTTCATCGACGGCTCGCCTGATAAAGGAAAAAGATGTTTGTTGCGTGGTGAGGGCTGCTATTCTGGTGCTGGCTCCGGCGAGACCTAGAAGTGAAGTGATTGTGATGGTGGTGATGACTTCTCTTTTTTGTACATAGACTGGTAGAAGATGACGCTGCCAGGAGTCAAGGAATTGGTTATCATCATGAAAATAAATGCGGGGGAGTATAATAACAAGCACACAGGTTTCGCAGGTGGCGTTAAGGGTTTGGACGCTGAGACAGGGGGTGAGTCCGGTGGAGGAACACAGCCATTTTGTACTATTAGCGGGTATTAGAAATTTTTCGTTTGGCTGAGGATTGGCAGTAATACTGCAAAGGGTGTGCATGTATGGGGCAATAGAGCCTCCGATCTTAGTAATACAAAGCCCGCTCTGGGAGACGAGCTGGACTGTGAGTCCAATCTTCGTTTGGTTCCAATTACGGGAGGTGGGATTGTTGTCTGTAGAGGTGCTGTAAGAGGCGTTGGTGGCTATAGCCTTGTAGTATGGTAATGCGGAGGAGAAACACAACCAGCAATTTTGGGTAAGGTTGGGATTAGAAGAGTTTAAAGAGAGGAACGTGGCATTAAGGAGGGCTAAGAGTGGGTTGTGCAGTTGCAGTGAGGATGTGTTGGGGGAGGAGGCATTGGAGGAAGCGTTAGGATGAGAAACATTGGAATATGAGCTGTTTGGTGGCGGGGGCGTAAGGGCAGCCGAGAGGGGATTGAGAACCGAGCTGGGGCCGACTGGAACTGAAGACGGCGAGGAGGAGGCTTGGTTTTCTTTATAATGAAAAAGGAGCCATAGTCATAGCTGGACATGTAGAGCCGTATTCCCCATGTGCGGCCATGAAGCCATTGAACGTCATTGGGATCTCTTACCTGTAGGGTGATGTTAGGCCATCGGGGATTGACTACGGAAAGGTGAGGGTCGTTGTTAGGGGCCCCGGACCATCCAAATGCCATAGACTCGCACCCCCAATGGGGACAGTAATAGTGTGCGGGATCGTGGCAGGAGTGCGAGGAGGAACCTGACGAAGAAGGGCAGATGTAGTAGCCTGATATGAGGTTGTTTCCTGCATTAGTGATGTGTGGGTCGGAAGGATTACTACTCCCTTCTACCCAAGTCCAGCAGCCGGTTCTATTGTCATCGACGCCTGGGACGCCGCAACTTCTTGGGTAGAGAGTATTTTTTCGGTATAGGTTGAAGCCCATGCCAGAGAGGCAACAGGCATGCAGATAGAAAGATGGGGCACCTGAAGTGACGTTGTAACGAAGGATAATTTCTTGTTGCGAGAGGCTTACTGTCCAATTAAAAGGTTGATGGCTTGGATTGTGAGTGTGGGGGAAGGGAAGAGGAGGAGGATGGTGATAATTTTAAACGGGGAGAGGTTTGGAGAGGTCATTATGAGCTAAAGTGGATGAGTGTAGTATATATGGCAACAATAGACAGGAAAGCAGCAGCGAGGAAGAGTCGTTGCCCGAGGTTCCAATCCTTCGGGGCAATGGTGGCTAGGCCGATAGCAAAGAGTATGCTAATAAAGCAATAGCTATAAGGAAAAGATAGTGAAACATATGAAGGGCAGATACTTAAGGCAGAGGTGTTGTTGGGAGCTGTTCGGTTGAGATAAAGTATCTTCTTGAGGCAGAGTCAGGAGGGCTGGGCCAGGCACGCTTGGTTGAGATGATGAAGTATCTTCTTGATGTGGATTACAGCGGTGGCAGGAGTTTCTTTTAGATTGTTGGATGAGCTGTAAAGAAAAGAAAGAGTTTTTCTCAGGGGGGTTTTTCCTCCCTGGAAGGGTTAGTTGGTGGTTGGGGAAGTGGGGGGGTAATATGTTTTATTAATCTTTCTGGGAGCCAACGAGGGCCATCCCCTTTTTGGTCGTATGTGAAGGCAGAGCCTCGTCCCCAGATAATTACGGGGTCGGGTCCGTTCCATTGCGATGTTAGAGGGTCACGCCACATGACAGTGGCTTGTTGCACTTGTGTGGCGGGATGCCAGTGTCTATCAGCTGCGGAATGTCCGTTAACATCCAGGGTTAAGAAGTTAAGGACAAAGAGAGCATGATGTAGGAGATCCCAAGGTCGTTGCTTTGTGAGATTGAGAGTGCTTTCAGTTAAACGGTGTAGGGTGTTTTTTAGCGTGCGATGTGCTCGCTCTATTATTCCCTGGCCCTGGGGGTTATAAGGTATTCCTGTAATGTGTTTAATTTGTAATTGTTGACAGAATGTTTGAAAGTTTTTTCCAGTATACCCAGGTCCGTTATTTGTTTTAATGGTTTTAGGCTGGCCTAGAGTGGTGAAGCATTGCAATAGGTGAGATATAACATGTTTTGAGGCTTCTCCTGATTGTAAGCTAGCTAGGATGAAGCCACTATAGGTGTTGATGCAAACATGGACGTACTTAAGTTGTCCAAAGCTAGCGATGTGGGTAACATCCATTTGCCAAATTTCATTTGAGACAAGGCCTCTGGGGTTAACCCCTAGATGAGGGACTGGCAGTTGAGTTACACAATTGTGGCAGGCTTTGACTATTTCTCCAGCCTGTTCCCTGGTAATGCCAAATTTTTGGCAAAGAGTGTTTGCATTTAAGTGGTGTTGAGCATGGGCTTGCGTGGCTGAGGTTAGAGGAGTGGAGAGGGTAAGGCATGCCAATCGGGTGGCAGCATCCGCTAACGCATTGCCCTTAACTAGGGGGCCAGGCAGATTTTGGTGGGTGCGGAGATGTCCTATGAAAAAGGGTTGTTGTCATTTAAGGATTGCTCTCTGGAGTTTTGAGAATAGTGGAACTGCATTACTGGACGGTTTAATAAAGGGGGTTGTTTCTAGTAGGGGGACTGAATGAGCTATATACGCGCTATCAGTGTACAAGTTAAAGGGTTGGTTTTGGAGGCAGGAAAAGACTTGCAAAACTGCATAAAGTTCAACAAGCTGAGCTGAAGTATAAGGGGAGTGTGCAGAGAATACTTGGTCTTGAATAACATAGGCTGCGGTTCCATTTGCGGAGCCGTCAGTAAAAACTAGAGGAGCTGAGTCAATGGGCTTTGTCTTGGTAACCTTAGGGAAGATGAATGGGTGGATTTTGGCAAACTGGATCAATGGGTTAGCTGGATAATGGTTGTCAATGTCCCCTGAGAAGGAAGAGCATGCGATAGCCCTATCATCATCAGTTTGGAAAAGCCAATTAATTTGATCTTGTGTCTATGGGACGATAAGGGAATCCGGGTCTTTACCAAAGAGTTGGCGGCTGGTTTGTCTGCCTTTGGTTATAAGGGAGGCTGTGAGAGAAATGTATGGTGAAAGTACTTGGGGAGGGGTAGCGGAGAGGTGAATCCAGGGTAATGGACAACCTTGTTCGTCCTGCTGGTTGCGTTAGGATTGCCAGAAAACACCCGTTGGGGTATGGGTTGTAGCTAGAACTATGAATACTAAAGGACGGCGGTAGTCTATTTGATAACATGTTTGGGTTTGAATGGCTTGGTTTACAGTTTCAAGCGCTCGTACTGCTTCTAGGGTTAAACTCCTGCGAGAGGATGAGTTAGTAACTCCTTTTAAGATTTCATTGAGTGGGAAGAGTGCTTCTGTAGATATTTTAAGGTAGGGGCGAAGCCATTGGATGTCCCCTAAGAGCTTCTGGAAATCATGCAACGTCCGTAAATGGGAGGTTTGTAGCTTAATGCGAGGAGTGAGAACTTGCTGATCCCAAAGTTCAAATCCAAGATAGGAGAAGGGGTTGGAGGTTTGTACTTTGTCAGGGGCTATTAGAAGACCTTTTGGGGTTAGGTGTTTAAGAAGGCTTTGATAGCAGGAATGTAACTTGGACAAGTCTGGACTTGCTAACAAGATGTCGTCCATATAATGAAGAATGTAAATTTGCAGCCATGACTGTCTGATTGGGTTAATGGCTGTAGCAACAAATTTTTGACACAAGGTGGGGCTGTTGGCCATGCCTTGTGGCAAGACTTTCCATTGAAATCGGGGCATTGGACCTTGAAAATTGATTTGAGGAACACTGAAGGCGAAATGTTGCCTGTCCTCAGGGTGAAGAGGTATGGAGAAAAAGCAATCTTTTAAGTCTATAACTATTTTGTAAAAATTTGAAGGGATTGCGACTGGCGAGGGGAGACCGGGTTATAAGGCTCCCATGGGGACCATCGCTTTATTGACGGCCCGTAAATCTTGTAACAGTCTCCGTTTGCCTGATTTCTTTTTTATGACAAAAATGGGGGTATTCCAGGGGGACTGGGTAGGCTCGATGTGCCCACCAGCAAGATGTTCCTGTACTAACTCTATGGCTGCTAGAGTTTTCTCTAGGGTTAGAGGCCATTGATCAACCCATACTGGCTGCATACTCTTCCAGGAGATTTTTTCAGCATGGGGTACAGGGATATCAATGGCCATTATGTTAAATCCTGCGGGAACCCAAATCCTGTTTTGTTTGTATTAGGTTTTACGGAGATGGGTTGTTTAATGCCTTGATTATTTCTGCCTAAGCCTTTGCCAGGGAGGAAATCCATATTAAGCATTTGAGCGGCGATGGTGTTATTGGGGCTGCGCATAAAGACTTTCATTTGGGTGAGGATATCCCTACCCCACAGATTAACAGGGAGATTGGGAAGAACATAAGGAATAACCGTGCCCTTATTTCCTTCGTCATCTTCCCAATTTAGGGTTTGTGAACTTTGGAGGGGGTCAGTGCTTTCACCTATCCCTTGCAGATGGGTGGCAGTGGCAGTAAGGGGCCAAGATTTGGGCCAGTGGTTTGAAGAGATGACTGAGGCATCGGCCCCTGTGTCCAGTATGCCCTCAAAAGATTTACCATTTAGTTTTAATTTTAGGGTGGGCTGGTTATGGGTTATGGCCTGTGCCCAGTAAACATCGGAGGAACCAGGGCTTTCAGTGGTACGCTGCAGCCTTTTGAAATTTAAATTAACTTGAAGCAAAGGGAGGATGACGAGCTGTGCTATTCGGGTGCTGGTAGGGATGGGGACTATGTTATGTGAGGTGGCAGCAATTATTTTTACTTCGCCTTTAAAATCATTATTTAGCACCCCTGGGAGGACTTATACCCCCTTTAGGGAGGTGCTGGCTCTCCCCAAGATAAGGCCGAAGGTGTTTGGGGGTAACGGTCCATACACCCCCGTTGGAATGGGGAGGGGACTGGATTCTGGGGTTAATAGTGATTCGGAGGCGGCACAGAGGTCCAATCCTGCGCTCCCTGCTGTTGCTCTCCATAAGTCGGAGATACGGCAGAATGGTGAACGGTTGGGAGTGCAGGTATTGTAGGAGGGGAAGGCTGAACAAACCTCACTGCCCCGGGGTTTGTTTTGGGCGGGGCCTGGGGCTGGCCCCGATGGGAGTTTCCCTGCCACCGAGGTTTGATGGGTTGGCCATAGATGTCGGTTTGAGAGCGACACTCTGCCGCCCAGTGGAACCCCTTTTTGCATCGCGGGCAGGCGGAGGAGGGGCGCGGCTTAATGCCGGGGTTGCTGAGCAGAGGGGGCGCGGCTGATGGGCGGGGCTTTATGGGGCAATGTTTGGCGAAGTGGCCAGGCTGCTTGCGTTAAAGCAGGCGGGAGGATTATCTAAACTCTTTTTCAGATCTTGAAAAGCTGCGTCGATGGCTAAGCCAAGGGTTTGGGTAGGGCCGATATTGGCACAGAGTTTTATATAATTGTTAAGATCAGTGTTACGGAAATGGCGAATGGCACCCTGACATGCCGCATTGGCATTTTCGAAAGCTAGTTGTTTAATGAAATCACTCCCGCTTTCAGAACCCCCAAACAGGTGCTCGGCTGTGGCTTGCAGCCGACTGAGGAAGTCAGAAAATGGCTCCTCGGCACCTTGCTGCAGCCTAGCGAGTGAAGAGGTGGTGGCATCTTTTTGGGGAAGTTTTTTCCAAGCTTTAAGCGCTGCCGTTTGCACTTGGGAGAGGAGCCCAGAACTAAATTGGGCCTGTGCTTGACTGGTTTGGTATGGCTTTTGTCCTAGAAACCTTTTTAATGTCCAGTCTTTGGAATCGACTTTGCGGATGTTACAGGCTGCAAAGCTTTTGCTGTTTTCTTCGTATTCAGACTTCCATAGCAGAAAGTCGCCGCCAATTAGGGCAGCTCTAGCTAATTGAAACCAATCATTAGGCACTAATTCTTGGTCACTTAAACCCTCCACGAGTGCGAGCGTGAAGGGGGCGGTGGCACCGTAGGAGTGCACGGCCTTTTTAAATTTTTCAAGGTATTTTAAACTGAGGGGTTTATACTCTGCTGCAGCTGAGGGAGGAGGGCCTCGCCAAATGCTGCTGGTGGGTTGATTACGTTCCTCATCGGAGCCGGAGTTATCATCTTCATGATCAGAGTTGTTAAGATGGCGGTTATGGTCGCCATTTTGTGTACTGGGGCTGGGTTGTTCTAAGTCGCCATCTTGGGAATTTAATGGTCGGCGGGCGTGGTCAGATAAGGCAGGTGAGCGCCGGGTTTCACTCCTGGTAACGGGGAAGGCGAGTGCAGGGCCTCCGGGTTCCTCTTTTGGGAATGTGAGGGACACAAGGGTTTGGGTAAGTGTTGGAATCTGACTGGTTAGTTCGGCCACGGGGGTCAAGCTACTGGCAAGAGGATTAGTGAGGGGGGCCTTGAAAGCCACTGGATAAAGCAAAGGCGGGTTTAAGCTAGGGTTATCATATGGGGGAGGGTGGAAGATCAGAATGTGACGCGGTTTAAAACTAGAAGGGTGGGCACCGCGGTTTTCAGGGCCAGTTTGGGTGGTGTTAGGGGCTTCTTCGAGGGAAGGGGCAGTAGGGGTTGGTGGCTTATCTTCGAAGGAGATGAGACTGACGGGTGAATCAGGACACTCAGGGTTATCCTCTCTTTTATTTTCCCCACTCCAGCTCCCATCTTCCCCATCCCGGCCGCTGCAAACTGAGGCAGGGCGGGAGTGTAATTTAAGGACGGTTTCTCCTTCCACAATAATATTTTTAATATCAGGGGGTTGGGAGGTAATTCCTATCATGTCCTGAATTAATCGCCAATAATTGAAAGCTGTAACAGGAATTTTTTCAGGGCCAAAAGTTTTATAATAATCATTCAGACAGTCTCCTACTCTTTTCCAACATCTTTCATCAATGGTCCCTTCTTCAGGGAACCAAGGACAGGTCCTAATGATAAACTTTAAAAATTCTACGAGACTTTTCTTTTTCACTTTAACTCCTCGTGTCTTGAGTGCTTCCTTAACCTGACTGATAAACAACATATGCGAAGATGATCCTTGTCCCATGATTTTAGGTCAGATAGAAATAGAACTTACTTGTTTCAGTGTTTTCGGTTAGATGTTCAACTGGTGATCTCCCACTGCCACGGGTCGGACTGTTCCCCTTCTCCGCCGCTGAAGTGTGGCCTTTGCTTCGGCCGAGGTGTTGAGAGCGCTCTCCTCTGTTGGCGAAGCGGCGTTCCTGTCCTGGCGTGGTCACTCTTTGCCCCACATTGGGCGCCAGTCTGTCCCGTCCCGCGGGACACTAATGAGGGCTCGAGTACCTGCCAGGGAGGAATGGTGGGACAAGAGACATGAAGAATGACAGCAAGACAATATTCTGATCAAGCTGCAAAATTTTATTGAGGGGACTGGGCATATATACTCTAGGGAGGAGGAGGGGTGGTGAGTAAGGACAAGCGGTGACTTGGGATTGGTTGTTACAGTTGCTAGGGAGGGAGGCAAACGTCTAAGGAGGGGATTGGCTAGAAGTTCTTGTCTGGTATGCAGAGTTTCGCGCCTTGCGTCTGCGCACTGCTGTATTTGCCTGGGCTGTGGCGGGAAGCGGAGAACAAAGAAGCAGGGAGGAAGAAGAATAAGGAAGTGACAGAGCAGATTTGTGAACTCTGCCATGTTGCAGAGGGCTGTGGTTAGGTTTCACAGCAAGTGGCTCTCTACACTCCTGATTCAATTTGGCCTCATCTAAATAAGATCTCCAAAGATGCTATTTACAAATACGTTCACCCCCACAGGACCAGGGGTTAGGACTTGAACATGTCTTGAACTTTGATTCAGTGCCCAACAAGGTTGTTATAGGATTAAGAAATAAGCACCTGCATATACTAAAAAAACCACTCAAGTGTATATTTTAAAAGGGTGAATTTACTGATTGATGAATTATATCCCAATAAATCTGTTATTAATAAAAAGAAATAAGCATCTGACACAAAATAGATGCATGATAAATGGTAGTTACTGAAATTTGCAAATTCCCCAAAGTGAAAATATCAAATGAAATGATAGAAATTTCTTGATCTCAGACTTGCATTTCCCAGGGAAATGCTCCAGTCAGGGGTGATCAATCATTAGTGTTTTGCCAGTTGCTTTCATATGGCCTGGCTACAAAGGGATCTATCATTGCCCTTGACATGATGGGTTCTAAAGTGAGTTGACCACTTTCTCACTTGGCTGACCTATTAGAAAAGGACCTTCCACCTCAATCAAGACTTAGGCTGGGATTCTGCCAAAAGGATACAGATAGCGCTGACCTATATCATATTCCCTAAGCTTTCTTTTTTAGGAACGGTTGTAAAATTGAAGGTTGAACAGTGACTTGGTATGACAGAAAGGGGCTGTCATTAACTAAGCACTGGCTTTGGGGGAGTCATCTAACCAAATTGGGTTTTGGTATCCTCACTTGTGAAATGAGCTAGAGCTTGGGCTAAGATGACTTCTGGCCTTTGCACCAGCTCCAGCATTCTATGGTTCTTAGGCCCTTTGAACTAATCCACCTTGGTACCCCCACATTTCCAACATCTTATTTGGGTTTTGCCCCCCCCACTTATTTGTTGAAAAATGGCGGAAAGAAGTACAGTGAACCTAAGGGTTCACTAAATGCTCAAGCTAATGAAACTTCCTTTCCCTTAAACCCCATGAAACAACCTGTTACAACTTTTGTCTCAGTTTTGTTTTTAAGTAGAGTGATCAGTGCTTCTCCAGTAGGTAGAATGTTGACTTAGTTGTTTCCTTTAACTGTATATTTATTTTTTTCTGATTGTAATGTAATGCATTGTTTCTAAAAACCTAAACATAACTAAAATATACCTTAGCAATACAAAAGTTCCCTATATTCCAACCCCCTAGAGAAAATTCCTGAAAGCCATTTAGTATTTATTTTTCATAGTTGCTCGTTGAAAGGAACTAAACAGTACCTTTAAATTTAAATATTCATGAGATTGAACATCTTTTCACATGTTTATTTGTTATTTGTGTTTTTTCCTCCGTGAAAGTATTTTTCTTGTATTAGGCCATTTTTCTGATAGTTTGTCCATAATATTCTTATTCATTTATAAGCACGCTTTGCATAAAAAGAAATAAGCTCTTCTTCTAAATGTACAAAAAATATCTTTTCTGCTTTGTTCCTTTCAATTTCACTTTGTTGACTGGTCGGGAGGCATAAAGAAGCTTTAATAGCATAGGTAATATTCCTCCACGTCATCATGGAGGATTTGGGATTGTTCTTAGAAAGAATATTCTTCCATTACTTTCAGCATTTTTTTACTTTTCACAATTAAATTTTTGAATCCACTGAAATGTATTTGGGCATAAGAAATGAGGGCTGTTGGTTTAAAAATATAAAAAACATTTATATTTATATATATAGATATATATAAATATAAAAAACATTTGAGGTCCAATGACCTCTCAAATGCAGCACCCAACACAAACTGAAAGAATGTTTTATGTAAGGCATGGAAATGAGCGAGGTGATGCTCATTTGCTCATAGAAGAAGGCTAAAATTGGAATAGGTTTATTGGAAGAGCTGTCTGGTGAGATGAACTGCTTGATAACATGGATAAGATTACAAAAGGAAGAAAAGGTAAGTGGAGACATTTACATGAGGTAGTTCAGTATGACTGGACATGAGCTAGATTGTGAGGGGAGCCAGGCTTGAGCAGGTGGTGGGAAGCTGTGGAAAATTTTGAGCCAGGGCATGATTTGAGCAGAGCTGCCCTGTAGGAAAATTAATCCGGTAGCAGTGTGGGAGTGGATGGAAGTGGAAAGGCAGAGGATCAGTCACAAGACTAAATCTTTAGCCAGGTTGGTTTTAGGTGAAGATATGGTAGAAAAAAGTTCCCAGTTTTGGGCACTGTAAGGAAGTCCACCAAGCAGAACATATCATTGCAATGTGTTTCAAGGCAATACATCGGCTCAGGGGCAATATTCTGCTAGGTGTTGAAAGCACAACTGGAAAGATATGATCAGACAGTGAAAAATGCAATGATCAAGACACATAAGGCACCAGCCATCCGGTTGTTTTTGGGGGAAGGGAGGGTAGGGAACAGGATCTGAAAGGTAAGAGCAAGAGGAAGACATTAATGCAAGGGCTGAGGTCCTGGAGAAAGCATTAAGATGTGCACTTAGATCTGGTAGAAGCAAATGGGGAACACGGCCCAAAGTCTGACCCTGGTAAGGTTTGCCTGATGTTCCTTCACCAGGCAGTGAGCTAGAAGTCCTTAAATTAACCTCAGTTAAGGAGAGAAATGATCTCAGAGCTGGCATCGAGACTGAGCCAGCATGTTGGATCCCCTCAGGTGAAGTGCAAGTCTGAGCAGGACTGTAAGGAAAGAGGAAGATGATCACACTCAGCCAATCTGAGGGAAACAGCTTTATTGCTTCCCGTGCATTGTTTTTTGTTTTGTTTTTTTTAAGATTTATTTATTTATTTAATTTCCCCTCCTCCCCCAGTTGTCTGTTCTTGGTGTCTATTTGCTGCGTCTTGTTTCTTTGTCCGCTTCTGTTGTTGTCAGCGGCACGGGAAGTGTGGGCGGCGCCATTCCTGGGCAGGCTGCACTTTCTTTCGTGCTGGGCGGCTCTCCTCATGGGCGCACTCCTTGCGCGTGGGGCTCCCCCACGCGGGGGACACCCTTGTGTGGCGCGGCACTCCTTGCGTGCATCAGCACTGCACATGGGCCAACTCCACACGCTTCCCGTGCATTGTGATCAGGACCTTTGACTTAGCTTTCCTTGTTTGTGATTCTTGTATATTGAGGAAATTACTACATACTTGCTGAATGATGAAAGAATTGTCTTTAAATTTTCAGAAAAAACTCTTATACCCCAATTCTCATATTACTCAAATTGAATTTAACTTCCCTGTCATTTTTTATTAGAAATTACTTTATTTTTTCTTTGAAAAATAGATTTTACTTTATAAAATTTTTTTAATTTTTAATTTTAATTTTTAAAGAATCTTTAGATTACATAAATGTTACAGAAAAAAGATAGGCTATTCCAATATGCCCCACCCTTTCCCCTCCCACATTTCCCCACATTAACAACATCTTTCATTAGTGTGGTATATTTGTTACTTCCTGTCATTTTTAATAGTTTTTACTTATGTGTGTTGATAAAATTCTTTACAGTTTTCCAGCTAACCTTGATTAAAAAGCTGTTATGGGTCTAAAAGTCTCGACACATGTAATACTCTAAATTGCTTTCTGGTTCTAAACTTGGAGGCTACATCCACCGTGACATACACACAATTTAACACTTCTTCTTTCAGACATCAGGAAACCAGATCCAGTCAGAAGAACCTGAAGTTGATCTACATGATGAAATGGCTGCCACTGGTATGGCCCCAAATGGCTGGAAATCTCGCATATTTAGGAATTCAACTCGTAAAAGTCTTAGAAATTCACGAATGCATCAGAATGGCCTTGATGTGGAAAGCAATGAACTTGTAAGTTATCTTTCTCTTAAATTCTTTACTTTATAGTTTTGTTGGTGAAATTCTTGGCCTTCCAAGTATTTTGCAGGTACAGATGATTCTTACTATGAGCCGTACTTACCTTAATAAAAGGAAATTTCATATTTTAAATTTATCTGAGAGTGCATTGGAATCGATTCCAATTGAAAAGGATGCCCAGTAGAAAATGAAAAATAGATCCAAAAATGTAGTCTTTGTGTCTTGGATGCTTAATATTAAAAGGAAATATTATAATTATCTTTGAGATCCAGATAGAAATTAGGCTTGTCCAAAGTAAGATATCCTGCTATTCACATACTCTATTAAACAGGATTATGTTTGTTTGCCTATAATAGGAAAATCATCAGTTTAAGCAAATTAGGAGTTTCAGTTTCTCATTCACCTGTAAGAATCTTAGAGGTGAAAAACCCAGGGCTAGAACGATGATCCACAGTTACCATAGATTCTGGTACCTTTCACTTTGACCCTCACAATCCTGGCAAATCTTTTCCATCCTCAAGAGCACTTCATGAACTGTTTTGGCCCCTGAAGCTCCAGCCATCACATCCATGTCCCAGGCAGCAGGAAGAAACAAAGAGCTTTCCCAGAATTCCCACATAATATTTTACTTATACATTACCCATCATAACTTAATCACATGGCTCCAACTAGCTACCCAAGGCAAGGTGGAAATTGAATCTTTTTGCTATATGCATTGCCATTCTGAATTAAATTGATATTCTATTACTAAGAAATAGGGAGGAAATGGCCAAAATAGCAAAACTGTACATTCCTTGACATTTCTAACCTGAAGCTTTGGGGTATTATTAATTCAAGTTTTTAAAAAAATTATAAAAAGGGAATTCATTCTGATAAAAGGATACATTTTCTTATTTCAGGAAATGATTTTAGAATACATTTTTATGTTACTTGTTGATAAAGGCTTTTATTTTTATTCTTATGCTGGCCTGAAGAAACTGATCCTACTAAGACTCCATTGCATCTGTTTTTGTCTGTCCAGAATATTAAAATCATTTTATTTAAAAAATTACAAGTGCTTTCTTAGAGGTCTTAATCTTGGTATATTTAAAAGGAAGATGAATAACAATTGTACCACTGTGGAGGTGCATCATCATCATTAAAATGAACAATTTTCCCCTTTTTGGCTATGAAATCATCCAATTTTCATTTCCTCACTTTATTTGGAGGATTAGCCTGCTAAATCTTTAAAGTCTAGTATTTTAGAGGAACTCACAAAGAAGGAGGGGTAGCAGGTAATGCTACAATCAACGAAATTGGTATGAGTACAGTCCTAGAGAGATAAACAGTGTGTGGGAGAAATTAAGTCTGATTGGAGGGAAGACCTGTATGTCTGCATTGAAGAGCAGCAAGCTGAGGAAAGGGATCATTTAGCAGGATGGAGACTAGAGGAAATATTTTTATTAGTATTAACTAGAGCAGGGGTTCTTAACAAGGGGTCCATAAACTTGAATTGAAATTTTAAAAAAACATTATTCTTGTGGGAACGTGTTGGTGCAGTTGTGATTATTTATTAAATAATATACAGTATAGTGTGGACTTATTAATAGTAAGGGGTCTGTGGTTTTCACCTGACTGGCAAAGGGGTCCATGTAACAAAAAAGGTTCAGAACCCCTGAACTACAGGGGGAAAAAACCTAAAATATAGAGAAAACAGGTGGGTTGAAAGAAAAGGGCTGGGTAGAACCTATTCCTATGTTCTTTCTCTTTCCTAAAGACCTAACTATAATTTATTTAACAGACCATAAGGAAAAGGATTCCATAGTCACTTTTTGTATCTAGTTTAATGTTAAACTGCTTCTATAGTCAGAATAGTTTTCTTTATGCCACCTAAATCCTTCCTACTTGATCAGATATTTAGTTCAAAATTGACTGAGAATCTGATATGTGCTAGGCATTGGACTAGTTTCTAGGGATATAAAGATACAGTCCTCCCCTTTAGAAAGCTCACACACTAGAAGAGGAGACATGCAAGAAAAAAAATCACAAAACAAGCTAAGATCCAAAATAAGAGAAGTCTGCACAGGGAACAGTGGCAGAACAAAAGGGACACAATTAACTTGGTTTGGGGAATTGGGGACATTTCTCAGAGAAGGCAGCACTGGACAGGGTTCTGGGGATGAGGGGACCAGGCCCATATTCTCTGGTTAATAGTGGTATCCTGCACTTTTCAAAATATCTATCCAGTTATACATGTGTATTGTGCCATTCAATTGTGTCATTTGATCCCAACATCATCCCTATGGGAGAGACTAATCAGATCATTAGATCTGAGAAAAAGTACAGCTCAGCTCCTGTGGTGCAGCCTGTCTGCCATATTGACATACAGTTATATAAAATACAGAGCTGTGGAGTTGAATTCTGGTATATTTTACCCAGATCCTGCTACCTCTCAATCTGCTGAAGCTAGAGTTGGGCTGATCACACTATGGAGACTGCTTCTTGGGTGAACAATTCATATTCAGCTCATGCTGTGCAATCTGTGGGCACCATCACATTTTGTAATATACTGTCCCACTCTCTAGTAGTTCACTATAAAAAGGTCATTCTCTGTATCTAATTTGCAAGCTCCTTGAAAGCAGTGGCTGTATCTTTTCTGTATGTACACTCTGGTAATTTTTGTGTTTTCACCAGTTTGGCCTGATATTTATATATTCTAGAATACAGATGTGCCACCAGTGTCTTTTCTGAAGGTTCTGAAACTGAATAAAACAGAATGGCCCTACTTTGTGGTGGGAACGGTATGTGCCATTGTCAATGGGGCACTTCAGCCAGCATTTTCAGTCATATTCTCAGAGATATTAGCGGTAAGTTGGAAAACATCAGATGACCATTTGATGTGAATCACTTCATCAACTGCTTCTTGCCAGCTAGATCCACTCTGTGATTTATTCCCAAATGGGGCAAAGTAGCACCTGATTAAACGAAGCCAGAGTCCCTAATTCCCTTGTCAAGATAGCTGTGAGGGGAGTGGATGTGGCTTAAGCGGTTGAGTGTCCACTTTTCCTGGGTTCGGTTCTCAGTGTCTCCTTAAACAACAACAACAACAACAACAACAAGCAAACAAATGAAAAATCCAACTCAGGGTAGCTGATGTGGCTCAGTGGTAGAGCACCGTCTTCCCACATGCAAGGTCCCAGGTTCAATCCCCAACCCCAGTGCCTCAAAAAAAAAAAAAAAAAAAAAGCTGTGAAGGAAAAGTAATCTTTCAAATCACTCCAAGTCATAATACCAATGAAATTATAAAATGTAAAATAAGCAAAGATGATAGTCTAATCAGCAGCTCTCTTCATTTAGCTGACACTGCTATCAGGCAATGATCCCATCCTGTTTGTGGAGAGGAGCTGGTACAAGTCTCAAAGGAAGGTGGGGGAGGGGATGAAGGAAGAAAAGTTAATAGTGATTAAGAGGCAGGCTGACCTTGCCATTCAGCAGCTATGCAAAGTTGGGCAAAATGCTTTCCCTCTCTGTACTTCAGTTTCTTCATCTATAAATAGTTGTACCTATACCTCAGAGGTACGCAGAGGACTTAATACTCATGGGATTGCTGAGGAGTAAATGAGTTAGAGAGTAATTGTATAACAGTAAATATTTAAAAAGTGTTAGCCACTATCACTATTTTACAACCTTTGCAATGCCCAGAGAGCCTGAGACTAAGAAGAAAACTCATGGTATCCAATCATAAAATTCTTTGAGAGATATTATAGGATATGATCAGAAATATCTAAGGCTCCATATAACTCAGCATTTATATTGTATAATCACCCTAGACAATCTCTAACATTATTGGAAAGACTTCCTTGCTAAAGATGAATAATTATTCTCCATCATGTTGAGTTTATCATTCTTGTGACATTGGACATTGATGTACCATTAAAACCACAAGCCAACAACAACAACAAAAAGATTAGAAAGGACCCTCTAAGAAATTACAAAATAAAATCATCCCCAGAACTCCTGCCATTCAAGAGCTATGTGGGCTATATTTGGGGGACATCTCCTATATGCCAGTCAGTCCCAGCTCCAGGCCCTGGAGAGACAGCAGTAAACAAAATAACCCAAGTGCCGTCCTCGAGCTTTCTGTGGGGGCAGACACAATACACACAGCGAAACAAAAACCAAATAATTGTGTGGAGGGTTAACAAGGGATTTAAAAGGAGGGTAGGGCATGAAGTGACTGGAGACGAGGTGCTCTTTCAGATAGCATAGCCAGGGAGGCCGTGGACAGAACTGGTGGGGAGGGCTAGAGGGGTGGGAGCAGGGCAAAGAACAGTTCAGGCAGAGGGAAGAGCCAGTGCCGAAGAAGAGGAAGAAAGACGCAAATGTGCTCCCGCCCACCATCCTTACACAATGCATCAGCCACGTAAAAACCACATCCAAGCCTAGTTTTTACAATGCGATATTCAAGGCATTATTTGTGGGAGGAACAAACAAGGATCATGTAATCCAAGTGGGTATTTAAAATGTTCTTTTGTAGATTTTCGGACCAGGGGATGATGAAGTGAAACAGCAGAAGTGCAACACGATCTCATTACTTTTTTTAGGTCTGGGAATTATTTCTTTTTTCACTTTCTTCCTTCAGGTGGGTACCATGAGTTGCCCTTTTATCAAGTCTATATTCAGTTAGAGAACTTAATTAAAACCAAATGGAGCTCCAAAACCTTAGACCGAAATGCAGTGCAAATGAGATTGGCACACAGGCTATTTTAGACGACAGGTTCCTTAGGGGCAGGAACTGTGGCTTTCCTGTCTCCTAAATTATATTGTGTTACAAGTTTGCCCTTAACGAACATTCATTACCAAGAGAAAAAAGAGACTTGAGTTCCCATTATGCTCTAATTGTACTTTTCTACCGAGAGTTTATAAAAGTTTCTCTTGTCTCTTGTCTTGTGTGTTACCCAGTGAGTACCATACAAGCCTTTCAAATACAATCCATTCAGCGGCAAAATAATATTTCCAAGTCATTGCCTAGCTATGCTTCTCTCTTATCATTGCTGAAACAATGATGGAAGGAAGCCAAGATTGTTATTGAGAAATCATTGCCTTGCTAGTAGCCACTGAACGAGCTGATCCAGCCCCAAGCCCGGGTGTGTCAGGGAGTGGAACTAATTAGAGAAACGTGCTGCTGGGGCTGCAGGATCAGTGTGCCAATGGGTAAGGCTGTGATGCCCTTGTGACTCTTGAGCAAACTGCCGCCAAAGGAAAGAGGGAGATAAGGGCAGTACAGGCCTGGACAAGGGGCACCTGAGGCAGGGCCGCCTGGGCACTGACCACAGATCCTCCTGGCTTGGGAAAGAGGTCTGCCATGTGCTCCCCCAAGAGTAATACACATGCCTAAACCAACACTCACAGGTGGCCGGAGGCCTCTGCCCATCCCCAGAACCCAGAATCAGCAAGGGTTAGCCTTGCTGATCACAAATCTGAGGGCAGGTGGGACTAAGACAGGGAAACAGCTCCTGTGGAGCTTCTTGCTAGCAGACATCCTCCCTCCCCATAAATCATGCGCCGCAAGGTATTCCTGGGTAGTTTTCTTGCATCCATTTTCAACTGTTTTATTTAAAGTACTATGAGCACATTGAATATTGTAACTGAATACCAGTATCCTTCTCACTAAGATATTATTCTTGAAAGTTTAAAAAAATAAATCTATTTAGAAAGGATCAGAAGCCACGACAGAACATTTTCAAAATTCCCTTCCATCTTATGACTCTATTTCATACTAATGCCTTAAGCATACATGAATTTTAAGGTGGGACTTTGAATTCATATTTGATCCGAGACCCCTGTGATGTGAATATCTGATTATTTAACGTATGAATAATATAAAAATCAATGTGTTTACATACACTTGTGTGTGAATAGTACTGATGGTCAAAAAGGACAACAGGCTTTCTTCTTAACCAGGGCTTCACGTTTGGGAAGGCAGGAGAGATCCTCACCACAAGGCTTCGGTCAATGGCTTTTAAAGCAATGCTGAGACAGGTGTGTGCACTGGGGAATGCCTTCTGTTTCTCAGATTTCTTTCATTTGACGCCTCCTCCTGTTCTTTTTGATGTGCTATGATTCCTGTATTCCACCCATCCCCTCTTATTCCATCCCCCGCTCAGGATGTTCATGCTAGACCTGGTCAGGCTCTTGCAAATTGTCCTGGTCCTTCAGTATCCAAGGACCACTCATGGTTTCATGGGTTTTGGTTTCATTTTGGTGACTGTTTTGGCTTATTTTGCAACTATCACTATTCATGAGGATATTGTCATTTTAAGGGGCTATATCTCTCCTCTGCTCTGGCACAGACTTGAGATGCCTTTAAAGGAAACCAAGAAAAGGTGGTTGATAACATTCATGCCCCACGATTGCCCATACTAACTGTAGGTTTTCCCACATGTTGGTAATTGAGCTTTGTCTCTATGTTACTTGAGCTTTCTTTTCCCATTAATTCACTAGTTAATTCATTCAGTTATTACCTACTATGTATCAGAAGTTGTGCTGGTACCCAGAGCTATATCATGCATTTTCTGCCCCCTTGGGAAAGTCCACAGTCTAGAGCAGAATATGTGGGGAAAAGTGCAAACATGAGTTTTCTGTTTTAGAGAGGGCCTGAGAGAGGGTCAGAATATAATCCATCCAGGTGACAAGAACTGATTAAGTTACTGTTCATAAAAGGACACATAGTGTATTACATTTTGATCAAAGTCTGAGTTTACAAACTTTTTAAAGATCCTTTTAAACTGTTGTATGTAGAGAAAATGATTTCATATAAAAGAAAAAGATGCTATGGATGAGTAGCTTATAACTAAAATAGAATCTAAGATACTCTCTCTTTTGACCCTTGCAAAACAAAACAAACAAAAGCTTAGTGAGAAATCAGACTTTTTTTCTCCTGTCCAGAGGTTACAGGAAAAAGCCATGCTCAGCCCAGCTCCCCCACCTCTGAACTTTTTCCCTTTTATGAGAGTCCACACTGTTTCTGCACAGAAGTGCCTGTAGTGGAAATTGTGATGAGTGGTGGAATGGAATGTCCAAAACTGTCATAGTTTGTCAGGGCTGATATAACATATACCACACACACTGGTTAGCTTAAACAACAAGAATTTATTGGTTCACAGTTTAGATGCTCTAGGTCCAAAATTGAGGTGTCTATGGGCTATGCTTTCTCTCATAGTCTGTAGAGGCCTGATGCCTGCTTGCTGCAATCCTTGGGGTGCTTCTGCCACATGGCGATCTGCCTCTTTTCTGGTTTCTTGCTTCTGACTTCTGGCTCCTATTTTTGGCTCCTACTGACTAACTGAGTCCAAATTTCCTCTACTGATAAGGACTCCAGTCACATAGAGTAAGGTCCACCCTGATTCAGTTTAGCCCCATATATAATAAATATGATCTTTGGAGATCCTGTACACAAATGTGTTCATACCCAAACAAATGGGTTAACACCCACAGGACCAGGGTGTAGGACTTGAACATGACTTTATGGGGGACATGGTTCAATTCTCAACAGCCCACATGTCCTCAAAACCTCAGGTGAAGCTAGCAGGGAGCTCAAGTGCAGTCTGGCTGAACCCTCCTGCCTGCCCAGATCTGTGATGCAGCAGGCAGTACAGGAGCTTGGGTCCTGGTGGACTCTGAGGGTGTGTGTAGTCACCATGCTTTGTTTTCTTTACAAAGAACAAAAGAATGTCTTGTATACACCTTCTTTTTTTAAGAAAGTTCTTTATTTTTTAAAAACTTTTTCTCCCCCTCCCCCCAACCCTGCTGTTTTGCTGTCTGTATCCATTCCTTGTGTGATCTTCTGTGTCTGTTTCTTCTGTCTTCTTGTTTTCTCCTCTAGGCTTCAATAGGATTCGATCCTGGGAACCTCCAATGTGGGAGAGAGGTTCCTTGTTGCTTATACCACCTCAGCACCACCTCAGTTCTTGGTTTCTTTTGTGTCTGGCCTTGACTTTCCCCTGCAACTCTCTTTTGCTGTGTCACCATCTTGCTGCATTGCTCGCTGCACGGGCTTGCCTTTGGCAGGAGGATCCGGGAATCAAACCCAGCTCATCCCAAATGGTAGACAGAAGCCCAGTTGCTTGAGGCACATCAGTGTGGTTCAAGTGATTGAGCTTCTCTGTATATAACTTTAATGACAAAGATGCAACTTTTATGCATACAACTTAAATGGCAAGAGATATTGGAGTTTAGGTCTCCCTAAACTCCAAAATCCAAATTAAGTGTAGATATTTCCTTAGCACTGAAGCTTTGGGTCGCTTCTTTCGATTTTTTGTTTGTTATGTTTCACCTGTTTCGTTTTAATTTTGAACTAATTTAAAGGTGTATTTTGTGCCACAGGACATGAGCTGGTTTGATGATCATAAAAACAGTACTGGTGCACTTTCTACAAGACTTGCAACTGATGCTTCCCAAGTCCAAGGAGTATGTATGATTTTGAGTAAACATATGGCATAGCTGTCTCAGTTAAGATGTTTGCAGCTGGAAATAACAGAAAACCCCACTCAAACTGGCCTAAACAATAACTGGAAGGTTAGACTTCAGAGTTAATTGATCCATTGACTCAAAAGTGTCATCAGGGACCCAAATTCCTTCTGTCTCTGAGGCTCTGAGTAGCTTTCCATCCTCAGCATTGGCTTTATCCTAAGGCTCGTGGTCATAAGATGGCCACCAGTAATAATCAGAGTCACAAGCTTCATTGTTCCCATCCAGGCAGAGAAAACACAACTGTACCTCAGCTGCCAAACAAAAATCCTTCCCTCAAATCCGAATTGGGCCAACTTGAGTCACTTTCCCAATCCTGACTCAAGAGTTGTTTTTAGGGGAATGCTGGGCACTGACACCGACTGGTTTAGGTTTTGAACCCTGGAGCTGAGATCCGTGTCCCTGAAGTTCACTGCTCCCATACAAAGGAGGATGGGGAGAGTGGTGCTGGAGATATGACTGCAATCTCCATCACAACAGCCCTTGTTTTATTAGTCGTATAAAGAGTACTTAATCTTTATGTAGGCTTATGGTGGCTGGTCTCTTGGTTGGTTTCTCTCTACTGCATTTTTTTTTTTAAAGATTTATTTATTTATTTAAATCCTCCCCTCCCCCGGTTGTCTGTTCTCTGTGTCTCTTTGCTACGTCTTGTTTCTTTGTCCGCTTCTGTTGTCGTCAGTGGCATGGGAAGTGTGGGGGGCGCCATTCCTGGGCAGGCTGCACTTTCTTTCATGCTGGGCGGCTCTCCTTACGGGTGCACTCCTTGTGTGTGGGGCTCCCCTACGCGGGGGACACCCCTGCGTGGGGCGGCACTCCTTGCACGCATCAGCACTGCGCATGGGCCAGCTCCACATGGGTCAAGGAGGCCCGGGGTTTGAACCGCGGACCTCCCATGTGGTAGACGGATGCCCTAACCACTGGGCCAAGTCTGTTTCCCCATCTCTCTACTGCATTTGAAGCCAAAGGTCTTTAAAATTACCAGCATGGGAAGCGGCCCAGTGGATAGGGTGTCCTACCACATGGGAGGTTAGCAGTTCAAACCTGGGGCCTCCTTGACCGTGTGGAGGTGGCCCACACGCAGTGCTGATGCGCGCAAGGAGTGCCCTGCCATGCAGGGGTGTCCCCTGCATAGGGGAGCCCCACGCGCAAGGAGTGCGCCCTGTAAGAAGAGCCACCCAGAGTGAAAGAAAGTGCAGCCTGCCCAAGAATGGCGTCGCACACACGGAGAGCTGACACACAAGATGACGCAACAAAAAGAAACACAGATTCCCGTGCAGAAGCGGACAAAAACAAGAACACGCAGCAAATGGACACAGAGAACAGACAATGGGGGAGGGGAAGATTTAAATAAATAATCTTAAAAAAAAATTTTACCAGCATGCCATGGGGTTTGTTTCCTCTTTAAATGTTGTCTTCACGGAAAACTACGTCTGCCCCAAAGTCTATCCACAAAGTAGAACAGTTGATTAATTACTTGATTATGTAATTTTTAAAAATTCATGTGGGCAGGAGAGGTATGAAAATCAAAGCCATAACAAAAAAAATGCCTGCCAGGGCATCATGAGCTAAGAGCACCAAAGGTAAAGGCAGGTCCCTGGGTTTATTGAAATGAAAGTGAGCCAAGGCTAGGGCAGGCACAAAACACTCTCATGATTCTGACCAAGAAGCCTGGGGCTGCAGCTAATGGATATGGAGCTTAAAACACAACTGCTCTATTCTTTTTCTTTTCCAGGCCTCAGGAACGAGGTTGGCTTTAATTGCACAGAACACAGCTAACCTCGGAACCGGTATTATCATATCATTTGTCTACGGTTGGCAATTAACCCTATTGTTGTTATCAGTTGTTCCAATTATTGCTATAGCAGGAATTGTTGAAATGAACATGTTGTCTGGAAATGCGAAAAGAGATAAAAAAGAACTAGAAACTGCTGGAAAGGTAGGTCAAATAAGGCATCAGTTAGTGTAAGTATTGTTTTCAGATGTGTTTTATTTGAATTATTTTTTCATAGATGCACGTTTTAATAATGAAATGTGCTTACCACAATCATTATGAACATTGTGCAGGAAATATTTTTATGTATTAATTAATAATGGGTAGATTTTGCAAATGAAATTATTAGTACAAAGCTTTTATCCCACAGAAAGCACTTTACATGGTTATTATAAGAACTTCTGATTTTTCTAAGTGCATTTCATCCAGTTTTTCAAAGGGCATTCATATGCAATTATTAGGACAGATGTCACCCCTATTTTACAGTTGAGAGTTTAAGCCAGAGAACTAGTGAATTTTTCAAGGTAGGACACTTGCCAGTATTTAAGAGTTCTTTTCTTCTTAGCTGTGATTGCTATAATTAAGGTATGTAGTCAACAGGTAGAAGTTTATGGTTTTAATTATACTGGCAATTGGGCTAACATTCATACATTTATTTGAGTGCTTACAGTGTGTAATTATTGTGCTAAGTATTTATATGCACCAATTCATTAAATCCTCACAACAGTATCCAGCAGGTACTATTACCCCAATTTTACAAATGAGGGACCTGAGGCTAAAATAAAAGTTGAAAGTAGGGAGAGGATTGTGAGAAGATGGTAGAGTAGGAAGCTCTAGGATTCAGTAGACCACCAGAATAACTATTAAACAGGCAGGAATTATCTGAATAAACAATTTCAAAACTCTGGAGTCCAGAAGGAATACTATAGAGGATCCAGGAAAGAGCATAAAGAAAAGGTTGTAAATTACAGTAAAGACCGGTAAATTGCTCTCTCTGCACAGTGGTTACTGGTGCCTATTTCCTACTCTTGCAGCAGGCCTCAGTGGTTTCTGGCCACTAGCTAGCTCACTGGTGTCAGAAAGGGACATAATATGCCATTTCCCCAAGATCAGGAGTGTGAATAGGTTGCTCACAGATGAGGGCTTTTTTTTTTTTAATGATTCTTCTCCTGTTCTTTAATACACTTGGATGCTATTAGTCAATTAATTAATTTGGAGGTGCTGGGGATTGAACCCAGGATCTCACATATGGGAAGCAGGTGCTTAACCACTGAGCTATACTTGCTCTCTGGTCAGGACTTTTGATTAGCTACTTCAGATAGCTGGAGCCCTGCTTTGAGTGCGGTCATTATTCCAATGAGCCTCCAGGCAAATGTGGCTGAGGAGCCTTAAGACACTATGCTTCTGCAGAGCTGCAGGGAGAGATGAAGAAAGTGGATGGGTCAAGAAAGTGCAGCTTTGGAGACACCTGAAAGAAGCTGCTGGCACCCTTACTGATCCTCTCCTCAAGGCAGTTAGAGGCTGGTCTGTACCCTTATCTTGGGTCCCTGGCCTTGTTCCAGCTGTGAAACATTGACTTTGGAAACTCCTCTCTGGCATGGCACCCACCCAGAATTTGCCCTCCAAACAAAAGCAGCTTGAGACAACCAAAGGAATTGAAGAAACAATTGAGGTGTATAGACTGGGACAAAGACTTACCTGCTTTAAACAACTGCAAGATCTTGGGAATAGGCCTGTCTCCTGGAAAGTAGAGGGTGCATTAAAACTCCTATAAACAGGGAAACTCCAAAGCAGCAAGCAAGCAAAGCTCAGGACAAAACAACAGTCTGAGAAAAACAGGGAGGACCCTGCACTTTGCATTCCCCTTGGGCAGACCTTCCTGATAGGAGGGCTGACACACAAGAAAATCTCAGTCATATCACCAGCTGCTTAAAAAATCAAAAAACAGACATTAAAGAGAATAAACCCCAGAGTTAACATTCTAAAATATGAACATGTTCAGTGTGCAACAAAAGATTACAAAACAAAGAAATAGGAAATGATGGCCCATCCAAAGGAAGAGTATAAAAACCTAGAAAACACCAGTGAAGAACAACAGACAGTAGAGATACCAAAGACTTAAAAAATGATCTGAAAAATGCTCAAGGAGATGAAGGGAAATAAAGAGAAAAAACTAAAGGTTAATAGTACAACAATGAATGAGCAACATGAGAATCTTATTATAGAGATGGAAATTGTTTTTAAAGGAACCAAATGTAACTACTAGAATTGAAGACCATAATAACGGAAATGAAAAAATACCAAAATACCAAGGAGGGTTTTGAACAGCAGATTGAAGCTGGCAGAAGAAAGATAAGAAAATTGAAATGAGTCAGAATAAGAAACAGATAGAAAAATAATTTTATAAAAAGAAAACAGCCTATGGGACCTTTGAGATACCATCAAGAATACCAATACACATTATGGGAGTCGAAGAAGGAGAAGAAAGAAAGGGGCAGAAGAAACATTCAAAGAAATAATCACAGAGAACTTTCCACACTTAGCAAAAAATGTGCATATGTACTTCCAAGAAGCCCAGAGGATACCAAACAGGATAAACATGAAGAACAACATACCCCGTTATGTATTTTTTTTTAAGATTCATTTTTTATTTCATTTTTCTCCCCTTCCACTCCCCCAGTTGTCTGCTCTCTGTGTCCCTTCGCTGTATGTTCTTCTGTGTCTGCTTCTGTTCTTGTCAGCAGCACCAGGAATCTGTGTCTCTTTTTGTTGTGTCATCTTGCTGCATCAGTTCTCTGTGTGTGTGGCGCCACTTCTGGGCAGGCTGCACTTTTTTCACACTGGGCGGCTCTCCTTATGGGGCGCACTTCTTGCATACGGGGCTCCCCTACGTGGGGGACACCCTGTATGACATCGCACTCCTTGTGCACATCAGCACTGCATGTGGGCCAGCTCACCACATGGGTCAGGAGGCCCTGGGTTTGAACCCTGGACCTCCCATGTGGTAGGGGGATGCTCTATCAGTTGAGCCAAATCCGCTTCCCTCTTGTTATGTATCGATCAAACTGTTGAATGCAAAGGACAAGGACAGAGTTCTGACAGTGCAAGAGAAAAGAAATGTGTAAGGCACAAGTGAATGCCAATTAGATTAAGTTCTGATTACTCAACAGATACCATAAAGGCAAGGAGGCAGTGGGTGAAGGAAAACTACCAACTAAGAATTTTATATCTGCAGAGATTTTCTTTCAAAAACGAGGGAAGTGGAAAGCGGATTTGGCTCAATGGATAGAGTGTCTGCCTACCACATGGGAGGTCCATGGTTCAAACCCAGGGCCTCCTGACCTGTGTGATAGCTGGCCCATGTGCAGTGCTGATGTGCGTAAGAAGTGCCCTGCCATGCAGGGGTGTCCCCCGCATGGGGGAGCCCTGTGCACAAGGAATGTGCCCCTTAAGGAGAGCCGCCCAGTGCAAAAAAAGTGCAGCCTGCCCAGGAGTGGTGCTGCACACACGGAGAGCTGAGGCAGCAAGATGATGCAACAAAAAGAGATACAGATTTCTGGTGCTGCTGACAAGAATACAAGTGGACACAGAAGAACACACAGTGAATGAACACAGAGAGCAGACAACTGTGGGGGGGGGGGGTAGTGGGGAAGGGGAGAGAAATAAATTAAAAATCTTAAAAAAAAAAAAAGACTGGAGCAATTAAGACATTCCCAGATTTAAAAAAGGAAGTTCACCACCATTAAATCTGCCCTACGAACAATGCAAAAGGGAGTTCTTCAGTCTGATAGGAGACATTGCTACACAGTAGTTCAAAATGACATAAGAAATAAAGGCCTCTGGTAAAGGTACCGTTTGAGAAATTATACATGCCAGTACTATTGTACTGTATTTTTTTAAATGTAACTCCACTTCGTACTTCTTATAGATGCTAAAATACAAATGCATAAAAAGTAATGATAAATTGGTGGTTCTGGACGTACAAAGCACAGAGATATAATTAGTAACAAGTACAAGAAAAGGTGGGGGAACAGAGCGGTATAGGAAAAATGTATGTGCATGATATTGAAGTCAAGTTGGTATCAAACCAATTATGAGTATTCTATATTAACCCCATGGTAGCCCCAAGGAAAATACTTGAGAACTATAAACCAGATGGAAAAGAGAAGGCACTCAATATGATATAACACAAAAAGTCAAATAAATATAAAAGTAGTCAAGTAGTTGAAGAATTGAAGGACAACAAAGGTATACAATTTACAAAGAATAAATAGCAAAATGGCAGAAGAAAGTCAAGCACTATCAGTAGTCAATTTAAATGTAAATGGATTCAACTCTCTGTCAAAAGGCAGATATCGGCAGAATTCATAAAAATTCATGATCCAAACTATATGCTGTCGGCAAGAGATTCACCTTAAATTCAAAGAAACAAGTAGGATGAAAGTGAAAGGATGGAAAAAAATATATACCATGCAGTGGTAACCAAAAGAGAACTGGGGTAACTATAGAAATATCAGATAAAATAGAGCTTTAAGTAAAAACAATTATGATGGGCAAAGATGGTCATTATATATTGACAAAGGGGTCAGTTCCACCAGAAGATATAACAATTATAAATATATGCACTTAACAGTAGAACCCCAAAATATATGAAGCAAAACTGAAAGATTTGAAGGGAGAAAATGACACTTCTACATTAATAGTAAGAGACTTTAATATACCCTTTCAATAATGTATAGAACAGCTAGACAGAAGGTCAATAAGGAAATATAAGACTTGAACAACACTCTTAAGTCAACTAGACGTAACAGATATATATATAGAACACTTCACCTGATGACAACAGAATAAACATTCTTCTCAAGTGCACTTGGATCTTTCTCCAAGATAGACCATATACTAGGTCACAAAATAAGTCTCAATAAATTAAAAAATACTGAAATCTTACAATGTATTTTCTTTGACCACAAAGGAATGAAGCTAGAAATAAAAAAGAGAAAGAAATGGAAAATTAACAAATATATGGAAATTAAACAATGTACTCTTATACAACCAATGGGTTAAAAAGGAAATCACAAGGAAACTTAGGCAATATCTTGAGGTGAATGAAAATGATAAAATACAACATCCCAAAACTTAGAGTATACAGCAAAGGCAGTGACAAGAGGGAAACTTATAGCTCTAAATGCTTACATTAAAAAAGAAGAAAGATCTCAAATCAGAAACCTAACCTCAAAAGCGGAAGGAACTAGGGAAAAGAAGAGCAAACTAAACCCAGAGCAAACAGAGGGAAGGAAATAACAAAGATTAGAACAGAGATAAATGAAGCAGAGAATAAGAAACAATAGAATCAACAAAACCAAAAGAAGGTTCTTTGAAAAGATCAAGGAAATTGACAAACCTTTTGCTAGACTGACAAAAAAGAAAGATGAGAGAGGACATAACTAAAATCAGAAACGAAATGGGAGACATTATTACTGAACCCACTGAAATAAAAAGAACTGTAGGAGGATATTATGAATAATTGTATGGCAGCAAATTAGATAAACTAGATAAAATGGACAAATTCTTATAAACACACAAATTACACTGACTCAAGAAGAAATAGAAGATTTCAGCAAACAAATTACTTGTAAAGAGACTGAAAGTTTTGTAATTAAAAAATCTCCCAACAAAGAACAGCTCAGGATCAGATGGGTTCATGGGGACATTTTACAAATCATTACAAGAAGAATTGACTCCAATCCTGCTCAATTTCTTCCAAATAATTGAAGACGAGGAATAGGAGGGAACACTCCCTAATTCTTTCCATGAAGCCATCACCACCCTCATACCAAAGCCAGATAATGATACTACAGTCCTCAACAAATAGTAGGAAACCAAATCCAACAGCACATTAAAAGAATTATACACCACAATCAAGTGGGATTTATCCCCAGGTATACAAGGGTGTTCTATATAAGAAAATCAATTAATGTAATACACTACATTAACAAAATGAAGAAAAAAAATGTACGTGGATTGTCTACTGATGCAGAAAAGGCATTTGACAAAAACCAGCACCCTTTCTTGATTCGAAACATAACAAAACAAAAAACTGAGAAAACTAGCAGTAAAAGGAAACTTCCTCAACATGATAAAGGGCATATAGGGGGAAGTGGATGTGGCTAAACTGATAGAGCGACTGTCTACCATATGGAGGGTCCAGGGTTCGATCCCCAGGGCCTCCTGCTCCATGTGGTAAGCTGGCCCACGTGCAGCGCTGCTGTGCACAAGGAGTACTGTGCTATGCAGGGGCGCCCCCATGTAGGGGTGCCCCACATGCAAGGAGTACGTCCAGCAAAGAGAGCTGCCTCGCGTGAAAAAAGCTCAGACTGCCCAGGAGTGGTGCTGCACAAACAGAGAGCTGACGCAGCAAGATGACACAACAAAAAAGAGACTCTGTTTGCCAGTGCCACTGGATAATGCAAATGATGCAGAAGAACACACAATGAGTGGACACAGAGAGTGGACAACAGGGGTTGGGAAGGGGAGAGAAATAAGTCTTTAAAAAAAAATAAAATAAAATAAAGGGCATATAGGAAAAACCTAGAGCTAACGTCATTATTTAATGGTGAAAGACTGAATGCTTTTCCTCTAGGATCAGGAACAAGACAAGGATGCCCATAGTCACCATTGTTATTCAACATTGTATTGCAAGTTCTAGCCAGAGCAGTTAGGTGAGATAAAGAAACAAAAGGTATCCAAATAGTAAAGGAAGAAGTAAAACTTTCATTATTTGTGGATAACATGATCTTATATAGAGTAAAATTCCAAAAAATCTATAGAAAAGCACCTAGAGCTAATAAATGAATTCAGCAAAATGGCAGGGTACAAAAGCAACACCCAAAAATCAGTTTTTTTCTATATACAATCAATGAACAATCAGAAGAAGAAATCAGGAAAAAATTCCATTTACAATAGCAACTAAAGGAATCAATTATCTAGGAATAAATCTAAACAAGGGTGTAAAGGACTTGTAGGCAGAAAACTACAGAATACTGATAAAAGAAATCAAAGAATACCTAAATAAATGGAAGACCATTCTGTGTTCATGGATTGAAAAACTAAATATTAAGATGTCACTTCTACCCAAAGCCGTTTACAGATTCAATGACATCCCACTCAAAATTCCAATAACCATGTTTGTACAAATGGAAAAGCTAACCATCAAATTTATATGGAACGGAATGAAGTTGCAGGGCTCACACTTCTTGATCTTAAAACTTATTACAATGCTCATTAATCAAAACAGCATGGTACTGGCACAAGGACAGATATATAGACCAATGGAATTGAAATGAGAGCTCAAAAATCAACCCTCATATGTATGGCCACCTGGTTTTTGACAAGAGTGCCAAGTCCACTCAATTGGGAGAGAATAGTATCTTCAAAAAATGGTGATGGGCGGGAAGCGGACTTGCCCCAGTAGATAGGGTGTCCGTCTACCACATGGGAGGTCTGCGGTTCAAACACTGGGCCTCCTTAACCTGTGTGGAGCTGGCTCACGTGCAGTGCTGATGCACGCAAGCAGTGTCGTGCCACGCAGGGGTGTCCCCATGTAAGGGAGCCCCACGTGCAAAGAGTGTGTCCCGTAAGGAGAGCCGCCCAGCGTGAAAGAAAGTGCAGCCTGCCCAGGAATGGCACCGCACAAAGAGAGCTGACACAACAAGATGATGCAACAAAAAGAAACACAGATTCCCGTGCCGCTGACAGCAACAGAAGCAGACAAAGAAGAACATGCAGCAAAGGACACAGAGAACACACAACTGGGGCGGGGGGAAGGGGAGAGAAATTATTAAAAAAATGGTGATGGGAAAACTGGATCTCCATTTGCAAAAGTTGAAGAAGGACCCATACTTCACACCTTATACAAAAATCAACTAAAAATGGATCACATTTTAAATATAAGAATCAGAACTGTCAAATTCCTAGAAGAAAATTTCAAGGAGCATTTTCAGGACCTTGTATTAGGCAATGGTTTCTTAGACTTTATATCTAAAGCACAAGCAACAAACGAAAAACAAATAGATAAATGAACCTCATCAAAATAAAACTTTTCTGCCTCAAAAGACTTTATCATGAAAGTAAACAACCACCTACACAATGGGAGAAAATATTTGGAATCTACATATTGGGTAAGGTTTAATATCCAGAATATATAAAGAAATCTTTCAACTTAACAACAAAAAGACAAACAACACAATTGGAACCCCTTTACTTTACACATTTCAGAAGAAAAAATTAGATAGAATGAAAATAAATTTTTCTTAAGCTAGTAACATGAAAAAATATCTTGCATCTAGTTAAGATAAAGGAGTCAACTCTATTAAAAATGGTGAACAACACTAAAAATTGTCAGAAGTTTGGTAGGAATAGGACAGTGGGAATTGAGCAGTATGGCAAACAAAACAAGCAAACAAAACAAAAACCCTGAGTTATTGTCTTGGCCTTGTTACTCAGTGAGTGATTCTGGGGAAGATCCTCAACTTCTCTGGTCCTCACTTCTCACTTTTCTGAAATGAGAAATTGTGCCAGATAATGTTCTCCATTCATTTAAGCATCAAAGAATGAATAATTCAGACTGATCAGTTTAAGATTATTTTAGTAGATACTCTAATATGAGAGACTGAATATTTTAAATGTTAATTATCAGCAATTCAATCCATAGCTTAATTTTGTTTACTCAGTCAACTTTTGAGAGAATAAGTTTTAGAAAGAAGATCCTGGGAAACCCCATTTTAGTTTCCTAGGCTGCTTAAAGCAGATACCATGAATGGTTCATCTTAAACAATGGGAATTTATTTCCTTATGGTTAGAGTACTGGAAAATGTTTGAATCAAGGCAATGCTGTCTTCCCAAAGACTGGCTGCCAGTGATCCTTGGCTGCTCTGCCACATGGCAAGGCACATGGCAGCATCTGCTGGTCTCTCCCCTCTCTTTAGGATTTTGTTGATTTCAGATTCTTCCGTGGCTTTCTTTCTCTCCCTCTCTCTCTCTTTTTTTTCATTCTGTTTACAAAAGACTCCAGTAAAAGGATTTAGACCCATTCTGATTGAGGTGGGTCACACCTTAACAGAAGTAGCCTACTTACAATGGATCCACACCCATAGGAATGGATTAAAGAACCACCATATATCCAAAGTGACTGTTTTATTTATTTATTTATCCCACCTCCACCCCCCACCTCCATTGTCTTTATGCTCACTGTCTGCTCTCTGTGTCCATTCACTATGTGTTCTTCTGTGTCTGCTTGTCTTCTCTTTACGTGACACCAGGAACTGATTCTGGGTCCCTCCAGAGTGGGAGAAGAGGCACTCAATCTCTTGCACCACCTCAGCTCCCTGGTCTGCTGCATCTCTTATTGTCTCTCCTCTGTGTCTCTTTTTGTTGCATCATCTTCCTGTGTCAGCTGTTCACATGGGCTCTCTGCTCAGGCCAGCTTGCTGCACAGGCCAGCTTGCCTTCACCAGAAGGCCCCGGAAATCAAACCCAGAGCCTCCTATATGTTAGGTGGGAAACCAGTCGCTTGAGCCACAGCCTCTTCCCCCAAATAACTGATCAAAAAGAAAAACTCCCATTTACCTGGGTGCACATTAACCATGGTTAAAGTACATCAGGGACTCAGATTATGGCCCCATTCCCATTTTCCCAAAAGGACTTAGTAATGAAGGTATTGACTGCTGGGCAGTAGGCTAAGGAGGCTGTGTAGTATCCATCCTGCCTCAGGCCCTGCCTAATTACTGAGATTAGGGATCTACTGCACCAGGGTTAATTTGACAAAGCAGCTAATCTCTCACCAGAAAATCAATAGTTGACTGTAAAGTTATTAATAAATAGTTTGTGTGTAAATTACAAAAGAGGGGAAGCAGAATAGGATATATTAAGAACATGGATTTGGCATCAAACGAATGGAATCCTCAGTCTTCTACTTACTAACTCTAGTGCTTTGGGAAAGTCATTTAACCTTTCCAAGCCTCAATTCCCTCATCTGAAAAAGTAATAATCATCTTATGTATGTCACAGGGTTGTTGTGAGGTTAAATGAGACCATGTCAGTAAATGAAGTAATACCTGGCACATAGTAAAAGCTCAATAAGTATTCTCTACTCTGGCTCTTATTACCGTCTGCCAGGTTTTCACTTATAGTGAGGATATAAGGCTATTCAGCATAAAGTATCAAGTATCTTGGTTTTGCCTGGTTATATAAGCTGAGGACTGAGCCTCTCATAGCTGATAAAGAAAACCTAAAATAAAAAATTTATGCTTCCTGCACTAATGGTTTAGATGACTCAAATGCTGAACTATGATTTAGGATAAATAGCTAAGTCACAAACTATTTACATCAACTGTTGGTTGTAAAAATCAGCAAGCCGCTCTGTCCAGTTTGGGTAAAGGAGAGCTGATATAAGGACATGCAGAAGAGCAGGAAATGCAGCCAGGTCTGGGTGAAATAGAAAGTCACCCAGCAGCATCTCTCTTAGAGCCACAAGCTCTATAGTTTTACAGTCTCTCTGCATATCTGCTTCATTTTTTAACTATTATATATCCAGACCAGTTCCCTACTCTTACCACTGTGGCACCCGAGTGTGAATCCACAGGACCTCCCAGTTCAAGCATATACCTCTATGCCCAGGAAAGTGAATTTGATTGGCTGAGCCTCAGTCGCTGGTTTAATTAGTTAAGACTAGGTGTGAGGTTATGCTGTTCTTGGGATCTCCTTCCCAATTGTGGGTGGACAATTTCTCTAAGAAGGGGTGTTATCAGGGAGGAAATGATTGGCATCTCAAAAAGACCTTTGGAAATCACTTAGCCTAATCCTCTCTTCCTGGATCCCACCCTATGAAGAAAGCAAGGCCCCGAAGGGGTTGTGACTTAGGCCAGTCACATGACTGCCAGCTGGCAAGGCTGGGGATAGAATCAGGCCCCTGGTACCCAGGCCACTGTTCTTGTCCTAAGTTGGTCAGCCTCCCCAGGTGACCAGGCATATGAGGAATTGCCTATCATACATAGCACCACCAGAAGTGCTTTTAAGATTGCCAGTTTTGTTCTAGAGCTGATCTTGAAGAACACAGTATGCCTTTTGCTTTCCAAATTGGAGGAACTTGAAACCTGTCAACATAACCTTCAGGATTCCTTTGATACCACCCTAAAGCCTTTATTTTTCATTATTTCAGAAGTAAAAAGCCTCACTTCTAATGATGGGCTTTTCTATGTTACAGATTGCAACAGAGGCGATAGAAAATATTAGGACAGTTATGTCCTTGACCCAGGAAAGAAAATTTGAATCAATGTATGTTGAAAAACTGTATGGGCCTTACAGGTAATAAACATATAATTGTTAATAAGAACCTAGTGCTTTCCTAAGGCTGGATTATTGCCCCCAAAAGATAATAAAAATTCTACTGTTCCAAACAATGATATGACTATAAGGATGACATTCTGTCAACAGTCATCTCACTGACAGTAAGTGATTGATGCATCTGGGCTACAGGATTGGATTTTTACTGTTCTCTTGCAAAAGCAGTAAGATTGAGTCTCCAAGAGCTCAAAGGCACAGAGAACTATACAATATTTGATTGCCAGTGCAAGCAATACCAATAACCCATCTGGGTGATTAGGGCAAGCATTCTTTTAGAGAATTGCTCAAATGCTTATTTTTTGGACTGTGTAGAAAGAACCAAAGATGAGACATGATACCCTTATTTGTTGAAAGTATTTCATTTGCTCTGGAAGAGGACCAGATCCAAACCACTCTAAATAAAAAGACTTATAGCCTGTTTCACTTGTTTACAGTTGAGCAATTCAAGATATTCCGGGTGGCACTATTTACTATTTATTTCCATTATGGCCTGTTTTTATAAATTAATATATTTTAACATCAACAAAATTGAACACAACTTAGATTACTAAAATTTGTAGACTTGAACAGTAGTTTTGAACACTTACAAATTTGAACAGGGATCCTTGAAATTCTCAATTTTTTCCATCTCCTCTGTTAATGTATAATTGCTATTATACTAAGGAGCATATAGCTACATTACTTCTGTCCATTTGCTGTTTAACATATAAATATACATGGGCCATTACCTTTAACTTTATGGCTTATTTTGAACTTCAAAGATTAAGGGAGAATATAAAGCTGAAGCTAATTATTAATTTAGTTATAAGTTAAAGATCAATAGCATTGTAAGTTTTTTGGTAATGTTAAATATTGTAACACCATGCTCATAGCACATAAATTAAACTATTCAAATTGGTAATACTTTGAATTTTCTCTCTTGCTAAACGTCTTCCTTCTAATCTGAGAACAAATAAGGATTCTTTTGGAGAATTTAGAAATCTGATAAAAGTACAGCATGAGGTCTAATTAGAAATGATGCAAAACAAACTGAATACGAGTGCAATGGGATCTAGCTCACAGAAGAATTTCTGGAGTGTGTCTCTATAAACCTCAGGGACCTTATTCATTGTGAATCTGAAAGATGAATTTTGATAATGAGATTATAACTGCTTACAAGAAATTAGATGATAGTATTACAGAAATCACATCTTGCAGACAATTTAAACTATAGTTGTGCTTTTGACATCCTAGGTATTTTTTTTATACAACCATGTTTACATCACAAGGGTTTCACATCTGAGTTATCAGATATTACAGAGTAATAATAATAGCAACTATCTCTTGAGCAATTGCTTGGTCAAAAGGCAATATGCTAGATGTATATATAGTTTTATTTAATTTTCAAAACAATTCTGCACTATACTGATTATCCCTATTGTATGAGTCAAAAAATTGATGCTTATAGCGGTTCAGTCACTAACTGGAGGCCAGAATTCAAACCTGGGACTGCCAGACTTAGAAGCCACGCTCTCCCCATTACACAGTGCTAAGGGAGGTCAAAGAGATTATATGAATATATTCATTTGCTTTTCAGGAATTCTGTGCGGAAGGCACACATCTATGGAATTACTTTTAGTATTTCACAAGCATTTATGTATTTTTCCTATGCCGGTTGTTTCCGATTTGGGGCCTATCTCATAGTGAATGGACATATGCGCTTCAGAGATGTTATTCTGTGAGTAGTTTTTAAAATATTAAGATTATTGTATAACAGCATTTCAACAGATATATGCAAAAGTTTGGAGTAGGAAAAATATGTCTCATTTATCAAAAGATGAAGTCAAGGAATTGTATTTACCACAGTACTCAACCTGGCAGACACAGAAATCTGATCTTGTTAACACTTCAAGGGCAGTGTAATCATATGAGTGGACTAAAATTAACCAAGCTATGAAAACGATCATAAACAAGAATTTTAATTATATGTACAACTCAAGTCAGGCTAGCAAATTTTCTCATTGTAGAATGTAAGCAGAAATAATTAGAAGGTTGCTGGTAAGCATGGACTCAAAACAAAGGGTTAGTTTGTTATTTCTCTACAACCAAAAGAGGGCACTGGCAATGGGGTGAGAATGCTTGAAGTTTGGCAAAGGTCCTCTCTCTTCACCAGGGCTGCAACATTTGCCTCCTTGCCTCTCCTTTTTTCTTGGTTTCTAAGGCTAACCAATCGTCTTTCTGATTGATGCATTCTTCTTTCTAAAATACGCTAAGTACATGCATTTAGGTTGCAGTCTAGTCTTGTAAAAGGGAAGCCACTCTTTAAAATCATTTGGCTTATTTCTGCTCTGAAGGATTGATTTTAAAGCAGTGGTGAATGGCCTTTTTCACAGGATCAAGACAAGAAAAGTGAAACCTCTTGTTTTTTCACTTTTATCTAAAATTTAAAAAGCTTCGAGATCCATGGACATAGTGTATATACACCCTTTTTATAAATGAGGATCTCAAGAGGAAACAGATGGCACTGCAAAGAGGGAAACTGAGGAAAATTTGCTAAAGGGTCTATTAACAAAGGCTTTTCCCTTGTCAGTTAAAGCCAACTGATAAGTCAAGGGATAAAGCAGTACCAGGGGAGCTGTTAACAGACCAGCAGCATCCAGCTAGGAGCTGCTACTCCTCAAAGACTAAAGGACAAGAGCAGGGAAAGATTTTCAGAACCCAACATAGGGACCTTATGTGCACTCTGATGGAGAAATAGCAAAGACCATGGCAACCTGGTAAGACAGAAGCCAAAGAAACAAATACCCTGGTCTTCAACCCTCTGATCCTCGGCTGTGCCTTCCACTGACCAAACCCATTAGAAACCAGAGGACAAGAAAGAATTTTGATGTAGTTCATGAAGTCAGCCTCATAGGGACAGAGTAGGGTGGTACAAAGTGAAGATGGGTAGTGAGTAGAAAGTGGTTTTGTAGGGACAAATGGAAATATCTAGCTGGAATTACAACTTAGAGTACAACTTTATTATCTAGAAAAAAATATCGTTGAGATCATTGACTTTGCTATTTTTCTTTTTTTACCATTAAAATAGAAAGTTCTTTATAAAAGGAAGAGAGCATTTTAATCTTTCATGCTAAAACTAGATTACATGCTATACAGGGAAACTAGGCAGCCACATGTGGATTATTCATCACTATTTTAAAATTTAATTTTTGGTAACCAACCCTATGATCAAGTACTAGGGAGATCCTTACTATACTCTTCCCCAAGTTAAAAATAAAATTTTTTTATATCTTAAATTTTGAAGTTTGGGAAGATGAAAAATTTTCTAAAGCTCTTTGTTATTACTAGACAGAAGAGAGTTTTACTGGGACAGCTATTTTTCACAGTGTCAATAGTTACTGTCATTGGAAAAGAAAAGCTATTATCAGCAAAGGCTTATTTTACCTAATAAAATTTCCTTACCTATAGTGATTATTATCACAAAAGGTGGTATAGAAGAACCCACAAACTGAAAATTAGAGCTGTGGATTTAATAGGAAATAATCATTCCCTGTCTGGTACTGATCAAGTCATTTAAGCATTCTGTGCTTTAGTTCCCTTGACTCTAGGAAGTATATACTATCTACTAAAAATCAGATTCAGCTATAAGCCACTTTCTGAAAGTGAAGAACTGTGGAAAGTTACATTTACTTTTGAATATTAGAGGCTCCTAAGAAAAGCCAGAAGGCAAGTAGAGAAAAAGCAAACCCTCAGGCAGTGAATCTTGCCTCTCCACTTCCTCTCCATTTCTATTTTTACTGGATTTTCATGGAAATGTGTGTAGGTGATGGGGACCAGGGAATGGGGTGGGGTGGTATTAAGGGCAGAATAAAGTATAAAAGGGGATGATTAAGGGAATAAAAAATATAAATATTAGTAAACAGAATGCCTTTGGGATTTCTTCAAACATCATGCAAATAATTATATAAACTAATTTTAAAATTTGCTTACTTCTGTTTAGGGTGTTTTCCGCTATGGTGTTGGGTGCGGTGGCTTTAGGACACGCTAGTTCATTTGCTCCAGACTATGCCAAAGCCAAGCTGTCTGCAGCCCACTTATTCATGCTGTTTGAAAGACAACCTTTGATTGACAGCTACAGTGAAGAGGGGCTGAGGCCTGTGAGTTCTCTGCTGCCTGATGAGTACTAATTAATTTTTTTCCCAAAGCTTTGTTAGTTACAAGATTGTAACCAAAGGATAAATTTGTGGCAACTTCATTGACATATTTAGCTTACTTTCTGATATATATATGTGGGTTAATACTTGGTCTATTTTCCTAGTATTTTAAAATTTCACAAGATGTTTCAAGGATTCTGAAGTTTAGCTCATACATACATATGTAATAAATCCAGATGTTCTGCAACTAAATGATTTTCATGAATTCTGCTAGTCATTTTTACATGAAGGTACATACATATAATTCTATCATGTAAATGCAATTAGCAAGTTAGCTTTAGCTACAACATTTTGTAATGGCTGAGTTAATTAGTAAGAAGGTCACTTTATTCATAATGAGTGTTATAATCCTTTGCCATTTAAAGGTTAACTCAAACTCGTATCTGTTCTTTGCACTGCACATGCTGCTGATGTTTGATGTGGAAGCAGTGTGGTAAAGAGATTGGGACTTTACAAGTATTTCATATTCTGAGAAAATTCCTGTGCCTAGAGGCTTCAGGACTTGAGATAAGGGCTGACCACTGAGTCTGTGAGTAGAAACTTCTGCTAAATGACCAAGACAAAACAGCTCCTGGCTCAGAATTAACAGTTGATCTTAAATGAACCAGTAATTGATATTAGATGACAAATTCTCTTTAATATAATTTTTTATCTAATTTAACCTGTATTCTTCTTCTGCCATCTTCATTTTATACGATAACAACTTCCTATCAGTATTAACTGGGTGCCAGCACTGTACTGTATATAAATTTTGTTTCTCTTCTATAATCTTCAGTAAAGTTTCCTTGAGGAAATACTTATAATTCCAATAATTATCAAACCAATTGTAATAACATTAAAAAAATTTTTTAAGGGTAAATTGGAAGGAAATGTGATGTTTAATGACGTCATATTCAACTATCCCACTCGGCCAAATGTGCCAGTGCTTCAGGGGCTGAGCCTCGAGGTGAAGAAGGGACAGACACTGGCCCTGGTGGGCAGCAGTGGCTGCGGGAAGAGCACAGTGGTCCAGCTCCTTGAGCGGTTCTACGACCCCATAGGCGGAACAGTGGTGAGTGTACTTTGTAACTAGGTTTTAGGATTTATTTTAAGTGGCCAAACCAATATTGTCATGATGGAAAAAACTGGACAAGTGAAGACCAGTAATCCTATTTGACACAATGACTATGTTCTATAAGCCCCAAATTGGCACCCATAGCCAGACAACTATATAGGGACAATAGTGCTGAATATCTGGCATTAAATCTGGCTCTGAAAATACAGGATATAAAGTTGACGCTACCAGGCCACAGGCCTTTAAGCCAACGTGACCCTCCTAAGTGAATACTCATTTACTGGCTTAGAAAGGTAAACCACAAACTCTGGCCAACATTCAAAGTAGACTCCCAGGACACCTGGTGTTTGCTTAATTCCTCCTCATCTCCTTCTGCTTTGCCTTCTCTCTCTAACCCTTTGACTTTGATCCCCAATCTCCAGCCCTTTTATGTTTGGCTTTCACCCTTTATTTCCTGGTATCTAACCCTGGCTCTCTTCCGTGAATGAAGAGTGGCTCTTATTGATAATGACTGCATCTACTGTTACTGTGGCAAAGTACCCACTGACTGAGGCCTAGTCCTGGTCGAAGGAGTTCCCTCCCTAATTTGGGTGGGGGTGAGCCCACCCCCATTTAGACAGTCATCAAAGTATTAAACCTTGTTTGGCCATTTCTTTCCAGGAAATCTTATGCTTTTTCTTTTTTTTTTTTTTTTTTTTTTTTTTTTTTATTTTTTTTTTTTTTTTTTTTTTTTTTTTTTTTTTTTATTTTTTATTGAATTTGTAATAATATTACATTAAAAATATATATGTGAGGTCCCATTCAACCCCCCCCCCCCCACCCCCCACCCCCCCCCAACAACACTCGTTCCCATCATCATGACACATCCATTGGATTTGGTAAGTACATCTTTGGGCACCTCTGCACCTCATATACATTGGTTCACATCATGGCCCATACTCTCCTCTATTCCATCATGTAGGCCCTGTGAGGATTTACAATGTCCGGTGATTACCTCTGAAGCACCATCCAGGGCAGCTCCATGTCCCTAAGACGCCTCCACCTCTCATCTCTTCCTGCCTTTCCCCATACCCTTTGTCCATTATGTCCACTTTTCCCAATCCAATGCCACCTCTTCTATGTGGACACTGGATTGGTTGTGTCCATTGCACCTTTATGTCAAGAGGAGGCTCAGATTCCACCTGGATGCTGGATGCAATCCTCCCATTTTCAGTTGTAATCACTCTAGGCTCCATGGTGTGGTGGTTGTCCTTCTTCACCTCCATCTTAGCTGAGTGTGGTAAGTCCAATAAATCAGATTGTAGGTGCTGGAGTCTGTTGAGGCTCAGGATCTGGCTATCACATTGTCAGTCCAGAGATTCAAATCCCCTAAATATATCTTAAACCCCAACATTAACTGCACCTCCAGCACATTAGCATGAAAGTCTTATGAAGGGAGATCCCATCTGAGTCCAGATTCATCACACATAAACACCATTTCCAAAGAGGGGCCATCTGCCCTGGTAGTTAACCCCATCGGCCATGACCATAACTCCCATGGGTCTCTTTAGCCCTCAAAGGAACCAATATCTGGGGGTTGTATCTGCTTTATCTGTCTCTCTGACTCTGCTCAGTTGTGCATGAGGGCAAACCTTCTGCCAGCCTCCAGACTCTTTTTTAGAAACTCGTAGCCATATAAACTCATTTCTCCTTTCCATTTCCCCCTTACTTTAGGTCAAACAGCATTTTAAAGTCATGGTATTTTATGTAGACATGGATATTCTGCTGATCCGCATTGAACCTTCCATATAAGGTCATTTTCCAGTTGCATCATCAGTTGGTAGTTGATAGTGGTCCCTCGTTGCCAGGGAGGCTCATCCCCGGGTGTCATGTCCCACGCTGGGGGGAAGGCATTGCATTTACATGCTGAGTTTGGCTTCGAGACTGGCCACATTTGAGTAACATGAAGGCTGACAGAAGGGAATTCCCAGGCACAAAGTTGCTCTAGGCCTTGTTATTATTTTGGGTTTATCAGCTCACAAGCATAGTCATTAGTATCAGGGGCTCACTGTTGAACCCTCACTCCCTCCCGGTCCCCACCACTGTACCTGGGAGACTGTCGCTGCTCCCCTAGGGACCACGACAGAGCACCACTGGCCGGGAACCCAGTACCCCCCCTACTGTGGTTTTTAATTGTTGCCACTATGAGTATATCCAAACATTACCATGCACCCTGGACATATGTTCTGTACAGCTCCCTGTCAGTCATATATCATCTGTCATTGGTATCCCATACCAGTATCCCTCCATTGCCATTGTTGAAACACTCTGTGATCCAGAACTCCCCGAAATTTGAAGCCCAATATAATGTCATGGTCCCTTACTAGGGAATGGCATATAGCGATGAGTTTAAAGGATAGATAAAGAACTTGGATAAAGTTAGATAAAGAACTTAGATAAAGAATGTTGACTTGAAAAAATTCCACATCCTATTTCCCCCCCCCCCCTAATTATTCAGCTTTTCTTCACAGGAGTCCTAGACCACAGCAATGTATATATATAATATACAGCACTCCCACACATCCACCAGAAAACCTTTTCCCTTCCACAGTGATACTCTTACGCCCTATTCATATCATATTTACTTAAAGTGATGTACAGAGTCTGAGACATTAGCTTTCTAACAAGGTGACATCTGTATTTACATTATGGTGCATACTTTAGGATACACAGTTCTTTACATTTTTAGTTATCCTATGTTTTACATTATGGTTTACATTATCAGTCTGTCATCTCCTATATGTTATGGTGTAATATTACATGTTTTATATCCATCCTTGTGTACTCTCAAGAAACTCCTCTCTTACCCCCCATTTACTTTGGTTCCACACATTTAACGTCCATTTTCCCTTCCACCTTAGTGCCCTCAGTGATAGCCAACCTCCGTTTCCTGAGGAGCCACTTCCAGAGATAGATGGAATAGTGTTCAGGGCCTAACTTGCTCAACTGCCCCAATGCCCTGGGATCCACCCTTTCTCTCGAGGGATACAGTTCCCTCTATTGGATGGCATTAGTCCTCCCCAGGATGTGGGTCCACCCCCACTCTCACTACTTGGGTTTCTACCCCATGGTGTCACCCACTCTGGCAGAATGAGCATTTAGACATTCCCCAGGAGCCCGTCCTGCATCAGACCCTCCCCTCCGAGCATTCTAAACAGGTAACCCTCTTTATTATATTTTGATATGATTTTCTCGGCATTTTACTCTCCACCAACACCTGACCCTCTCCTGGTTCGTATGCTACCCCTCCCTCCCCCCACTTTTGGGCAACGTTACCCACCCGTCCCTCCCCAGCCACCCTCAAACCCGCAAAGCCCCAAGCAAAGGCAACCCCTTGCCCCCCTTTTATCTCTTCTTTGTGTTCATAGTTACCACCATCTCGTCTTAAATTCCACCCCTGCAGACATCGGCTCATATCCTTCCTCCACCCTCCGATTTCCTGCAAGCCTATCGTTCAGTCTCTTGCTATCTAGGGCAGCTTGTTTATTTCATATCATTGAGGTCATGTAGTATTTGTCCTTCAATGTCTGGGTTGCTTCACTCAACATAAGGTTCTCAAGATTCATCCATGTTATCACATGTGTTTGTAGTGTGTTTGTTCTTACAGCCGAGTAGTATTCCATTGTGTGTATATACCACATTTTATTGATCCACTCGTCTGTTGATGGGCATTTGGGTTGATTCCAACTTTTGGCAATAGTGAACAATGCTGCTATGAACATTGGTGTACATATATTGGTTTGTGTTCTTGTTTTCAGTTCTGCTGGGTATATTCCCAGCAGTGGTATTGCTGGGTCATATGGCAAATCTATGGCTAGTTGTTTGAGAAACCGCCATACTGTTCTCCAGAATGGTTGGATCCTTCTGCATTCCCACCAGCAGTGGATGAGTGTTCCCCTTCCTTCACATCCTCTCCAGCACTTGTATTCTTCTGTTTTTTTCATAGCTGCCAATCTTATGGGTGTAAGATGGTATCTCATTGTGGTTTTGATTTGCATTTCCCTGATAGCTAGAGATTTGGAGCATTTTTTCATGTGCTTTCTTGCCATTTGTATTTCTTCTTCGGAGAAGTGTCTGTTTAAGTCTTATGCTTTTTCTATTAGAATTATTATGCAGATATAAATATAGGCAAACCTGCTCAATAAACTCTGTGGGTATGGACTACTAATAGTATGGTGGGTATATTATCTTTATTAAGAAAGGTCGATTTGTTAGACTTGTAATGTCTATTCCTTCACCTGTGGCCTTTCTTACACAGAAGGAAGCTGCATTAGTCACTGAATCACAGAGCTCCTCTAGGAGTACCATGCCTCCTGCTTATAGCAAACAAACAAAAACAGTCAAAACTACCACCTGCAGAAATCCTCTCCCAAGGATACTGCCCTTTAATCTTGTTCACTCTCTATTGAACTCTTCTCCTTCCATGCTGTCACAAAAGGGAAGTGGGAGAGGTTTAAAGTTAGCAGTTCTCAGGGAGAACAGAGGTAGGGTAGGGCAGGAGTTAGCCAACTTTCAGAATTTGGGGGCTATGCTTTTTTCTGGTGTGCCTGGGGGAAGGGAATAAAGTCAGGTTGAAAAGTTGGAGTCATTCAAGGGATAGCAGATCTGATAACATAAAAATCATCTTGTTGCACATGTTGGCTTTCAACGGTGGAAGTACTTAGAGGTTGTAGGGCTTGGTATTTCACAACTGCTGTTGTACGCATGCAAGAGTTCTTCAAATGTTAAGCTAGCAACTTACTGTTTAGGTTTTTTTTTGTTTTTTTTGTTTTCCAACTCTTACAGTTTGTTGACTTTGGTTTTAAGCTCCTAGATGGTCAAGATGCAAAAAAACTCAATGTCCAGTGGCTCAGAGCTCAACTTGGAATTGTGTCACAGGAGCCTATACTGTTTGACTGCAGCATTGCTGAGAATATTGCCTATGGAGACAATAACCGGGATGTATCACAGGATGAAATTGTGAATGCAGCCAAAGCAGCCAACATACATCCTTTCATCGAGACGTTGCCCCACGTAAGTTAACTGGTAACTTAGGTTGAAATCAGAATCAACCACGAACTGTTTTCATGCCAAAACAGTCTCCCCAGTTATACACCAATGATGTCTTAAACAGAATTGAAGTCTACTTTATTAGCATGTGACCTGGACAAGACTCATAACTTCAGGTCTTCAAGGTTCCTTATTGGGAAATGGGATATTAGATATCATGCTTGTCTCATGCAAATACTATGAAAAGCAAATGAGGTGATATAGGTCCAATACACCTTATCTCAAGTTACAAATTGGTTGTCGTGAGCTGTACTTTGCTTGCAGTCATGTTTGGTTTAGACCTTATGATACATTTTTAAAAAATTAAACTTTTTGAGATAATTGTAGATTCACATGAAGTTATAAGGAATAATACAGAGAGATTCCCATGAACGCTTTACCCAGTTTCCCCCAAAGACAACATGTTGCAAAACGATGGTACAGTATCACAACTGAGATACTACATTGGTACAATCCACTGATCTTATTCAGATTTTCCCAGTTTTACTTGTACTTATTTGTGCGTGTACATTTAGTTTTATTTAATTTTACTGCATGTGTAGATTCAAGAGTCTACCACCACAAGATACAGAACAATTCCATCACCACCAAAATCCCTTATGTTGCCCTTTTATAGCCACACAGCCACATTTACCTTCCTCTTGCACTCACCACCTCCCCATTATGTCTTCATAATCCCTGGCAACCACTAATCTGTTCTCCATTTCTATAATTTTGTAGTTTAAGACTTATAGAAATGGAGTCATACAGTATGTAACCTTTAGGACTGGCTTTTTTTCACTTAGCATAATTCTCTGAGATTCATCCAAGTTTTGTGTATCTACAGTTCATTACTTTTTATTGCCAAGTAGTATTCCATGGTATAGCTGTTCCACAGGTTAACAATTCACCTGTTGGAAGATATCTGGATGGTTTTCTCTTTGGGGCTATTATGAATAAAGTTGCTATAAAGACTTGTATATAATGTCTGTTCAAACATTCTGTGAACCTGAATGAGCAGTAAATGAGCAGGAGTGCAATTGCTGGGTTATATCATAATTGCATGTTTAGTTTTAAAAGAAACTGCCCAACTTTTTTTCAGATTGGCTGTACCATCTACATTCCCACCAGCCATGTAGGATTGGTACAGCTTCTTTAATCTTCATCAGCATTTGCTGTTCTACTTTTTATTTTGACCATTATGTTAGATGTGTAGTGTTATCTCATTGTGGTTTTAATTTGCATTTCCCTAATGGCAAATGATATTGAACATCTTATGTGCTTATTTGTCATCTGTGTATCTTTGGTGAAATGCCTCATGTCTTTTGCCAATTTGTAATTGGATTTTTTTAAACTGTTCAGTTTTAAGAGTTCTCTATATATCCTAGATACTAGTCCTTTGTCAGATGATAGATGGCTTGCAAATATTTTCTCCTAATTTTGTAGCTTCTTTTTATTCTCTTAACAGGGCCTTTTGCAGAGCAGAGTTTTAGTCTTCTTTTTTCCACTTTTTTTTATTTTTTAAAAGATACTTCAATTACCTAAATGTTACAGAGAATATATAGGAGATTCCCATATACGCTGCTTCCCACACCTCCCACATTTTCTGACATTAGCGACATCTTTCATCAGTGTGGTACATTCATTGCAATTGATAAAATATACTTTGGAGCATTGCCACTAAGCATGTATTACAGTTTACATTGTAGTTTATACTCTCTCCCATTCGACTCTGTAGGTTATGGCCCAGATATATAATGGCCTGTATCTGTTGTTGTAATGTCATTCAGGATGATTCCCAAGTCCTGAACATGCCCCCCAATACACCTGGTTTTCCCTCTCCCTAACCCCAAAACATCCATAGGTCATTGCCTCCACAACAATGGTGTTTCTTCCATTGCTAGAATCACAACAAGTCTATAGTTGAATACTTGTAAGTTTATATTAGTCCATAGTTCATTTCCAAATCCTGAGGAGCAGAGCAGTGTTTTTTATTTTGATGTTACAATTTATCAATGTTTCCTTTATGCATTGTGCCTTTGGTGTCAGAACTAAGAACTCTTTCCATAGGTCTAGATGCCAAAGGTTTTCTCCACTGTTTTTTTCCTAAAAGTTCTATCATTTTTTGTTATACGTAGGTCCATGCTCCATTTGAGTTAATTGGCTTTTTTAATGTTTAATCTTATTCTTGTTGGGAAGACATGTACTCTCCAGCTTCCATGGTTCCCAACACTCCCCCCTTTTACCTTTTACCCAGCCCATTCACACATTTCTTTTATTAATATCTGTTTGGCCCATGAAGATATTTCTCACTGCTACACTCCAAATGTAAGGAAGAGTTATTAGCAAACATTTGTACCCTCATTATAGCTGCTATAGCAGTAATTGAAATACAGTGAAGTCAATATGGCTTTGAAAAATAAGTTAAAAAATCAGTGAAATAATTTTCTTCAGTGACTGGTGAACATGAGGCATACCAGAAAGAGGACTTAAGACCAAAAAGCGATGGCAGGGGAAGTTCCTCTTGTGGCATCCATTAAAAATTACATTCACAAGACATGGCATTCATCTTGTGGCATACTGGATTAAATGAAGGAAAACATGATATTTGCTTTTATATTCTAATATAATTAGAAATTGCATATACAAAATTTTTAAATTCCATGTTGGTTAGCTAGTTTTTTCTTTCTTTTTTTTAATTGTCTTTTTTATAAGGTACATAGATCTCCAGAAATGTTGCGTTAAAAAATATAAGTGGTTCCCACATATTCCACACCCCACTCCCCACTCCTCCCACATCAACAACTTCTGTCATCATTGTGACACATTCAGTGCATTTGGTGAATACATTTTGGAACACTACTGCACTGCATGGATTATAGTTTACATTGTAGTTTACACTTTCCCCTAGTACATTCAGTGGATTATGGCAGGATATATAATGTCTAGCATCTGTCCATGCAATATCATTTAGGACAACTCCAAGTCCCGAAAATGCCCCCACATCTCATCTCTTCTTCCCTTTCTCTGCCCTCAGCAACTACTGTGGCCACTTTCTCCAGACCAATGCTATGTTTCTTCCATTACTAGTCACAATAGTTCTATAGTAGAATACCAGTAAATTCACTCTAATCCATATTTTATTCCTCCACCCTGTAGACCCTGGATTGGTGATGTCCACTCCACCTCTATATTGAGAGGGGGTTAGATCCCACATGGCTGATGGATGTGATTCCCCTGCTTGGAGTTGTAGGCACTCTTGGTTCCCAGGTGTGGTGGTTGACCATCTTTACCTCCCTGTTAGCTGACCTGTGCAAGTCCAACAAACCACAGAGTAGGAGGTGCAACTCTGCTGAGGCTCAGGGCCCAGCTGGCACATGGACAGTCCAGATATTGAAGTCTCTACACCAACCCCAGCACCAACCACAGGTTCAGTAAAAGTGACAGAAGAGGCATGTGTATAAAGTTCACATCTGGGTCCAACTCCACCACACTCAGGAAGACAAATGCCAAAGTAGGGCCTACTGACAAGGCACTGAACTCCAGAGCCAACTGGCATGATTGTAGAACCTGTGTGTCTCCCTAGCCCTCAGGAGCACCAGTACCTGGGGCTGTATCTACTTTAGCTGTCTCTAGGATCCTGCTGAGGCGTGCATAAGTGCTACTCCTCTGATGATCTCCTCTTTTTTGAAGACACTTAGCCATATATACTCATTTCTCTTTACCATTTCCCCCTTTTTTTCAAGGTCTTTTTCTAGTTGCATCACCAGTTAGTGATTGATAGTAATCTCTCGGTGCCAGGGAGGCTCATTCCCAGGAGTCATGTCCCACAGTGGGGGAAAGGTAATGCGTTTACATGCTGAGTTTGGCTGAGAGAGTAGCCACATTTGAACAGCTTGGAGGCTTTCAGGGGGTAACTCTTAGGCACCCTGCAGCTCTAGGCCTAGTTCAAATTTCAGGCCCACAAGCTAATAAGCGTAGTCATCAGTATCAAGGTCTCATCAATGGACCATCTTTCTGCACTGGTATTTGCCCTTGCACTTGAGGGATTGTTGTGGTTAGCTTTTTCAAGGCTTGTATGACAATCTTTAACCTGAATGAAGTATTGGATTTGACTGTGAATGGAAACACTTTAAACTTAAGCTTTTAATATAATTGACATTGGACTTCAGGAAATCAATTTACATGATTGATGTATATTACTGCACAAGCCCTGCAAACTGTACTAACTCAGTCTCAACCTTTATTCATTATATGTTCTCAGCCTAGAATACTCACTTTCAAAATCCAACTTTGCAACAAAGATTTGTTTCCTTCATTTATCTCCCATTCCTTCTCTTCTCCTCCCACTTAGTCTCCACAATTTCTATCTCCCTCTTCAGCTCTTTCATAGCATGTTGTGTAAATACTCATTTGGCACATACTTGACCTTATATTACTCAAGTGTTGAATATGTATTTCTCTCTCTTTCAAATTATAAATTCTTTCTGGGCAGAAACAAAACCTAATTCATTTTTTTTATTTTGCACAGTTTTTTATCATAAGAGATACTCAGTATGGGAATCCCCTATATTTTTGATGTAACATTTATGTAATTAAAAAAAGAGATAGTAAATATTTGTGTGAATAAATCAGTTAAAAAATAAACTAGGCTCAGTGTGGGTTATCTGAATATTTCATATTAAAATTTTTAAAAACCTGAAAGCATTAACATTTAGTTTCTTTAGGATGCCAGTGGCATCAGATCAATGGCATTATGATAATGGTAGGAATTTAAGAAGTTTCACTCAAATTTCTGTTTTAGAATACATTGAGAATGAAAGTCACTAGTTTTAGTTCGATTCTGAAAATGAACATTGTTAAACTGAAAAAACTATTCTTAAAACAGCAACTACCTAGTTGCTATAGAAATTTTTTTCCCTTGTAATTAGAACTGACCATCAAATGGTAAAAAAAGTTTATTCAGTATACCATTAGCAATTTTTCTGGATTAGAACTTTATTAACTTTATTAATGGCTACCTTGCAGAAATATGAAACACGAGTAGGAGATAAAGGGACTCAGCTTTCAGGAGGTCAAAAACAGAGGATTGCTATTGCCCGAGCTCTCATCAGACATCCTCAAATCCTACTGTTGGACGAGGCTACATCAGCTCTGGATACTGAAAGTGAAAAGGTATGGCCTCCCACTTCATGTTCCATTTAATTTGTAAAATAATTTTGTATTGCCAACCATGAAAATAAAATATATGAACATGAAGATCAAAGTCAACACACATTTTAAAAAAAAATTTATTTCTCTCCCCTGCCCCACCCCAGTTGTCTGCTCTCTGTGTCCATTCACTGTGTGTTCTTCTGTAACCGCTTCTATCCTTATCAGTGGCACCGGGAATCTGTGTTTCTTTCTTGTTGTTGCATCATCTTGCTGTGTCAGCTCTCCGTGTGTGCGGCGCCATTCTTGAGCAGGCTGCACTTTCTTTCGCACTGGGTGGCTCTCCTTACAGGGCTTACTCCTTGCGCATGGGGCTCCCCTACGTGGGGGACACCCCTGCAAGGCATGGCACTCCTTGCACGCATCAGCACTGCACATGGGCCAGCTCCACACGGGTAAAGGAGGCCTGGGGTTTGAACCACAGACCTCCCATGTGGTAGGCAGACGCCCTATCCATTGGGCAAGTCCGCTTCCCTAAGCACACATTTTAACAGTGGTTATTTTGAAGTAATAGGAAATTTTGTTTTATTCCCTATAATATTTTCCAAAATGTATAAGTCACACATTTTATAAACAAAAAAGTTAAGGTATAAAATGCTTAAGTATTTGAAATTAAAATTTTAAAAACTATGTTTTAGAACCTTAACTATAATAATGAAAAACAAAAATAAAATGGTCATTTAAGGGAATAGCTAGATCAAATAAATGTTAGAAAATTTAAGGCCATATGAATATTATTTATAGCATGGGTATTCATTTGTATTATAATTAAAAAGCAGAACATAACTATATTTAGACTATAATGTATATTACATAAAATATACATGGATAAAGCCAAAGATTCAAAGATAATAGAAAACAGTTTGCTAGGATGGTAAAATTTTAATATTTCCTTTAATGTAATATATACCTTATTTATACAGTTTTTAAGATAAAGCTTCTGTTTTTATTGATCAATAGGTTGTCCAAGAAGCCCTGGACAAAGCCAGAGAAGGTCGCACATGCATTGTGATTGCTCACCGCCTCTCCACCATCCAGAATGCAGACTTAATTGTCGTGTTTGAGAATGGCAAAATCAAGGAGCATGGCACACATCAACAGCTGCTGGCTCAGAAAGGCATCTATTTTTCAATGGTCAATGTTCAGGCTGGGACACAGAACTTATGATGAACTCATGTTATAGTGTATCTTAAAAATAAATTTCAATCATTCTACAACTTTATCTGACTGGTAAAAGAAGTTTGTCATTCAAGTCATTATAAAATATAGGTACATCTTATTAGAGATGAATTTAGAACATCCAATTGTGTATTTGATATTAAAGCATTTGAAATTTGGGAATTAGAGGTGACATCTGTTTAGAGGAAGTACGAAAATAGCAGCCTAACTTTCCCTGAGTAATCAGAAACCTACAGAGAAAGAAGAATAAAGTTCAGATATATACAGTAGAATTAATAGAATTCACAGACATAGGGGAAATTCTTAGGTCCTGAATAGTTGAGTAGATGACAGAATGATTTGGGAACAATTTTGCCAAGTACAAAGGTAAAATAAATTGTTCAATAGCCTGGTCTCTCCCTTTGGCAAATTATCATATTAGGGAACTAAAGTTTTAAAAATGAATCTATTCCCAGTTTTATCGTGGAAATCCAGGAGAAGATGAAAGGGCCTTTAGAATATCTAACTTGGTAGGCACACATTTGTTGCATAAAGAGAAGAAAAAAAAGTTATACCAGGGAAGTGGACTTGGCCCAGTGGAGAGGGCGTCCATCTACCACATGGGAGGTCTGCAGTTCAAACCCTGGGCCTCCTTGACCCGTGCGCAGTGCTGATGCATGCAAGGAGTGCCCTGCCACACAGAGGTGTCTCCGTGTAGGGGAGCCCCACGTGAAAGGAGTGTGCCCTGTAAGGAGAACTGCCCAGCGCGAAAGAAAGTGCAGCCTCCCCAGGAATGGCGCCGCACACACAGAGAGCTGACACAACAAGATGATGCAACAAAAAGAAACACAGGTTCCCGTGCCACTGACAACAGAAGCAGACAAAGAACACCATGTCGCAAAATGGACACAGAGAACAGACAACTGGGCGGGGCGGGGGGAAGGGGAGAGAAAAAATAAAAATAAAAAATAAAATAAAATAAATAAATAAATAAAAAAGCACAATTAAAAAAAATCATACCATTAATTGTTTTTAAAAAAGTTGAAAACAATTTAAAATACACGTACTCTTTTAATGTAATTTGAAACAATGGAAATAATAAAATGCTGAGTTTCAATAGTAACTGCATTACCTCTTTTACAAATATTCTAGTTTGCCCAGAAAATTAATTCACTTTTCCTAAAACAAGGGAAACTGTTTGGATGGTGAAGAGAAATAGTCTAGGCAACCCTTGGAAGCTAACCACACCAAAATGTCTTTTTAGTATTATTTGTTTTTTCCACACTTTTCTATGGCAATATCAATCCTTCATACTGTACAAGTTGTTTAGGTCAGCAAGCTGTCCAAACTAAGTTCTTCTATCTATAATAAACCACATATTACCAAAAAATTTTTCAAATGTGACTATGTATGTAAATGGATTGAACTTCATATTAACCAAAAAAAGAGTGGAAAAGGAATATATTACTTCAGGAACTCAAAATGAATAGAACTCATTCTACTCTTGTATAATTATTCTCAACTTGCCTGATAAGGATCATGGCATGGTTAGGCTCATGTGTCAACTTGGCAAAGTACTGTTGCCTGATTGTTTGGTCAAGTAAGCATTGGCCTAATTGTTACTGTGAGGCATTTTGTTTACTGAAATCATTACTAAATTGATTGCATTTATGGCTGATTACATCTGCAATCAACTGAGGAGATTGCCTTCAGCAATGAGAGATATGTCACCCAGTCAAATGGTGGCCTTAAAAAGAGGTGATTATTTCAGCAGTCAGAAGAAAGAATTTTCATCTCTACTTCAGAAAGACAGCTTTTCCTGGGGAATTCATCAAGGACCTTCATTGAAGTTCCTAGCTTGCAGCCTGCCCTACAGACTTGGATTCATGCATCCCCATAGACATGTGAGACAACTTTATAAAATCTTATATTTACAGATATCTCCAGTCGATTTGTTTCCCTAGAGAACCTTCATACAGGGCACATGTCAATGTAAATTTTAATTTAATAGGACTGGGCTAAGGCCCAGAAATTTGTGTTTTTAAAAGCACCCTAGGTGATTTTTAACTTCAGGCAAGTTAGGGAAATATGTTATAGAATAAGTGAGAAGAGGTTTCTCTACAGGAGGTAACACAGTTTCCAAAATACTCAACTTTTTAGACATTATTTAAAGTCATTCAAATGATTCTAAATGCCCTTGTAATTGAGTCTATAATTCTGTACTAGTGAGGGAAAGGTCTTCAGAGTTCATCTTCCTATTTTATAGTAACTGCGAAGGTTATATCAAATGGCACGGAAGCCAACTCTGAATATTTTCATAAAAAAATTATACTGAGTGGAGCAGGGGTATTTCAGTGGATGAGTGCCTGCTTTGCATATAAGAGGCTCTGGGTTCAATCTCTGGTACCTCCTTAAAAAAAAAAGAAAGAAAGAAAGAAATTGTACTGATACTTCTTAGGATAGTGCCTGACACAGTTTAAGGGCTCAAGTGTCAGTCATTTTGATAGTTAACAATAACAGCAAACCAGATTTATCAAATTTGGAACATATGAGCATGCAAAAATAAAAAGGATATATATCATCAGTACCTCACTCAGTACACTAAGTATACGGTAATATTTATCTTAAGTTGCATTGTAGATTGTTAAAAAAACAGCCCATTTTCCAAAGTGACTATGCTGACCTCATCAAGAAATGAGACTTATCCCTCACTCCTTGTATCTGGGCTGCGTTTGTGACTTGTTTTGACCAACAGAATATAAAGAAGTGACAGATTGTAACTTCAGAGACTAGATCTAAAGAGGCATTGCACCATTTACATTTGCCTGTTGGAACCCTCCCATCCCAAGTGAAGAAGCCCAGCCTAGACTACTGAATCATCAGGCATGGCATGGAGAGAGAGGCCCAGCAACCAACTCCCCAGAGGCCCAGCGACCAAGTCCCCAGATATGTGGGTGAGGTCATCGTAGACTTTCCAGCATCTGTCCAGCAGTCTCATGACCACAGCCACCTAAATATCCTAGGGCAAAAACGGCAGAAAAACCATCCAGCAGGGTATAATCAACTGACAAAATTGTGAGAAATAATAAATTGCTGTTTTAAGACACTCAGTCTTGCTTGATTTATTACACAGTAATAGATAAATAAAATAAAGCATTAAATCAAACAGGAATGATTTACTTATTCAGACACAAAACAAGAAGCTATGATTCTGGGAGTTTTATTTTCTGAGAGTAGAAACTACAATATTGAACAGAAAGGAGAAATAAAACAAACTGCAAAATCCTGAGGATATGACTCAACTTTTAACCCTTTAAAAGTCACTAAAACAATTAATTTTAAATATAAGTATTTTATCTTTATATTCACAAAACTAATTATAATATCTTTATACAATAAATTTTGTTAGGGTTTTTTTTGTGTGAGTCAGAGAGTATAAACTTCCCTACCACAACATAATTTTTCTGTCCAATAGAAACTCTGTATTTTAGATCACCATTAAATGGTAGTGATCTTTCCCAAACATAGTATACTTATATCTCCGTGGTGAATGTGAAGACATTGATTTCAGGAAAACCAGCATCCAATCATATATGTTATACCCTTTGGCAACCAGAAAATGCTAAAGTGCTTAAGAGATGTACTCTACAATGATGTTTAGAGACAGGATTTATAATCTACATAAGTATCAACAAAAATATGTAAAAATTAGAGTAAGTTTCGCATTGTTAAAATTTGTAGTTGTTCACTGTTGAGACTTATCTTAAACACTACACAGTTCTATATTCATTGTATCATAATTTGCATTGCTGTTGCCTTAGAGGAAGCTTAAAAAGAATACTTCTAATGTCTGGCAGAATATTTTAGGGAGCATGATTCTCCTAATTTCTGAGATATTTAATAAATTTCTTTTGAGTCAACATTCCTTCCATCTCATATCACCAATTTACTCCAAGCATCCAGATTAGTGATATATTTTGGTACGTGCTTAATAAAATGATTAGTCTCTAAAGCTCAGCAGTGTTCATCAGTTGCATCATATCATGGAAAGCATCAAATGTCAGATGAACTAGCTTTTCTGCATCAGTCTCTAGACATGATTTCCAGGCTGAACAAGTCACAGTAAACCTGTGAAGCACAAATAATAAATGATTAAGTACTATGCAAAATTCACAACACAAAAAGACTCCAAAGGGAAGCAGATGTGGCTCAAGCGACTGGACTCCCATCTACCATACGTGAGGTCCTGGGACCTCCTGGTGAAGGCTAGCTGACTCATGCCAAGAGCTGACACAACAAGATGACACAAGAAAAAAGAGACACAGAAGAAAAGGACAGTGGGAGAGACAACAAACCAGGAGCTGAGGTGGCAAAAGCGAGCCTCTCTCCCACATCAGAAGGTCCCCATATCAATCCCCAATGCCTCCTAAAAAAGAAGACAAGCTGACACAGAAGAATGTGCAGTGAATGAACACAGAAAGCAGGTAGTGAGTGCAAGCAGCAAGGGGGTGGGGATATAAATAAATAAAATAGATCTTTAAAAAAAAAAGAGACTCCAAATGGTAATGATGAATAATCTATCTGGATAGTCACAAATGAAATGTGAATTCTTGGTAATAGTAGGCAAATATAACCTGACCACAAAAGAAGGTATAGCCAGATTTATGTATATGAGGAAATACCTAATTTGCTATGTGACTAGAGGCTGAGGACAAAAGAGAAAAAAAATTAGCCAGAGCCCAAGAGTGCTCTGGAGTAAGGTCTTATATTAAGGAAAAAAATATTAAGACCTTCCTAAAGTGATCTAATTGGAATGAGTTGAAGTATGAATTTTTCAACGAAATGAACTATTTTTAAAGAAGTGTATAGAGTTTGAAGAGTATGAATAAAGAATTAAAATAGAGAAGGAAGGATAAAAGGAAAGGGAAGAGCTGTTTCTAGACCAGCCAAGGAGAGAAACTGTTGGAACCAAGTCACATTTTCTACCGTCTTCTCTTAGAGCCCCTTGATAAAGAAAGCTGTGTCAGACAGCTGATAAAGGTGGTCTCAAGAAGCTGAAGAAAAATGGAGAGAAGCCTGGTTTCTGGTAGGCTCAGGGCAGAAAGTGGACTACGAACTTCATTGGAACTAGCCTTCCCCTTTCCAGACATCCAGAATTCTCTATTACAAAACATGCATTAGGCTTAAATTAAAATCACAATGTTGTGCTTTACAGTGTTGTAAAGCTTACAGACAGCCATGCAATTTTCTCGTCACTTAAATGGATATTAATAGCAAATTATGTTGTCAACATGTCTTTTTCAAGTAGAAAAAGTAAAAACATGCTTTTGCCTAGTATATATTGATGTCATCAATGTTTGAATGGATTTCAAATATTGGATTTCAATGGATTTGAGGAGATATACAGGAATCTACAGGAAATACTGCCTTGTTTTCATCTAGTGATTCATGATGACTAGAGTTATTTTCCAGACACACTGTGCATATAATTCGTAAATATTTAGCAACATCTAAATAGGTTTCTTTCAAAAGATTAACAATTCTTTTTTAAGTATTAAATTTTTCAAGAATTCAGTTATCTTTCTAAATTATAGAAGAAATAATCTTTCCTACATGCACAGATAATTCCCAAGAGAAACACAGATGCCAATAAACAGAAAAAAAATTTAACTTCTTAAATAAAAGATTCAAATTATGTTGTGATTTTTGTCTATTATATTGGTAAGGAATTTTTATGATAATACCTAGAATTGACAACAGTGTGGTGAAATGAGGAAGGATAAATTATAATATGCATTATTTTTAATGATAGAAAAATTGGAAATAATAGGAAACTGGTTAAAGTAAAGAAATCTGTAAGACTGAACATTATCCAAACATTAAAATATCTCAAGGCATATTTAACTGCACTGGGAACTGCTTGAAATAATACTAATTGAGAATGGAATTCACAAAAAGGATACAAAAAATATTTACAATGTGATCCAAATTTTAAAAATTATACACGTGCAAGATCTATATATAACTTGGAAACATCATAAAAATCATTCTTGTGCCTTGTAATGGAAATGTAGATAATGTTGTTCTCTAAAGGAAATGTAGTTAAAGTTCTCTGTATTCTTCCATCTTTGCCAAATTTCTTACAATAAGCATGTAGCACATTTAAAATAAAAATGCTATTTTAAAAGTAAAATAAACCAATTTTAAGCCACAATTTACATACTTAATAATGAATGAAAAAAATTTTTTGAGACAATTTCCATGTATTTCATTTGAAAATATTTTGGGCTTTCTCATAGTAAATGATTCATAAACTTGTATCTCTAACTCTGTCTCTTTTCTGAGCTCTTCACTCATATATCTAGTTGCCTACTGACATAGAATATTGTATATAAAAAAATTCTTGCATTAGCAGGAATCTCAAAATCAACATACACAAAACAAAAATTTTTATTGTACCCTACCATGCCCCAAACCTGTTTTTCCCCCAATTTTCTCAATCACAGAAAATGCCACCAGCAGATTAGCAATCCATCAGTAAGTCCTAATTCTACCTCTAAAATGTAACTCAAAATCCATCTACTTCTTTCCACCTTCATTACCAACAGTCTTGTTCAAGTCATCATCCTTCTTGCTTCCTAACTAATTTTCCTCATCTCATTCTTCCTCATCTCACTGTTCTCCAACCAACCAATACTCCATATAGCAGCCAGTGATCCTTTTTACATGTAATTAAATACATAGCTTCCTATATTTAAAACTCCTAAAATGCTTCCCAAGCTTCCCATTATTCTGAGGAGAAAACCCAAACTTTTTATCTTATAAGGATATACTTCAATTGACCATACCAACTGAATCAGTGTCTCCAGGAGTAGTTTTAAAATGCCCCACTTGATATTAATGTGTACTCAGGGTTGAGAGCAATGTGCTACAAGGCTACCACCTGTCAACCTTTTCAACCACTTCTACCACCCTCCTCCTCAAATGCTAAGTTAGAGCCATAATGTCTCTTTCTGTTCCTTATAAGTGCCAACCTCTTTTTTACCCTAGGACTTTCATATTTATGTCCAGTGAAAAAGTCATTCTAAAAATATAGAGTACAAAGTACTAATGAGACATTATTACAGAGCTGGGATACAGTAACAAATAAATCAAAGACACTGTTCTTGTCAAACATATTCTAGGAAAAGAAGATTGAAAGTATACAAATATGTACATATTGGGTAGTTATAACTGCTATGAAGAAAAAGTAGCATGGGTAGGGGGAAGGTCAGGAAGCAGGGCAAGGTGAGATGACATTTCCGCAAAGATCTGCATGAAGTATAAGGGAGTGATTCTTGTATATATTTCGAGGAAGAGGTCGAGGAAATCATAATTGCAAATGCCTTTAAAAGAGAGCTTGCTTGCCATGCTTGAGGAACAAGAAGGCCACTGTGCTAGAGTAGAATGAAACAGTGGGAGAGTGGTAGAGGTAGGGTCAGAGAGGTGACTGAGAGCTAGATCATGTAAGGTCTTGCAGGACAACTTGGGATTTTACTATGAATAATATGGGAAGCCCCTGGAGGATTCTAAGTAGAGGAGTATATAACTTTAGTAACATTTTTAAAGGGATCACTATGACTGCTGTGTAGACTGGTCTGTAAGGAAGGAAAGACGGAAGCAAGAAGACCACACAGAAACCTACTGCAATAGCCTATATGGTAGAAGATGGGGTTGGGCTTGGTAGAAGAATTGGAGATAGAAAGCAATGGTCAGATTTTGGAGAGCTATTTCCTTGGCTATTCCTGTGGTTAATTCATTTTCACCCTAAACATCTTGGCTGAACTGTCACTCCTCAGAGACCTTTCCTGGCCTTGCTATATAAAACAGTGCTCCTTCTCCAACCAGTTAGTTTCTATTACCACATCAACTGACTTCTTTCCTTCACAATAGTTAAACAAGTATTTTGCTTATTTGTTAGCTTTTGTCTTTCTCAAGGACAAAACAAAACTTAAAAGAGAGGGGATCTTGTTTGTCTTATGCAGTTAGCACCTAAAACAATACCTAGAACACTGTAAGTATTTACGGACTATTTCCTGAATTAATGAATGTAATTCTGCCCCAGGATCATTAAAAATATTTTTTTCTAAAAGCCAGAGAACTGTGATATATCTGACCTGAACTCATCATTGCATGCAACACAGGATCCACTACTTGTCAGGGAATATGTGAAAATGCTTACTTACTCTCTCTATATAATGATGATTTTAGACTTTTGACAAAATAATAAGTATCACTTGTATAACTGACTATGCACAAAACACAATTGACATTGAAGCTGATAAAATTTTGAAAAATATCCTTGAGCGCAACTCTTTAAAAAAGGAAAAGTATAAAAACAATGTATTAGAAACTGAAATACGTCATATGTATTGTCCCAATTTTTCACATTTCATTTGAAGTGCCTCCAACCCTACCCTCATATTATTCACACAGTGCAAAATGTAGGCACATTATTTTTTACAAAGCTCTCCATATTTTGAAAGACCCCTGTGAAGAGACTACCAGACTGTGTAAGTGAAGAATTTCCAAGCCTTGTTATCACTTCCATATGCCTCATTCTTCATCTCTTTTCCCTACCAAGTTTTAATCTTTTCTTTCTCACTCTTTCCAAAACATAAGTCAATCTCTATATAACCCAAGTAAAATGCATCTTAATTGGTAAAATATTCTTTTTTTTTTTTTCTTTTAGCATAAACTGATTTGCCTAGTCTTTTTAGTTTTTGCCTTACAAAGATTGTCTGGACTACACAAACCACCACATATTGACAGGCGGTCAAATTTTATCTGAACTGACCCTAAAATATCTTAGGTAAATCTAATATGCTAAAATGAATACAGATTTTGAGGCGTGATATGATTACTGAGTCAACCTTAAACAGTGTTCTGCACAAAAGCACCTAAGAGACTAATTTTGAAAAGTGTCTCACTGTAGAAGCAAGACAGAAAAACATAAATACACATTAAATGCCTAAGTGGTAAAAGAACAAAACAAAACAGTTATCTATATAGCCAGTGACAGATGACAACAAAATTGAAATTACAGTGTGGGAAAGACATTCAAACAAACAAAAGTAATAGCTTTCTTATGTAACAATACAGTAAGAATTTTAAAGCAGCCTCACCTGTCATCTCTGATGTTGTAGAAATATCCATAGCCATTGTGTACCATGGGAACCGTCCCTCCATGGGCTCGAACATAACCAGCCAGACTTGTGGAAAGAACAAAATTTCCACCTCCTCCACTGTGTAGGACAGTAAAAGGATAAATTAGTAGGCTTACAAATACTAATCCTGTTTCTGAAGAGCTTTTTTCAAATATAAATTTTATTGAAATGTATTCATAAACCACACAATTCATCTAAAATGTATAATCTATGGTATACGGTATAATCTATGGTATACGGTATAATCACAGAGTTGTGCATTCATCACTTCAATGTTAGAACATTTTCATTACTGCGAAAAAGATACACATAAAAAACAAAAACAAATAAACAAAAAACCCTCTACCCTTTAGTAGTCACTTCTCCATCTCTCTGTCCTCTTGCATACAAAACTGCTAATTTCCATCTCTATAACTTATTTGTATTTACATTTTGTATAGACAGAGACTAATAATATGCAATACGTTTTGTCTAGTTTCTTTCACTTAGCATACTTTCTCTTTTTTTTCACCGTTGATGGAAGGTTATATAACTATACACTACTACACACTACTGTCCACAGATTGCTTTGGTTGTATTTTTGCCAAAACATCACCCTAATATTAACATCTTGTAACATGATCGTGTATTTGTTCTGCTTCAGAACAAAACATTCTTGTATATGCACTATTAATCATACTCATTTTTCACAAGAGGGCTGGTTATACTATACAGTCCCATGTTTCCTTTTTTAGCTTACCTTCAAGTGATAAACACAACCTTAGACTTTCCCTTTCAACCACTATCATACCCATATATTACAAACACTTTGATGTGGTTTCACCATTTCTATTCATTTCCAAACACAATCTTTTTACCAATTCTGCAGATTAAACCTCAACTTTCTATTATCTAGCCACATTTTATTCTCTGATAATATATTCTAGCTTGCCTTTGCCAATTATATTCAGCTCAAAACAGCAAAATAATATATTTGTCCTTTTGTGTTTGGCTTGCTTCACTCAATGTAATGTCCTCCTGGTTCATCCATGTTGGCAATATGCTTCATAACTTCATTTCTTCTTACAGTTTAATAATATTCCATTGTGTGTATATAACCACAATTTGTTTATGCATTCATCAGTTGATGGACACCCAGTTGGTTGCTTCCATATTTTGGTCATTGTGAATAATGCTGATATGAACATTGGAGTGCAGATGTCTATTCATGTCCTGCTCTCAAGGTTCTTCTGGGTACATACCATTGCTAGGTCACATGGCAAGTCTATATTCAACTTCCTTAGGAACTGCCAAACAGTCCCCACAGTGGCTGTACCATTCTCCATTCCCACCAACAGTGAATAAACATTCCTATTGCTCCACATCCTCTCCAACACTCATAGTTGTCTGTTTTCATTTTTTTAAAAATAGTACCATTCTAGTACATGTGAACTATCTCATTGTGGCTTTGGTTGGCATTTCCCTAATTGCTCACAATGTTGAATGTTTTTCATGTGTACTTTTGTCATTTGTATTTCTTCTTTAGAAAAACTTCTATTCAAGTCTTTTGCCCATTTTTAAATTGAGTTGTCTTTTTTATTGTTTAGTTGTAGGATCCCTTTATATACCAGGGATATTAACCCTTGTGGGCAGTGTGATTTCCAGATATTTTTGCCCACTGAATAGGCTGCATTTTTACCCTCTTTTCAAAAGACTTTGAGGTGCAAAAGTGTCTAATTTTGAGGAGGTCCCTTTTGTCCATTTTTTCATTTCTTGTTCATACTTTGAGTGTAAGTTTTAAGAGACCCTTACCTATCAGAAGATCTTAAAGACATTTCCCTACATTATTGTCTAGCACTTTTATGGTCCTGGCTTTTATGTTTACATCTTTTTTTTTTTTAAAGACTTATTTTTTAATTTATTTCTCTCCCTTCCCCCTCTCCCCCCCCACCATTGTCTGCTCTCTGTGTTCATTCGTTGTGTGTCCTTCTGTGACCACTTCTATCCTTAACAGCGCCACTGGGAATCTGTGTTTCTTTTTGTTGCGTCATCTTGTTGTGTCAGCTCTCCGTGTGTGCGGCGCCATTCCTGGACAGGCTGCACTTTCTTTCGCGCTAGGCGGCTCTCCTTACGGGGTGCACTCATTGCGCGTGGGGCTCCCCTACGCGGGGGACACCTGTGTGGCAGGGCACTCCTTGTGCGCATCAGCACTGAGCATGGGCCAGCTCCACACGGGTCAAGAGGGCCTGGATTTGAACTGCGGCCCTCCCATGTGGTAGGCAGACGCCCTATCCATTGAGCCAAGTCCACTTCCCTATGTTTACATCTTTGATCCTTTTTGAGTTAATTCTTGTATAAGGAGTGAGATAGGAGTCCTCTTTTATTCTTGTGGTTATTGGATATCCAGTTCTTCCAGCACAAATTGTTGAAGAGACTCTTCTGTCCCAATAAAGTGGACTTGGTAGGCTTATCAAAAATCATTTGAAGGAGCAGATGTGGCTCAAGCAGTTGGGTGCCTGCCTCCCACATGGGTGGTCTCAGGTTCGGTTCCTGGTGCCTCCTAAAAGATGATGCGCAGACACAGTGAACAGACACAGTGAGCAAACACAACCAGCACACACAGTAAGCAGACACACAGAGCAACAGCAAGTGCAAACAACAAGCAGACAGGTAAGGGAACCATCTCTGGGGGAAATTTAAAAAAAATCAGTTGACTATAGAGCCCCAATCATAACTCAATTTCTATTTCTAAACTCCCATTTCGATTCCATTGATCAATGTGTCTATCTTACACAGACATTATGCTGTTTTGGCCACACTACCTTTGTAATAGGCTTCAAGGTCAGAAAGTGTGAGTCCTCCAACTTCATTCTTTGTTAAGATGTTTTTGGCTATTCAGGGCCCCTTTGCATTCCAAATAAATTTGGTAATTGACTTTTCTATTTCTGTAGAGTAGGCTGTTGGAATTTTGATTGGGACTGCATTTAATCTATAAATAAGTTTGGGTAAAATGACAACTGCCTGATATTTAGTCTTCTAATCCATAACATATGATGCCATTCCTTCTTTTTGCTGCTACTGTAAATGGAGTAAATTTCCTGGTTTCCTGCTCGGATTGTTCATTATGGGTGTATTTTTTGCTACTAAGTTTTGCATGTTGATTTTATTACTCCCACTTTACTGAACTTATTCATTAGCTCTAGTAACTTTCTCATAGATATTTTGGGATTTTTAAAATATAAAATCATGTCATGTGTGAATTAGAGAGTTTTACTTCCTCTTTTCCAATTTGTATGCCATTTCTTTTTCTTGCCTAACTGCTCTGGCTAGAACGTCTAGCACAATATTGAATAACAGTAGTGATTGTGGGCATCCTTATCTTGTTCCCCATCTGTAGCATTCTGATATGGTTCTGAATTCCAAAAATAGATACTGAATTATGTTTATGATCTGGCCTGTACCTGGGCATGACTGAGTTATGACTGGGGTTTTGATTGGGCCATGTCACTAGGGTGTTGAGTCCCTGCTCCTTGGTAGGTGGGGACTCACAGATAAAAGGCATGGCAAAGGACAGAGTTCGGGGTTCTTGATGTTGGAGTTTTGATGTTGGAGTTTGATGATGAAGACTTAAGCTGGCACCCAGGGAAGTAAGCACACAGAAGACAGAGAATCAAGTCCCAGGAAGAAAGGAAACTTGAACCCAGAGAGAGGCAAGACCCTAGAATTGAGAAACCCAGGAAGCCTGAGGGTTCAAGATGCTGGTAGCCATCTTGCTCCAACACATGAAAAATAGACTTTGGTGAGGGAAGTAGCTTATACTTTATGGCCTAGTATCTGTGGGCTCCTTCTCCAAATAAATATCCTTTATAAAAACCAATCAATTTTTGGTATTTTGCAACAGTACCCCTTTGGCTGACTAATATACCATCTTAGAAGGAAAGCTTTCAATCTTTCCCCATTGAGTGCAATATTGGTTGTGGGTTTTCCATATACCTTTTATAATGCTGAAGAATTTTCTTCCTATTCCTATCTTTTGCAGTGTTTTATCAAGAAAGGATGCTGGAGTTTGTCTAATGCCTTTACCTTCCATTCCAGGAATAAAACCCACTAGATTGTGGTGTATAATTCTTTTAATATGCTATTAGATTAGCTTGGCAAGCATTCTGTTGAGAATTTTTGCATCTATGTCCATTAGAGAAATTGGTCTATAATTTTCTTTTCTTGTAATATCTTTATCTGGCTGTGGTATTAGGGTGATGTTGACTTCATAAAATGTGTTGGATAATTTTTCCTCTTCAATTTTAGTTTAAACAGGATTGGTATTAATATTAATTCTTCTAAGTGTTTGGCAGAATTCACCTGTGAAGTCATCTGGTCCTGGACTTTTCTTTGTTGGAAGATTTTTAATGACTGATTCAATCTCTACTTGTGATTGGTTGTTGAGGTCTTGTATTTCTCATAGAGTCTATGTAGGTTGTTAGTGCATTTCTAGGAATTTATCCATTTCATCTAGGTTGTCTAATTTGTTGGCATACAGTATCTCATAATACCTTATGATCCTTTTTTTTTCTGTGAGGCCAGTTGTAATGGCCTCCTCTCATTCCTGATTTTATTTATTTGCATATTCTTTTTTTTCTTTGTTAATATAGTTAAGGGTTTGTCAGTTTTATTGATCTTCCCTCCAAGATCTGTTGATTTTCTCTTTTTACTCAATTTCATTTATTTTCCACTCTAACCTTTGTTATTTCTTTCATTCTGTTTGCTTTGAGATTGGTTTGCTGTTCTTTTTACAGTTCCTCCCAGTATTCACTTAGGTCTTTGATTTTAACTCTTTCTTTTTTTCTACTATAGGTGGCTTAGGGCTATAAATTGTCCTCTCAGCACTGTCTTTGCTGTATTCTGTAAGTCTGATAGGCTATGTTCTCATTTTCATTCATCTCCAGATAGTCACTAATTTTTCTTGCAGTTTCTTCTCTGACCCACTTATTTTTAGGAGTATGTTGCTTAGCCTCCACATATTTGCAAATTTCTTCCCTTTCCCACCTATTATTGATTTCCAGCTTCTTTCCATTATGATCCAAGAAGGTACTTTGCATAATTTCAAACTTTCTATATTTATTGAGTCTTATTTTATGACCCAACATGTGGTCAATCCTGGAGAAATAGCTGTAAGCACATGACAAGAATGTATAACATGCTAATATGGGTGCACTATTCTATATATGTCTGCTTATAGAGCTCATTTATCAAAAAATTCAAGGTTTCTGTTTTCTTGTTGATCTTCTGTCCAAATGTTCTATCCAGTGCTGAGAGTGGTATACTGAAGTCTCCAACTATTGTTGTAGTGACACCAATTTCTCCTTTCAGTGTTACCAGAGTCTGCCTCATCTATTTTGGGGCACCATAGTTAGATGCATAGATATTCATGTCAGTTACCACTTCCTGGGGGACTGTCCCTTTTATTAATATATAATGGCCTTCTGCATCTAGTAGTTTGCATTTAAAATCTGTTTTGCCTGATATTAGTATAGCTACCCTGTTCTTTTTTGGTTATGGTTGGTGTGAAATATTTTTTTCCAATTTTTCACTTTTAGCCTATTTGTATCCTTCGGTCTGAGGTGAGTCTCTTGAAGACAGCATATAGATGGCTCATGTTTTGTTATCCATTCTTCCAGTCTGTATCTTTTGTTTGGGGAGTTTAATCCATTAACATTCAATGCTATTACTATAAAAGCACTGCTCACTTCAACCATTTTCTCCTTTCCCTTTCGTATGTCACATCTTGTTTTAGTCTTTTTACCATTTTGGTTACTCTGTCTAATAGTCTTCAACTTCTACACTTGCCTCCAAGCCTCTCTCTCCTGTCTTTTCCTTTCAGGCATCAGGAGTCCCTTTTATATTTCCTGAAGAGGTCACTTCTTTTTTATGAACTCTTGTAGTTTCTGCTTATCTGTGAATATTTTAAACTCACCTTTGTATTTGAAGGATAATTTTTCTGAATAAAGAATTCTTGGCTGGAAGTTTTTCTCTTTCAGTATCTTAATTATATCATACCACTGTCTTCCCGCCTCCATGGTTTCTGATGAGAAATCCTCATTAAGTCTTATACCGGATGTCCCTTGTATGTGATGATTCACTTCTCCTTTACTGCTTTTAGAATTTTCTTTTTATCTTTGACATTCTAAATAGTATGTGTCTTAGAGTAGATCTATTTGGATTTATTCTGATTGAAGTCCACTGTGTTTCTTCAACATGTATATTCACGTCTGTCATGAGAGTTGGAAAATTTTGGCCATTATTTCCTTAAATACTCTTTCTGCCCTCTTTTTCCTTCTCTTCTCCTTCTGGAACTCCCAGGACACATATGTTGTTGTGCTTTATGATATTATTCAACTCCCTGAATCCCTGCTTATTTTTCACTTTTTTTCTTCTGCTCTTCTCTCTTTTAAATTTCAGCTGCGCTACTGATTCTTTCTTCCAGGCTTTCAAATCTGCTGTTCTTCACTGATTCTTTCTTCCATGATTTAAAATCTGTTGTTGTATGTCTCTAGTGTATTTTTAACCTTATCTGTTGTGTCTTTCATTCCCATAACGTCTGTTATTTTTCTATTCAAGCTTTCAAATTATTCTTTGTGTTCACCCAGTGTCATCTTAATATCGCTTATCTCTAGCTATGTTGTCCTTCAACTCCTTAATTTGATTTAAGGGATCTGTATGAACATCATTGATTAGGTGTTTCAAATCCTGTGTCTTATCTGGAGCTTTGATTTGTTCCTTTCCTTGAGCCGTATCTTCCTTTTTCTTAGTATGGCTTGTAATTTTTTGCTGATGTCTAGGCATCTCATTTTGATGGAGAGTTTACTCTGAGGGTCATTTTCTCTCTCTTGCCTAGGGATTTTGTGTTGCATAGGTGTGTGTTACCGTTGGTTCTTTGATTCTTGATTAAACTTGTTCTAGGACTTTAGGACTGCCCCTGTTTAACTGCTCAGACCAGGGCCATGGATTCAGTAATTGGGTGCAGATCAGTTTCCAGGGACTTTGGGTATCAGGGCAGTAAAAGTGCCCAAAAGCCTCCTATTTCTTTACTATTTCCCTCTTTGCATGCACTTTCCTGATCTGAGTCCCTCGGCAGACCTCTCCAATCAAACTGTAGGGGGAATGTGTTCACTGGGACCCTGCCTGGGCAGATGGTATAGAATCAAGGTCCAGGAGAATTCTCCTTATTCAGAACCAAGCCTTAAAATTTAAATAGGCCAAAAGTTGCTCTCATACCTCAGCCAGCCACACCCTGCCTTTTCCAAGGGAGGAATTAAATTTCCACTCAGCAACAAGTCCAGGACAGTAGGAAGGGTGTTTGAGAAGGCAGGTTCTCTTTAGTTCAGTGCCAGCTCCCAGCACAGTGACACATCCCCACCCAATCTGGAAGGGTACAATACGTGGGATGCCACAGACCAAGTTCACTGGCCAAGAGCTGGATAGGCTGTAGGCTGAATGCCTCCCTCTCTCACTTCCTGGGGAAGCGAACAGGTGACTCCCCTCAGACCGTGGTCACTGGGCAGATGCCAGAGGACCCACTGCTGTCTGCTCTAAGGGTGGGGGGATAGGCACCAGCAGCTGCAGCTTTAATTCATGGATCTGTCATTCCTCTCTCTTCCTGGTGGTATCCAGCCTTCCCCTGGTCTCCTAAGCCCTAAAACACTTTTCCAGTTTCTGCCTGTCCACTAACTATTTTTCTGGGAGAGGAGTCCTTTGCCTCTTTAATCCTCCATCTTCCCAGAATTCCCTAAAGACCTTTTAACATTCAGGCAAAAAGAAATTGACTGATGAAGTTATAAAACACTTCACTATATTACCTTTTGGAGAAAAGTGGGTCTGTAAAAAGTTCTGGATCAGGGTATCCTTCCTCTTTTGCTATGAGTAAGAGACCTAAAAGGTGACGGTCAAATCCTGCAATGAAATTCCAAATACTAAGTTAGAAAAAAATTTTCAACATGAAATTTTCTTTAAAAAATAAGAATAATTCTAAGTACCTTTCCCAGTTGAACAGTCTTTCATCATTTCATTGTGCTTTGCAAAGGCCTGTAACATCTTTTGCTTCCGCTCAAAAAGCTGTGTTAACATAAATCAGAGACACTTCAATAAGACAATGTACAGAAAACAAATGAACCAAAAAATGTGAGAATTTGGGTAATTTGGGTGAAGGGGAGAAGATTTCTAGGAAGACATATGACACATACTTCTATGTCTTTTTTAAATTTCTACTACTGCCATTTCTTTCCTATAGGTCTTGTTCCTTGGAACAGGAAAATAGGAACTTGTGGGCAACACTGAAGTGACATTAACAAGTATAAAGACAGATATAACTGTGATTTCAAAACTAAAACATAATTGTCAAAAAGGACACTGAAGCAGTTTTATGAAATTAAAATAAATTAACATACACATACTATGCCTATCAAAACTAAAGAAATATAACAAAATAGCAGGGAGGAGGAAATTACCCTGTTTTCTAATTGCTTCCTCCAAAAAGTGCAAAACAAAACTAAAACTGTTCTGTTTCTAATATATGAAAACCAGAATTTATCTCTGATTTTAAAAAAACTTTTAACCAAATGAAGACAAGCTTCTTTTTTAAAATACACTTTTCAGAGTCTCCACTTAACTGGTGTTCTAAAGATAGACCAGGAGCACTGAAATAATATACAGAAGATACTTTACCTAGAAAATGGCTTAACTGGGCTTCTTCTCAAATCCCAAATGAAGGAATACCCTCCAGAGACACTGAAGAGCCCTCTCAATAGTACCAGAAAGTTGGACTCTCATTATTACCCCCTAGTTTTCTGTTACTTACTTTTTCCAAGTATGCACTTCACCGATGAACAAATGCTTTGAAAACTTCGGAAAATAAATTATCATGGGGAACTAAAGCAAAGTAGTTACTCAAAAGCCAAGATTCCTTTAGAATAATTAAACAAATCCTGTTCATTTTTTCTTTTCAAACACTTACACTGGTAGTAGGATTCTGCATGGACTGGCACCACCTGACTGCTTCTACTGTACATGAACGCATAGTCTCTGTACGGCCATGATAAAAATATCTTGTCATAGCTGTTTCATAACAGCAACCAGGGCTAAAAGGAAAAATTAACATAAGAGTGTATATCATGAGAAAGGAAAAAAAAAACTTCTGTCAAGCTTTCAAGCAATTAAAAAAGATTATAAGCCTAATAAACACTCTGGTATCACTACAAACAGATTTTACCTAATAAAGCTGGAGTTAGTCAGAAACTAAGTCCTTCAACACAGACTATTTTCAGCAAAAATACTCTGGTAGACATGAGATTTCAAAGCCTTGGCTGTTGTCAGGTTTTATATATATATATATATGTTTATGGTTTGCAGCCCCTAAGATAGCCCCCAATGACACCTGCCTCCTGGTGTTAATGGTCTTGTGTAATCCCCTCGCTATGAATGTGGGCTGGACCTAGTGACTGACTTTCAATAGACAGAATATGGCAAAAGTGATGGGATAGCACTTCAGTGATTAAGTTTCAAAAAGAGCTCTCTCTTGTGCTCTTACTTCCTTGCTCTGAAGGAAACTATCTGGCTTGTAAGGAGTTATGGAGAGGCCCACATGGCAAGAAACCTGAGGGAGGTTTCTGGTCAATAGCCAACAAGGAACTGAATCTTGTCAACCACCATGTCCCACTAAGGAGAGCCTTCTGATGAGAACACAGCTCTGGCTGACACCCTGAGCACAAACTCATAAGAGATTTAAGCCACAGACACCCAGTTGAATCAAACCTGGATTCCTGACCCACAGAAACAGTGAGATAATAAATGTGTGTTGTTTAAGCCACTAAGTTTTGGAGTAATTTGCTACATAGCAGTTGGTAACTAATAAAGAGTCTTTGGCCTTTAGTTCTTAAATATAGAACATGGATGACTGCAGAATTAAGTAGAAGCATTAAAGAAGTTTCCCAGAGTGATGATGACTGTTTTTCTGGGTTGGAGCACAACATGACAATTTTAGGTATAAAATTCTTTTACTTTCTTGGTGGTGGAATTTAGAGTCGAAGAGATTAAATGGAATGAGAGATAAGGTTCTGAAGAGAGTTATCACACCTCTTAAGTGTTTTTGTAAGGCTGTCTCTCATATGATTATCTTTTTAAGTGTGAATAAGAACATGTAAGTAAAACTAAAAACAGTACTAAAATAACATTCTTAAAAAACATTAGAAATAAAAGCAGGAGAAATAAATGATAGACCATCACCGCTTTGCAACTTCTAATGTTCATCAATGCCTACTCAAACCATTAGGTAAAAAACTTGGGGTGGGAGGAACTTTATAATGGATGAATTCAGCTGAAAACTGAACCCACTTTCAATTTTGAGATGCAAAAGGCAACAAACAGCATTACCTATTTGATTTACTATTGCAAAAAAATAATAAAAATAGAACTGATTCTGACCCAGTCTCCAGATCTAACTACTGGTTCACAGGGACTACAGGAGATGGGCAACATGTTAAACACTAGGGGATATGCAATCAGCAAAATCCAGAAATGGAAAACTCTATACTACATATGACCCAATTCCTTCTTCAAATAAAATGAAAGAAGAAAAAGGTAAGGGAAGGATTCTTACAGTTTAAAAAGGTTTTAGGAGACATATCAACCAAATGCAAGTGTTAACCTTATTTGGAACCTAATTGGAACATATTTTCTGGTTAAAACAAAAAACTGAGAAACTTCCATTGCCAGCTCTGATGGACTACCTTATATCAAGCTAATCCCACTATTAGGAGGAATAAGAAAACTGAATTAAAAAAAACAAAAAACATTTGAGGGTTTTTGCAGAATAGTCAAGGTAACAGGGAGTGAGGGCCAAGATCTGGAGAGAAGAGAAACTCTTGTAATGAAGCAATATTGAATGCTGCTTTTACCCTCAAGGAATATGTGTATTCTTAAGTTGGCAAATTGTTGAGAAGTTGAACAGAAAATTACTGATAAGAGGCAAAGAAATGCAGCCGAATTTTCAATAGTTTCATGGGACAGGTGAAACAGAAATTAGTGTTTATGGCTAACAAACAGCCAAGACTTGAGAGGCCAAGATCTTTGACAAAGAGGGACACTCAGAGATGTGAGCCTGATTGTCTGAGCCTCTCTTCCCTCAAGGCATTTGCTGATTGGTTAGGGAAGCAGGCTGAAAGGTAGAGAAACCAAGGAGAAATTGACTGCTTAGAAGCTCAGAAGATAACTGAAGCATTCAGTAGTCCCGTGGGAATAGGGAGATTAAAAATTAATAGTTTAGGGCTTATTAATGTAGAGGGGGCCCAGATAAAATCCAGGACTTCACATTAGGAAAAAGGGCAAACAAACTGATCAGAGTAAAGAATGCAATCCAGCATAGAAGCAACCCTATCTCTGATTAGATTAACATAAAGTACTCAGACTCTTCCTCCAGAAAGCTAAAGAAAATTTCCTTTGATGAAAACCAGATAATTTTGTTGTTATGGGGCAGATTGTCCTATATATATTGTATGGATGTTCATTAGCAACCTTGACCTCTACCCACTAGATATGCTACCTTCTTCAAATTATAACAACCAAAGAAAAACTCCAGACATTGCCAAATGTCCCCTGGAGGGCAAATTCATCCACAGTTGAGAACCACTGATGTAGAGCCTCTACAATGCCACTGTCCAGTACTGTAGCCACTAGCTACATGTGACCATTATGCATGTGAAATAGGGCCAGCTTAAATTGAGATGCACTGCAAGCATTATACAGATGTCAAATTTTGAGGGTTTAGTATGAAAAAAAGAACGGAAAATCTCAACATTCTTATATCGATTACATGTTGAAATAATATTTTGACATACTAGGTTAAACTATATTATTAAAATTAATTTCATCACTTTTTTAATATGGCTACCAGAAAAGTTAAAATTACATATGTGGCTCACATTTGTGACTTGCATTATATTCCTATTAGACAGTGCTGTTATACAGTCTTTCTTAAACAATATCCAGCATTCAATCAAAACTTAACAGGCATATTAAAGACAGAACCAAGAGTAAAAGAAACAGAAATGGAACCTTTGGTGATCCATACATTGGAGTTAGAAGACACAGGCTTAAAAGTAGCTGTGATTAAAATGTTAATAAATAAATGGAGAATTTCATCAGAAAACCAGACTACAAAAAAGAACCAGGGAAACAGATGTAGCTCAAGCAGATGGGCTCCCATCTACCATATAGTAGGTCTAGGGTTTGATGCCCAGGGCCTCCTGGTGAAGGCAAACTGGCCCAATTGGCAAGTTGACCCACACAGAGTGCCAGCCCACGTGGGAGTGCCGCCCCTCATAGGACTGCCAGCCAATGCGGAAAGCTGGTGCAGCAAGATGACACAACAAAAGAAACAGAGGAGAGACAATGAGATGTAGCAGAACAGGGAGCTAAGGTGGGGCAAGAAACCGATTGCCTCTCTCCCACTCCAGAAGATCCCAGGATTGGTTCCTGGAGCCACATAATGAGAATACAAGAAGACACAGAAGAACACACAGCAAATGAGCACAGAGAACAGATGATGGGGGGGGGGGGGCGGGGAATAAAGAAAGAAATCTTTGGGGGGGAAAAAAAAAAGGAACCAAATGAAATTCTAAAATACTCAGGTATATTAAGCAGCAGGTTAGACAGAGGTAAAGAGATGTATCTAGAACTTTGCTTGTCAACTAATGTGCAAGCATATTAAAGTTTGAGAAGCAAAACAAGTTAAAATATACTCTAACTAGAGCAAGGAAAGGAAAATTCGAGCAGGATAGGTACAAAGAAAACCACACACATGCATATAACAATAAAACTACTGAAAACTAAAGTTAAAGAGAAAATATTAAAAGCACCATCTTTAAGTACTGAAAAGAAAAAGCTGTCAACCTAAAATTCTGTATCCAGCAAAACCATATTTCAAAAACAAAGATTATTTAAAGACTTTTTCAGACACACAAAAAGTGAAAAAAATTCATCACCAGCAGATGTACCGCAAGAAATGTCAAAGAAGTCTCCAGGCAGAAGAAAAATGATTCTGGGTAGAAATCTGTATCTCAACAAAGGATTGAGGAACACTCAAAATGGTAAATATATATGTAAATATAAGATAGGTTTTTCTTGTTTTTAAGACCTCTTTAAAAGACTGATTAAGGCAAAAATAATAATTGTGTATTGAAGGTTTTATAGTATGTAGAATTATATATAATGAAAGGCAAAAGCACAAAGAATGGGATAAAGGAAATAGAAACATTCTGCTTTAAGATTCACATATTACATGTGAGGAGGAAAATATTTTTTGAAGTAGATTGGGATAAGTTAAAGATGTATATTGTAAGTCCTAGCAAAACTACTAAAAAATATAAATGATGAATAGCTAATAGTGGAGATAAAATGGAACAATTTTAAAAACTCTCACTGAATGCGAAGAAAGAATGAACAAGGAGCAAATGGGATAAAGAGAATAAACAGCAAGATGGTAGACTGAAACCTATAGTAAACATAAATGATCTAAACATTCCATTTTAAAGACAGATACTGGCAGCAGACTTGGCCCAGTGGTTAGGGCATCCGTCTACCACATGGGAGGAACACGGTTCAAACCCCGGACCTCCCTGACCCATGTGGAGCTGGCCCATGCGCAGTGCTGATGCGCGCAAGGAGTGCCCTGCCACACAGGGGTGTCCCCCACGCAGGGGAGCCCCACACGCAAGGAGTGCCTCCTGTAAGGAGAGTCGCCCAGTGCGAAAGAAAGTGCAGCCTACCCAGGAATGGTGCCACACACATGGAGAGCTAACACAAACAAAGAGAAACACAGATTCCCATGCCACTGACAACAACAGAAGTGGACAAAGAAGACGCAGCAAATAGAAACAGAGAACAGAAAACTGGGGTGGGGGGGGAGGGGAGAGAAATAAATAAATAAATCTTTAAAAAAATAAAGACAGATACTGTCAGACTGGATTAAAAAAGATCCAGGGGCTTCCATTTCTGCTTAAAATGTACAATCTCACAAGGGACAGCCTCTGCTCTCTTAACAATGAGAAAAGCCTGGATCATATAAAATCATAACTTTTCATGAATCCATCAGAAAAATGAGATCGTAAGAAAACCAAGTGATCTTAATTCCAAAGAATTACAGCCTCTTAGAGGAGTCCAGATACTTCAAAAGCATCAAAGTCCAAAAAAAAGCAGGTAGAGAAACTGTGACAGATCAGAATTCACACACTGCTGATAGAAGTGCAAAATAAAGATACAAAGCCAATTGGAGAAAGGTAAGAAATCACAATGAGCAGTTAGGATGGAATGACTACAGAAAATAAAAATATGCTTTTGGACTTTAAAATACTAAAAATGAAAAATGAGTAGTCCTCACCATCCATAAAGTCTGTAATAAGCCAGCTGAAGTGCAAGCTGAATAAATGTATCAGGGTGAAGCTGCTTCTTCTTGGTTAGCTTTTTGCCAAAAGCTGTAAAGGCATAAGTCACAATCTCCAGGTCAGATACCTAACAAAAATTAAATAAGAACCATGAAAATTTACCTAAAGCAAACACCCCAGAGAAAACCAATTTTCCATTTGGATTAAAGTAATCATCATACATGAAAATTAAAGATATTAAAGTTATAATTTTAAAATATTTTAGGTTGCCACGCTTGCATAACAGCCAAATTTTTATACATGACAGTTAAAATCATGTATAAATGTGTTTTTATACATTTATAAAATCTCTTAAGAGAAAGTAAAAAAATCTACCTGCTTGAAAAATTGGGCTTTAGCTTGGCTGATGTCATTTAACACTTTCTCATCCACAGTGAAAACAAGCTCCTCTGGAAGTGGTATAGCCCGTACCTTTTCTGAACCCTGAAAATAAAGAAGACTTAAAAATAGTACACCTATAAAAATATTAGGGGACTAAAGATGAAATATTTGTTTTAATATACCTTCCATTTTCCTTCATTCTCAAAAATCTTCTCATCAACATAATGGGTAATGTATACCATAATCATTCCATCAAAAGGAGCATGCTAAAAAAACAAACAAGATTTTACTTTATATGAAGATAAAACTTGACCTAATATACATATTTCCACTTCCCACCATCATGATTATATATCATGAAGTGCAGAAAATGTTCTTATTCTTAAAATCCTCAATTGCCTCATCTTCTAATTATAAAGATACGGATGTCACACAGTCTATTAAAAACTGCTGTTTTGTGTTTTCTACTAAAGAACAAATGTTACACGCTGGAAACATCTAGTTAGGGCTCTTGTAGCAATGTGGGGATTGCTGTAAAGTAAACAAGAACAATCCAGAGAAAATAACTGCTATTTAAACTGGAAATGAACCTAGGCAATGCTAAGATGTTCTGGGATTGTAAGAACAGTGTGGAAAAGCAGATGGGGTGGCAGGCTATCTGAAGTACTAATAGAAGGCATTTAGAAAGGGCATAAACTTTTTTAGGTAAAGGCAAGGAGCACTATGTAAGTATTATGCATAGGCATTCCCCACACATTTGTCAACACTTGCAGTTTTCTGTTTTGTTTTTAGTTTTTTTAGTAGTGGCCCTTCTAATAGGTGTGAAATGATATCTCTCTGTGGTTTTGATTTAAATTACCCTAATAGCTAGTGAGGTTGAAAATCCTTTCATGTGTTCTTTAGACATTTATATTTCCTTTTTGGAGAAATGTTTATTCGAGTCTTTTGCCCATTTTTCAATTGGGTTGGTATGTTTTTTTATTGTTGAGTTGCAGGATTTCTTTATATATCCTGGATATTAAACCCTTATTGGATATGTGGTTTCCAAATATTTTCCCCATTTAGTAGGCTGCCTTCTAGCTTCACAAAATGAACAGGTAGTGTTTCCTTCTCTTCAATTTTTTGAAGAGTTTGAGCAGAATTGGTATTCGTACTGTAATGTTTGGTAGAATTCACCAGTGAAGCCATCTAGTCCTGGACTTTTCTTTGTTGGGAGATTTTTTTTTTAACAAACCAATTTTATTGAGACACATTAATAAGACTACAATACCTCCAAAGTATACAATCAATGGTATTTGGTAGAATTACATAGTTGTGCATTCACACTTCAGTCATCATTAGAGCATTTTCATTATTTCAATAATAATAAACAAAAACAGACAAATGAACAAACAAGAAAATTCCTCACCTCTCAATTTCTCTGTTTCCCATGCTGTACATAGCTGCTATTTTTTGGCTATTCATGCACTATTATTTATTTGTTTATTAAGGAGTTTTGAGATATATTCACATACCATATGATCTATCCAAAGTGTACGATCATTGACCTTTAGCATAATCACAATGTTGTACATTCAATCACCTCAAAAATTTCTGAACAATTTCTACTCCAAAAAGAAAGACTCCATACAACCTAGCATTCATTCCCCAGCCCTATACAACCACCAATCTAATTTCATCTCTGTAAATGGATCTATACTTACACACTACACAAATGGAAGGATACAATCTGTAGCACTCTGTGCCTGGTCTCCTCCACTCAGTACAGGGTTTCCTTTTTTTTTTTTTATTTTTTTTAATTGACTTTGTAATAATATTACATTAAAAATATATATGTGAGGTCCCATTCAACCCTACCCCCCCGTCCCCCCTCTCCCCCCCCCCCCAACAACACTCGTTCCCATCATCATGACACATCCATTGGATTTGGTAAGTACATCTTTGGGCACCTCTGCACCTCATAGACAATGGTTCACATCATGGCCCATACTCTCCTCCATTCCATCCAGTGGGCCCTGTGAGGATTTACAATGTCCAGTGATTACCTCTGAAGCACCATCCAGGGCAGCTCCATGTCCCAAAGACGCCTCCACCTCTCAGGGTTTCCTTTTTATCTGACACTAACATTTTGTAGTATTAACTACATTTGTTCAGCTTCAAAGAAAATGGTCTTAAAGATGTAATTTTACTCATATTCATATTTCACAAAATATATTTAGTTCATAATAGTGCAATTATACAGTATTTGTCCTTTTGTGTCTGGTGTGCTTCATTCAAAATAATGCCCTCTGTGTTCATCTATGTTGTCAAAAAGTTTCACGACTTCATTTCTTCTTATCACTGCATAATATCCCATCACATGTATACACCAAAATTTGTTTATCCATCATCAGTTGATGGATACCTGTGTTGGGAGGTTTTTGATGACTGTGTCAATCTCTTTACTTGTAACTGGTCTGTTCAGGTCTTCTATTTCTTCTAGAGTCAGATAGGCTGTGTGTTTCTAGGAATATGTCCATTTCATCTGGGTTGTCTAATTTGTTGGCATACAGTTGCTCATATTACCATCTAATGACTTTTTTATTTCTGTGGAGTCAGTAATGTCCCGCCTCTCGTTTCTGATTTGTGTCTTATCTTTTTTTCTTTGTCTAACTAAGGACTTGTCCATTTTACTGAGTTTTTCAACGAACCAACTTTTAGTTTTGTTAATCTATTGTTTTTTTATTCTCAATTTCATTTATTTCTGCTCTCATCATTGCTATTTCTTTTTTTCTCCTTGCTTTGGGATTAGTTTGCTGCTCTTTTTCTAGTTCCTCCAGGTGTACAGTTAGTTCTTGGATTTTACCACTTTCTTCTTTTTTTAGCCTAGGCAATTAGAGCTATAAATTTCCCTCTCAGCCCTGCCTTTGCTGCATCCCATAAGTTTTGATATGTTGTGTTCTCATTTTCAATCATCTCGAGATATTTACTGATTTTTCCTGCAATTTCTTCTTGGACCCACTGATTGTTTAAGAGGGTGTTGTTTAATCTCAATATATTTGTGAATTTTCCCTCTTTCTGCCTATTATTGATTCCAGCTTCATTCTACTATGGTCAGAGAAAGAACTCTGTATACTTTCAATCTTTTTAAATTTATTGAGACTTGTTTTATGACCCAACATGTGGTCTATCCTGGAGAATGAGCATTTGAGGTAAATATTTATCCTGTTGTTTTGGGGTGTAATGGACTGTATGTGTTACATCTAGTTAATTTATCATATTATTTAAGTTCTTTGCTGCCTCCCTTATTGATCTTCTGTCTACATCAGGGGTTCTTAACCTTTTTTGCACTATGGACCCCTTACTAAGTCGACACTATACTGTGTATTATTTAATAAATGTATCACACTCACACCAATATGTCACCACAAGAATAATGGTTTGTTTTTTTTTAATATCAATTCAAACTCATGGACCCCTTGTTAAGAACCCCTGGCTAGGTGTTCTAGCAGTTGGTCAGAGTGGTTACAGTAGTCTGATATTATTTACGAATTCCAAAAAGAAATATAGATTATGTTTGTATACTGGTCAGTTCTTCTGGTGTGACAACCCTTTCATTGTATTAGATTCAGCTGAGACATCTGACTAACATAGTTAAGATCACCTCATTAGAGTGCGACTCAGTGTCATGAGTCCCAGGCTCCTAGGGGATAAAAGAGATGCTCATGGGAAACGGACTTTGGCCCAGTGGTTAGGGCGTCCGTCTACCACATGGGAGGTCCGCGGTTCAAACCCCGGGCCTCCTTGACCCGTGTGGAGCTGGCCATGCGCAGCGCTGATGCGCGCAGGGAGTGCCGCGCCACGCAGGGGTGTCCCCCGCGTGGGGGAGCCCCACGCGCAAGGAGTGCGCCCGTGAGGAAAGCCGCCCAGCGTGAAAAGAAAGAGCAGCCTGCCCAGGAATGGCGCCGCCCACAGTTCCCGTGCTGCTGACGACAACAGAAGCGGACAAAGAAACAAGACGCAGCAAATAGACACCAAGAACAGACAACCGGGGGGGGGGGGCGGAATTAAAATAAATAAATAAATCTTAAAAAAAAAAAAAAAAAAAAGAGATGCTCATATGGAAGTAAATACATAGAGATTTAGAAAACATCTGCAAAAGCAGATATGCAGGAAGAGAAAGTACTCCATAGACATAGGAAGAGATGATGAGCTTGATAGTCTACAGCTGACCTTGTGGAGAGAAAAGAGCACCTGAGCCAGAAAGAAACAAGCCCCAGGGAGAAGGATGAGTCTTATGCCAGGCAACAACTGAGACAGGAAGTAGCTGGACCCATGAAGCCTTTAGGAGGAAGAGCAAGGCTGAACCCTCACAGAGGGCAGCCATCTTGCTACAACACATGGCAACAGACTTTGGTGAGGGAAGTAACTTTCGCTTTATGGCCCTGTGGCTGTGTGCTTCTACCCCAAATAAACACCTTTTAAAAAAGCCAACAGAGTTTTGGTACTTTGCATCAGCACCCCTTTGGCTAACTAATACAGTGGTGTACTGAAATCTATTATAGAGATGTCTGTTTTCCCTTCAGGTTTGCCAATGTTTGCCTCAGATACTTTGGGCAACCTGTACATATTTTATTAACATATGGTGTCCTTTGTCTCTTATAACAGCTTTTGACTTAAAGTCTACTTTGTCCAATATTAGTGTAGCTACCCATCTTTTTGGTTACTGTTTGCATGGAACACCTTTTTCCAACCTTTCATATTCAACCTATTTTTGTCTTTGGGTCTAAAATGAGTTCCTGCAGGAGAATTGCATCCAGCATCCATGTGGAATCTAAACCCCCTCTTGATATAGATGTGGAGTGGACACAACCATTCCAAGGTCCACAGGATGGAGGAATAGAGTATGGATTAGAGTGGACTTACTGATAGTCTATTCATGAACTATTGTGATCAGTAATAGAAGAAAATGTGGCATTGGTGTGGAGAAAGTGGCCATGGTGGCTGCTGGGGGTAGGGCGTGGGAGGAAGAGATATATGTGGGGGCATTTTTGGGACTTGGAGTTGTCCTGGGTGGTGCTGCGGGGACAGTTACCGGACATTGTATGTCCTCCCATGGCCCGCTGGGTGGACTGTGGGAGAGTGTAGGCTATGGTGTGGACCATTGACCATGAGGTGCAGCGGTGCTCAGAGATGTATTCACCAAGTGCAATGAATGTCTCATGATGGTGGAGGAGGTTGTTGTTATGGGGTGGGGTCTGGGGTGAGGGGGGTGGGGGGTATATGGGGACCTCATATTTTTTTAATGTAATATTAAAAAAATAAAGACAAAAAATAAATAAATAAAATAAAATGGGTTTCTTGTAGAAAGCACATAGGTGAATCATACTTCCTTATTCCTTTTGCCTTTTATCCCTTTTGTGTTTTTTGGCTGGGGAGTTTACCATTAACATTCAAGGTTATGACTATAAAGGTAATACTTCGGCCATTTTATCCTTTAGTTTATATATATCATACCTTATTTTGCTTCCCTTTTTACCCTTTAAGTTACCATTACTGATTATCTTCATTTCTACATCTCCTCCAAGCCTCTCTCTCCTGTCTTTTCCTTTCAGCCTGTAGAACTCCCTTTTATATTTCTTGTAGGGCAGGTCTTTTATTGGTGAACTCTCAGTTTCCTTTTATCTTTGAGTACTTTAAACCCTCCCTCATTTGTGAAGGACAGTTTTGCTGTTAAAGAAATTTTGGCTGGCTGTTTCTCTCTTTCAGTATTTTAAATAAATCATACCACTGCCTTCTTGCTTCCATGGTTTCTGATGAAAAATCAGCACATAATTTTGTTTTCTTGTATGCAACAGATCACTTTTCTCTTGCTGCTTCCAGGATTCTCTTTATCTTTGGCATTTGACATCCTGATTAGTATGTCTCGGAGTAGGTCTATTAGGATTTATTCTGTTTGAAATATGGTGCAATTCTTGGACATGTATATTATTTTCTTCATAAGTTGTGAAATTTTCAGCCATTATTTCCTCCAATATTCTTTCTGCCCCTTTTCTCTTTTCCTCTTGGGGTACTGATGATACATATGTTTGTGCACTTTATGCTGTCATTCAATTCCCTGAAAACCTGCTCAATTTTTCCCATTCTTTTCTTTATCTGTTCTTCTGTCTGTGAAATCCTAAACGTCCCATCTTCTAGTTTACTGATTCTTTCTTTTGCCTATTCAAACCTGTTGTTGTATGTCTCTAGCATATTTTTAAATTCTTCTATTGTGACTTTCGTTCCCATAGTTACGTTATGTTTCTTTTCATACTTTCAAATTTTTCTTTATGCACAGTGTCTTAATATCCTTTATCTCTTTAGCCATATTTTCCTTTATCTCCTTCAAATGATTTAGGAGATTTGTTTGAACATCCTTGATTAGCTGTTTCAAATTCTGTCTCCTCTGAAATTTTAATTTGTTCCTTTGGTCCATATCTTCCTGTTTCTTAGTATGACTTGTAACTTTTTTCCTGATATCTAGGCATCTAATTATCATGATGATTTTACTCTGAAGGTTGGTTTCTCTTTCTTGCTGAAGGTTTTGTTACTGTCTGGCTTTGTGTTAAGGCTCTTCTTTGACACTTGGTTAACTTTTTACAGGCAATTAGAATTGCCCATGTTTAACTGATCAGATTTATTCAGCTCTTCTTTATCTGACTATTGCTAGTTTTTTACTTCAGTTTCTCTCTCTCCTTGTCCTGTTCTTCCCTGGACACTATACATTGTTCCCTTGGCCTCCAGAGTCCCAGAAGAGTTGTTTCAGACAGTTTCTCCCTGTCTATGAGTTGTTCTTGGAGGAGGAGTTAAGTCCTGTAGCTCCCTACTTTGCCATCTTCTCTGGAAGTCAGTCTTAATATACTGTTTAACAATATGGGCCTTGGTCCTCCACCTAAGTTTCACCACTTTCTAACTGCAACGGTGAGGACTTAATTTTTAATACACTGCTGTATCTGCTAGCACAGATAATATTACTCAAAGAGCTGCTATGAGAAATTATAATGCTTACACAGCATTTAGTACAGGACTTGGCCCAGAGTAATAGGGAACTGCTGTTATTATTAACTTATGTTAATGATATGGGTGTAATATTCTTTATTCAGAGATAGAAAAGATAATTAAAATTATTTTTGCCCTGTATATGACTTAACTGCAGGATGTTGACACCATTAGTAAAAATCAAAGTAGTGAAAGGTGTTTTTTTCGGGGTGAAAGGGGATGAAGGTGGGAAGGGAAGACAGTTTTACTGGCAATATCTGTTCTTATATAACATAGATCATCCAGTTTGAACATTTTAACATACAGTTACACACAACTCTCAAAATGAGAATAACTGGTAAAAGCTGGAAAAATATATTTGCAAATTACCTATAAGAAATGGTCAACGAAACTTTTAAATCAGAGAAAAGATCAGATAGAGAAAGGGAAAAAAATGTGTAAGTAACACTGTTGGGGACTGAATCATGACATCTAATAAGAGCATGTTCAGGTCCCAAACCCTAGTCCTGTGGTTGTGAAAGCCATTGGTAAATGGGAAATGTAAAGATGTTATTAGTTAAGGCATGCCTAAACTGAATGAGGGTGGACCTTAATCCAAAATGGATGATGTCTTTTTAAGCAAAGGAAATTAGACATAGAAAAAGAAGTCATGAGGAACAGCCATAAGCTGGTAGTTAATGGAACCTGGAAGAGAAAGATGACAACGGCCATGTACAGGTTACAGAAAAGCCGAGGATTGCTGACAGCCAGTCCCATAACACCAATCTTTGGGGAGAAAGCATCACCTTGCTGATGCCCCACATTTGAATTTCTCCTATCCACAAAACCATGAGCCAATAAATTCCAACCCATTAAGTGGTATTTATTAATAACTGAATACCATTACTAGGAAACTCAAACAAATACTAAAGTCAGTTTTGGAGTCAGTAGATAGGAAAAGACTGCTAAAGGGAAGGAAGAGGAGTCAAAATATGTCTGAGAGGGGGGTAATCAACTATGGCAGAAAGGTCAAAGAGAAATGAAGGAAAGAATCTTTACGTTTTTTCTATGAGGGGGTACTTAGCTACCTTGTAAAGAAGAGTTTCCAGGGAATAGTGAGAACATAAACCAGGCTAAGGAAGGTCAAGGAGAATCAAATAAGAACTGAAGAGAAGAAAACTGAGGTAGTTGAAAAAAAAATTTTTTTTGTCAAGATTGGAGTCAAAGATTAAAAAAAAATCTTCAAAATGGTTCATGACAATCTTCCACTGTCACTCTGATGAACTACTATATAGACTACTAGGTTAGTTTTTATTACCTTTTTATTTATTATTTCACCTTCTTCTAGGATAACAGCTGCTTACTTTTCTTTAGGCAACCTCCAATCCCCATCTCTAAATCCATGTGGTTTGAATGAGAGTGACTGCACCCCCTGGGTTCTAAGTATGGGCATGTAACTCAGACCAGGCCAAAGTATATGATTCCCATAATGGGCATTTGATACACACAGGCCAATCAGTACCAATAAGCATTATTTCCAGGACTTTTGCTGGAACTACAGGAAGAAAAGAAGCTGGCTATTTTCTCTAAGAGAACTATGAAGGTATGAAAAGGTAGGTACAATAATCACATAGGGGGAAGTGGACTTGGCTCAGTGGTTAGGGTGTCCGTCTACTACATGGGAGGTCCACGGTTCAAACTCCGGGCCTCCTTGATCCGTGTGGAGCTGACCCATGTGCAGCGCTGATGCACGCAAGGAGTGCCCTGCCACGCAGGGGCGTCCCCCGCGTGGGCCCCACGCGCAAGGAGTGTGCCCCATAAGGAGAGCCACCCAGCGCAAAAGAAAGTGCAGCCTGCCTAAGAATGGTGCTGCCCACATGGAGAGCTGACACAACAAGATGACGCAACGAAAAGAAACACAGATTCCCGTGCCACTGACAACAACAGAAGTGGACAAAGAACATGCAGCAAATAGACACAGAGAACAGAAAACTGGGGTGGGGGGGAAGGGGAGAGAAATAAAAAATAAATAAATCTTTAAAAAAAGAAATCACATAGGGAAGTCTTTCTAAAAATGAAGCCAAACAGAGGAAAGGAGTGCCCCAAAATGGGGAAAGATATATTTCTAATGACAGCACTTAAATACTGAAAGTCAACCTTACCCAAATTTAGCTGTACCCCTATGTCAATAAATATCTTATGCTAATGCCAGTTCGATTTAGATTTCTATCACTTAAAACTGAATAAACACTGATTAATATAATTACTCAACCCAGATCAAGTACCAGGTCCTTTTGGCATTTTAGAGTCACTAAATAATTTTGGAGGAAGGCCAAAAAAAAAAACCAAAAAACCAATCTACCTTATATTCCCTTATACTAAGATGTGTACTTCATAAAAAGTGTTATAATGAGATCAGTGTGTTTTCAACTCTGACTTAAATTTTTTAAAATAATTTTGATTCATAAACTTTACAGACATCTATCAGAAAATGACAAGGAAAACAGAGCTAGTAAAAAGACCACAGGAGGAAAACAGAAGAGAGCTGAGAGCTTCTGGTTTGTTTTTTCTGTTTTATGATGAAGGTAAAAAAATAGTAGCTATTGCCATACATTCTAATATCTGGCAGTGTAAATAAAGTTCCAAAGATCATGTGTCATTTTAGGAAAACATTTACCTAGTTACAAGGTAAATCTAGAAATCCATCCACATATACATAATGCCATGCAGTATATTTTAAAATAGGACATTGTGGTTCTCAAAAAGCAGGTAACAGTGGGTTTTACAGAGCTTATGTGAAATAAAAATTACATTTAAATTTTATTTTGCAGATACCTATCAAATTGCTGGCCTTACTACAGATGAAAATATTTTGTCCTATATTCTACTTCCACTGAGAATTTATCACTAAACTTTTTACTATAGCCGTAAAACTAAAGAAGAGTTTATTTATACTACCAGAGCGCAGCATAGGTATTTGTGGTTTATTTCCATTTAAATTAACCAAAATAATTATAAGGAAAAAGTAACTTCTGTAGTTTACTTACATCACAGCTACTGCCAAATAAACCATTAGAAAATGAAATCAAGTTATAGGATTTGTCACCCCAGCGTACTGCTGGATCTCCAGTAAGGATCATTGCAGTTACCTAAAATAAAATATTTTTCCAAATTAAAATGGTTTAAACATTGATTTGTATGTATCTATATCTTAAACACATACACATTATCACTTTCCTTCTTCACACCAATGAAATTTAATAAAATGATAATACATTTATACTCAGATAATAATAATTCTGGTCATGACATCACATATTTCTCAAAACCTCAAGTTAAGAAAATCCTACTAGAGAAGAGAATGCCGGTACACTATTCATGAAAGTTTAGAGAACACAATTGAAAGGTCAAGGCTTTTGCAACTTGAATAGAACAAAGGCTTTGATAAGTTTAGTCCTTAAAATTTAGTTACGAGAAGAATATTTCAAGAATTTATATCCTACTAAATCTGTTTTTCAAACTGTGGGTCATGGTCCATTAGTGGGTCATGAAATCAATTTAATGCATCAAAATGAGCATTCTTTATAAAAGAAATAGAATAAAGTGGGATGGAAATATAAAAGTACACAGCAGATAGTAAAAGTAAAGTTTTCTGAAACTTGTATTTTATTTGTGTGTGTCTATGTGTGTGCATGCATGAGCACACACTGGCCTACAATTTAAATGTATTTCTAACTATGGATTGCTGTCAGAAAAATTTAAACAATATTGCACTAAAACATCTTCTTCCTTAGGAAAAGGTTTGATGATTCTTCTACTGAAAAAAAAAATACAGCTAAAGAGGAGGAAAAGTTAGTATATAGCTACAAGGTTGGTTTTTCAATCCTAGATTTTTAAATTATTATTTAATATTGATAAATGCATAATCAAATAATTTAAGTGTTTTCAGAAGTCTAGGGGAGTAGAGCAGTTGAGCACCTATTTCCCACATGGGAGGTCCTGGGTTCAATCCCCTGCCCTAGCACCTTAAAAAAAAAGTCTATGAGACTTCTAATATGATTACAACTTTCAATTATTTCTCAAGAAACAATAACATTACTCAAAACAGGCTGGGGAGGAGAGTAAGGCCACTTTTATCCTTAAACTCAAGAAAGTCAGTGTTCTCGATAAAAACAAATGAAATAGTATATACATTACTTAAAAGTGTGATATAATTCTTAGGACAAAGCTTCCTAAGTAACATGCCAAGGCACACATTGCCAAGGTTTACAAGCGGGTTCTCAAGGCATCTTTAGCATGAGATGTACATTCACCCCAGTGTCCTGCATAATTTTTTTTGAGCGTACAATGAAAATAAGGTTGGGAAACAATGACATACGTCATGGAAACAGTCATAGGTCTTTAAATAAAGTGCAAAATATGTCTAAGTAATGCTGCAAGAATATACAAAGCATTATTAACTAGTTATGTATAGTCTTTAATTTGGTACATGTATATTTTATAGCTAAAAATAAGTTTTAAGAAGCTATATGTTTAAAAAAGAAAAAATGTTCTCATGTTCAATATATTCACGTGTCCTACAGAAACATGTGTGGGAAGAAATAACATATAACAAGACAGTTAAGTACCTGAGAATAATCTTCCGGTGCTACATGCGGACTGCTATCCTCTATGGAATATACAAATATACTGCTCTGGATTTTTTCTAGCATAGTCAAGTTCTCTGGGTCAAGACCAATCAGATATTCTCGTGCCTAAAGGGCAAGCAGATTATGATTAAATGTTACAAATGATATTCTACATACCAGGAAAATCTCTAAAATAATTTTTCGGGAAAAGGCCCATTAAGAAGTGTAAATTATAACCTTAGCCCACTGAGTTCGCTCCTCACTAGTTAATGCCGCAACCCCAGGTCCATCAGGTTCACTATGGCACTTCTTATGGATGTATGTCAATTGTCTTAAGGAAAGTTTAAAGAAAGAGAAGATTCAAAAAGAGCATAGGCAGTTTAGTAGCTACTTTGGCCTTTAATAAGTCATAACATTGCTATTTCTCCAAATAAAGGGATTATGACCTTAAGAACAATGGATTTGTTTTCTACATTACATCATTTTTTTAAGTGACTATGTTTTATTAACACTGAAAGTATATTTGACAACTTAATTTTAGGAAATAAATTTGGTGTTTGGCTGACATAATTTCAAAATGTACACATATTTCCATGGTCTAGGTAAATATTCAGAGAACTTGAAAAATACCGTTAAGCAATCATACAAATACAATGCAAACATCTAACTAAAATCATGTGCACATATCTGTAACTAGAGGTCTTAAACTCTACACTCAAACAATATTTTTAAGTTTTTTACTCCAAAAAGAGAAGTACCATGTGGTCAGTTTTAAATATTCTCACATGAGCCACTCTTACTCATAACCACTATATTTTTAAAGATGATTAAAGAGGAATTATTTGCCATTAACATTCTATTCTCACAGTCTGATGAGATTCACATATATATCTTTAAATATATAACAGGTAATTATATCTAAATAACAGGGTTCTCCCACAAGGAAATAAATTCTTATCAATCAAAAATTCAGAGGTTTAGTTTCTGTCCTACTTCCTCACAGCGCATGCTAACAAACTGCCTGAATTTAGAAGTTTCCAAGGATTCCTCAAAAGTGCACTAATATAGGTTAAGAAATGGTCAAAAAGCACCATTAGTCACCATCCTTTATTTATGGCTTCATCATTCAAAATGAGAAACATATACCATTACTGATTTGCATAATCTATTCTTTAATTATTTCTTTAATACCAGAGAAAAAATAAATATCTTACTCCAGAATGCTGCCCTTTTTATTTGAACCCTAATGGTGTCATGTGGAGCAGATGAGGATTTCTTCACCAAACTATCTGCATCTATGGTAGGAGCAATTTGCCTTGTCTCTCTTCATACTTATTTGTCTTTGCTAGACTACTAATTTTTTATTCAATTACAAAAAAACCTTCTATAATTTGTTGTTACTCGGTGGGCATAGGAACTAGCATTGATTCTGAATGAAAGATAAAATCTACCTCAATGTCTTTTCCATATAGTACTTGTTGCTGTTCTTCCCTTACCATCTCAAAGGGTCAGTTTTGACTATGAAACATCTTTTTGCTGCTCCTTGATATAGCCATTTTCATTCTCCATGGGAAATGACTACCTCTTAAAAGGTGGTCATTATCAGAAAGATATGACCAGAGAAAATGTGTTAAACCTGAACTGACAATTTAAGTTTGATGATTAAAGGATAATAATTGTCCAAATCTTCACTATTAAGAGGTACAGATTTGGAAACTAGAGAAATCCCCCTTTTCCTTCAATTTAGCTATCTATGTACCTGTTTCTCTGCAACACACACAATTTTTGATATTTAAAGGCACAAAAATTTGTATTAAAAGCATCTGCATTTTGAACCATACATCTTTCAAAATTATTCCACAGTTGATGACTTATCACAATCTGGTTTCTGCCTGTAAACATATGTAAACACACCCATCCACACAGTAATGAGGGATCTTCAAATTCAAACAACAATACAAACCATTTTTCACCTGTCAGTTCATCAGATATTTTTTAAAAAGTAAATATTGTGTCAGCAAGGATGTGGAGAAATGGGTATCTTCATAAAATACTGGCAGGGAAGATAATACCGCATTGGGTAACAGTTTGACTCAATTAAAATTTTTAAACACATTTATTTTATGACCCAGAAATTTCACTTCTAATATCAACCCATAGATATTTTCTCCCATATCCACCAAGAAGCATGCTTGAAGATGTTCAGTTTCTTCTAACAAATATCGAAAAATATCTAAATGTCTACTAATGGAGAAATGTTCAGACTATTGTATACCCATATGTACTGTGGCCATATGAAAATATCGCTACGTCTTATTATTGACTAAAACTTACAAATGGGAGAAAAACACTAAAAATAACACTATTTTTAAGAATGTACAACTATCCCCATCTCATACCACATACAAAAATCTATTCTAGGTAGACTGTAAATCTAAACATGAAAGGCAAAACGATAAAATTCTAAAATATAATATAAGAAAGTATCTTCTTGGCATTGGGTTAAGAGAAATATTTTCTCAACAGGACGCAAAAAGTATAATCTGTATGGTGAAAGACTGATAAATTGGACTACATTCAAATTAAGAACTTGTTTGTAAACAGATGCCTTTAATAGTGTGAAAGGACAATTATAATACCTTTTCCTACTCAGGGAATAGCAGTCCATAAAGCCAACAAAGGGCTTGCAGATATAATGAATTCCTACAACACTCATAAACTGGTAAAAGTACTTATTGGTACAACCACTGTGGGAAAATAGCATTACCTATTAAAGTGAAATATACACATACTCTCTGATTCAGCAAGACCACCAACCCATAAGTCCACCCTTTGACTCAGCAAGCCCACTCCTGGGTATTAACCAGACAGAAATGCATGCACATATGCACCAAAAGACCTATACAAGAATGTTCACACAGCATGATTTATAATAGTAAAAACGCTAAGAAACAACCTAAAAGATTAACCTTGGGAAGGAAGGTAAATGAGACAAGGTAAAAGGTGGGGCTTCTGGATTACTGGAAATATTCTATTTCTTGATGTGGGTGATGGTTACATGATAATCTAGCCATATACTTCATGTATGTGTTTTTGAACAAGTGTGTTACACTTAAAAATATTCTTAAATACATATATAGAGGGAAGCAGACTTGGCCCAATGGATAGGGCACCCGTCTACCACATGGGAGGTCCGTGGTTCAAACCCCGGACCTCCTTGACCCGTGTGGAGCTGGCCCATGCGCAGTGCTGATGCGCACAAGGAGTGCTGTGCCATGCAGGGGTGTGCCCCATGTAGGGGAGCCCCACACACAAGAAATGCATCCCATAAGGAAAGCTGCCCAGTGTGAAAAAAGTGCAGCCTGCCCAAGAATGGCGCCGCACACATAGAGAGCTGACACAACAAGATGACGCAACAAAAAGAAACACAGATTCCCGGTGCCACTGATAAGGATAGAAGTGGACACAGAAGAACACACAGCGAATGGACACAGAGAGCAGACAACTGGGGGGGGGCAAGGAGAGAGAAATTTTTTTTAAAAATCTTAAAAAAAAAATACACATACAGAGATACAAACAATTCAATCTAGAAAATTGAACAATTGTATATTTATGATTTTAAAGAATCATAGTTAACTTTTTAGAAGAAGCAAGGCAGTTGGTATGATAATGATGTGTTTTTTATAAGAGTACTTATATTTTAGAGCTAAATACTAAAACATAAATGGTGAAAAATGTCTCCTATTCAAAATAATTCAAGGAGGAGTAAAAGGGGGTGGGGATGCAAGGAAGTATAGATGAAACAAGACTGAGTTCATAATTGTTGAAGTCAGGTTATGACTACAAGGGGGTTCACTATAATTCCATCCACATTATGAAATTTTCCATAATAAAATTTAAAAATACATACAAACAAAATAATATAGACAACATATGTTTATATATAGGATGCCATCAACATGGTAATGGGAAACATTCCTTGGAAAAGTCCCCTCTTAGAATCAACTAGTAAAAGGACAAATCCCACTTGCACAGAATTCTAGAGGACAAAAGACACTGAAGAAGAACTCCACAAATGCTCCATCAAAGAAAAAGAAAAATAATCTCCAAGATGAGGTAGGAGATTTCTGTCCCTCACCTAACAATCCAGCCCCCTCTCCATCAGTCAGTCCTATGCAGCTTGGGAGTCACACAGAGATAGCACAGCCCATGTCACTCCTGCTGAGGACACAGACTATAGAGCTATTCACAGAAGTGAGTTAGAATCCCATGCATATTCAGGCACAGGGAACACAAGTCCACAGAGACTCAAAGCAGAACACAAGCAACCAAGGAGCTCTGCATAAAAATGGGTCCCAAGGGAGGGGAGGAGAGGAGACCATGGCAGAACTGTTGGCCAGAATTGTGCACACTCAGTCCAGTCCCTGTTGGCTGGACCAACTAAACACAAAATGGACCTTTACGGGATTAAACCCCTCTCTGGATTTACCCAACCTGGCTCCCCAGGGGAGATTACTCTAAAGAGAAAGAAACCAGAGACAGAAAAGCCGCACAGAGTGGGAACTGAACTACCCTATGGCAGGACAGGTCCAAGAACTGCAAAGACTAAGGAAAAGAAGGCAGTGACTGAGGGGGAGAATTTAAATAAATCATAGAACCCGGGGATAAAATCCTGCACAAAAACAAACAAAACAGTTTAAGATTTCCAAAGAAAGAAGGTGAAATAATTGCACAAAAAGCACAATCTTAAAAATTGTACTGCATATCTAGGGCAAGAATTTGATGATAAAGAACTGAAAAAATCTGAATAGTTAAACATAGGCTACTCTTAAGGTACAGAACAAGTTGGACCAAGAACAAAGAAAAGCCTTAACACAAAGCCAATCAACAATAAAACCCTACACAAGAGGAAGAAAATGACCTTCAGAATTAACATATCAAAATAACCAGATTCCCAGACATCAGCAAAAAATTACAGGCCAAATACGAGAAATAGGAAGCCATAGCTCAGTCAAGAGAGCAAATAATAATTTCAGAGAAAACACAGAATTTGAAACAACTAATCAAAGAAGTTCCAACAAATCTCCTAATTCAATTCAAGATGATAAAGGAAAATAAGAATAAAGAGAACTAAAGGATATTAAGACAACAATGTGTGAGCATAAAGAAGAACATGCAAGTTTATAAAGAAACAAGAGAAATTAGGGTAATGAAAGGCACAATACTGAAGATTAAAAATATAGAGGCATAGAACAGCAGATCTGAACAGGCAAAATATAGAATCAATGAAAGAGAAGGGAGAATAATCAAAATCATCCAGTCAGAAGAACAGATAGAGAAGAAAAAAAATTGAGCAGAGTCTCAGGGATTTGAGTAACAGCATGAAGCGTCCAAACACACACATCATGGGTATCGCAAAAGGAGAAAAGAAGGAAAAAGAAGTAGAAAGAATATGTGAGGAAATAATAGCGAAAAATTTCCCACCTCTTAGGAGGACACAATTACACATGTCCAAGAAGCACAACATACTCCAAACAGAATAAATCCTAATAGAACTACTCTAAGACACATACTAACCAGAATTTCAAATGGCAAAGATAGAGAATTCTGATAATACCAAGAGTAAAGCAATTTGTTACATAAAAGAGATTCTCTTTAAGAAAAAGTGCTGATTCTCATCAGAAATCATGGGTGTGAGAAGGCAGCGGCATGACATATTTAAAATACTGAAACAGAGAAATTGCCAGCCAAAAATTTAACAGCAAAACTGTCCTTCAAAATTGACGGAGAGTTTAAAATATCCACAGATAAACACAAATTGAGAAAGTTCATCAGTAAAGGATCTGACCTGCAAAAATTATTAAAGGAAATTCTGCAGGTTTAAAGGAAAAGACAGGAAGGAGTGTATGGGAGTAGTGTAGAAAAAATGAAGATCATCAGTAAAGTTACCTAAAAGGGCAAGAATCCAACAGTACTGTATTCTCAATATATAACACTAGTCTTTAATTCCTATAAGAGTCAAAATATAATTGAACAAGAAAAAAGGTAAATTTCCTGATAACAGACATACAAACTATACAGAGGTAATGTGGAACAAAAACCACATAAAGAAGAGAAACAGGAATAGTAGTGTATGCTACTAAGGTTAAGTTGGTATTTTCTCAAATTAGTAGGTTATAGATCAGGTTGTGTAATATAAACCCTAGGGTAACCATAAAGAAGGTATTTTAAAAATATATATATAGAAACAGATATGTAAAAAGGATCAGTTAGATGTATCAAAAAAGAAACCTCTATAAAGAAAAAAAGGTTGCAATAAAAGAAAAGAGAGACAAAAGATATGACATATAATAACAAAAGGACAAAAGGGCTGATTAAGTACTACTTTTTCAGTAAAATCATTGAATGTTAATGGATTAAACTCCCCAACCAAAAGACATAGACTGGCTGGAGGGATTAAAAAAAAAAAAATGGCATGATCCAACTATGTTTTTTACATGAGACTCTCTTAGACCCAAAGACACAAATAAGTTGAAAGTGAAAGGAAGGAAAATGATATTCCAGGCAATTAGTAATCAAATAAGAGTTATGTAGCCTTATTAATATTGGACAAAATAGACTTTAATTCAAAAGCTGTTATAAGACACAAATGAAATGGGCAATCCACCAAGAAGAAATAATCAAACATTTTTTAACTTAACCACGGTGCCCCAAAATACATGAGGCAAAAATGAAGGAAGAAATAGACACCTTTACAGTAATATTTGTAGACTACAATACACCATCCTGATCAAAAGATAGAACATCTAGATAGAAGATCAACAAAGAAACAGAGAACTTGAATAATATGATAAATTAAGACCTAACAGACATATGTAGAACACTGCACCCCAAAAACAGCAGGATAAACATTCTTCTTAAGTGTACATGGATCGTTCTCCAGGATAGACCATATGTTGGGTCACAAAACCAGTCTTGATAAATTTTAAAAGACTGAAATTATACAAAGCATCTGCTCTGACCATTACAGAATGAAGCTGGAAATCAATTGTAGACAGAGAACTGGAAAACTCACAAATATATGGAAGTTAAAAAACACTCGCAGACAAAAGGTCAAAGAAGAAATTACAAGGAAAAGCAGTAAATTGAGATGAATGAAAACAAGAACACAACATATCAAAACTTACGAGATGCAGCAAAGGCAGTGCTGAGAGGGAAATTTACAGCCATAAATGGTTATATTAAAAAAGAAGAGCTAAAATCAAAGCCCTAATTGCTCACCTGAAGAATCTAGAAAAAGAACAGCAATCTAATCCCAAAGCAAGCAGTAGGAAAGAAATAAAAGAATGAAGCAGAAATAAATGAAATAAGAATAAAAAATAATAGAGAACATTAACAAAATTAGGGACAATAATAGGTGGGTATGGGAATTTTTTCTGTTGGAATAATGAAAATGTTCTAAAAATGACTGAGAGTATGACAGCACAACTCTGTGATGAAACTGAGAGCCACTGAGTGTACACTTTGGATGGAGTATATAAGACAGAGGACTGGAAAACACTGTGATAGATGTGGTAGATGATGGACTGTGGTTAACAGTACAAATATGAGTGTTCTCTCATGAACTAAGACAAATGTACAATACTACAATATGGTGTTAATAATAAGGTGGTTTATGGAAAAAAACCACACAAACGTAAGCTTTGGACTAAAGTTAGCAGTAAAATTTTGATGATGTTCTTTCATAATTTGTAACAAATGCTCCACAATGACAAAAGTTGTTGGTGGTAAGGTGATGTACAGTTATTCTGTATGCTATGTATGATTGTTTTATAAGCTCACAATTTCTCTAATATAAATTTTTAAAAAAATTTTAGGTTGGTTCTTTGAAAAGATCAATAAAATTGACAAACCCTTACCGAGACTAACAAAGAAGATGCAAATAAATAAAATCAGAAATGAAAGGGGAGACATTATGACTGACCCCACAGAAATAAAAAGATCATATGAGGATACTTTGAAGAAAAGTATGACAACAAATTAGACAACCTAGATGATATGGGCAAATTCCTAAAAACACACAAACAACCCACCCTGACTTCAGAAGAAACAGAAGACCTCAACAGACCAATTATAAGCAAAGAGATTGAATCAGCTGTCAAAAACCTCCCAACAAAGAAAGACCCAGTACCAAATGGCTACATAGGTAAATACTATCAAACATTACAAGAAGAATTAATACTGATCCTTCTCAAAGTCTTCCAAAAATTGAACAGGAGGGAACCTACCTAACTAATTCTATGAAGTCATCATCACCCTGATACCAAAGCCAGGTAAAGAAACTACAAGACAAGATGATTACAGATCAATTTCTCTAAACAATATAGATGCCAAAATCCTCTACAAAATACTTGCAAATTAAATTCAATAGCACATTAAAAGAAATATACACCATGATCAGGTGTATCAAAAATCTAAACAAAATACTTGCTAATAGAATCCAACAGCATATCATAAGAATTATATACCATGACCAAGTGGGATTTATTCCAGTTATCTAAAAGTAGTTCAATATAAGAAAATCAATTAATGTAATATACCTTATTAACAAAATGAAAGGGGAAAAAAACACATTATCATCTCAACTGACAAAGAAAAGGTATTTGAAAAAATTTTAACATGCTTCTTGATATAAATACTTAGAAAAAATAGGAATAGAAGGAAATGCTCTCAACATAATAAAGGGCTTGTAAGAAAAACCTACCGTTAACAAACATACTCAATGATGAAAGACTGAAAGCTTTCCCTCTAATATCTGGAACAAGGCAAGGATTACCATTGTCACCACTGTAACTCAACCTGTGGTGGAGGTTCTAGCCAGGGCAATTAGGCAAGACAAAGAAATAAATGGCATCCAAACTGGAAAGGAAAAATTAAAACTTTCACTGTTTGCAGATGACATGATCCTATATATAGAAGTCCGCAAAAAATTACAACAAAGCTACTAGAGCTGACAAACGAATTCAGCAAAGCAATGGGGTACAAGATCAACATGCAAAAATCAGGGTTGTTTCAATACACTATGAGTATTCTCATAGTATTCAATACACTATGAGTAATCTGAGGAGGAAATCAAGGGGGAAAATTCCATTTACAATAGCAACTAAAATAATCAAATACCTAGGAATAAATTTGAACAAAGATGTAAAGGACTTATACAAATAAAATTACAGAACTTTGCTAAAAGAAATGAAAGAAGATATAAATAAATGGAAGAATATTCCATACTAATGGATTGGAAGACTAAATATTGTTAAGATGTCAATTCTACCCAAACTTATTTACAGATTCAATGCAATCTCAATCAAAATTATAACAGCCTACTTTGCAGAAATGGAAAAGCCAATCATCAGATTTATATGGAAGGATAAGAGGCCCTGAATAGCTAAATCCATCTTTAAAAAGAACAGAGTTGGAGGACACACTTCCTGACTTTTAAGCTTATCACAAAGCTACAGTTGTCAAAACAGCATGGTGGGGGAGCAACTGTGATTCTAGCAATTAAGTGCCTGCCTTCCACATGGGAATTCCCGGGTTTGGTTCCCAGTGACTCGTAAAGAAGATGAGCAGACACCACAATGAGCAGATGCTGCAACCAGCAAGACACCTCAACCAGCAAGATGCCACAATGAGCAAGATGCCACAATAAGCAGATGCTACAACAAGCAGATGCTGCAACGAGAAGCTGCAATTGCAGCAATGAGCAGATGCTGCAACAAGCAGAGGTGCAATGAGCAGACAATGCAACCAGAAGGGAGTGGAAATGGCTCAAGTAGTTGGGCACTTGGTTCCCACGTGGAAGGTCCCAGGTGTGGATCCCACTGTCTCCTAAAGGAGAAGACCAGACAATGAGCAGACAGAAGAGGCAGCCATCTGAGGGGCAGGGAATAAAAGTAATAAAACAACAAAACACAGAACAGCATGTTACTGGCACAAGGGTGGACATACAGACCAATGGAATCAAATTGAGAATTCAGACCCTCACATAATTAATTTTTGACAAATCTGTCCAAGTCCACTCAATTGGTACAGAAAAGTCTCTTCAACAAATGGTGCTGGAAAACTGGATATCCACATGCAAAAGAATAAAGGAGAACCCCTATAGCATACCATATACAAAAATTAACTGAAAGTAGATCAAAGACTAAATATAAGAACCAGGAACATAAAACTCCTAAAAGAAAATATAGGGAAGCATCTTCAGGATCTTGTACTAGGCAATGGTTTCTTAGACTTTACCCTCAAAGCTCAAGCAATAAAAGAAAAAGAGGAATGGGACCTCATCAAAATTAAAGACTCTTGCACAAAAGGACGTACCACAAAAGTGAAAAGACAACTGACTCACTGCAAGAAAAATGTGGAAACCATGTATCTGATAAGGACTTAATATCCAGACTATATAAAGAAATCCTAGAACTCAACAACAAAAATTCAATCAATAAATGAACAAAAGACTCAAAATAGATATGTCTCCAAAAAGGATATACAAATGGCTAAAAAGTACATGCAAAGATGCTCAACTCCATTAGTTATTAGGGAAGTTAAAATTATAATTAGATACCATTTCATACCCAAGAGAATGGCTACTATTAAAAAAGGGTGGTGGTGGAAATAAGTGTTAGAGAGGAAGTGGAGAAATAAGAACACTCATTCATTGTTGCTGGGAATATAAAATGGTGCAGTCACTGTGGAAGATAATTTGATAGTTCCTTAGAGAAAGTATAGAATTACCACATGTCCCAGCAATCTCTCTAATAGGTATAAACCAAAAGAATTGAAAGGAGGGACTCAGATATTTTCACACCTATGTTCACAGTTGCATTATTCACAATTAACAAAAGACAGAAGCCACCCCAGTATCCCTCAACCAATGAATATATAAAAAAAACTGTGTTATACACATACAACAGACTATTATTCAGCATTAAAAAGGAATGAAATTCCGGTTCATGTAACAACAAGGATGAACCTTCAAGACATGTTGAATGAAATAAGCCAGATACAGAAGGACAAATACAGTATGGGCTCACTGATTTGAAATAATTAGAATAAGCAAACTCATAGAATTAAAATCTAGAATATAGGTTACTAGGGGCTGGCTTGGTGATAGGGAATAAGGAATTGATGCTTAATTTGTATAGAATTTCTATTAGGCTGACTGTAAAATTCTGGAAATAGTGATAATGATAGCACAACATTGTAAGTTTAATAATAGCACTGAATTATATATGTGAATTTGGTTAAAAAGTGAAATTTTAGGTTATATATATGTTATTAGAATAAAATTTTTAGAAAAATAGGACCATACAACTCAGTGAATCCTACTGTAAACGATGGCTTATAGATAATAATACAACTATAAAAATGTGCTTTCATGAATTATAACAAATATACCAGACTAATGCAAGGATGATATATGGGAAAAAACACACCCTAATATAAACTATGGACTATGGTTATAGTATTCTTTTATCAATGGCAATAAAGGTACTACACTCATGCCAAGGGGTAATAATGGGGAGGGGATAAAGGAAACACTTTTTTTCTACATAATTTTTCTGTAAACCTACAATTTCTCTAATTAAAGCAAATTTTTAAAAATCCCAATAGCTTTTGAAAAGAGGATGGCAGAATTCAGGTGAGAGAAATATGGAGTGATTATCAATTCTGCACCATCATTTTGATGGAAACCAGAGTTAGAAAAATGACTCCTGTCTGGAGTTCAGAGTACAGAAAGGAAACCAACGCAAAGAAAGGTATGATGAATGGTGCCAAGTGCTTACACAGAGGCCCCAAGAGGAGCCACAGGAGATGGAAGAGCAGGTACATACCTCTGCCTTGGGAGGGAGGTGGAAGGGTTCACTGAGAAGGCAAGGCTTAAAAAGAAAGAACCTCCAAGTGAAGAGGGAAGAGATGGCTTAGGCAGAGAATATGAGGACACAGGGCATGGCATGCCCAGAGACTGGCAATGAGTTCAGTGTGGCTGGAGCTCCGGGTACACAGCAAAGTGGTGGATGACCAGGCTGTAGGCCAGCTTGTGAGGCCAGAATGAGGACTGAACCTTTATCCTGGAGAAGATAGGGAGCCAGCAACCTATTCTAAGCAGGGATCTGATGAAGTAGAGATGCAAAACTGCAAGTAGGGAAATGAGTCTAAAACAGCCCAGACATGAGATGACACGGCCCAGGCCAAGGAAGTAGAGAAGGAGCTGGGAATGAAGAGGATGGACTTGAGAAGATTTTAAGAAGGAAAATCTACAGGACTGGATGATTATGCTATGGTGGAGGACACAAAGGAGTGAAGGATGACTTCTGAATTCTGACTTGGGAATTTTGCAAGTTTGTGCATGTTGCAATGACTGTGGAGCACCCTAGCACAGTCCCTGGCCAGAAGACACTGAAACAATGGTCCCTCTTAGGAGCAAAGAAAGAAAAGAGTCAGGAGAGAGTGGTATCATGCAAGTCACAAGAGAAAGTAGTTATTAATATTAATTACAGCCTGGAACACAAATAATACAACCAGAGGAGAGTCCATTAAATGTGTTGACAGGCTCCTCAACAGCACTTTCAGCAGACAGGTGGAGGAAAGAATACGCACGAGAAACATCAACCAGAGCAGAGAATTTACCTTGGTCCTATACCTGCCAAGGAGAAGGCAAGAAGACATAATGAAGACGTTGGTGGAAGCAGATGTAGCTTAAGTGGTTGAGCACCTACTTCCCATATGGGAGGTCTTGGGTTCAGTCCCACGTGCCTCCTGAAAACAATATCAAACAACAAACAAAAGTACCAAGAGCCAGTGTGGCTCAGTGGTTGAGCACTAGCTTCCTACTTCCCATGTACGAGGTCCCGGGCTCATTCACCAGCCCCAGGACCTCAAAAAAAAAAAAAAAAGAAAGAAAAAAGAAGTCATTGGTAACCTGCATGATCCCACATCCCAGCTCTGACTTCAATGCCTCAATTACCCCAATCTAGACCTCCCTGTTTCCTAATCTTCTTCCCCATCCCTCCTGCTTCCATTGACAATTAGCTCAAGGGTGTTGACACAAGAGTTCCCCCAGATATGGTTCCACAATGGGAACAAAATACAGATGAAATGCAATCATGCCAACTATTTTTTTTTTTTGAGTAATATGGTAATAGTAAAATCATTCTTACATGTTTAGGTCTTTATATAAAGTTCTAATTTATACTCTGAATGCCAAAATGTCCTCAGCCCACATTACATACTGGACGTAGTATGTATAGACCTGATGTAGTGGGTGGGTTGAAAAGTATCCCCCAAAATTCATGTCCACCCAGACCTTCAAAATGTGATCTTATTTGGAAATAGGGTCTTACAGCTGTAACTAAAGTGAAGATTGAAATGAACTCATACTGAATTAGAATGGGCCTTTTGTCCAATAAGAGTGCCCTTGACAGAAAAGGACACACAGGAAAGAAGGCCACCTGAAGATGAGGCAGAGATTGGAGTGATGCATCTATAAGGTAAGGAACAGCAAGGGTTGTCAGGAGCCAACAGAAGCTAGGAAGAGAAGTATGGAACAGATTCTCCCTCAGTCTCCAGAAAGGAAACAACCCTGATGACACCCCAATACCCAAATTTTGCCTCCAGAGAAAATAAATTTGTTATTTTAAGAAAAAAAAAATTCAGCCATCTTCTCTGTTGGAATGTTTGCTATATAATTTGAGACATTTAGCATATCAATACTGATAGAAAGGCATATTTACTAAAACTGGACCACACTATCAAAAAAAAAAAACTGAAAAACAAAACAAATAAAAAATATATATACAAAAGTTACATGCACATATATAAATTCATTGAAACAGATCTGGAAAGATACTGCACACCAAACCACCAAACTAATAGCAGCAATTAAATCTAGGATAGAGAATGGGACTGGTGATATCTGCACTGTTTTCATATACTTCTAGTAAAATTAAAAATAAATGTGAATAGATACAGACTTTTAAAATCAGCATATATAAAATCCTTATTTTTTAGCTGTCATGTTAAAGAAAGGCAATTTTAAACATTTATTCAACTCAATCAAGAGCCTATGACCCAAAGAGATTCAAGTCATAGAAAGTAGTCTGAAAACCTGAGAAGCTCTGGTGGGGTCATCAAACATCCTTCATGTATTACATCAAAGACAAAAACTCGGCCACGACATAGTACCACGATGTGACTTGGGGAACGCCCTTCAAACTCTGAAATGAGGAAGAGAAAACACAAGACTAAAATCTCCAAAAGTTAAATAAGAGTAAAGCTGAATATTTATATCCAATAGGGGGAAAAAAGCATTCCTCTAATATTTTATTATCATATTAGAAATATACCACATGAACAAAAACACATTAAATGGAGTTTCAATTATTATATGAATGCACACTCTTGAAACTTGTCCATGTGAAACATCTATAAATCCATTGGAGTTTCAAATATTTGTATATGCTGAAAATTGATTCTATTATTCCTTTGGCATACTCTAACTCCCTGAGAACTGTTTGTTTGACTGTAAATCTCAGACTATTCTGATTTAGTCCCATTTTTCAGGTACAAGTCCTTTTGCCTCTATGATTCAGCCAAGGGTCTTCCTGTATGCCCCTTCCCTCTACAAAAGGGAAAAGGAAGAAGTAGTTAGACAACAAAGAAGACCTAACACTGACACTGGAAGATAATTTACTGAGTCATATTACATACAAGAGACTGTGTTAACTGCTTTATGTGTAATATTCATGAAATCTACACATCAACTATGAGGTAGGGCAATCTCCTGATAACACTATTGTTTTTTCCCTTTTATTCTATTTTCCTAAAACCTAGAATGTAGGGTATTCTCCTGCCCTTCCATAACTACTTCCATACCATTTCCCTCTCTTCTTTTAAATATCTGCAGATCCCTTTATGTAACAAGTAGGTCTCAAAAAGGGCTTTTGATTTTTTTATTTTAAGTAACCTTAAATCCATCTGAATCTTAATTCTCCTGTGCCATGTAACATATGCACAGGTTCTAGAGATTAAGACATGCCATCTTTGGGAAGGGGGGATTATTCTGCTACCAAGGCTGGCTGGTAAGAATAAGAAAAGAGTTTAATAGCAGAGAATGAGGAGAGAATAAAATGAAAAAAGGATACAGCAAGGTAGTGCTGAGCCCATTTGAGGTTTCACTAACACCAGTGAGTGAGATTTTGTGCTTTTTTTCTCTAGCCAAGTAAATTGCTAGAATAGGTATTTCTGATATGCAGAAGAAAAACAGAATTTTTTTTTTTTAAGATTTATTTTTCTTTATTTCTCCAACCCCCACCCCGGTTGTCTGCTCTCTGTGTCCATTCGCTGTGTTCTTCTGTGACTGCTTCTGTCCTTATCTGCAGCACGGGAATCTGTGTTTCTTTTTGTTGCATCATCTTGTTGATGTCAGCTCTCTGTGTGGGCGGTGCCATTCTTAGGCAGGCTGCACTTTGTCTTTCACGCTGGGTGGCTGTCCTTACGGGGCGCACTCCTTGCGCGTGGGGCTCCCCTACGTGAGGGACACCCCTGCATGGCACGGCACTCCTTGTGTGCATCAGCACCGTGCACACACCAGCTCCACACGGGTCAAGGAGGCCCAGGGTTTGAACCACAGACCTCTCATGTGGTAGGCGGATGCCCTATCCATTGGGCCAAATCTGCTTCCCCAGAATGGAATTTTAAAGTGTTAAGGTTTTATTAGATTAATACAAATGGGGAATGGAGGGGCAAAAATTTGAATGTCTTTACAAGGAAGTGATTACAGTAAAGAACTACAGAAGGAAGTGAAAATGGTGGGGGTTGGGGGAATGGAAATGTGAAGAGAGAGGTAGGTCACTGAATTATAGGTCCTGATGGAGCCAAGGAAACAGCTGAGGTGGGATAGTAGAGGAAGTAAGTTATGGAGAAGCGGCAGAGATTAGAGTGAGATGCTTAAAATTACAATAGAAGATGGAGTTTTTGGTAATAAAAAGACCTAGGGCATGACCATAAAAGCGAGCAGTTGCTTGAGAAGTGGAGGACCAGATTCCTAGAGGTAGAAAGTGAGGTAAACAGAAGGCAACGGGTCATCTACAATTGGAAGCTAAATTATCTAGAATGTGACTGACATTGTAATGGAAAGAAAGAGCATGAGACTGGTGCTAAGACATTCAATGAATGAGGGGGACTGATTAGGAAGAAAGTCACCGCAATGATGAATAGCAATGATATAATCTGATGCATATTTTCTTTTGAAAGAGCTCAAGTTATAGAAAGAAAGGAGAACTGAAAAGGCAACAGTACATAAAGAGGACACCAAATCCTCCAATATGCCCTATAGTACTAAAGTATAGGAAGAAAAAAATCCCCTATTTTCCTCAGATGGTTACTAATGAAGAAATGAATTCAAAGACTAAGCAGTTTTCAGTAACACTATATTTTAGAAGGAAACAGTAACTTTCAAAAAAAAGATTAAGGATACAAGGGATTTTACTGATCATGAGTTTCAGAAAATTCAATGGAAGCAACTGGGGAAGAGAAGGAAGAATAAAAGTAGTGTGGAACTTGGGTCAAATTAGAATATGCACAAATTCCTGAATCCAGATGATGAGGGATGACATGGTGTCTAAGCTGGCAGAACTGCTACCACAAATATCACAATGGATTAGCTTAAACAATGGGAATTTATTGGCTAATGGTTTTGAGGCTAGGAAAAATCCAAAATCAAGATAACGGCAAAGCTTGCTTTCTCCCCAAAGATTCATGTTCTGGTGCTGGCTGTCAGCAATCCTTTGGATTCCTTGGCTTCTATTTCTGCCTCCCTCACATGGCAATGTCCTCTCCTTTCCTCTCTTCTGTGGCTTTTGGGTTCTCTTGATAAAGCCTGCAGGAATCTGGGTTAAGACCCAAACTCATTCAGTTGGGCCACACTTTGCAATGGGTTTACACCCACAGGGACATGGATTACGAACATATGTGTGTTTGGGTACATAATCCAACCTCCACACAAGGAAAGCCTGAACTTCTTGGACAAAATGAAGTAGATGGGAGGAGAGACATAACAGAATTAGTCTTGTTTCTTGGGGATAGGTTAAAAAAAATTAGTTCTAATTATAGTCTCTTTACTGAAATTAGTCTCTTAGTCTTAAGACTAAAAAAGAGCTAGTCTTAAGACTAAGAGGGCATTCTGTCCTCCCCCTCAACATGTAATTTCTCTGTTTTCTCCTTATCTAGGATAGATTCTATGGCCCACCCTTATAACTTTTCCCTTGCAAAACCCTCTAAATCCTTTACCCTGTCTTTATCTGCACCTGTCCCTGAATGTTTCTGAAGAAAACAGCACATGATCTACTCTAAATTTAAATTTATGAACACATCTCAAGTGGATTCTCAGCAATGTCCAGCAACCTACATTTCCATAGCTTGTTTGCTTTTCCTGCTTTCACTATGGAAAACAGAAGCAATTCATCAGGCTATCCTGTTCTTCCTACCACACAACTGGCAAATCTGCCTGCAGCTGGATACACACTTGCTGCTTTCCTTTCCATTTTCTCCCCTCCTTGTTCCTATCAAAGACCAACCCCTTCACCATTTCTGCTCTTGACCTTCTCAGCTCTTGTCTGCTCAGTGACTTTGTTCCTTATCTTCCTCCTGCATTATTTTTCCCTCTCTCCTAAATGATTACTAGGATGTAATAGCACCCATCCTTAAGAAAAAAAAGTCAAAACAAATATTTTAAAACTTCCCAGTGCAAATCAAAACAAACTTTTTTTTGCAAACATTACTTCCAACTATTGTCTCCACTTCAATGGTTTGCTTTCAATCCCCCTAGTTGAGCTTCCTTCCCCAATTTCCACTAAGACTGCTCCTATTCAAGGTCACCCTCTGTCCATATCATGTTCACAAATCCAGTGGTCACTTCTTAATTTTTATCTCATTAAACCTCTCAGGAGCATTAGATAAAACATTTTACTTTCTTGGCTTCTGGGGGATCAATGTCCTGGTGTTTTCTTCCTATCTGCCTAAGGCCCCTGTGCTGGCTCCTCCTCTTCTGACCACCATGTACTGTACTGAATTGCATGACGGCCCAGTACTTTTCCCCTCTCATACCCACGTATATGTGTTTCAAAAGTGATCTTAGCTACCCTTTGGCTTGAAAAATGATTCCTATGCTGATGCCTCCTAAAGCTATATATGCAGTTCTGAATTCACCCCACAACTCCACACCTGTATTCAAAAGCCTTCTTTAATTTCCACTTAGATGTCAAAAAGGTATCTTAAACTCAACATACTCTAAAAGATCTCTTGATTTTTTTCCCTATGGCATCTCCTTTCAATTTTTCTCATCTCAGGAATCACCTCTATCCACCTTGTTAGTTGCTCAAGCCAAATATCTTGAAGTCATCTACAATTGCTTTTTCTTTTAGATCTCACATCCAAACTATGAATAATTGTGCTATCTCCAATTGTAAAATAAATCTAGAATCTGAAAACTTTCACGACCTCCACGCTCTCACCCTAGTATAAGCCATAATTATAGTTCACCTGAATTATAACAATCTTCAAATTGCTCTCCCTGCTTCTACATTTGTCTCTCCCCTAAAATTCTACACTTCGAAGAGCAGGCAGGAAGACGTTTTAAAAATATACATCTCATCACTTACACCCTTACTTAAAACTCACTAAAAGCTTCTTTTAACATTTTAAATAAAAGCCAAAAACCTTATTTTGGCTTACAAAGTACTTTATGTTCTAAAGCCTCTAGTCACCTCTCCAGTCTGCCCTTTTCTCCCTTGCCTACTCTGCTCCATCCATATTGTCCTCCAAAACAGCCAGATTTATTCCTGTGTGGGGAATTCCCTATCAAAACCAAAAATGAAAAACAAAACAAACAAAAACAACAAATAAACAAAAAAGCCAAAAATTTATGCTGGTGCATCCTATCATTCTGATCCTCATTGAGGACTTCCCGACTGCCTAATCCATAACATCCACCCAGTTACCTTATTTGAATTTGTTATACAACCTTTGCCAGTTATGTGTTCTATATTCATTGCCTCAGTTTTTATCCCTATCTACTCTCCTTTACATAGACATAATCAAAGAATATAAGAGGACAGTTTAAACCATTCCCATTTTAGACACAGTAACTTAAAGGAGTTACCTTGTCTAAGGACATACCTACTAAGTGATAAAGACTGAATCAAGGGAAGCGAACTTGGCCCAGTGGTTAGGGCGCCCGTCTACCACATGGGAGGTCTGCGGTTCAAACCCCAGGCCTCCTTGACCCGTGTGGAGCTGGCCCATGCGCAGTGCTGATGTGCGCAAGGAGTGCCCTGCCACGCAGGGGTGCCCCCTGCGCAGGGGGGCCCCATGCGCAAGGAGTGCACCCTATAAGGAGGGCCCCATGCGCAAGGAGTGCACCCTATAAGGAGAGCCACCCAGCATGAAAGAAAGTGCTGCCTGTCCAGGAATGGTGCCGCACACACAGATATCTGACATAACAAGATGACGCAACAAAAAGAAACACAGATTCCTGTGCTGCTGACAACAGAAGCAGACAAAGAAGAATACACAGCAAATAGACACAGAGAACAGACAAATGGGGCGGGCAGGAAGGGGAGAGAAATAAATAAATAAATCTTTAAAAAAAAAAAAAGACAATTAAAAACCAGGTCTAAAGAGGAATGGGTGTGGCTTGGTGGTTAGGCTTCTGCTTCCCATGAACGAGGTTCTGGGGTCAATCCCCACTACCTCCCTAAAAAAATAACATCAAAACAGGCCTATTGATGGTAGTTCTTCACTAATATCCATAATGTATCTCACTACTACTGCTTTCTCCTCTTCATTTTTTCCATTCATATTTGGTCACAAAATACTGTGCCAAGAATAACCCAGTTTCCCTAAAACTTCCCTTTAATCCTTTCACTTGCAACATCAAGGTTAATGTGTATCCATTAAGGTTTAATTTCTTAAGCATTTAAAAAGGTTTACAATGTTCCTATAATGCCCCCATAAAACACCTATTTTTCCCTCTCCCTCCCCTCAGAACCTCCGGTGGCCACTGCCTCCACATCAACGATGACAGATACAGGCCATTATATATTTTGTCATAACTTACAAAATTGTGAGGGACAGAGTGTAAACTATAAGGTAAGCTATAATCCACAGTTAGTGGGAATGCTTTAATACATATTCCTCAGTTGTAACAAATGCACCACACTAATCAAAGATGTTGTTAATGTGAGAAAGTGTGGGAGGGGTAGGGAGCATGGGAATCTCCTATATTTTTTATGTAACATTTATGCAATCTAAAACATCTTTAAAAATTTTTTTTAATTTATTTAAAAAAAGAAAATACAATGGTTTACAAAGAAGCATTGAATTCTGCATAAAAATGCACTCAAATCCTACCTTTAAATTATGAATATAATTGATTATAA